>NC_084772.1:3784547-4393547 GCF_028858725.1 Colius striatus
AAAGTCTCTCCTAGGTCTGCCTCAGGAGTGGCTGTTATTTCTGCATATTTAAAAGAGACTAAGTGCATGCACAGGCAGTGAATGCACTGAACCCTTAGCTAAGCTGGAATAGACACAGTGGATATTAAGCAGCACCAAGGTAACATGCAGGACTTCTAAAGAACTCCCTACTCTTATTGGAACTAGGAAGTACAGATGAAGCTCTTTTGCCAGAGAGAGTCAAATCTTCTGTGTCTGCTACTCACATTGCCATGTTAAAAGCAGCCCATTCTGCTGACCTTCCTTGAGTTTTGCTTCTCCACTTCAGGCCAACAATCCCAGCCTACAACTAAGTCACTGTTACGCTACATCATTCTCCATCTACTGTCCCTTACTTCACCTTCTACTGTGGCCTACCTATAATCTTGATTCTTCTCTCCCTGCAGTCTCTCCCTAGTCTTTTCTCACCCCTGACCCACTGAGTTACGTTAAAGGCTTTTCTGTTAGTGACCATGAAGAAAGCCAGCCAGGCATTCAAAAACATCTCAGCAGCAACAATAAGCCATGTGGCTGTTGTCAACTTGCTCATGTTTGATGTCCCCATTACAGTAAGCTGTAACAGAAACACTAGTCCCTAGATTTTTGGCACTCAGCATTCAGCTCATTTCCAAGGCAGTGCCTCTGAAAACTCATAGCATATGACATAACTTTAGAAAATATGCATATACAGTTTACCTTCTCACAAAACTTTCCTACAGGACTGTGGGTACCACTTAGCTTTGGGATTCTGTCGTATCTTGAAAGGGAAGTGCATTCTGTATAAGATCTTGATGGTTTTCTCCCTGTTCTGTCATTTGGGAAAGGGTAAGAAAGCTTGCCCTGCTGTCACATTGCTGCTGTTAGTTTTAAAAGTCAGAGTGTCATTACTAAGTTGCATCCTGTGAGTGTACACTAAGATTGCACAATCCAAACACATAGAAGTGTAGCAGAAAAGCCAAAAATCCAAATCAAATAACTGAGTGGCACATTGAACATGTAATAGCAAAACTCCTCTTACAAAACAAGAGCATTTCATAATATAAGGAAAACCTCTACCTTTAACAGGGTGTCAGTCTGCCACAGGAGTATGGCATAGGTGTGACTGGCTGTCAAATAAATGCTTTCAATCATTTAAGGAGTTAAAAATAGTTCACAGAGGTTAAGCATCTGATTAGTAATCACCATAACAGAGGCAAAGAGTAAACCCAGATATCCCAGCCTATGCTTCAGCCAGAGGGCTACTCTAGTACAAAAACTATCCAGATTTCTGGCTGTGCTACATGAGAACAACCTGTGTCACACCTTTCTGTGCCTGATCACAAATACTGGGCATCTCATTAGAAAGTGCTAAAACTTTCTGATGCAATAAACTAAATGATCTGTAGGTTATTTACAGGTTCCTTTTTAGTTCTAGACTATGATCCCCCAGGAACGAATTCCCATTTGTGTACTCTGAGTGGTTTTTGTTTGGCCTGAGCTGCCTGAGGTGCAGCATCCTCAGCCATGCAGCATCCTGTACTGTACCCAACTCTGCTCAGGCACAGTCTGCCATAAATAGGGATTTCTTCTGCTACAGCTGCTAAACCCTTCAGCATCCCCAGGACACAGTGCATTTCACATCAGTCATTCTTGCTGAAAACCTCCCAACAATCCCTGAGTGATAGGTCTTATGATGTAGTCCTGCATCTTTCTAGCTACATTAATCTTGCTAGCTACATTACTTTTCACTTTCACACCTCTCCAAGACGTTGCAATTTTTCACAGAATTGAAGTTTCTACAGAAACTTTGCATATTTGCCAATATATAAGTATTTATTTCCCAATATGCATGTGAATAAATAAAACAAGCAGTCTGTTACAGCAGGTTTGTTGTGCATTGTGTTAAAAACTACTGCTATGCTGCATTTACTGTGGAGGCATGTCTGTCCCACAAGTTCTGATCTTATCTTTAATCTGTATTGAAAAATTACTTCCATGAACTTTGGAAGGTCAACTTGTTAAACATCTATCCACTCTCCCCTACTCTTCCTAATCTTCTAGAAATAATAATTAACCTAATTTTCTGAGAAGGGGATGGTGACTTTACTGCCCAATTGATGTTATGTGTTTCAGGTGACTCATACTCTGCAATTATGTTGCCTCCAAGGGTTTTTCCCAACAAAAATCCCTCACTGAAACTTAGCAAATGATTTTTTTTCTATTCCTTATTTCTTTAGCCAAGAAGCAACACAATTTTCTAAAACTTGCAAAAGATGGCTTTATGCCCTGGTACAGGTATAAGCTTGTCAAAAGCAATATGGCACAAAGCAGAGCTTGTGTTTGGGACTCCAAAATCACAGAATCCCAGAATCATTTCAGCTGGAAGAGACCTTAAAGATCACTGAGTCCAGTCTGTGTCCCAGCCCTATCAACCACAAAATGAAATGACTGATTCAAGCAGAACTCTGTGCCAAACTTCTTCTGCCTAATAGCAACTCCAGTCCTTTAAAGATTCTGCCAAAGTCTTTGGAAATCAGTTGCCCAATACCACATTGGGAATAATATTGACATATTCAGAGCAGATATTTCAGCAGCTTGCCAGAGTATTTGCTGCATCAAAAGAATGCACCCAGCACACAAAGACAGGTTCACTAGGTGCAACTGGCAGAGGGAGAAAAAGAGCCTTAAGGGAACTAAATCCATCTCTAGCTGATTAGGTGCAGCAGGAGGAAACTTGCTAGTTGCAGCAGCAACTGGCTTCCACCAGTGGAGAGAGGTGTCACACAACATCCTGTTCCACAGGACACTGCTCACCACAGAATCCTTCTAAAAACTGGGAAACAGAGATCACAGTGCATTGCATTTGAATGACACTAGCCCACATCTCCAGAGATGCCTGTCTACTGAGGAAAACTCCTGCTGGGAGGTGAAAGCAGGTATTGCACATCGCTCTAACCCAAACAAAACCTTGCTGGTTTGCTCACTTAAACTCCTAAACATAAAGCTGTTTTGAAGGCATACAAAAAGTGTCTAAGCAACACATTAAAACAAGCCTGATTTTCAAATTTAGTTATAACAGCCTATTATCAGGTCTCACAAAGGAGTTCTTTCTGGCTGAGTATCAGTGATGGATTAAAAGGAATTTGTTAGTTGAGATACCAAAAGATAGCTGCCAGAATTGCATGCAACTTTAGCCACTTAGTTCCTTACTGTCAGCTGTACATTTTTCATAGAAACTAGGATCACTTTCCTCCCAGTTTTACTCAGGTTACTGTTAAGCAAGGCAATGGGTCTCTAAGGGATAAAACAATAAACATTTTTTCAGCTTGTAAATGCAGCTCATACATGTTAATTACTCACTTTAACCTCTTTATCTGAAACACTAACAAGAAAGGCTGTTGGTGGGGAAGCTGTCTGTCAACATTCCTGAAAATTTACTTTTAGAACATCTTGTGTGTTTTGTTTTTAAGAGGTGTCTAAGCCAAACTACACCACATTAAACAGAAAGGCCTGTTGAAGCAAAACTGTCTCAATTAGTTTCAAGGGCATTTGGATTAGTCTTCCTATGTAATTGATATATTGTTATGTTTTTGTAGTGTAAGAAAAGGTACAATGTTTTCTACATACCAAGGCAGTAATCTCAAAGTTTTAGGAAGAACCTGGTAAAGATTAATCAAACTGGGATCACATTGCTCTTTTCTAGAAGGGCTTTGCATTTTCCTAGACAACACACTTGTGCTCCTAAGCATGCCAAAAGGCAAAATTAATATTAAAAAACGAGCATAAGTCCTTCCCAGAGCTTTGAGCTGGGCCAGTCTCCCTCCATCCTACATCTATCAAAGGGAAGCTTGAAACATGTTTACCAGTCTGTTGACGGAAGTAAAACACAGTAATACTAACCTCTTAAAAACACACAGCCTAGGGCTCTGCTGGCTGCCAGTCCCTCTCCATTTATAACCTGTCTCTGGAATAACATCTACCAAAGACATTTAATCAGTCTCTTCTCAGAAGACAAGAGAACTGAAAGAATGTGCATAACTACTCCCACAGTAAGTACTGCAGTCCTGCATGATGCAACAGTATTAAATGTTTGTGCAAAACATCAGGTCAATAAATAAAACCAAGTAGATTATAGAAATCTTGATCTGCTTGCAGTTGTATTTATGGTAGTGGCTTCTTTAAGTTGTATCTGCAAGACTTTTCTTCCCCTGGCTCACAGCAGCAGCCTGTGCAAATAACTCAGAGTTGATCTGAACAGTCAGTTGCAGTCCAACCACATGCTGCTTTCATTTATGTGAAAACAGTTCTGAGATCCCTTTCTTGCTTTCGAAATATCTTCAGCTGCTCTTTCAATTCCCTAGCTGCTGCTGAGAACAGCACAGATGGGCTCTACTTTCTCCAATCTAACATCTTCACATTTTTAGCCCTTTACAAAAGCTGGGCAGGCAACTCCTGAAGTGCCAGTTTGAGACTGACAGGTAGATTTTTAACCTTTCATCTCTAGGGTTGCATTCATACTGACAAAGCCAAAATGCTGTCCTCACCCAGAGACCATACTGATCACTTGGCTCTTAGCTTCCTCCTCTCTGACTCATACTGCTAAATGTCTGCCAGCAAGCTCACTTCACCTTTACCCTTGTTCTAACTGCCTCGTTCAGGGTGTTTTATTAGATCTCAGGAAAAGAATCAAGTTGTGTCTGAAAAGATCTGTTTATATTATGAGCTGGATTTCACCTCATCTCACACACACTGAACAAACAAGGTATAGGGAAATAGAAATGTTATCATCAGTGATCAACAATCAGTTATGTTCTCCAATTCAGTTGGCAGAACAAAAAACTTGCAGAAGACAACTCACATATGAAGCTCAGCTGCAAGTAGTACTGACTGCAATCAAGATAACAGTACCCACAGTTTTGCAATCATTCTCCTCACTTCCAAGCTCAGTGTTACTCTACCATCAAAAAGACTCAGCTCTGAGAATTCAAGGAATGGAAAAGGCTCTAATGTTTTCTTGAACTAGAAGTATCCAATCTGAAGAAGTCTGAGATGCTGTGAAAGATAAAGCCTTTCAGAGAAACCAAAAGCCTGTCATCCAGCTTTCTAAGTGGATATTACAGCAGCAAGCAATGGCACCTGGTCTACCAGCAACAGGATCTCACTGACCTGTGCATCCTCAGTGAGATCAGCAGTAATATGTCCCAGAAAAGGGACAAAAACGTTTTCAGCCTTGTCAAGGATTAACTCAGTTACACAGTTTGTTATAGCTCCCTGGGTGTTTTTTCTTCACTGTTTAACACTCAAATTGTTGGAACTGTACTCAAACTGTACCACAGTCACCTTACAGTGGCAGAAAGGGCTTTACTCACGTTGGCTCTATGCTTCAGAGCACTTTTTAGCTATGCCTGGATATTAAAAGTGTTAAACTCAGGTTATGATTTATAAAGCAATGGGTAAGTCCCATGTCTTGACACAATCACTCTGGCATAAAAATAGTTGTTTCCTGATCTCTTTTTACAGCAAGTAGGAGTGATGCATAGGAATAACAGAATCGATAGATTTGTGAAAGGAGGAGTTTACATTGTTAGTTAATAAAAGCATTACCTAGTTGAAACCCAGATATTAAGCTTATCTCCAGACTTGAGTGGCATTTAATAAGTTACTTGACCTGTCTGAATTTCTGTCCTGATTGTAGTTATATTGCATGATCAGGGGATATTTTTCAAAGCATGTATGGACAAAAATGAGATTGCAGTCCCTTTTCCAACTTCAAAACCTAATACAAACAGTTTAAATGGATTGTTTCTAGAGACCTATAATGATGAACATCTGAATTTTTTTACCACATAGAGGCTTTTTCCAGATCTGTAAGTATACATTGCATGGCTCTGGATGAGTAACCTGAAATCCCAGCGCTTGGGATATTACCACAATAGAAACTGAATATATTCCAGAATTACATAGTCGTGGTTCCTTGAAGGCTTTTAAATGTATATACAGTTATATTTTATTGAATCAATATGATATATTACTCTTCATAAAAACATTGCCTTTCTTCCTGTGGTATTTCATTCTTGTATCTCTAAACCCAGCATGGTCCCTATGAACTCCAGCTGACACACTCAGGAGACTTCTGGCCACATATCTGTATGAAGTGGCCTGCAGCCATCCCTCCTAAAGCTTTCATCTCATACAGCTTCACAGCAGGATGAATCAAACCATATTCAGATACAGACTTCCAAGGCAAACAGCCTAACAGGCATAAAAGCTGAGTGGGATAGTCTGCATGAGATTACACAACGTGACTGCATTTAGAGGATCTGTACCTGAGGATACAGCTGTCTGTTCTGATTCCAGTCCTAAGACACTGCAAAATCAAAGGCAGCACATTACAAATTAAGGCAGATAATGCAGTATGGTTTTGTGTACATTAGCACTGAACATATTCCATCAGGATACTTGAAGTGCCATCTTGTGGAAGGTCAGTCTGGGCTATTGAGCAACATTAGCAATCAAAACCACTGCAGGTATTTGAAGTTCAGTTACAAGAGAAATACAGATTTTATCATTATGGTCTGAAGAATTAGCAAAATACAGTGACATTCAACAACATTGAACTGGTGGCTCTCAGGCCAGTATTGATTGCATTATAGATACATAAATATTAAGATAGTCTACTTGGCCCAGCTTGATCACAGTCCCACTGTAGCCAAAATTGCTAAAAACCAATAGATGGCATGTAAAGAGGATTCTAAACTGGTAGGAGGTACTTTCTGTGTGGTATTACATGGCAGACTTTGCTTTTGAAATAATGTGGCTGTCAGTTACAGCAGTCAGAACAAATCCTCTGCTGACAACCCACCACCATGTTCCTAAGAAAGTAACAATGTGGGTTCTGGCTCTAGAACCACAAGGTGAGTAATACAGTCAACTCCAGTCCATATAGCATAAGTGTAAGCCAGGAAAAGCTAGCATAAAGCTGTCTCATCAAACTCCATGAAGATCAAATGTCTATTTAAAGATGAAGCCTTTTCTTTTCAACAAAAGGAGGCAAGAAAACATCAAGAAATTCTTTAAAACAGCACACAGTGCCTCAAATGGCTGCATCAGACCAACACAGCTGCTCCTGCAGAAGGGAGAGTGGAAGGTACAAGACACAAACTCTTACACAGCTAATACATACCAGCAGACATTGCACAGCTGCTGCATTATCTAAACTTAGACTTCCATGTGATTAATACGATGCACTTTAAGATGAGAAGAAAAATTCTTAACTACTCACATTAAGAACACATTAACAAATCTAAAATGTTCCATTTTTTTTTACCACATCTTTTCTGTACTGCAAGACTAAGTACACAAAAACTTTATAACATTCCAGTCCAATATTAGAAGTGTTCATTTTTAGGTGATATCAAGATTGTTCATGCACAGTAGTAAGACATACCATTCTGATTGCCAAATGTATACACGTATGGATGCACACACAAGCTACTTCAACCACTTTAAAGATAACCAACCAGTTTATTACAGCTACTAAGGCATTAAGATCAGTGTGTTTTGAATTATAGCATCTTTCTATTAACTTCTCCACTACCAGAAATGCTTTGCTTTGTATCATTAGTAAATGCATAAAGACAATTCAAGGCCAGTACTTTACAACTAGGTGACTTAAAATCACAAAGGCCTAGTTTCAGAGATTGCTCCCTCATGGATATTATGGTTTTCAGAACCACTGAAAAAGTAGTGTAAAAATATGGCCTAAAAGCAAAATTCAGTGTCTGTCATTAGGTATTCAGTCAAAAACACAGGCCAAGTCTCAAGTCGCTAACACTTCACACTTCCAGGATTTCTATCAGAAAGATAACACCAAGAAAATCAAAACTTTGTTTACAATGGCTGACTAATGCTGCTTTAGAGATTAACTGAAGCATTAAGATAGAAAGGAAGGCTTTGTCTCACACTACATTGTTACCACTACATTTAGTGTGACTGACAACTAGATGTTACTACAACACAAACACAGCTCCTGTGAGTTCCCTCCCTGGCAGGTCCCCAGAAAACAGTTACATATGTAAGATGCCCAATGCTAGCCAAAGATCTGAAATAATAACATATCTACAGAGAGGAACTCTCAGCAGAAGATTCAGATCTAATTAAGCTGTCACAGATGATATCACCACTATAATTTCAGATGAGTTTCAAGAACTGTTTAACCTGTATTTGATCTTGTACTACAATCCTATCAAAACCAAATTAAAGTAATTTGGTTTTAATTAGTGCTTATATTTTAAAATTGAGTCAGCATGGCACTTAAAGGGAAGAGGCCTTGGCACAGAGGGGAAGCAATCTCAACAACCCCTTTGTGCTTGTTCAGTGAATTTAATGTCACTGCAAAGGTTCGTGCCCGCTTTGAGCAACCTTAAAATCTCAGCACAAAAATCACTCTATAAACTGTGTTTCACTGCAACCCTCAAAGCCATGCTGTAATTAAGAAAAGGACTCTCAGGACATGTTTTGATGATACAAACCACTAGAAATAGAAACCACTAATGTCATCCTATTTGTCCACCTTTCCTGTCAGTGGTTTCTCATTTTACCCACTCTCTGCCCTCAGAGGCATCAACACACTGTTTGTTGTGACAATGAGAATCAGGAGCAAACTCCTATTTATGAAGGAAAACTTGCTTGCATTTTCTCTAAGCCAGCAAACACCAATACTCTTTGCCCTGGGGCTCCAACGACAACTATTAGTCATCATAACACAAGCTTAGTTCTTGCTTTGCTTTTTGTCTCATGATGAACATTTCATTGCATTCAAGATGATTAAGAATAGCAAAATATTAAGATAGGTCATGAAAATCATTAGCTACCTGGAAAGAGAGACTTTGAAACTTTGTCTGAAGGCTCCTATGACCAGATTCAGAGAGAACAGGCAGGGACAGCTGACAGACCTGATCCTTGAGCTCTCGGGCTGGTGAAATCAGCAGAAGTCTTCTCATTCACTTCAACAGTCTGAATCATGCCTCAATATGCTAAATGAAACTACAAGGGAAAATACATTGTATAAGATCTTCCTGAGGAACAGTCCTTGAAAATTTCCAAGCATGAGATAAATAAAAGAGTTGAGGTTTAACCACGGAACTGAGTCTTGATTTTTGGCCCTTGAAAACAGCACAGACCACATGATTCTCAGGATTAATAGGAATAACTACACCAGAGACTACAGAATGGTGGAAGAAGGTTCAGGAAAAACTTACGATATTTAACATTTTATTCAGCTCAAATAGATTGAACTGTCTCCAGAACTGGTCTGGATCTAATGGAAAAAAATGTCTAATAGTATGCATAAACATCAGTTTATCTCATGTTCACCCCACGTCACTCCAACATAAAGCCAAGTTTCTTCTGCATGAAATAGGATCTCTCTCTGGTCCTTTCTGCTCTCCTGCCAGTGCTCTGAACAATCTCAGTTATTTTGAGTTTAAAAAGCAAAAGATAAACACTGACAGTTCTGGAATCTGGATTCTTAGGACAGGTAAAACAGTTAACTGTATTACAGGAACAGGTTAGCATTCATTACCTCATCACATTACCCTCCTAATAGCAAAGCAGAAAACTAGCCAGTTTGGCACAGCAGAACCTTTTATTGTTCTCTGGGCATGAGGAGACTGAATTTAGCTGTGTAGCTTCCTGTAATAAAACACAAAATTCAATTCCCACGAGTTTCTCACTGATGTGTCCTCTAGGCAAAGCAGTTGCACAGAGCACATGACAAAGCTACCACACACTAAGATCATCTCAATTATTCTCAAGAGAGAGAAAATGCCTCAAGCCTCATGTGAAGATGAGCTGTTCCCTATGGCCTCATCTGACCTTTCATACATCTTCTGGCACTGTGAATTCCTGAGACGACTTCATCACACTGGCGCCTCTGATAATCCCTTTTCTTCCAGTTGTGATACACAGGGTGCAAAAATTAGGGTTGTCAGCAGCAGTGAGTCCTGCCCAGGTGCCGTAGCAAGCAAACTGTGGACAGCAGCTTGCACAGCCTGAAGTCCCAGCCATTGACTCTCAAACCCGAATGTTTCAAAATGCCCCAGATTAATTTCTCTTCCTTAAGGGAATTTTCTGCCCATTCTAACTATCTTTTGTTCTTCTGAAGCCTTAAATAAGCTATGAGCCCACTGTTAAGAAATGCTTCCTAGTTCAGTTTGGTTTGAACCTTACAGCTTCCATACTGAACAGCAATGATATTACTTGCTGTATTATTTGCCTTTAATGTAATTGACTCAAAAAATAAAGCAAAACCTTCCTGACTGAAAGGGCTTTCAACATACATGAATTTCACCAAACCTTACCTCGCTTCTACTTCAGTGATGGGTTTATAACCTGTCTCTGCTAGCTGCCAGTGAAAACTTTGACTATTTGTGAAGACATATAGTGTAATACTGGTTGATCATTTTTTGCACTCAACTATGTCATAACAATATTCCTCCAGGGCCACCAGAACATCCTCTCAGAGAGCTAACATCTCTGCCTACCTTCAAAAAGGAAATGGAAGACAAGAAGAAAGCACATGTTCCTAAAGAGTCCAAAGGCTTATAAATAGCAGAGAGGTTTGTTAGTCAAGATTTATACATTGACTTTCTCCCATTAGAGGGGAAAAAAAATAGTTTCACTCATTTATATCCCAATGTAGTGTTACAGAAGCACTTGAAATAGGTTACTTCTTTCCATGGGATTTTTTAACCATGATTCATGGGACAGTACTACTGCAAGGCACATGTTTTAATAGAAATGGAAAACAAGTTAGCTTGAGAAAGGCTGTGTCTGTTCTGGGTTCAAATGACTTTTATTCACAGAGTATCTTTAAGATTGTATCTGCCTTTTGGGGAAATCGGTAACCAGCTTCCTTAACTTCTGGTCTGCTAACTTCAGCACAGTACTATATGGAGATATAACTGTACCTTCCAGTAACTGGTGAAATCATGGATTTTTTTCTATAAAATAACTTCTATATTCATTTTTTATGAGATAGGAGCATGCAAAGATATTTTGAGAAATAAAATCCATTAGATGAGGAGCTATTCTCCTACGACATGTAAACATTTAAATAACTTCAACTGACATTCTTGTTTCAACTCTATCATTCTCCATCCTTCTTGTTGCATTTATTTAGGATTTTTATTTACTGTCCAATAAATATTTACTGTACTGGAAGCTAAAATAAACCAGATAAGTGTGCTGTGCAGCAGTAACAGTCAATGTCCTCGTTGTTTTCAAAGACCAGCATCCAAATAAAAGCACTGCAGAGTTAAAGAAAAAACATGCCAACGTAGTTATGTGGAAGAACGAAATGTAGAGAAAAAAACCTTCCTGCAGAAATTTAGACAGTGAAAAAAGTAACTCAAGTCTGCCTACCCAAGACAGAGCTAGGTAACTGGAGCAAAGAAAAAAACCAACCAAATGAAAAGAAACACCCAGAAAAATAACTTGGTTTTCTTGTTCCAAGGGATTGCAAAACCATGTGTCTTTGGAACAGTCCAAGCAACAAATCCCACTTGTACAAAGTTGTTCTGGTCCAGATCTGCTCCTCCTGTCAGCTAAGAACTCACATTGTTTTAGCCACTCACATTACTCAACATTTGATTTCCATTTACAAAGGCAAAATCTTATTTGTTCAAGTTTTTTCTACCTGCTGGAAAGTGTCAGGGCCCTTAAAGTACCAACAGGTCCTAATTGACCTCATCAATGTCATCCAGGGCCTCCACCCACACACTGTCATCTCACTGGCCCAGAAAGTGCATATAAGATCCTCCCAGTCTTTGTCTCAGCTGTACACAGCCCTGTGCCTTAATGTGCTTGCCTTCATCTCAGACCTACCTTACTGCTTAACCAGCAGACCTGCTCTGCTCTCTTGTTCATGTACTGGAGGACTGCAATCTTTGCTTGGAAAGACACTGCTCCTGCCCCCTCACCTTCCCTTGCAGAGCATCCCTTTCTTGCTTCGCCCTGACAGTGTGCTTGGTGAGTAACATGTAAGAAAAACAAGTTGTTGTAAAGTGATCAAGATGCCCTCAAAGGCAAGGGTGCTGAGGAAATATGTAACCACAGCCTGTGCAGGTAACCTGAGAAGGAAGAACCTAGTCAGGTTTCCCCAGTTTGCTCATTGCTACAGCCACAGCTGGACTCCCTCAGTGGGCTCTGCTTTAGATAATGACATCTTCAGCTACACAAGGTGCACGCCTGCTGATGGCTTGTGAGAGGAAGCAGTTGTTTAATAAGCAAGTTGAATCTAAACAGTAGATGGAGTTTCTAGATCCTTTGGGAAACCTTTATTTTGGTCTGGGTCTACATAGCCCCATTTGGCCCTCTTCCATTCATACACAATGTAAGCTTTCAAGTGTTACTGTATTTACTTTCTTGTAATATGTATGGAACTAAGTCTGTGTCCCAAATTATGTCTAAAATACCACTTACAAACGTGAAAGAGGTGATCTTTTCTGGTGTATGTTATTCTTTAACTCTCATCCTTGTTAGCATTGTCAAATAATCACTTTCCAGCACTTACAGTTTTATCAAAGTTAAATTGCTTTCTGTGAGTCAAAACCTAAAGGATATAAAGGGATAGTGTCTTGTAATCCGAATAACTCTTACACTGTGATCATTGATCCAGAAACAGATTAGGGATTTGTGTTCTACATATCATAGATTTCTTCTCTTGGCTTTAAAAATCCTTCTAGTTTATATTTTAAGTGTAAGTGGCATCTTGCAGACAACAGGTGAACTAAAACCTGCCCAAAGAAGCTTAAATAAGTCTTCCCAGACAAGTACTTTGTTACATGAGCTTACAGCTGATGGCATGATTTAGCATCTTAAGTATATGTGATCTCAGTCACATGTCAGTGCAGGCTTTTTCCATCCAATATGATATTGCACAGGATACCACAAAGATTTCAGTATATGCTGGTTTCCAAGGAAAACATCACAAACTCCCAACAGGAATAAAAAGGTCAGTTCTAATCTAAGTAACATCAGTGATAAGCTACAATAGTCACAGTATGATCACTGCAGATTGAAAAATAACGTAATGGTGTATCAAATGTCACCCCAGGAACTTCTGTACCATAATTTCTTATGGTTTCTGAAAGTTGCCTTCATATTCTGTCCAATGTCTACCCAGAAACCAGAAGAGGCATCAGTGATTCATTCCCAGTTCCAAGAGCCAACCCACATAACTGTTTCTAGGTAATAAATGTATGGAAAATAAAGTACAGACCATAGAAAAGATGCAAAACAGAGAACACTGTAACCCGTACAATGACTGAAAGAATTAGGATTGCTCATTACTGAGAAGAAGGGGTTGAGGCATGACAATGAATTTTAAAACATAAAAGGCTGCTGCAGAGCTCTGTGCAGACCAGACAGGTCAGGATGCAGTGCTGTAATATCACTGCAAAGATCTAAGTGGGGCATTTGGGAAAATGTTCTCAGAAAGCAGTCACACTATGTGACCCATGTCGCAGATGGCCTGGAACAAACTGCCTGAGGAGGCCTTGGAGTCCCTATCACTGAGGATTTTTGAAAACAAGTTGTATAGACATCTTCAGTGGAAGACAGTACATCTACTGACCTTTCTTGGACCATCTCAATGGATCAGCCTTCAGATTGCTGCTCTAAAGCCTATTTTGGGGGGTGAAATGTGAGGTGCCAGGATCAAATAATGAGGAACAGACCTTTTCTGCTTTTGCTCTTTGACAATATTGCTAAATAATGGCAGATCTGCTTCTCTGACCTTCTCAGACTGTAGTCAAGGCATTGCTGATGACATTGTCACATTGGTGACACTGGCATCAGTATCCCTGTAACTCCCTAGAAAGAAGCCATCTCACCCTTGTGATCATGCTTTGTGTTGACTGATAACAATATCTCAGTTACCAAGTGACAGCAAACTTGAAAGATGCAAATAGGTACAGAAGTATCATAGAGGCATCGAGCATATATGGCAGAAAAAGAGGCATTTGAGCCTCCCACATACAGAAAACTGAAGAAAGGATTTGGAAAAACTTCCAAAGATACACCAAAGGGAAGGATGAGAGGGAGGACACACAACTGAGAAATCATTGGAGTCAAATGGTCTTGACCATGGGCAGGGATCTTGAGGATGAAGAACTTCTCTTCACTGAGGGTTCATTGTAGACTTTGGCAAGAACAATCTATCAGCTCATGAAATAGCTCACATTTTTTGCTTTACTTAAGCACTAACTAAAATATCAAAGCAATGCTTTGTTGTTTGAGGGTTTTTTTAAAAGAACACTGATCATCTTTTATAGCTCAAGTGATTTGTACACACCAAAGTTTCTGGGTAGAGCTTCTGAAAGCACACAAGTGCCTTCAACACTTCTGAAAACGCTCGTCTCCATTGTTCTGCACTGTCAGTATTGCAGACAGCTGAACACCTAATGTGGTCCAGACATTCCTGTTTAACTGAAAGGATGATCCCAGAACATCTGATGCAACTCACTTGGAAACACCAACAGATCTTACTCTTACTGCTGCTCTCCAGCCTGTGCTGCTAATGGTTTGCTGTCCTTCACAGCTGAAGGGTGGTTATATAAAGGATTCCACAGCACTTGCCTGCTAGTATCAGGTGGGAATTTATCCAAGGTGCTTGGTTTCTTAAATAATTATGAACAGAACAGGCTAATGGAACAACATAATTGACTTGTAATGCCAGGGACAAATGCCAAGATGCCTCTGGAGTGCTCATGTTAAGATTTCCTGGGACAGTTTGGTTTTATTCATTAACTGTAGGAACTTTTTCCTCATGCCAAAGGTGTGTAATCATAATATGTAAAAATCTACTATCTAAAAGCTGGTAAAGATCCAGGAAAGAGTTATACAAGCTCTGTCGTATGAAGTGATGATGGAAATACTTAGTCCTGCTTTAAAGACGTTCAGCTAGCACTGAATTCAATGGGATCCATAATGACTAGAGGTTTACCCTCTGTATCCATTGCAGAACTTCAACTTGTATGGGCAGATCCACATGTTTGTTAGAGGTTTCTGTTTGCCCTTTTCTCAGCTGGTAGCTGAGTTTGAGTTGGATTGACTTTTCAGAGAGCCTGAGGACTCCAACACCAAACAGCTGCAAACAGTTAATTACAAAGAGAAGAGACAGCTTTTGACTTCTCTTGAAAAGAAGTGCTAATGATTGAATAATGCAGAAGTTCCTGTTGAGAAATATGGCCTAAAGATGTGAAGCAGTGGTTAATACAGTTAGTCATATGAAGAGTGTCTTGCTTGGAGGACTAAACATGGGGTGCAGAAAGGCCCAGAGCAGCTTTGGTATTGTTTAGTCTCAGGAGCTCAGATCTTGATCTCACGGCACACCTCCCGAATTCTACAACACTCCTGAGGCAGATTAAGGAAACACTTAAATAACCTACTGGCCAGGAGCCAGAATGTACAGCACTGCCTAATCAAGACCAGAAATTTACTTTAACACTAACCTGGCTCAGTTGTGATTAGAAATCTGTGTAAACACTGCCCAGAAATGGTTCGGACACTGACCCTACAAGCTGTTTGGCAGAGGTGAAACCCTTTTTTCTACACAATCCCTTTAATCTCAGTCAGGCTTTGCCACTTATGTCACCCATAACCCAAATCCTAGTTTTAAGTCCTTTTGCACTGCTCTCTGGGAACAAAGGACAGTAATAACACTCTTCTTTGGACCTGTGCTGTTCTTAGAGCAGTGGGGTCTTCCACTGCTCTCTCTTCTCTGTCTCCCCTGGGTCTGTGTATCCTGACTGACCTCAATGCAGTCTTTAACATTTTGAAAATCTTAATTCCTAGGTCCCTGTTCTTTTTCTTTGCTTATCCCTTAATTACTCTTCTTACAGGATTACACCTGGGAATAGAGAGATATGGTGCTGTGCTTAATTATTGTTCATTTTAATAGACAAAGGCCATTCATTACACTTTTCTATTGAGGAAGATAACATTTCCAAACAGTCTCTAAAACCATGATTAAACTGATAAATAACCTCTGGCAACACTTCAAAAAAATATCGATGTGTAACAGGCTCACTTTTCTCAGGAAAAATGCTTATTTGCAAATTTTAAAGTTACTAGCAAATCTTTCTGCTTAAATAAGGAAAAGTATTCCTGGCAGAATACCACACTTCATCTTTTCCCCAGGTTCAATAGTCAGAACAGTGGGAAGCTTTGGGTGGAATTACTTCTCATCGTGACAAGCATCCTGAAAAACCTTTCAGATGCCTGATGCTATTGAGTCAAGATCTGACACTGCATCTTGGACTCACTTCAGAATAGTACTGAGATGTTGTGAGGATCTATATGGTGATAATGGAGTGGAATGGAGAAGTATTCTTAAACAAGTAAGTATTATTAAGGCACAATACATAAGGAGTAATGGAAGTACAAACTTATTTACTCTTTTTTTAACACGTTATTTGACATTTGATGTGTACATTGAGCAACAGGTTCTTTTGTGTTATTTAAAAGAAGTCATTTTCACACTCAGCATGGTTTTATTGCAAAGGCAGAACACTGTGTGGATAGTTTTGCTTTATTTTTTTTATTTTACATCACTCAAAAGAATGTCACCGATTTGTCCTGAACTGCTGTAACTGCTATAATTGACACTGGCCTAAAACACTGGAAAATGACTCCAACTCTGCCAGGTTACATTTGCTATTTTTTTACAACTACTTTAGGCCTAATGTTTTCTCTGCAGAAACTGTGGTTTTCTATGTAGTAGATGTAGTTTGGCTACATCTGAAAAAGTTAATTAAACCTGAAGTGATTCAAGCACCTGAGATATGATGAATTTCCACCAAATCCAAGACAAGTTCACCTGAATTCCTGCCTACAGTCCTTGTCCAGTACTCTGGATTTGGGTCTCTCCTATCCTTTCCCCTCTGAACTGTTCACCTCTGTGGTACACTTTGAGATGTGTTCCAAATCAGTGTCTTCAAAATAGACCTACCAAGTGGACTCACCCCAACACTGAGATCTGATGTGCATGACTCCTCTGGTTCCTCAGCAGGCCAAGAAGTTCTAGGACTTTGCCTTGCACAGCATGGGCACAACATCTATGGTCACACCATCAATGAAAGACATGATGTGAAAATATCTCCTTGTATTCTGCCTGTGAGAGTTTCCTATCAGCCTGTGAAACTGTTAAGATCGAGACTTTTAAATAGCTACAGAATCCCAGGAGTACAAGTTCTGTGGTGCCTTTTCTCTGTTTCTAAAAACCAAAAATGTCAGGGAAATGTTGGTTTCATTGAAATCTCAATAATCCTTGTGAATTAGAAATCCACTTGGTCAGGTCTATCAGCCACGTGGCAACATTTGTCTGCATAATTGTTCCCCAGGGCTCAGTGTTGGGGTCTATTCTGTTAAATGCCTTTATGAATGATCTGGATGAGGGGATCAGGAGCACCCTCAGTAAGTTTGCAGATGACATGAAGCTGAGTGGGAGCACAGATCTGCCTTAGGGCATGATCACTCTCTGCAACTCCCTGATAGGAGGTTGTGACCAGAAGAGAGTCTGCTCCCAAGTAACGAGTGACAGGACAAGAGGAAATGTCCTCAAGTCGCACCAAGGGAGGTTTAAATTGGAGCTGAGGAAGAACTTTTTCCCTGAGAGAGTTGTCAGTCCCTGTGCCAGGCTGCCCAGGGAGCTGGGGGAGTGCCCAGCCCTGGAGGGATCCCAAAGCCCTGGAGCTGAGGTGCTGAGGGCTGTGGGTCAGTGCTGGGCTGGGCAGGGTGAGGGGAGGGCTGGGACTGCAACAGCTTCAAGGGCTTTTCTAAACAAAACAATTCTATGATAATACAGCAGTGACCTCTGCTGCACTGCTGAGGCAGTTTCACACTTGTTCTGCTAAATTAAACCTGCTGTTAATAATCCTTCAGCAAAGTTAAAACAACAGTTTTTTCAAAAGAAAATATTCTTACCTGAAGGTAAGAGCATTCCTCTTCAAAGCAATAGGAAGGCTTCAAACCACAGAAGACTATTTTTCAAGTTACTGGCATGAACATACACAGCTATGTTTCAATGCTTTCACTGGTTATTAGAAACAGTATTAGCACTAAATGCACCTTTAAATACTCTCATAAAAATATTCCTGTTAATTTTAGTGGAAAGGAAACTGGGGCACAACCCACTAGGTGACTTGCCCTGTTCTTTAATCATGAGATCAGCTTTCCCTTTCCCATGCAGCATCAGCAGAATAGCAACCAACTCTAAATGGAATGTCTTGTCTGTATACTGCACCCTACATTGTGAAAAGGAGAAGCAATATAAACTGGAAATTAAGACAGGATGCTTGTCTTTATCTCTTGACTATTTGATCATCTGACAGCACAAATCTCATGAAGCAGTTCTATGCCTCTTGATTTGATCTTAATGAAGTACTGAGTGGCCATATATCAGAGAGAGCAACATGTAAAACACTTTTGTCTTTCCCTTTTCTTCCCACCACTAATTCTTCTCTTTCCACTCAGTCCTCCAAGGGACCAGGACCTGTGCCTGTATTGCATACACAAGGAATTTGTGTCTGGCTCCTGCAACAAGCCAGCATTACTGCACAGTGCCCAGCCCAAAAAAGGCAAAGCTGGGATGGAGCAAAGCTGTGTGATCCCATACTGCCTCTGCGTGGTGAAACAAAGCTGAGCAAGTAGCAAACTTTCACTTAAACTCTCTACCCATAAGCAGAAAGCTTTCTGGCAGGTTGAGAAGTTACTGCTTTACTGTTGCCAGTGACAAGCAACTCAGCTGATAATAGAAGAAAAAAGATTTTTCTAAATCCAAATCTCAGATGGGCAAAGGCAAAGGACAGTGAGCACATGTGGCAAGCTGGCTTGCTGGTGATATCAGTGGAATAGTGATGCCAGCTGTGGGATAAGATTGCACCAAAGGATTTCCCCAGGAGATTATTGGAGGGTGGGATTTACGAAGTATAAGGGCTCTGACTTTTGAGCTTGGACTACTGAGTGTCCAGGACTGCTGTAAAGATGTCTGTTTATACATCAACACCAGGAAACTATGAAAAAAACACAAGGTTCAAAAACAATATAAAAGGAGGCTAGTGCAATATACTGTACTGCTGACCAAATGAAGCTGTTCTCAAAATGCTTAACCCAGATTCCAGAAGTTCTGCTGAGAAGAACATGGCAAACTGTTGTGCCCTCAAACCAGGCTTTGCTGAGAGGAAGAAAACACAGGCCTTCAAAATTATATACTGAGTGACATGCACAAAGGACACAGATAAAAGGTATATAGATGTCTCTAATAACATGAGCTTGGCTACAGACAACAGCTAAGGTGATGATAACTTAAAAAGAAGCAGATGAATGCTGACCTATCCCAGTAGCTTGGCTTTGGTTAATCTGGCTGGATTTTTGTTAGCATTATGCATACACACACGTCCACTCTGTTTCAGACTGTAAGACTTCCTATGTATGATCCAGCTTGATTCTCTAGCTCCTGTATTGCAGGTGAAAAGGTCACCTAAGTAGCATAACTCTTCTAAAAGAGTTATGTCTCAATAAATCAAATGGCAAGCACTACACTCCTGTGGCTGTCTGCTTTTATTCCCAAGGTCAATCACACCCAGTGTTAAAAAGGTGTGCCTCTATTTCACTCTGCCCGTTTCTGTCTCTAGCTGTTTGTTCATTACTGACTCGTTGCTTTTTCTGTGAAATTCTATGTCCCATCTTCATTCCTCATGGAAGAACTTAAAACCTGTAAACAAGTTACTTCTCAGTCTCTTTGATGAATGAAACATACAACATTCTCTAACGTCTTGCTGGTTTTGCTGACCCTCAAGCTTTCTGGCAAATCATTCTTTGCTCTTTCCAGTCTTTCAACATTCCTTTCAGAGACATGCCAAAGCTGTGTGCATACTTCCACCTTGCTGATGCTTTCTACACAAACATCACCCTGTGTCGTTCTCCCTTGCCTCCATTTCAATTTTGGGGGTATTGCTTTCCAAGATAAGCCCTATTGTCCAGTCCAGCTCACTTATTTTTTTGCTCCATGATGCATTATTTATGAAAAATGCATTTTGAATGAGTTCAGCAAGCAATCTAGTTCCTTTCTGTAACATTTAGAGAAGTGAAAGAAATATGCTCATCATAATCCTTCACAAAGCAAAGAGCTGAACCTTTATCTTGGTCCCAGTGTTACATCGTCCCCTAAGGCTCCTGCTGTTTGTGCAGCCCTTTGTCCACACCCACCACCCTCCCAGATGCCTGCTGGAATCCTCTACCCTTTCTGCCTCCTATGGCCTAAAAAAATTACCTCTTCTGACCTTAAAATTGAAGGCTTCTGCTCCCTTTCTCACCAACCAACTTTGTTGTAAGTTCAAAATCCAGTTCACACGCACCTCTGCTTAAATCTCTCCATAGATATTAGAAAATGCCATCTTCTTTAACATGTAGCTCATATTCACCTACAAATCTCACTGTTCACACAGATTTCACAGAATAGTGAGGGATGGAAGGGATCTTTAGAGATCATCTAGTCCAACCCTTCTGCCAGAGCTAAAGTAGGTTCACTTAGATTGGTTATAACCACTGTTTTTGGTAGCATCTTCCATCCAGACATTTGTATATCTGTCATTTCACCTTACACTCACTTGTTCTGCATTGTCACAGCAACTCTCTGATCTATGATCAGGACTTTTTTGTGCTAAGAACTATATATGCACATCAGCCTTGCTTTAAACACAGGTTAGAATCCTCAAAAGCAATGAGGTAAAAACAAAGGGAGAGAAAGCAAACTTGTGGAAGAATCAGCAAGAGAAACTAGCAGCTACACAATACAGTCCAGTGAGGGAGAAGATACTCTCCAGAAATGAACCAACAGTTTTCCACTCTATTTTTGTCAACTGTAATATTCTTTATTTTCTGCCTTACATATGCAACACCACTTTAAGCCTCTTGAGATTAAACTTGCAAGCAGAACCTATTAAAAGAAAAAGCAATTCTGTTACCATTTCCTGAAAGGTTTCAGTTTTCCCCTTACAGTGAATGTAAAAATAGCTCCCAGATTCTCAGACTGAAAGTGGATGTTTTGCAAGTAAGGCTACAAAAATTTACCAGAAAAACCCAATGGTGAGATAGCAGGAAAAAAACTCAACCACATTTTTCCCACTACCGCAAGATGAAAGAAAGAAGTTGCGGTAATGTGGTAGATGGGCAACATTGTGTCAAGGTATGAGAAAGTAAAATAAAAACAGATATCCTTAACTACCTTTTTATTCTTGTGGGTACAGTGTTGTGAACTCAGTGTCTTTAAAAACAAGCTAAGCTTTTTTATTCTCAGATTTGAATGCTCAAACTAGCATGTGACCTCATGAAACCACAGCACTGCTGTCTTTGCAACTCAGCCTATGCACCGATTTGTCCAAGCACATGTAGGATTTTCTTGAAAGACAAAACAGAGCAGCAATATTTCAAGTGGTATGTAAAGTGTCACAACATCACTACAGTATATTGACATGACAAGGATCATTTAATTTTTAACATTTTTATTCACTTTGAAGTATTTTTTCTTTCCTTAGTATCACTTTTCACTTGAAATAACAACAGACATGTTTCTGGAAGCAAGCAGTAGGAGCAAAAGCAAGCCATTTAAGCAGTGCCATTTTCCTTGCTATTAGATTTGAATGTTACACATATAAAACTATCTGTGGAGAAAATAATCTCCAATGGGCTTCCCCTCTTGATGCCTTCCAAGGTAAGTTTCATCTCCACCAACTTTCTTACCTGAATGTGTACACTGCTAACCACACTCACTAGAAGTCCTTCATCTTACACAATAAAATGAACCAGATCATAGCAAGCATTTTCCACAATAAGATTTAAATTATTTGACAGCTTTGTGAGGTTGTCCTAGAAAAAGATTTTTTAAAAACCCACAGTTTACTTTTCTTGGTTGAGATTTTTCCTAATTTTCAACATGCAAATAATGTTAAGTGGTTGAAATTGTTTAATGTCACATCCTTTCTTAAAACTGCACTTTGCAGTTATTTGCAGAAAGATTTGGGTTTTTTTTTTTTTTTTCAAAAAGCCAGAATTGTAATCCAAGTGTTCCTATAGGACCATGTCTAGCTGGGTTTTAAACATCTTTAAGAATGAGGACTTCAGCCACTCTGGACAACCTCTTCCAGTGTGCAATCACCTTTACGCTGTTTTCCTGCATTTAAATAGTGTCCTATATTTCAATTTCTGACCATTGCCTTTTGTACCTTCACTGGGCAACATTAAAAGTCTTGCTCCATCTTCTTTACTTCCCCCTATCTGTGTTTATACATATCAGTAAGATCTCTCTGAGCCTTATCTTGAAGCTAAACAATCATCATTCTCTCAGCCTCTCCTCCTATGTCATATAGTCCAATTGCTTAATTATCTAATCATCTCCCTGATCCTTTGTTGGACTCGCCCCAGGATGTCCACGTCTTTCTTGTACTGGGCATGCAACTCCAAGTGTGGTCTCACCAGTGCTGAACAAGATCTCTCTTGACCTACTGGCAACAGTCTTCCTAATCAAGCCCAGGATACTGTTTGTCCTCCTTGGGCACAAAGGCACATTGCTGGCTCAGGTTCAGCAGCTTATTTACTAAGGACCCCAAGGTTTCTTCTGCAGAACTGCTTTCAAGCTGGTTGGCTCCCAGTATGTACTGGTACAAGGGATTACTCCTCCTATGTGTAGAACTTGGCATTTCCCTTTGAACTTTACAGGACTCCTGTTTGCTCATTTCTTCATCTTGTTGAGTTCCTTCTGAGTGGCAGCACAACCATTGCTTATTAACCCAGACAGTCACTAAACTGGATGTGCATACTGCTAAATGTATGCTCTTGTATTTTGCTTTAAGAGGAAAATATCTTCTGGATACAAGCACACCCTTGTGCAAAGATACATAAAGTCAGCTGCCCCTTGGAATCTGAGCCTACATCTGGCAACTGTGTAAGCTGGAAAGACCCTGGCTTTCCCCAGATCCTGCTGGTGTTAGGGGTCACCAGCTTCTCTTGCACAATTTTTCAATGTTTCTTTTTAAATGTTTTCTATACAGATGTCTGTTTTGCTACCTGCCTTCCTGTAAAACTGAAGCCAAGAGGAAGTGGGTGTATATGTAACTTTAGGACATAGATAAGCCTGGGTGGTTTTTTTTGTCTCTCACAATACAATGGGGGAATTTGCAACAGATCATTTCTTTTTGTTGCTACTTCCTGGAAAGAACACAACAGAACAAAGTCCATCCCATACAGCCTGTTTATGCTGATGCCAAGATGCTATTTTCAGCTTTAGAAAGCAAAAGGCAAAAAGTACTTTAGGCAATAGTATTAGAACAACAGTTTACTTTTCAGTTAAGTTCACTTGCCTGTATTAAAATGAATAGTTGGATAATCATAAAGGTAAAGAAGTCAGAGCATCAGTCCCAAAAGAAGATTATGTGGTATTATTGCAACATTTTCTTAAACAATGTGACTTTATTATGTTTTTGGCCCAAGTGTCTTTGCTACAGACAAAAGGCTGGCTTCCAAAAAAAGCTAGCAAGATATCTAAATGGGCAACACACTACTGAGGACAGACAGCATTTGTGTTCTCTAGCCTGTCTGGACACTGTCTCCATGTCTCTCACTGCGTGTCCGTGCTCTCTCATCACTTTTACAGCAGAAATTACAGTGATCTCCATGGGTTAAGCCATTAAACATTTACTGGAAGAAAGTGCTAAGCAAAAGCCAAAGATTGCAATGTTTAGGCTCCTCTGAGGAGTTCACACACCATGTCGCCATCTCAACTATTCAGATATTCAGCCTCTCAAATGGATATGTTTTCAGTGAGACTATGTGTAACAAAAAGTAATGGCTTGTGTTCTTTTCAGCTGTTCCAAACTCTTGTGTCTGTGATGAATTTGGCAGTTTCCAAATGAAAGCTAAAAGTTATCCCCTCGATTACTGAAAGACCTGTCAAAGCTCTACATAAATTCTGAACAGGATTGAAGTTCCCTAAGTAGACCTTTTTGTCTAAAAAGACCTGCTTTCTCTTTTCTTAGGTGCTATGTCTTCACATGCTCCTGCAATTCATGGATTCTAATATTGACCATGGCTTCTTTGATATGCACGCCGGGCCGCCCCCGCTCTGGCTGCGGCAGCTGACAGGCAATGACACTTATGGTTGGAAAGGCTGCTGGGAAACCAAGATCAATTCTCCTTGTTTATGTCCTCTGTGTTAGTTGGCTGCTTTCCACAGAAGAGAAGGAAGTTCTCGTCTCCAGCAGTGTTGGGCTTAATTCCAGTTTAGTGTGTTGACTATATTGAAAGAATATGAACTCAACAGAAGTCAATTGTAGTAAAGCACAGTTCCACCATAGGCAGAGTGTTTTCCTGGGTAAGTGAAGTCCACTGACATTTACTGCAGCAATTCAGAATTCTTTCTCCACGTGACTAAATACAAGTGGCCAGTAGCAATCTGCACCTTTCAGATGCCTTTAATGTACATGTTATTGCAACTTTGAAAACAAAACCCAAAGGAAAAAAGGAATTCCCAAACAAACCAACCAAAACCAGCTCCACAATGGAAAAACAACCTCAGGTTTGGATTAGATTATTTTTTTAATATCTGTGTCGATTATTTGTGCTCACTTGCAGATTTTCACATTTTGGAACTGTCAGATAGAGAAAACACATCACTCAGGATCAAGCCAATTGAAAAACTTGCCCATTCTCCAGTGGAAAATCCAGGAGGCAGGCATGGCATTGGTTAGGATGTTAGTGCTGTGCTTTTCCATAGCATGGGCTGCTTTGGGGGATTTGATGAATATGGCTGTACCTTCTCCTTGGAATGGGTATCCTCAGGGGAGCAAGGAGAGAGTGTGCACTCTTGTTCCTTTGCCTAGAAGATCTCAAGTTTTGCTTGGTATGTGTAAAGGTTTTGAAAGCCTGCTTATATTCTCTTCTACATACCTATGCTATATATTCACAGCAAGGTCATACAATCTAGGCTTCTGTCATTTCACCACTAGCTTACTGGAACTATTTATCTGCAGGCACATAATTGATGGAGGTTTCACATTTCTCCACTCTGTCTTAATACTGTTTAATACACCATGTTCCAAAGCAGATCACAAATGCCTGGCATGTGGGATAGGGCACTTTTTACAAACAATTTAACAAGTTGAGGGTGTACCTGTTTATGATTCCACTATTTCAAACAGCTGGGTGAAGCATTAATAAATTTCTGTGGTACAATTCAATGAGCAGAGGGGCTTAGCACTGCTTATTTTACAGAAAGTGCCTAAGGCCAGCAGCTGGTATAATCTTGTTTAGTCATTTCATTAATGATAAGGTGAATGTTACAACTATTTTCCAAACTATCACTGTATGGGTGTTTGAGGAAATCTTTTCTTAAACAAAGAAAAGAAAAAGGAAAAAAAAAAAAAAGGTAAGCCCTAGTTCAACTGCAAATCCATGAAATGGGCACCATACCTTGAGGTATCCCACTACAGTAGGCAAGTAGGCCTGTTTGGAGTCCTATCTTCTAGAGCAAGATGATTGTATCATTGGCTACACTCACACACTCACATAGCTTAGGTTTTATAAAGGTGAAATACAGAGCATTTGAATGCCACAAACTTGAAGCTTAATAACATTTTAATATTCACTACTTGCAAGACCTCCTGAAATACACAAGGTGCCAAAGAAATGGTGCCTTAGAACTCGTTTCTTTGCCAAAGGTTATCCTGTACAGATGCTCAACTGGAATAACCAGATTGAGACATGATGATGGGAACTCTTCTGATATATTAGTGTAGTATTTACTGAACATGCATCAGAGGTTTAGTATTTGGGTCATGTTAATGCTTCAGTCTTCTAGTACTGTGTCATTCTTTGATTGTGCATACTGGCTCTATTAATGCTTTGTGTTATGCCTGGTCCTTTAATTCTGCTTCTTGTAAAAATCCCCTTCTTTTTAAAACTTGACTCTAACTGGGTTCACACTGAATGACTATTATGAGGGGAAGACCTATAAACCACCCATTTATTCCAGTTAACCACTGAGTTATCCTTTAAGCATCACTATTATTCCTACTTTCAGGATGTTAAGAACAGGTTTGTGTCTTAGGTTGTGATTGACCCACCAAACAAGTTTGGATTGAAAAAGCAAATGTCTGTTTCTTCTCACATTGTTATGGTTAGATTTTAAAAGACCTTCTTTGTACACTTTGAAAAGTTTAAATACAGTGAGTTTTTACTGTTCACAATTTGACACTCAGAAGCTCAGAGTTTTGTTTATGCTCTGAATGAAATAAAAATAGCCTTTGGACTATCTCTGAAAGACTTGGGCTGCCATTTAGCATGAACAAATGTACATATGAGAAATCACATACTGCCTCTGAATTCTTCCTGCAGTTAAGCATCAGACACAGTCTACTAGGTGTAATTCAAAACCTGCTATGATGGCTGGATTCACTCACTCACTAAAGAATCCTGTAGAAACTCACACAGTGGTCACTTTAAACGCCCTTCAGATCACCTTACTTTCCATTGTCATTTCCCCTTGCATATGGCTGGAAGTGCATTTGGTGGTATTTCTGTCGGAGTCTCAGTCTTTCTCAGTCCCTGATGATAGCACAGTCTCTAGGCATCAAGTGTTTTTGGCAAGAACTGTCTGTACTTATCCAGTATCTATGTATTTAGGTATCTCTATGGCAAAGAATGAATCCTATGCACAGGAGTTTAGAAAGATTCAACGTCTGTCTTCCCCATTATTCCTTGCTGGGAGTTTTTCTTTCAAGTATTTCCCCTATTTAAAAAAAAAAAATCCAAACCAACAACTTATTGACAGTCACAGTAAACTTTAGTTTTCTTAATTTTATCTAATTAACTCCACAAGACAGCCTTTACATGAGCCTGGAGAGATTCTTCCTTTGCCCACTACTTCTAAGCTTTCATATTATGTGATAGGTTTTAAATGTCTCTGGATAAATCATATGTAGGTAAAATACTGATTCTTTTTAGTTAACATGTTCAGTAATAATGATGTTTAATTAGGTCAGACCTGCACTGTAAATTAGCCTGTATGTTTCTGATTTCTCCAAATAGGGATTAAAACTCAGCTTTACAGTTTCACATTGAGCTTTTTTAAAGCTGAAAACAATAGTCAAAAGGAGTAAACAAATGTAGGGTTGTTCTCGTACTCTGCTTCCCCAGCTCTAAAAACATAGAAGTACTTAAGGCTACTTTAAATGTCAAAGAATTAAGTCCTTCAAACTGTCTACAAAGCTTCCCTAAGAAAGAAGTTTCTTTAATTAGTTGTAAAGATTTTGAACAGCTGTGATTCTGCTGCAGTACAGTTTGAGCCTGACAGGCTAATGCCTTAAACAGGGCATTTTTAATGTACTTTTCACCGAAGTTGTAGACTATGGGCATAAATGAACACATTGTTGCTAGATCAAAGCCAAGAGGAGGAAGATCCTGTGGCTACAGAAACTTGACGTGCTTCCAGCCTCCTCCAGGATTGTTACAGCCCACTTCTTTTACCTTTGCTACTTCAGCTCCCTCGGATTAATTTCACTTCTGGAGGGGCATGTTGGGCAGGGAAAGCTGATGCTTGTCAGGGAGCTACATTGTACATGAAGGCATATTCCACACTTCCTACTTGTAGCATGCTTCCTCTCAGGCCACACAGCCCTGGCCACATGATTTTTCTGTAAGGGACTTTCCTGTGATCACAGGAAGATTAGGTAACTGCCCCACTGCTTGTTCCCTCCCTGCTGAGGATTAAGATTTGATCCAAAACCAACAGAAATCTGTGGACAGAATCTCATTGACTCTAAATAAAGACAGTCTTCATGGATGGAAACTTTGAATAAATGTGATCAACTGAAATGACTTCTCCCAAAGTCTCCACCCTGCATCCAACAGCCTCATCAACCTTCAATGTGATGTAGATACTGAGGGACCAGCAGGAACACAATTAGGCCTTACAGAGTTTTCACAGAATTAAAGATATTCTGCACTTTTGGTATTTTTTAGCCCAACCTCCTGCTCCAAGCAAAACTACCATCAGTGCTGGATCAGATCAGCCATGGCTTTGCCTAGATAAGTGTAGAAAAGTTTAGAGGATAGAGACTCTGCAACCTAAGTGGCCTGTCCCAGTAGTACATTACCAACCTGGTAAAATGTTACTAGCATCTGGCTTTAACAAGTAGAGACATCTGCCTATGCCACTGGTTGTTATCTGACAGTACAGAGAAGAATTTGGCACTATCTTCATAACTAACTTTCAAGTAGCTGTAGGATTCTAGTAGACACCCCTCACCCCAACCTCTTTCTCGTGACTACACAAAACTGGCTCCCTCAACCTCTCCTTGTATGTGCTCCGGGGTCCCTTCTGGGTAGGCATCTACTCCATTCTCTCCAGCTTCTCAACCGTTTTCTTTGAACTAAGGGCCCTAAAATTGATGACAGTATTTCAAATGCAACCCCCCCCCCATTTCTGAGTTCTGAAATAAAATGACTTCTCTCCCTTTAACTACATTTCTAATGTAGCCCAGTATGCAATTGTCCCCGCTTGTGATGAGATCATACTGTTGGCACATGATCAACTTAACTTCCCTCATGGCCCCTGTACACTTTTCAGCAGGAATACTTGACAGCTAATCATTTCTTACTTCTTTACAACCTAATGTTACTTCTATGCTTACCTATCTAGTAACCAGGAAAAAAGAAAAAAAGCACAGCAATTTTCATCTTGTTTTAAGATCAACTTGACTT
Organism: Colius striatus; assembly: GCF_028858725.1. NCBI lineage: Eukaryota > Metazoa > Chordata > Aves > Coliiformes > Coliidae > Colius > Colius striatus. The sequence continues at coordinate 3,813,363 of NC_084772.1, forward strand.
TAAAAGTTTAAAGGGATTTTGTACTTGTGTTGTTGGCTTGATCTGCTGCAGAAAGAAGCATCAGCTGCACAATCTGTGAGCTGCTCTACATGGCTTTGTATCTGGGCTGTATCCAATATAGTGATTTTCACTCTTGGCATTCCTCATTAGAAAAAAGTGGCTATCCAGCCTCTTTTTCTGTAATTGGTCTCATTAACTACAGGCAGTAATCAGCCTGTGAAAACCCATCTGCAGTCACTAAAGAGTTACAGCTTGAATATCCAACCAGGACATTTTTGACGTTTGCAGACAGCCAATAAAAGGAGAGATCAACAGCCCAGCTGACTCATGAAGGAAAGCCTGAGCTGTTTGAAAGCAGTTCAGAGCTGACTCGCACTTGGTTTCTGTAGCAGTTTCACTTCATTGTCCATAATTTTTACGCCTGTTTTTCCAGAGGTAAGTTGATTTTTGTTTTCTATTTCTTTTACTGAGCTATGTGAGTAATAACATAATGTAAAGTTTCTCTCATTTTAAGGAAAATATTTTCATTATTAATTATTTTTCTGAAGTTATCTTTAAAATTAGAAACTTGAAAGAAACAGTTCTATAGTACCCTCTCTCCTACCCCTGTATGCCCAGCTAAGGGAGGACAAAGCTGTCTGAGACTCATGATGTCCTACTAAGAAAATAACATAAAGTACTTCATTGCAAGTGTCACCTAAGAAGTACTGACTTTGTAGTTTAACAGTGCATTTTTAAAAGGATGGAGAAAAAGCATTTAGAAAAGCAGAACTGCCAGGGAAATAAAGAGAGGGAAAAAAAAAGGCTTTGTACCAAATCTCTAACCCTGGGGTAGAAAGGTATGTGTTTACCTGTAACTCTCCTATTCCATAATTAGTCTTTCTAACTGTGTTAAGAATCTGGGTAGCAACCTCAATAGACTTAAAAAAAAAAAACCCACCCAAGTAATTTTAGGGTTAAAGTCTTTTGGAGATTCTCATCAAATCATTCTAAGTCAAGGTGTGGGAATAGATGTACAAACTCAGACACAGGACAATGATGTTCAGCATGTCTTGTTTTTTAACAGCGAAAGACTGAAGTGGCTTTCACTTTGTTTTTAGCAAATCTCATCGAACAGTTTTGCAAATGTAAAATAGGAGCTGCTGGCTTTTATTTTTATCTAACTAGCCAGTTACCAAGAGTTTAACAACCTGTTATAGCTAGACTTAATTCTACCTTTTAAAAAATAGATGCTCTTAGAAATGGTTTAGATCTTATATTCGTCATTTCACCTTCTTTGTACTAGGTTTGGAGTTCAGTAAACTCTTTTGGCTACTTAAACAATTATTTATCTTAATAAATAATAAAAATTACTCCTGCCAGCCTTTTGATTACCTCCTTTACATTTATTATTGCTAGATCTCTGTTGTTGTCTTTGCAACTTCAAAGGATAAATGTCTCACTTGGAAGTTTATCCTCATTCAGAGGAATCCTTTCAAATGGTATGGAACTCCAACCTCATACCTTCTTAGCCTCCATACTATATTGGATTTATTGCTTAAAGAAACTTAATGTAAAATTGAGCTTAGTACTTCTCTGATTGTGAATGTGCCTACATGCCACAGCTGAGACACTGAGATTAACTGAAAACAAGATGGTCATGAACTACAAGCAGGTCAGCCATTAGCACAGGCTAATTTATCTTCAGGTTTTTGTTTCTGTTTTACTTGTGGAGAACAAATGGTCTGCTTACATTTGGAAGCCTTTCAGGCCTTCTGCATCCTCGGTCTTTTTGTACAGCCTGTCTTCTAGAAGGACACAATTCCCACTCAACAGTCCTGCTTACTGGTTATTTAAAATCTTTGGTCCTTCAGTTCCTTTGTTTCCTTTTCTAGCCCTGCTCTATCTGACCCTGAAGCAAGTATACCAGTTTGAGTTCTTCTGACTCACTGACCACTGATCTTGCAGTAATTCCTACTGTTGTTTTTATCCCATCTGTGTTCTTAGCTTGCTTGTTTTCCTCTTTCACCACTGATTTCTGGTTATGTCCAGATTAATGTACCTTCACAGATGTAATTAAAACTGTTACTAATGGAGTAACATAGTCATGCTTTGCAGGGATTATCTTTAATCCATGTGTATTGCCATACACTGTGTCTGAGATGTTCAGATTGCCCTAGATTTCACTCTATATACAGACTATATAGAGTGAGTATTGGCTAAATTAGTGGCTGCTATAAAGACACAACTATTGAGTGGGGTCCTGGAGCTTGGGAAATTTGCTTTTTACCTTGCTTTTGTGTAAACATGTAATGTCATATTAAAGAAGATACCCAAGGATGATGTGGAACACACTGACATGAGTTATTGAATAATTGCTTTTTCATGAGAAGGGGTAAATATTTGTCCAGCATGTAACTAAGACACTAGTTTATTGTCTGCATAGTTCAGTATCACTTTAAAATCCAACATTTCCAAGTCATCAGATGGAAATAATAACAAGCAATTAATTAGCACTTTGAAGGCTGAGATGGAAAGTTATGGTCCAGACACTCCTTTGCAATTAGTGTGCTTTTGCTATCTTTATAAAGAAAGTCCGACACAGTGTTAGAAGAAAGCCTCCTGGGTTAGGGTAGTAGTACTTGGGAAGTTAAGGGGTGGTGCAACTTCACTGTGCTTTGGTAGTAGTGACAAGAAGTAACACCTAAAACCTTTTTTTTTCCCTCCCACTTTTTTTTTTTCCCCAAGCCAGCCATCAAGAAATGGACAAATCATTACCTGTAGTAGCTCAAGAAGATTTGGATAGCTTTACCTTGACCAGGACAGGTTCAGGCTTTGCACTCAAAGCCTTTCATGTTTCTTGGAACACTCACATCTTTGTGAAGCTGCTGACCAGCCAGGACACTACAGAGAGGTACATGTCTTAACCAACCAATCAACTTACCATGCAGGTGGGGAGCACGGAGATGCAGTAATGGTACCAGAAAAAACCCAAAATACATCTCTGTTCCTAGAAATCCTGCCCAGCCAAGAGACAGTTTGGAGGCACTTATACTGAGGGAAAAAAGCTCTGTTTTTTTACAGCTCTCATAGAAGTAGAGCTTAATCCTGAAGTCATGTCTACAAACCCTGATTAGGAATACTCAGCATGCTATGGTATTTCATCCTTCTGGAGGTTTCTGAAGAGATCCTGGCTGAATTTAATCTAAACCAGTATGTACAGGTGACAGAGTAGAGAAATGGGAGGAGGGACAATGGTCAGGGTTACAGGACAGTGAGATGTGTATGTATCTTAATCATAAATACAAGAAAGCAGTAAGTGGTGGGTGTCAGCCTACTGACCATGAAATGGAATTCCAGGGTGCAACAGAAATGCAGACAGCATTCAAGAAAACTCACAAGATATTTTTGATGAAGCAAGACCAAAGCATTTTTGGGAATGCACTAACTTGACCTGTTATCAGAAAAGGAGTATCTGATGTGCAGCTACAAACTAGCTTCCCTTCTTCTCTAAGGATGCTGCCATTCAGCTGGCTTCTGTTAAAAGTAAAATACAAAAGCATCCTACTCAAATACATAGTGGTTCTTTTGTCCAGTATAAAGGCAAGGGAGGAAAAAGGAGTATTTAACACATTTTTAAGAGTTTAAATTGGCAATGGTACCTAAAAACAAAATGGTGCCAGAATGTGGGAACAATTAAAAATTTTAAGAGGTTTTTTGTATGAAGGAGGATTATTTGCTTTTAGACAATAGAAGTCCATCAATTTTGTAATATGAACAAACATTATTTCTTTGGTAGGTCGTTTAGAGAAAAGTTTCCTCTGTCCCATGTCTGCATCTTCTTTAAATAAAAAAAACCCCAAAATGAAATAGTTGAAGTTATGAAGTCAAGTACTTTGCTTTGAATTTAATATGCTGTCCTGATTTAGCATCTTTTCACTCAAACTTGCTCCCTAAAACTAAAACCAATCCTTGGCTTTTCTCTATCCTGTTCTGATCTCTTCTTTACACTGAACAGTGTTTATGAAAGATGGGAGAATAGCTGTGTTTTATTCTGGCTGCAAAACGTTTCACTGTGTGCTGATGATAATGCTTGCAGTCACAAATCTAAATATTTAAAAGAGGTGGGGCTGTGAATTAATTCCAGTGATGAGTTTACAGGCTTGTGAATTGACACAGTAAATATGAAAAAACCTAAACTGAAGTCTCAAAGTAAAGGCTGGTTAGAATAATGAGAATGAGATCCAAGTCTGCTGAAGTTTATGAAGGTTGAATTTCAATGAATTTTCAGATCACAAGTACCATAGAGATAATCAGATCTTTAGAATCATATGATTAACAAAAACTGACCCTGCAGCAGAAGTTCAGTTGTTTCCATGAAAATACACAACTGAATTTATCAGCATTTCCTCTGTGTGACAAAACAATTGACATCCTTAGACAGTAAAACTAATCTCCTGGTGATGACCAAACAGTGTAATGGTGCTCTGTAAATAAACTCTTTAAATCCAAATAAACTCTACAATCCAACCACGGCTGATCTCAAATCAAACTTGGCAGTGGCAAGAGTGCTACTTCTAACATGAAATCTGAATTTGGCTTCACTTTGTTATCATGTTATCACATGCTATATCATGGATCTAACAAAGTCTCATTAGATAAGCATGAAAGATCACTACTTCCTTGTAACTGTGGATCTCACTAACAGCAGAAGGATACAATACAAGTTCTTGGGGACAAATAGGGGAAAAACAATTGGTGGGTTTTTTCTTAATCTAGTATTTAATATAATTCAGCTTTCTTCTGCCTTTGCATTTCAATCTTCTCTAAACTCTGCTCTTATGTTCTTATAAAAGACTTCAGCGGTCTTTCACATTATTTTAGAAAAAGAAACTACACAAGAGATTGCTTAATTTTTTTAGAATTGTTTGGAAAATGATAAAATATTGGGTTATTGGTGGAATTATATTAGCTTGTGTTCAATTATGTGGCTATCTCATTTCCATATCCTACACCATCTCATTTCTAGCTTAATTCCCTTCAGTCTAACCTGCCTGTAATCTTCTTTCCTTTTTACAGGGAGTGGAAGTTGACCCTTCAGGATCTAGCTAGTGTCAGACACTGTAAGTCTGAACGTCTCCTGCCTTCTCTTGGAATTTACCAGTGCCATGGACTTGTGGGAATAGTGACTGAATGGATGAACAATGGATCCCTCCACTCACTTATCCATGAGGTACATAAAAAGTCATCTTTTATGTGACTAAATTAATTACAAGGTCAGCCAACAGAATAATCAACATGTAAATTGTGGATAGTAATCACAGTCAGTCTGTTCTTCAGCTTTTGCACTGTACTTCTGTTTGTTGTCAAATGAAAATGTGAATAGTAACAATTTCACACGAATAAAACCTGTTTTTTGGGTTACTTAGAGCCAGCTGTACCCAGAGCTTCCATTTCCCGTACTCATAAGGATCCTGTCAGATGTGGCTGAAGGGCTGCATCACCTTCACAGACTCAAACCTGCTTTCTGCCACGGCAGACTGAAGCCTTCCAATGTGCTTTTGGATGCTCTGTACAGAGCTAAGGTAGGAGCTTCTACTTCTAGCCTATTCATGTAAAATCCAGTCATTGCCCTATTATATATTTATCCTAATAGTCACTACCAAGACTTGAGGTATTATTACTACAACTTGGGTTTTTTTCTGCCATCTGTGTAGATATCAGACTATGGCCTAACCAAGTGGAGGAAAGAGCAACTAAGAGCAGACCTGCAGAAATGCAACTGGAGAACCTGCCAGGATTTAGTATACCTCCCTCCTGAAATACTTGAAGGAGGCCTTCCTTCCCAGGAAGGTGATATTTACAGGTGAATGGGATTTCTAAGGGGCTGTCATACCCAGTCTTTGCTACATTCCACAATGCTGAAGAAATACTTTAAGATACTACAGTAAAAATGCCAGATCTAGATAATGCAGTAAGATAGCATTGCATGTGAGGCCAATTACAGGGATGAGTAAAGTTTTTTTATTCCCCATATTTGGTGAATAACATACCAAGGTTAAAAACTGTTCTTAAAGGTGGTTGTGTAAATATTTACATAACAGAGCAAAACAGTTAAGTGCAATGTAGCTGCCAAAACTTTCATATACATTTAGAAACCTAAAAACTACTTCATGTAGTTTCCAAGTTTGAACTGCTGTTGATTTTTAGTTTCGGGAAGAACTGTTTATACCTAGATGAGGCTCAGGTGAAAATAAGACCCGTCTTTCAGCATTTCCCATCAAGAAAGTCCCATGGAATCTCTGCTGGAATAATTTACTTAGACACTCACACATTCATGCATTTTAACAGTGATTTATACACAGGAGGAAGATTACTTACTGCCCTAAGTCCCTTTTGGATATATTATGTGGTTTTTGGCTGCCTCAAATGAGACAACCTCAAATCACAACTGTTGTCTGTATGGACATACAACTGTCCTACAGAGCCTGTGGACTAATGTTATTTATAACCTTTAAGCATGACCACACTTCTGCTTTCAGAGCTTTTATGGAAGCCACAAATTTAACTCCTGCTTTATTGTCACAGAGACAGGCTTTAAGATGAGCCCTCAAGTGTATGCATTATTTGAGACCTATGAGTGATATGACTAACCTGGTGTTGTTCATAAACACAAGATTTTTGTACAGGCAGAGTGGAAGCTTACTTACAGGTAGCATAGTTCATTTTCCAACATGTCACTCATAACTCTAGATACTCAGCTGTGACTCAGTGCACAAGGTGCATATCTAGAGAGTGGTGCAACAGAAAACAAATGTCATGAAATACTACACACATGTAATGCAGGCATACCTGTAACTTGCATTAGTACTTTGCTTGAGGCTATTTAAGTAAAAACATTCAGATTTTATGGAAACAAGACAGAAGAGGAGGTGCTTTTAAAACATTACAATTCAGCACTACAGAAAGACATTAGTAAAAAGATATGTTCATCCTGGAACTACTTCTTCCCATTTTGCTTTGCTTCTGACTCATCCAGAGCCTGCTTTCTCTTCCAGCAGCCTCCTTATTTCTGCCTCCAACTTTGCAGATTGAGTTTTTCATCAAAGAGTTGTATTATGCTATGAGTTGTTTTGTGGGTTATATATGTACATCTATGGTGTCACTGAAATAATCCCTAGGATGTCAAAAAGGAAAAAGGTATTTGGGGCCCCATCAAAATGTAATGAAAGAAACAGACATGCAGTGGGTCAGAATTAAGTTCTTGGTAGATGAACTGATGTGCTTGTCAGCATCTGCTGACAAGTCTATCTTTGAGTTGCTATTTAAATTACTTGAAAATAAGTGCAATGATAAAGGAGAACAGAAGATCATGAACTTCACAAGAGAAAATGGAGATGAGGTGGCAAACTGAAATGTAATTCTAATTTATCTTATGCTTTAAAAAATTCTGAGTTTTCTAAGAACAGCTCAGTTAAAAACTGAAACATAACGCAGGAAAAAGGATCTCATTAAATTAAGAAAGACTTGAATAGACTTTCTCTTAAGCCAATAAACCTTCTCTTGGAAAATAGGATATGGATTTGTATTGCAAACTGATAAATGGTCTTTGTTATTCTCTTTTTTTCCCAGTTTTGGAATGCTGTGTTGGGAGAGCCTAAGCAGGCGTAAACCTTTTGAAGGTATTTATCTCCATTGTCCACATCAGATTTCGTTGCTCAAATCTTTTTTCACAAATTCCCTTGCTGTAGGGAAATTGATACAAACAGCACCATCTTTTCAGATGTCATTTTACTTCATTGTCACACCCCATTATATGGAGCTTTGTGTTGTAAAGATTAGAATCCCTCAACAAACCCTCAGTGTTTCCTGAGAAACTGATGTTTCTGAAGGGGTCAGGCATAGCCAAGATTTGTATCAAATCTCTGTGTGTGCTGAAGCAAACTGCTGAGTTGGATTTTGCAATTACATTTAGTGAGAAAGAATGCCATGTCATATTTAACAGCTGGCATTTAAGATCAAGGAACATTTTAGTGACAAGCAGCTAACTGCAGCAGCAGAATGCTCATTTTTAAAATTACCATGAGTTTCAAATTCCAATCAAGAAATGGCAGCTCATGCTGAGTTCTCTTAAGTAAACAGGGAACTTTATCTTCTCAAAAAGTGTGAATAGTTTTAAAGACTTCTGGTTGCAAAGCATTGTCAGAGTCTAGGAATGATCCTCGTTTGATGGAGGTAGAGGTCAATGAAAGGGCTCCATTCTGCATGGCAAAACTGACTGAAGGACTTCTGTATTTTCCAGGCTGAGGACCACTTAGAAATAAGGCACAGAATAGTATGTTAATGCTCCCACAGTTTATGGCTGCCATCTTGTGGCTGCCCAAAGTAGATTCTTTCTCGTACAGGAGTTCTATTGTATGGCTTTATATAAACTATGTTCTTAGAATATACACATAACAATTACACGTGTTCCTGAGGTGTCTGTGTGGGATGTTTACAGCACTTACATACCTGTTTGTGACTTTTATTATCTGGACAGAGTTCTTTATCCTGAAATGTCCTGTTGAAATAAGCAGTTATTGTTAAGGGTTAGCATATCTGTTTTACAAAAGTGCTAACTTGTCTTTTTTGCTTATGAAACGCCCACAATAACTTGTACTGAATATAACTTTGAGTTGTGAGGTCTTTAATTTTCCAGTGACATTTTTCTTATGAATGGCAGGTCAAAGGACTTTGCTGGAAGTTTTGACAGGGATCTGCAGCAGCTTACGGCCTGGCATTTCAGAAAAGTTTATACCAAGCAATTTGCCTGAGAGGAATAGACTGTTGAAACTTATTGCTCTGTGCTGGCATCAGGAACCAGGTTATAGACCACATATAGAAGGTAACATGCACAATTTCCTTTCTTTGCAATGTTTGAAGTACATAGTCCTGTTGGGAACATTGGTCTAGCAGAACAACTGAGGTGGATAGAAGTAATCTTTAGATAATCAGACTACTGTAGATGTCTTTTCCAAACCAAAGTTTCCTAACAGAAATGGCTCCTCTCCAAAATTGCATTTAGTACAACATAAAAATGAGTATAAATTCAGGAAGAGAGATTGTCATTGGTATGTATTTGTTTCATGAAAATCAACCTGCCTTCAGCATTTCTTGATTCCACAAAAGTAAACAATAACAGCACATTTCAAAGGAAACTCGTTATACATTGGAATCTGTTTATCATCTGTTTCTAAAGATAGCAAATAAATGGTAAAATTGTGATATTTGGGGACAAATTTTCCAAAGCTGAAGTGCTGAGGAAGCAAGCTACATACAACTGCATTGTGGTAGGATTACATATGACTGTATAAGTCTCTTGCAAGTAAGTTCACTACACTTGTATGAACATTTAAGAAAACGTGATTTCAATGTGACTGTATCCATTCCTTAAAATCAGTTGAAAAATGAAACCCAGAAGAGGTGAGGTGGAAGTTGTATTAAGCTAACTTCATATAGCTCATCCAGTCACTCAGCATAATAGCAAAGTTAGTTACAATGTGCAGATGCCTAAACATATACACATGACACTTAAAATGCTTTATGTATCCCTGCAGAATGTGTAGACCTTTTAAATGGAATTCTGACTAGTATAAATAAGGAGGCAATTTCCACTGCTATCTACAATCTGATGGATGCAAAGGTTAGTGCAAAATTAAGTCTTGTTCTCCAAGGACATTGCTTGACTCTTGCAATTGTGATCTTTATGATCCAAAACTAGGAAGGGTTTTGTCACCTCTGTGTTATTGGATGTGCCAGAGAGCTGGAGTGTACCCTTTGGCACTTCATGTTCCTTCAGGAGCTGTAGAAAATAAATATTCTGAGTTTCTCTAGAAACTATAGTCAGTTGCTACCTGCAGTTATGAAAATACAATAGCTTCTTTCCAGCCAATAGCTGTTGTCATGGGAAGCTCATGTGAGAACAAATATCAGCCTTGATTAGATCTGAGTTCAAATGAAGGACAATGTGTATACTGGCATTTAGTCCAGAACCCGGACAGTGTTTGTGCCTGTTGTAGCAATACTATCAGCACTTTTCTCTGTGCTCCACTGTTTCTAAAATGATGTGCTTCAGACACAACATGCTGCTTGTCCTAGGGTCTAAGTGTTTCTTGATACTACAGGAATGGACAGGGAAGGGCCAACAACTGAGATGCAGCTAACTCCATATGTCTATATTGTCATGGGAAATCTGGCACAAATCTGTCTACAACAAATATAACTATATGCTATCTAGTTAGATAGTTATAGTGGGGAAACTAGTGACACATGCCCTTGAGGTATTCTGACTCTAGCTGGATTTAAGCAATGCATGCTGCATTATTGGTTTCATTGCTGTAGTTATGTCAGTTACCTTCATGCATATTGAATTATTTCCACATAGAATCTTGGAATGGTGAGGCTTGGAAAGGACCTCTAAAGACTATCTAGCCCACTCCCCTGCTAAAGCAGGTTCCCTTCAATCAAGGGGCACAGGAACATGTATGTGTGGGTCTGGAAACCTCCCGAGAAGGAGCCTCCACACCCTCTCTGGGCAGCCTGGGCCAGGGCTCCCTCACCTCAGCACCAAACGAATATTTTTTTCCCTGTGTTCCAGTGGAACTTTTTGTGTCCATTACCCCTGGTCCTGTCACTGGACACACTACAGTGTCATCCAGCCTTTAGGTACTTCAAAGTGTTGATGAGGTCCCCTATCAGCCTTCTTTTCTGCAGGCTAAACAGCCCCAGATCCTGCAGATCTCATAAGAAAGATGTTCCAGTCCCCGACCATCTTTGTAGCCCTCTACATGATGAATCACATTCTGGGATTATAGAACACACTTGATCAATGTTTTATTAGATGTCATAGTTGAAATCACTTTCACTGCAGTTGAAGTTTATTTGTAAGAAGTTTGTATTATTGAGCTTTGATCTCCCTTGATCACACCTTTATTCTTCAATTTGCTAAGTTATGAAAGAGCACTAATTAGTGTTCAAATAACACAACTGATAACCTATCCAAAATGACTGTGAAAATGCTGCTGGAGACTGAAAAAGGATTGATTCCTAAGTGTTGAAGTATATCAGCTGAAATAGTTTAAAATCTCTGTTGCAGATGCACAAAATGAAAAAGTTACAAGTATTGACACATCTGTATTGCAGATGGTTTGGCACAGTAAACACCGGCTGGCCCTGCCATTTGGATACTTAGAGGAAAACATGTTGTAGCTAGCCCAGTCTGTCTCTCAATATAAGCCTACTTTCACCTTCCCCTGCATCATTCAAAACTGGGGTTTAAAACAAATTCTGAAACTGTATAGAGTGTAACAGGGTAGAGCTGTCAGATGTAAGCCTGCTTACTTGTGCTGAAGTGCAAAATTGCTCTGTGCAATTCACTTACTGTATATTAGCTTACCTTAGTGTATAATCTGTCAGTATAAACTGTTAGTGTCAGTATAAATTTTTGCTCTTGACAACTGTGAATTGAACAAAACATGTGTACTTACTAGAGTTACTGTGCTGTTTTTTTCAAGGACATGGCACTTAATGCATGCAAAGGCTCAGAAATATACAGGTTGCAGACAGGCATGTGCAATTCTGAGGTGAGTACACAGCATGAAAGTCTTACAAGAGTAGCTCACAAGCTGCTTGTCAGGGCTGGCAGGATAAACAGTGCTTAATACAAACACTGTGGGGCAAGATTTCCCTAACTCCTTTTGTGCCCAACCAGGATAACTTGAAAACTCTTCTTTACCACCTTCTAAGCAGTTGACAGATGCTGCTCTTGCATAAACCACCTCCTCCACTTAAGAGCTGCTTTGAACCTCTCCTTGAAGGGGTCCTACGAAAACTGGAAAGAAATTGACCTTTCTTGTAGTATGTTCAAAATAATGGCTGGATAAAAAGTCCTAGTCTGAATTGTAGCATTTCCAACCTTTTTTTTGAGTAGGGCCAACTGCTTTGTGAGAACTCCAGAATACAATTAACTCCCATTTGCAAAGTGATTTTTTTGGCTCATGTAATGGGCCTGACTATGCTGAAAGATAGAGGAAGAGAACTAAAGCTCCCATGCCTGCATCAGCACTAGCTTTAAACAGCTCAAGTTCTAGCAGTCCTGTGGCTGCTTGGCAGCACAGGTTACAGAAGCAAACCAAGGCAGTTAAGTCTATGGAGCTGAGCTGCCACAGTGACACAAGGTAACTAGCTGAAGTTGAATTAAGTATATCTGTAGGCTCAACAGCTGCCCTGAGCTGTGATACTACTGCCTTGCATCCCAAGAGAAACCTGCTTAGGCTTTGGAACAAAAGAAGATAATTCTTTGCTATTTTTTATTTCTTTCAGGTTGTTTGTCCACAAAAAAACAACCACTTAATCAGCAAGAAAACTCCTTTTGTAGTGCCACGCTTGTCAATGACTCTACTTGACAGCAGTGCAAATGAAGAGGGAAGAGAAAATATTCTGGAGATGGCTCTGTCAAATGCTATCCCACAGAACACAGCAACAAAGAAAGGTCTTTACCTTGAAACATTCTGCTCCACCTATTCTAAGAAAAAGATAAATATTACTAGTTGTTCCATAGACAACTGTTATTTTTCCATGTAAAATTGTCCTTTCTCAGAGTACAGCTGTACTCTCCACTGTTATCTGAAGCATGAGTCACTGCAGAAAACCAGACACACCACAATACCTTTTGATTAAGTGCATAGATAAAAAGCCTGTTTTGCTATAAGAAACCCTGACCTGTAATGTACAGCTGCATTTCCCTCACACATCAAATAGTGCCTGATGCTTTTGTCAGAACAAGGCTTTCCTGGAAACCTCACTGCCTTGTGCCACTAGGAATAACAGCTTTTTTGTAATTTGCTAATATGAAAAAGATATATTTTTAAAAGATTGTGTTGCCAGGAACATGAGAGTGATTCCTGGTAACCACTATTCCTATACAAATAATTTCCTTACCTCCTTTGACTTTCCAATGTAGATTTATCCAATTCCTAAGAAGAGATATATTTCCTTAAAAGCATTTTCTATATTCCTCATGCCTTTGGATACAAAAGTTGAGCTGAAGGAAATCAATTCATTATATATATCTATATATAGATATACACACACCTCCCAGACTAATGGATGGAACAGCTTGCTCCATAACTTAAGAAACCAATTCATATAGATGGTTTGAAAAAGGCATGTATTACTACACACATCAGACAAAATCTTCTTAGGAATAATGATGTATAGCAAGGGCTTGAAGAACAGTAAGAATTAAAGAATAAGTAAGCTCTTTCAAGATAGAAATCTTCACTTCATAGAAGTGAAGACTGTTTTGCAGTGGATGACACATATATATCATGTTCTGTTGTTCAGATCAAGGGTCTTGATTATCTTAAACTCTTTCTCTAGATCACCCAGTCTCTGACAGGAGAAAATCGGATTCCCCCTGCATGAGTCCTTTATCTGGTTCCACTGCAGGCAAAGAAAACAGTCAGCATAACAACCCACCACTGGCTCTTAAGCACAGACCACAAGTTACACATTTTGAACAAGCAGTGACAGGTAAGACACCATTTCCAGTTTGAGGTGGAAAATATTCTCCTTGGCCAAATCTTTGTGATTAAATTCCTTAAAGTTTAGAGGACATAGATCTCTAAATTTTGTGTGCATTTTCAGGTATTTACTGTAACAATTCCTCTAACCTTAATATAAGTGTCTCATGGGTCTATTTGTATATAGCTGTTCCTATGTTCTCAAAAGTTCAGGTACTGGCTGCTGAGAACATTAGCTTGTTCTTTTCCAGGGTCACGTTCTGATAACAGTTTTAAAAAGACCATAACAAAAATGAAAAATACAGCATATAGATTCATAATAGTTGGGGTTGGAAAGGATCTCTAGAGCTCATCCAGTGCAGCTTCATGCTAAAGCAGGTTCCTCTCGATCAGAGGCCACAGGAGCATATCCAAGTGGCTTTTGAAAACCTCCTGAGGAGATTCCACACCCTCCCTGGGCAGCCTGGGCCAGGGCTCCCTCACCCTTACAGTAAAAAAGTTTTTCCTTGTGTTTCAGTGGAACTTTTCATGTTTCAGCTTATATCTATTATCTCTAATCCTTTCACTGGACACTACAGAAAAGTATCATCTCATCCTTTTGACATCTAATCTTTAGGTACTAGTAATTGTTGAGGTCCCCCCCTTAGTCTTCTCTTTTCCAGGCTAAACTGCCCCAGGTCTTGCAGCCTTTTCTGATAACAAAGATATTCCAGTCCTCTGATCATCATATTGAATGCAAAATACATCCATTGTTTAAGTTTGGCATAACTTGTTGCAGTTTTAAGGTGTGTATTCTATACCTCTACAAAAGCAGGCATTGACTACAGAAACAGATGACTAGGAGGAAGAGATGATAATTCATTTCTCTACTTATAAGGTTTGTGTTCTTCCTATGGAACAGAGGCAGAAAAGGCCAGCTTCTGATCTGTGAAGCCTGCCTCTGCTTGCAGGTAAAGCTTTGTTTTTGCAAGCTGGCCTATGATAATTATCTCATGCAGCTGGCCATCCCTCTCCATTTTATTTCTGAGTGATGATGTAATCTCTGGATCTATCACCAGACTAGTGTGTGCAGAAAAAAGTAACCACAGAACTCTACTGGGAACAGTTGGAAATCAGAATGACAGAGGCATGTTCCCAAAAGCAATAATGGCTTTTAGTTATTAATTTTCTGGGTGTGTGGTATTTACTGTACACTAAACCCTAATGTCAGTACCAAGTATTCTAATCAGCTTGTGCAAAGGAACAAAACTCAAACCTCTTGATCATTTTGCCAAGAGTATCATTTTTGTTACTACTTTGGCTTTGCCATATACAAATTCCCACTTTCATGCTACGTGTTCCAAACAGTCTCACTACCCTGAATTCATTCTTCCACTTCCTACAGGACAAAGTTTTCTCATCTACCTTGAGCCCCACTGCTTTGCATAAGGTTTAATATAGATGATAGATGAACAGTGCAAGACCCCAAAATCTCCCCTTACGCAGCCAGAGCGCTTAGATCTTTAGAAACATTCATCTTGTGTAATCTGATCTTTGAGTTTTGGACAAAAGATCAAAATGTCAGACCAGTTTTGAACAAAGAATGCAAACTAACTCCTACTACTCCCCCTCTGCAGAGTTTATAAATCTGATGTTGATGCTATCACTTGCTAACAACTTCTGGAAGAAAAGTCCACTTAATTGCTCATTTTGTTTCTTCTTCATTCAAGACTCTTGCTGCAAAGGAAACTGTTGTCAAATACTAACCTGCCAGAGACAGACCATATTGAGCTGCATGACAGAAGGCCGCCTCAACCACATCCTTGACGTCCTTCGCTCACAGCAAATGTTGTCTCGAATGGATTACGAAACAATCAGCTCTTACCCCACAGTGACTGGCCGTGCTCGGGCATTGTTGGACACTTGCCTTTGCCTTGGAGAGCAAGCAGCACAGGCTGTAATGACTGTACTTTCAGTGACCAAATGTAGTCCCCTGGGACAAGGCGGCCATTGCCCAGAATGTCTTTCTAAGGTAAATAGGTGATTGTTGTGACTTCTTCTTTTTTAGCTTGATACATGCATCAGAGCACAGGTAATTTGGAATAGCAACAATACACACTAATTCCTCAAACCATTGCCTGAAGTCAGTCCTGCCTACAGCCTATGGTTTTTAGTCCTCTAGTGAAAAAAGCTAGTAGGATTAAAAGGTCAAGTCAACTGCTGCCTGTAGAAATTACCCAATAACAAGTTCTAATTTGGACCTCAGAAATGTGTGCCAGAGAAAATACAGTTCAAGTCAAATGACACCTTATTTCCTTCACTTTTTTTAGAAGGGAGGAAAACAGATCATGGCTTTTTGGAGGTCGTGCTAGGGAAGAATGGTTTTAGCTGGGATAGAGTTAACTTGCTTCTTAATGGCTGGTGCAGTGCTGGATTTACTGTGAGAATGCTGGTAACACACTGATGGTTTTTGCTGTTGCTAGGTAGTGCCTATTCTAAGTTATGGAATTTTCAATTTCCCATACTCTGCCAGCAAGCAGGTGTACAAGAAGCTAGGCCAGGACAGCTGACCCAAACTAGCTAAAGGGCTATTCCATACCACAGGATGTCATGCCCAGTATATAAACTGGGGGAGATGGCAGGAAGCCATGGATCACTACTTAGGCATCAGTCAGCAGGAGGTGAGCAACTGCATTGTGCATCACTTGTCTTTTCTTGGGTTTTAATTTCTGTTTTTGTTATATTCCTTTTCGTGACAGTTGTTGGTTTTCAACTGTTCTTTGCTTATTAGTGAGTCTTACTTTTGTTTGATTCTCTTAACCATCCCACTAAGAGTGGGAAGGAGGGAGCAAGTGGCTGTATGGTGCTTAGTTGCTGACTGAGGTTAAGCCATGACAAGTTGCTACTAAATCCTTCCAAATGAGGACAGCAAATGGTACTGAATGAGGAGAAAAAAGTTACTGCCTCTCACAGAGTTCATATCTGAGCCAGCTGTTTTGAGTAAAAGGCTTAAAAGAATCAAAAAGTATTTCTTCAACATGGCCTTAAGTGTGACTGGGAAATTCTATGTTATGCATATAAACAACTTTATTTTCACTCACAAATGGTCATATGCTCTGAAAATGAGGCACTGATAGCAGCACTTCAGAAAGGTGGGGCTAAAAGATTTAAGTGGAAAAACATTAATACCTTATCTCCATGCAGTTCTCCAAGTATATCTGCAGTTCACATGTAAGATTAAACCAGGAAGAAGAGGTGCCAAGTTGAACATTCTGAAACAGGGGTTCTGCTGAACTGTAAAGGAAAGTAGTAAGACCATTCTAAGGAAAATGAGGTTATAGAAGATAACATTTTTTAAAAAGGCACAGTGGGATTCCTTCAAGGTTCATGGCACTGGATTAACAAGAACTTGTTATACAACCTAACAAATATTTTAAATGCAAAGCCACGTCACTCTGTTTCCCTGTGTTGCATTTGTTCTCTCTGCAGTTTCAAACGCTTATGGAATTCAGTAGTTTGGCAGGTTGCAATTTTAAATACACTGTTTTCTAGGGATATTCAAGGGGTAAGAAATACATTACATACCATACAATGGTGCTGGAACCATAAAAGTAATTTTTTAAACGTAAATTCATTACACTGTTGTATTGTTACAATTCAAAGCAATGTCCCTCAGGATGTGCTGGAAATAGTTTTGCCTATTAAAGTAGCTGGATACCTACTTCTGAATCTTTTTTTTTTCATTTTAAGTGAGAAGTTTCAACAGTGTCTGTGAAAAAAGCTGTCTTGGTTGTGAGGAAAAGAACTGCTGTCATGGTGTTTTGCTTGTTTAGAAAGCATAATATAATCACAGTAAATGGAGAATCCTTCACCTGGGGGAACTATTCACAGGCTTTTAAGAGAAAATGGCAATATTGTTAAAACTTATCAGCTTTTGGAAATAATTTCCCTGAGCTGTTCTGATGGCCACTCAATACTTCTGATAGATGTGCCAGCTGGCAGGCTATGCTGATTTTCTTTGTTGATATGTTTTTGACATAGAAACTGTTTTGGCTCAGGTGCCTACTTGAGAGTATCATTTCAGGACAGATCTAAGCCCAGTCTTAACTGTTAATTACAGAACTGGCATCAAATCAATGGGAGCCCAAGTTATCTGTGTTTTCAGACAGATTTCTGTTCTCCTCTAGCTTTCCAAGAGGATATGACCTTAGTTAGGTCTATTGCTATCATGCTTACCCAACTTTTTAAAAGATAACCCAAGGAGACAGTTTATAACCAATTGCAAAACAAAGGAAAACTTTTTACTTCCTAAACAAAAAACTTCAAACAAAAGCAGATTTTTTGCAATCTTGCTCAAATGAAGTCAATGCATCAGTGGGAGCTTTTTTTTTTATGTGGCTACCTTGGCTAAAAATAGTGTCATAATTAGCTATGCTACTGACAAAACCTTGCTACATACTTAAGTTCAAGTAGCCAAATGCACAGACTTCCTCATAACTCTCCTTTGTGTAATGTAAACACTTAAATTTTGGGGTGGTTTGACAGTTGCAGCTGTTGGGATTCTTTAAGTGGGGTATTTTCAAAAGGATGCTACTAGTTTCTTGAAATGAAACTGCTAATGATAGAGTCTTGATACAAAACTAGAATACAGTGACCTGGAACTAGCATAATTTTGTCCCACTAGAAACACACACTTTTATAAGGTCTATCATACGTTGGCTATGTAACAAAGACACTAATGTACTGTGGTGATCACTGATGTGAAATATCAATCTGCTTAAAGCTTATGGTATTTTGCTTGTACTAAAGCTACTTTACTACCTAAGATTTCTGTTGTCTGTGGCTCTGTGTCCTGCAGTTCTCTTGATATCACAAATACAGAATAAACCATGCTAAGCAAGAGTAAAGATAGAAGAATCAAACTGTTCTGTAGTATCTGCACCTTGACTGTGAAGAATATCTAGATTCATGGGATGGAAATGTAAAGCATGAGAAATTCCAGACAAGAGAAAAGGGAATAAGAAGTCACTTCAGGACTGGCCATAAAAAGAGATTATTAAAACTCGTTGCACTTACTCAGAGGAGGTACAACTAAAAATAGTAGATGTTAAAAATGGACAAATTCTATTAAGCTATTTAGAGTTATTAAAGGAATAGTAAGTGGAGTAGACAGATGGCCATTTTTCTGACTCTACTGTAGTATATTTTTCTTCTTGATGCTGGTTGCAGCTATCTTTTGCTGACTTGTAAAAAGATGACTGTCCCTTGCCCTTTTCCCTATCTATATAGCACCTTTATCTTAGCTGGGATACTTCCTGCAATGTAAGGACTTCTGTGCTAGAATTTGTTTGAGGTTAATTTGTGGAATATTAATCTGAATTCTGGAATGAAATGTCTAAGAGATTAGTCTCTCCCGTAGAAAGCAAAATAAAGCAAGCTATAAATACCACTCTCTAGTTGTCACCAGTGGCTGTTAAAAACAGTTCCAGAGAACAAGAGAGGAATACAAGTTCACAGTCACAAAAACTGTGTAGATTTTTTTTATAAGATTGCATTAATAGCTACACACAGAAGAATTTTACACCAGCGAGGTCATCTAAGATGTACAGAACCAAAAACACTAATGAAAACATATTAAATCTCAAGGATTCTTACTTTGTTTCAAGTCAAAATTCTACATAACCTTGTAAATACATTCATGCTTGCACAGGTTCAGTCACTTGAGCTACTCCTGTGAAGATCTGTAAGGAAGGTTAAATGCATATATAAATAAATACGTGTGGGACTGGTATCATATATAAATACTTGTGGGACCCAAACACCATCAAGGCAGATATTGAGAACTTTACTGCTATTTATTGATTATATTGCTCTACAGCTATTAACTACGCTCTTCTCCAGTAATATATGTTGTCTGTAAACTGCTAAGGCTTTTTTTGCATGAAGACATCTTGTCCTGTGCTGTATTTCCTCTCATTCCTTTCCTGTCCCTTTGCAAAATATTGTACTGCAGCTCAAAAAGCCTCAGCATAGTTTTAATGTTGTTCATTTTCAAAGGAAGTAATCCCCTGCTTGCCCTGCCTGGTACTATATTCCTTTGACTGTGCACATGGTTGACTTGACATCTGGTATGTCAGTTGGGTTAAACAAAACTCTTGGATTTTGAAGGTAAATCCATCATAAATAAAACTACCTGACGAGGTCTGAAGATAACATATCTAATGAGGTACTTGTGTTACATTCAAGTGAACGTGGCTGCAAGAATACATTAATTGCACAGTTAAATTCACTATGTGTTGAAAAAAGGCTGATGGGATTTGTAGAATTACATTTTGCTTAATCCCAGCATTACAACAAATGGTAGACAAGAAGCTCAGATGTAGTATTTCCAACTCCTGTGCTGATATGACAAATTTGTGGTCAGTATTTTCTTATTTCCTGCCTTTGTTTCTCTTTTTAACTCTTGGGATGTATTCTTGGCAGAGATCTATAACCTCAAACTGCTATAATCAACTAATCTCAGCTGGGCTTTAAAAAGGTTGACCTTTCCTTTTCCACAGAATTAAGAGATGCATCAGCTGGGCAAACTGTGGGCTCTAGAGTTAAATGACAGTGCTTTAGAATAAAAACTCCTTCACCCCTTGAAACGTGCTAACATTCCTAAAGTATTTCAACATCTGCTTCCAAATGTTGATCTTGAACTTTCCACATATCAACAGCAATAACTGCATGAGCAGAAAGTGCAGATGAACTTCACCCTTTCAGAAGTGGCCTGGTTGTACTTAAGAAAGTTCAGTACAGTTAGTCCTTTCCTTAAATTGCAAGGAAATGTGTTCAAATTGGTTAACAGAATGTCTGCCAGCACAGTTGTTTTTCATTTTACCAAAAAGGGGCCTACAGCTATGTTTTTTCAGTTCATTAGAATGCTACCTAGGGAAGTTACATTTGAATGTTACCCTGAGAGAATTGGTTAAGGAATATAACTGGAATGTAATTTAATAAAACCCCACACGTATGAGGCTTTTGACCTTAGAATAGCTGCAAAACATAATTATCAGGATTTCTCAGCTCTAATTTTATTGTACAGTATACATTGCACTTTACTCCAAGAGGATGCAATGCAGTAGTCTTCTGATTGTTTCAGTACCACCACCTGATGTAAATCTGTCTTTGTGGTTTTGTATTTAATGACAAAACAGTATGGACAACTATAATGTATGTCATTCCAGCACAGAATAATCTAAAAGAACAGTTTCTGCACTGATAGAACACTCAGTAATAAAATTTGTCCTTTGCAATGAGCAAATACAGAGTTGTTCATGTAGTGTGACACTGAACAACCTGCGTGGTCAACCGATTTCAGTGTGAGGTGAGGACACTTTACTCCAGCCATAAAGTCTGTTGCATGAGTCAGTGCTGACGACCCATCTTAACAATTAACCTGTCCATATCCTATAGTTTCAAAATAAGCTGAGGTCTCCCAAGTTTTTCTATAGTAGTGACACCGAGGTAAAAATATCTCCCTGACCTCCACAAGCAGTAATCTGACACCCATAACCATGAGGCTTAGTTTCCTTTATGCCGGAGAATAAATTCTCTGACATAGAAGCCCAAGTACTTGCTCTCACTTCACTTTTCCAGATTTGTGCGAAAGTAAAGATGACAATGTCACTGGTATTGCATAAGTGATTGTGTCTCATTAAATCAATTTAACTAGTATTCAAAATGCTCTTAGCTTGTGGGATTTAAACAAAGAAAATTAGTACTGAAAGAAGCAGAAGTAAATTTTCTTTTGGAGCAAAAATATACCTGTAAGTAGCTGCAGCACAGCTTTGAGTGTTTTCAAAAGTTTGATTTATAGCACTTCACAGTATGTGACTG
Source organism: Colius striatus (assembly GCF_028858725.1). Lineage (NCBI taxonomy): Eukaryota > Metazoa > Chordata > Aves > Coliiformes > Coliidae > Colius > Colius striatus. The sequence continues at coordinate 3,834,764 of NC_084772.1, forward strand.
GGCAGCTGAAAAGGCTTTTCACAGTTGTGGGGATCTTGCATAACTTGGGAAACTCTTTGATAGTTCTTAATTAGTCCACTACAGTTTGCTCTGTGGGACACTGTATGCGCCAAGTAATCAAGATCCAAGTATGGAACAATGGAGCAAAGTGCACAACATGCAAACAGACTGCTGAGAAATCATTTTTAAAAGTTAGCAAAGCCAACCATAACTTTAATTTTAGGGCTGAATACCTTCTAATGTTAACAAAGAATGGATTAGAAATTGGAACGACTGTGCTGGCAGACAAAAGACTAAATCCATTAATAGGGCTATTCTACTTACTGCAAAGGCAAATGGGCTGTCAATAAATCCTCCTGTCTTTCAATGAAATACAATTTTCCTAATCTTCAAGATTCTCTTAACATTAAAATATTTTGCATCTCAATTTTTAAGCCTTTTTATTTTTTTTTAAGTTCATTTTTAACCTTTAAATATTGGAACAGTCTTCAAATCTTACTCATGGAACATGCAGTCTTGGGCAAGCGAAAACTTCAAGGGTGGTGTGATCTGATATTTATGAAGCAACATGGTTTTGCTTATTTCACAAGGAATGCCTATGCTATATAACTTTAAGTATAATAATTCATTTAATTGTCACTATTTCCACACGTTTAAAGGAGTACACATTAATCTGTTCACTTTATAGGCATTTTATACCAATTCAGTTCAACAGGCACAGGCAAATTGGATTTTCACAGTGTGGGAATCTATACAGAAAGATCTTTGGGTTTGTGTTTTGGAAAACTTTACCTCTAAAGATAGCCTTAATTTGGAGCAAATACAGCTACAGAATCCTGCAGAAGTCTGAAAGGTTTGGGAATAAAAGCTGTCCAAAGTTGTCTAAATAAAATGAAGGGAACTCTCTTATAAAAGGTACAAACTTATTTATATTGTACAAACATTTCAAGGTAATTCAGTAATTAGGAGGAAAGTAACAGGAGTGCACTAAAAGCAAAGATGCATCAGAGGAGTCAGTACTAACAAGGTTGTACTGTATCCTGCTGACTTCAAAGCTCAACATCTGTTTGAATTTAAATGGCAAAGTTTGGGCTCAGCATGATAATATAAACGAAATGATGACATTGGCTTCAGCCTCTACTAACTAGAATATCAATGTCACTGCTGCTGAGTATTATCAGAACCTTCTAAGCTTCCATACTCCTGTTTTTAATCAGAGAAAGAGAGGAGCGAACAAAGCACAACAAAAAAGGACTGACAATAATGCAGTGGAATCTGTAATAGAAAGGAACTTTGCTGTTCTGAAGAAAGTCTGAGCAGTCACATTAGAAGGCTGAGGGTTGCACAACATAAAAAAAAACCCAACAGATGTCTTCAAACTGTCTCATCCAGAAGAAATTTATCTAAATACTGTGAAACTTGGTTACAGATGCTGCCACTAAGGGTTTCATAATCTATGCACATCTACGGACTAATTTGGGAACTGAAACAAGAAAAAGCTATTCTTAAGAAGCTATTTTTTTACAGCTAGAAATCCTCCTTAGACTGTTTTTATACATGATCACTTTTCTTAGCCTTCAAAACAGACACAGACAAAGAGCATTATCTTTAAAAATCCCTGCAGCTCTTTAAGTCTTGGTGAAACAATGATTCTAACTCCTATGTTGTTTTCCAAGAAAATTAAACCAGTGATTCACTCACTGTCATTAATCAACAGCCAGATGCTTATGAAGTTAATTCAACATAGATAAGACAATTTGTATGAAAGAGTGGAGTCTCAAGAGTTGAATGACTTAGTTATCTAAAAAATTATGTCAAACTATTTATTTAAAAATAAGTAGAACTACAAAGTTGGAGGTTTTTTGAGTAAATCCCCAAAACTGACTGGGAAAAAACATGATATATTGCATATTCTACTTGTAGTAAAGAAGATTAGAGAAGCAAGGAAAAAAAAGAAGTGAAAATAGAAAGTTTAGAGAATTAATCAAAATAATGCTGAACAAACACTGGAGTCTTTTGAAATTTCTCTTAATATTTGCAATTTTTTTCCTATTGGTTTGTTTTTTGCTCTCCTAGCAAAGTCTGATTCATAACATTTGAAAAGTTGTTCATACTTTAGAAGATGTCTCACTTCTGCATTACAGCATGGATGGCACTGAACAAAAAGTGCTTGTAATCACGTGAAACAAAGATGTACAAACAAATCATAAACTTTTATGAGAGTGGATGAGGCAGTGAAAAGGAAAAAGTACCTGAAAGGCCACAGAACCTGAAAGGAAAAATAAAAGATAGGATGGTAAAGCTTACTTTGCAGCCTGTTTTTTAAAAACAGCTGTATTGAGAAGCCAAGTTTTCAATAAGAGAAGGCCTAACGCTCATCTTCAGGGTATTTAAATAAGAGTGCAGTTGGACAAGACAAGAGCCTTCCTACAGTTTCTAGCTCTTAAAGGGACATATTCCACTGTTTCCTCATCTTCCTTTTCTCACTGCTCCTAGCTTACTCCACATTTGTACTTTTGTGATTAAGATAGTTCAAAACTAATCTCCACAAAAGTATTGTTTTCTGCTAGCTTAACGAGCAGAATCGCCTCACGCAGTGGGCCAGGCAAGTGCCAGAGCCAGTAAAATGCTGAAAGCCAGTGGAGTAGGAGGAGACATACAGCTAGGATCAGGGGCAGATAAATTTAGAAGGCTAAATTTAGACCTTTTTTTTAATTGCCTAGCACTTTAGTGCTTGCAGTCACTCTCACTTATAATGCTCTGCTTAAACTACCTACAATAGAAGTTTCTATGATGAGAAGGGTAAAAAGAAGCGGCAAAGGATCCACTAATTTGTTTTTGTGAATGGTCAGCTTTAACCTAAGGAAAGACACACTCATCTTTGAAATGTATCTGTTGTTTTCTTGAAAGGTTACACAGCATGTGGTTGACACCATATTGTTTGAGATGAAAAATACAAAGGATGAAAATCACTACAAATAATCTCTGCTTTTACATACTTATAAAAAATTGTCATTTACTGTGATCTGCTTAAAGCCACAGATTTACTGTCCCAATCATTTTATGATCCCTATGAATAACTCCTGTGTTCACAGATTATACATGTCAAAAGAAACAAAAAAGTGGTCCCAAGACTTGCTCAGTATGGTAAACTTTCAAGAGGAACCAAAATAACACATGACTGGAAGCAACTTCTCTATGATAGTTAATAGCCTAAGTTCCATTTAGCAGTGAGTACTACTTATATATACTCAGCATATATTCAATGCTGACCTTTAAGGAACTCAGTACACGCTCCTTGAATTAAGTGCAAGAACAACCCATTCTTGGGAGACTTGTGCAGTAAGGATATGCTTGAATTCATCCTGCACACCAGAACGAACTTGCTAATAAGCACAACGCTGATGACTGAACTTCAGGATCACTTAGATTTAACAGCAATTTTTACCTTGGTTTTGTCATGTTCTGTGGATTCAATTTCCTTTAGTCTGATGCAAGTTCAATTTTTATTTGCTTGGGGGTATTTAATCTGTTTACTCTTCAAGGTTTTTTTGAGTTGAATTACATTTTCTATGGTGTATTTAAGTGCAAATACTAGTCAGACAAAAAAACTCTGAGCAGACAGGGCAAAATTCACAGACTTACCAAAACTCAGTTTGACTTCATTCTCACTACCTAAAAGAGATGCTATCTTAACTTGATGAAATTAGTATCAGATAAAATCCTAGTGGGATCAAAGTCTCTTTTTTTAGGTTTTCTCTGCCAGCACTTAGAAAATGCACTCTCCTGAATAAACATAACTTACCAGTGGCTATCTTTGGAGGATCACAGATGAGGCTTAGTTTATAGAGGTAATCTGTAGCAAGAGAGAAAAAGTAAGGAGTCTAGACTTGTATTTGGCTTTTATAGTAAAATTTAAGAAGTCATTTATAAAGTTATGGATTATTATTTTAAACATTGCCTCTGGTCACTTGCAAATACTTTAGGAGCATTGTCTAGCCTTACACTGATATCCTAACTTGGAACTCTCATACCAGCCTCTACAGTACTCCAGGTTTTCAGAATTCAAACGGTGAACTTCTACTTTGAAATCCTCAAATGGGAACTTTTTCCAATAAATCTTTTTTAAGGTTCTAAAATAAAACGTCATCCTCTATACTTTGAGAGTAAACCTAATAATTTATGGCTTTTGAGCTCTAACCTATTGTTTCTAAGTGCAATTTTATAATTAGCTCTCATTTTATGAATCTATTTTTGGAGGAATGAATGCTGTCTCTGATAGATTCAATTTACAGGAGTTTAAAAGGGAGTCCAGCAACAACTGAAGTCAGTTGCATCTTTTACACTCATACTCAACCCATTTCTTGATTATGTGAGATGACTGCTCCAAGGACCCATCTACCTGAAAGATGTTGTGTTAGATTGCAGAAAATAGAGCATTAACAATGTTTTTAACACTGGCTAAACACCATTGCCATCTAATAACTGCTTTCTGGTTCATACTATCTTTATAATAGCAATCAGTGTTTCATATTGTAGAAATTCGAGTTATATTCCAGAGATGTCTTCTAAGCTGTTTTATCTATCAGTTCTGTGTAAGTGACTTGAAAACAAAGTCGCAGTATCAGGGCTGTTAAGCTCCCAGAAGGCAGCAGACTGGTTTTGTTTGCTACTTTGCAACACTGTCAGTAGTTTTAGGAGGTAATAGATTTAGAGTTGTTACCACTGCATGTACTTGCACAAGACCTAAACCCGACAAAAGCCAAACAAGGAGTCGAAACAAAAGATGATTAAAGAGGTGAGTTGATCAGGCTCCTTCAGATCATGACCTGCAAATGACAGTTTGTTTTGCTCTGGTGCCTTATAGTTTGGAAATTAAGTCTCTCCCATATGTGCACTTAAAAGCCAGCTTCTAACAAAAAAAAAAGAGACTTCATTCATTGTTGTCTAAACACAATGGAAGGAGTATCTGGAGATACAGGGGAGAGCAGTAACTGCTTTGTATGCTGATTGTCTCGGTGACAAGAAAGGGAAAAAAAAATCAACTCCTTGATGAAACAAGCAAGCTTTGAGAAAGGAAGTAATTCTCAAATCAGAAATATAACCCTCCTAGCAACAGAAGTGGACTCAACCATCACATTTACTGGCACATTTACAGCTATTAAGAGTGCAGTTTGCCCTTCCCTGTCCTTTTACAGCCTTGTAACTTTTATTTACCCCTAAGGTTTTTTACCCTGGTCTATCCTATTGAAAAATTCCCCTCGCAGTCATCTGTTTGTGACTGTAGATAATAATCACTGTCCAGACGAGGGATAATTAGATTGTTTGGAGGGAGATAATTATCTGAGCCGTTGTTTTTCCAGACACAGACCTCTTTCCCTAGCAGGAAACAGTGACAAGTGTAGTGAAAGCATATTGAGAGGGGGCTGTAGCCTGGGAGTTCACTGCCTTAGACACACAAAAGTTATGAACTAGGAAGAGGAAGGCAAACCAGAAAGCCTTTCTTATAGTACTTCAGGTAAGTCTGTTGAATGGCAAATTAGTCACTCTCTGTTATTTCCAAACACCGTGGGGCACTTTCAACCCCCGAGGCCCTCACCTCCCCTCAGGGACCGCGGGGAGGACCAGGGCCCGCCTCCACCTGTGGCAGCCCCGGGCGCAGGCCGCGGCTCCTCCAACGAGGCCAGGGTGGGAAAGGCCCGGGTTTCGTACCGTCAGTGCTAAGCCTCTTCTCCATCTTGTGCCTCAGGAAAACGGGAGGGATAGTCCCCGGCTCGGTAAGACTAAGGGGAAGTCACTGCCCATTCCGCGCCGGGCTAGAGGGGAGGCGACGGCGGGGCGGAGCGGCGCGGCCCCCATCACGTGTCCATGAGTGAGCATCCTCGGGAACACGCCAGGGCGCGGCCGGAGGAGCGGAGGTAACGCTGGCGGCCCCGTCGCCACAGCCAGCCGTGGGATCCCGGAGGGCTGGCACCGCGGCGAGGCGCGATCCGCACCCCGCCTTTGCGGGGAGGCTGGCGGGGCGGCGAGCAGCCCGCCTCGGCGCAGGAGCTGCCGGCGACACAGCCTGCGCGGAGGTTTCCGGCGCCTCTCCGCGCAGTCGCCATCCCCCGCAGCATCCGGGGCTGTCGGTATCGGCGACCCGGGCCCGGCTGCAGGTGTGCGGCGTGGCAGCGCCACAAGCGCCCTCTATCTATCTATTTATTTATTTATCTTCCCCCAAAAGGGTGCCTCAACGGCAGCACCTGTGGGTACCTCAGCTGTGACAGCCGCGGGCGGAACGCGGCTGCCCCGCGCCTCAGGCGCCTCGCGGCTGAGGCACCCAGCCCTGAGGCGCCCAGCCCCGAGGCGCCCAGCCCCGAGGCGCCCGGCAGCCGCTTCTCTTCCGGGACTATCGGAAAGGCGTGAAATATGTCCGATTCTCGCTTATTTTATAAGGAGACCAGGGTAACCACCGCTTGGGGAGGGAGGGGCAGCTGCCGAGGGGCGAAATGACCCCAAATCCTCTCTTCGACGCGGGATCCTGAGGGCCGGCCGCCTCACGCCGTACATCTCGACTTGAGAGTGGTTTTCTGGAGCCACGTGTTTTATTTAGTTTGGCGGCAGGCGGATATGAGGGTTGGTGCTCCGGTCCCCACCTAAGGACCTGATGTACTAGGATGTTTATTGGTGGTGTGTGTATGTAATTATAACTGCTCTGTTGACTAGCTATCGCAGGGGTCTGAAGTGGCTTTAGGGATGCCCTCAGGTGAGCATGTATTTGCTTACTGGCATTTGGTAGTGATTTTGATTGTTTACGTGTTTTTAAGTGTCGTGTGTTAAATGCAATCTGGTTAGCTGCGACTGTAAGTTACAGCTAAAGAGTGCATATGGGTAGAGATTTGCAAGCACCTTTTGACATTTCTTTTCCCTTTTTGGAGAGGTTTCTTCTTTTGTGCTCCAGCATAAAAAAATAAGATAAATTGTTTTAACAAACTGTATTATTGTCCCTCCTGTCTTTACTTGGGGCTTATTGCGTAATTGTCACCATATATTCCTCACGTTGCAATTTCTTTGTATACTCCCAACATCATTATCAAATCTAGCTACCACAAAGTCCCTTAATTTGAGCTTGCTTCTACTTCTTCCCTCAGATATGTAAAAATAAGTTAGAAGTGTGAAGGATATAGTGGCATGTTGTTTTCCACTTGTAGCTAGCACAGTTCCCTAACTGTAAAGTGCTTTGGTTTAAAGTCTAGGTTAATAATACTGAGATAGATTTGTCTAGGACTGGTACTTTAGGGAATTTTGAGAAGTTTGAGACATTATAACTGAATATCTGTTTGTGACCTGATTATATATAGGTCTTTCTCTCATTTAATATTCATAGTCTTATTCCTGATTTGCCCAAACATGTGGATAGTGTGTGTATTTGCTGAACACCTCTTGGGCAGCTGTGTAAGTCAGGACTTGCTGCCATCACTGATACACTATCAAGTGAATAATTGACATAGTAAGTTCTCTTTCATACCTTTTCTGTCATAAATGCACGTCTTATCTTTTTTAAAAAACTGGATGTTAGAACCAAGTGTATTTGATCAAAGGTTTGTGTTTAGTTTTTAATAACACTAAAGATGGATGTTTGCATATTTGGGCACAAAAGACTTGGTTGAGCAGATTAGATCTTTACATAGGGAATTGCTTTTGTTGGAAGGGCTTCCTGTCTGCTCGCTATATGTATGGCAGGGAAGTGATTCTTCTCTCACAAGGAACAAAAAAAATCTGTACTAGCCTTTCCCACTTAAATGTTCAGACTGTGAGGTGCCTAAATATATACATTGCAAAGAATAGGCATTTATTTCTTGGACTTCCAACCTTTGCTCTACTCCCTGAAGACTTTCATGCTGTTTGCCTGTGTAGGGCAGTCTTGACTTACCTGAAGGGCCAGTCATTGTGTTCAGAAATAGTTTTACTGCTGGTCTATGTGAATAGTCAAAGTATATATGTAAAGCTATAATGAGAGTTGTTTTATGCAGTCAAGACAACTGTGGAAGACAGAGGCAAGAATGCTAGAATTTTTTGTTAATGTGCAGTTAATGTATAAGAGTATCTCAAAACAGTAAGCTTCAGCAGTTTGGTATTTCTCATTGGTGATTAGCCTGCTTGCAGGTTCACCCCAAGTTGGACTAAGTTGGTCAGCTGCTGTTCTGCTCAGTGAGAGAGGGATCTTGGATGGTTCCTCTTTCACTTCTCTTAAAGGAGTGCCACCATGTAATGGCAGTACTTTGCTAACTGCACGTTAACCTTCATTAGCTCCTTTGGTACGTGGCCAAAGTGTGATAAGTCTTATCAGAATATATATTTTTGGTGAGACAATGAAGTGATCCTAGTTTGAGATCACTCTGTCCTGGTTTCATTGCAAAGCTGTACATGTCAGTGTCATTTCAGTAAAGAAACTCTTAAACACATCAGCAAAAAGATTCCTCACAGATACAACAATCAGCAAAAAGAAGAGAGTTTAAGACTGTATTGCACAAGCGTGAGCGATGAGGAAATGCATGGATTAGCCTATGTGAAAGCATAAGCCTGCATTAGTCGTAGCAGTTCTGTGGAAAGCCTTTGGCAGCATTAGAGATCGTTCTAGCAGTGTTTTGAAGCTGCAGTATTACATGACTGTTGTATATTAGAAAGTATGTACTGTTTGTCTCTGGTTTTTCTCTTCCAAGCCTGTCTTCTGTTCTACAGAAGTAATATTCTTGTGATAGAGTCACAGATTTTAATGTATGTTACTTTTTCTCTATATTGCTGATCTTGACATAGCTTCAGTTTTCTCTAGTCTCTGCACTTCCTTTGTAGTTTTGGGGTTTTTTTCAGTTGGTCAAAGCTGCTGAATTTAATTCCAGTTAAGTGAAAGGCTTGTAGGAAAAAACAACTGGCAATAGTTTTGTTTCTATCATAGAGGTGTTGTAATAAAACACACAGCTCAGGCAAATAAGGAGTTCCTGCCCCGAAGGCTTGAAGGATATAAACAAAACAAGGTTAGAGAAGAGAATGAAATGCCAAGTCTTGAGTGAGCTGTTGCACACACCTTCATGCGAATCATACCTGGCGGCAGATACCTGCAGTTGAGAATAACAAAAGCAGATTCAGAGAGAAAGGAAGAGTATTGGAGGGCAAAATAAGCTAGGTTCAGAGATACTTTGATTGCTCTTTTCTGTGTAGAGCAAGGCAAGATGCAGTGAAGGTCATCTGTAACAAAATTGTATAGAACTGCAGTCACATGCTGCTAATTGAGGTGGAGGCATTTGAACAGTGACAGGGTCAGTGGTTACAGGTAATTCAATGTATCTCTGAACTTCAAGATGTGAACCACCATGGCTTAATGCTAAATTGCCTGTATGAGAACGTAACAGATTTGATTTGATTTGACTGACTCAAATTTGAGTAAATCATCAAAATGCCCAAACGTTCAAAATAATGTTTATACTTCTGAAGAAGTTGTACTTTGAAAGATGTTCCAGGGTGAAATGGGAATGAGGGATAGGATACATGCAGTAAGAAATCATAAAGCCATGTAATTATCACTAAAATTTTATTTTACATCCATGAGTGAATTTTTAACATATTACTCAGTATTATCCTCTAGCTGGAAAGGCTGAGAATGAACATGGTGTATTTTCAAGCTGGCAGTCAGATGTCATAATAATAGCTGTAGTATTCTTATTTTTTCCACTGACATTTGTTCAGAATGGTTTGCCTTGTGAAATACATTTGCAACTAGAGTCTAGTCTGAGTCAAAACAGAAATGAAAAGACTCAATTTGGAGTTGAATGTTATTTTTATGGGCTGCAAGTGTTCTTTAAATCCACTTCTTACAGTTAAATTAGCCATGAAGACAGCTGCTTTGATTATTTGACTTGCTGTTTTACACATTTATGCTCATTTACACAATTTATACTCATTTACACAGAAATAACTGAATTTTCTCTTGTAAAGCAAACCAAGTGATTGTACAAACTTGTAGGCCACATGTCTTTTTGAAGACTTAGCTCTACTGCCCTAATAATAGAAAATTGGTTGTAAATGAGTTTGGTGCAAGATAGATGGAAGAGTAAATAACAAGGAGAACTAGTAACAACTGGTGAGATAAATTTACTTTCCCTTTACAGTTTTGGGCACACTTGTCTGTAGAAACTGTGTAGCTCTCTCCTAATTAATTTAATTTCTTAGGGGATGCCTCGTTACAACATTCAGGCTTTTAAGTTTTGAAATAGCAGACTTTGGTTTCTGAAAGGCTGAAAGATTTTAGTTTAATTGAAAGTGACATTTGATGGCTTTTGATGTATTTATGACACTAGATAAGATATAAATGATACTCGTATAAATGATAACTAACTAACTAAATTTATTAACTTAATCATCTTTGAAATGTTTCTTTGAAACATTGAGGGGAAGTAAATCAGAAGGTACCTGACTAAACAGGTTGAGGGTCTCATTTTACATTATTTAAAAGAATGCAGTATTTTAATGTGGGAAAAGAAGATTCATTAGTTGGAGATGAATTATGTGTTTCAGTAAATTATTTATGCTCCATTTCCATAGAAGTTACTTTTTATTGTTTGAACATTATCTTTTTCACATCTTTACAACTATGCTAGTTCAAGGAAAACATATTAAGCAAGAAAAGATAATATCTCAATTTACATTTGTAAATTATAGGGTAAAAAGGTGGAAAGAAGATTTGGCAAGAAAGTCCTGGGTTAAAAAAAAATAAATAAAATAATGATTTCAGCTGTCTGTGTTTTGTTTTAGGTTGTGATTTGGAGTCGTGGAGAATTCACAGTCGTTCCACAATGGGAGAAAGGACAGATTGTACGAAGTCGCATAGTTCACTGGCTGAATACAGCCCCGTCAGTAAATCAGACAGGACAGATCCAAATGACAGCTGTGAAATGCAGGATGGGAACCAAAATACAATGCAACTGAAGAAAGAAATCTCTTTGGTAAATGGGATAAGCCTTATAGTAGGCAACATGATTGGTTCAGGTATCTTTGTCTCTCCCAAAGGAGTTCTACTCTACAGCAGATCTTATGGATTGTCTCTAATAATTTGGGCAATTGGAGGGATTTTTTCAGTCTTTGGAGCTCTATGCTATGCAGAACTTGGAACCACTATTACCAAGTCAGGAGCCAGCTATGCATATATCTTCGAGTCTTTTGGGAGCTTTATTGCTTTTATTCGTTTGTGGACCTCACTCCTAATTGTTGAGCCAACTAGTCAGGCGGTTATTGCCATCACCTTTGCTAACTACATAGTTCAACCTTTCTTCCCTTCTTGTGATCCTCCATATTTGGCCTGTCGTCTCATAGCAGCTGCTTGTGAATGTAAGTATTTCTTGACATTTACTATGGTAATTTTTAATCCAGGGTCAAGTTTTATTAAAAGAAATCCTAGTAAGTCCCAGAGTTCTTGCATACTGAATCTGCAATGGTTTCAGTGGGGAAAAGAAAAATTTCCAGCATATGAATAATAGGATGTTCAGTCACTGAATTACCATTTTCTCATTTGGAAGCAGAAGAATGTATTTAACTCTTCCAGGTTTACTTACATTACAAAAATAGGGGGGAAAGTTTGTTTTCCCTCAGACAAATACATTAAATCAAACCTCGGAATGCTCTTGGTGGGGTCTAAGAGCTGAAGCAGAATACCCCTTAAGCTGTAAGCTGTGGTGTAATTCCTTTTACAATAGCTTCTCAATGTAGACATGCTTAAGTAATTACTCTGGTAGGGTTTCAAAGATCATTCATTCAAGATTATTCTCTATGCTCACGATTAACTGTAAATCAGTACCACAGTACCTGTTGTAAAAACTGATTTGAAAAGTGGAAATTCTGTGTGACATGAAACATTGAAATGTTAATTATCAGGTGGCCAGCTCTGTTAGTCAATATAGGGGAACTACTGTCAGAACTGTTCTGCTGTATCCAGAGAATGAAACTGTATGATTGTACTGTGTGTGTCTTATTTAATTTTAGGTATTTTCTATTAAAATTGTATTTTGCTTTTTAATATTTACATCTTAATTTATATTTTTACATTTCCAGTACACAGTGAAAAACATATTTCAGAAAGTTTGCATGGCAATCCTTCCTCACGTACTGATCAGGCACAATGTGCTGTGGAGCCTGCCATCCCTATTGATGTGATGCTTTCAGCATAAAGCTTATGCAGAACTTGGGCTTTGTTACTGCCAACAATATGATACAGGGAGGAGATGTGCTCCTTCTAGCTGGTTCTTTTTTGAGACAACAGGGAGTCTGTTGAAACAGCTCTTAATGTTCTTTATTATAGTTGTCTGTGTAGGTCTAGAAGAGGGGAAGGACCGAGAGAGCAGCAGTGTGTGCAACTAATTGTGAACATTTTAGCTTCCCCTTCTGTTTTTGTAAGTTGTTACTGTTGGGAAAGCACTAATGTGCTGGTACAGATAATGGGAAGAATTATCACAAACTTATTCCAAAAACATCTGTCAGCTTACTCCATTCTGTTCCCGCTGTCTCCCTCCTCCCTTCCAAATGTGTGTCCGCGTTTTGTTGTGACAACTTTGGGAGAGAAATGAAGGACCTGTAGTGTTATGTTCACATTCCTTAAACAGATTCTGTCCCAAGGTATCCTGGCAGAGATTTGGGAGTGTGGAGGAATCTGCTCTTCGATGTAAGATATCTCACATCTGAGGGGAATTAGTCCTTGCAAAAAACAGTTTATCAAAAAGCAAAGTATTAAGACAGAATGATTCCATTAAAATACAGTAGATGTAGAAAGACATTGGGATGTCCTCCATGCTTGCTGCTAAGAGAGGGCATTTACACCTTTTTCTTTAATAGAGATATGTGACAGCAAGGTTGCTGTCATGTTGGTGGAACAACTTACTTTAACTGCCCGTTTTGTGGTTCTGATGCCCTGTTTTTCAATCTGTAACAATACTACATGTAGTCGGACATCAGTCTTAGTGTTACACAGCATGACTTTGTCAGTCATTTTGGCAATGGGAGGTGACATCTTTTGCTACAGAGCTAAACTTGACAATTCTCAGGAACTTTAAGTAGCTAAATCGTAATTAAGTTGAAGAAAACATGAGACAATAATTTTAGTAAAAGAAAGGGGGAGAGTATGTATCTTATTCAGGTTCCTAGTTATCTTTTTTATTTTAGAATATCAGAGACAGTGTAGCATTTCATCTGGAGACCAGGCCCTAACTCACTAAAAGGAGCTAATTATTCCCAATGAAAGTTGCTTAATAATTATTGTTTTATATATATATATATATGAGTGGCCAAAGTAAGCCTTGTTAGCAAATCCTCCAGAGATAATACCAGTCATTAATACTGAAGAGCAGAGACCAAGCAGAGTTGTTTTTTTTCCTGAGGGCTCTTCGGGAGCTGCAGCAGTCCTGACTTTTGAAATTTGATACAACTGTTTTTTTCCTCTCATCTTGCCAAGCTCAGTGGAATCTTGTTCAGCTATTCCACTTGGCACGACTGTCTAGTATACCAGTGCCTTCCTTTTGTTATCTTTTAAAAATAGTTACTTTTCTCTTTGGTAATTGTGTTAAGTACATTTTTATCTTAATCCTATCACATTATTCTTGGATTATGGAAAAGAAAATAATTTATCATTCATTTAGTTTTGAGTTGCTACTACCTTGTTTTTTAAACAATCAAGTTTAGTTTCTATGCATATTTAAAATACACAGTACAAGAAACTTGCTTGGAGAAAAAATACGGTAGAATATAACTACTTTTTTACTAGCTATAGAAAAAACTTGAGATTTGAGGGAAATTTTTAAACTTCTGAATTGGAATCAATAATGATCATCTAGATAAGAAAAGCATGCTTTGAAATACTATTTTAGTCAATAAATAATACTCAATTGTATTCAATATTCAGCGTTTGAATTCAGGCAGAGGTTGTCTGCCTCACTTGAAGGAAAAATAATAAATGCAAAGCAAAATGTTGAGAGGCATGAGAATAGTGTATTTAAACAATAGTTTGAGAAGTGTTTGTTGGGGAAGTTGATCATATGAGTAAGTTTAGTCAGCTACTGGTACTAAAAGATTTGTGAAATCTAAAATTCTTTGAAACTCCATTGCAATCTTGTGAAATAGGTCTGACACTTATTTTGGATGGAGGGAGAGGTATACTCGGAATACTCATTTAATACTAGTTCTTAAAAACATAGTTTACTGTTGCATTAGCTATGAAGCATATGTTATTTGGTCAGATCTGTTCTAACCTGACTTAGAACCTTACTTCCAGATTAATTCAACTGGGAAAGAGTATTGAATCACCTGTGAGCATATTCAGTCTTGCAAATATTCCATGGATGTTGAACTGATCCTCAGTCTAACAAGGAAGGATTAAAAAAATTGCCAAACAATATTTTGATATGTTTTCCTAAAGCAATTTCTAGGTAATCTTTCAATTGTCACAACAATATTGATACCTTGAAATTAGGTATTTCATGTACTGGTTTCTTTAGCTTCAGGATGGTTGCAAAGTGCAGATGGTGAGGGGTAACTTAAGGAAAATGGGCTTGTAATTGGAGAAGATCTTTCCTTCTATCTTTTGAAACAGTGTATTTAGAACATCTGTTTCCTGTTGTTTTGCTTAAAGCAGTGTGTTTTCAGTACAAGTGTGTTTTGCTTAGTTTAACCTAAATATAACAGGTAAGTATCTATTTAGACTGTAATTTAAAATTTTTGTAAAAATGAATTAAGCTGAATATTCTTCAAAGTCTTTTAATTTTTGGTTTTTTCTTTCTTCCCCCATCCCTTAGGTCTTCTAACATTTATAAATTGTGCCTACGTTAAGTGGGGAACACGGGTGCAGGATATATTTACTTATGCTAAAATTATTGCCCTTATTGTCATCATCATAACCGGACTCGTTAAAATATTCCAGGGTAAGCTTGTAAATACAAACCTTTGCTTTAATTTTATCGGTTAAATTGAATAACTTCTCTAAAGACTATAAAATACCTCTGTGTATGTTATCAGATGCCTCAGTATAATATAGCCACTTTGAAAACATTAGTAGCACTAATCTTGGGCATTAGTGTGATGCTGTATCGTGAGAAGCTGTCCTATCTCAGTTGACTTTGAACTGAGTGAAATAAGGTAACTGATTGCTCAGCAGTGTTGTGCAATTCACAGCCTGCAGTGTGGAATAATAAAGGAAATGAAACCAGGAAAACACAGAGCTGGCAAAATATGATGGGAGTGGAGAAAGCTGTAAATTTCTGTAAGGAACATACTCCTTTACAATAAGATCTACTGAATATGTTTTTTCACAAAAGGAAGTTTCTGCAAGTCTGAAAGTGACTGAACTTAAAGGAAAAATAGATTTTTAAGAACATGCAAGTAGATTTGTGAAACAGCAGCTCTGTTTGTTTTTTTTCTCTCATATCCTGAGTTCTGTTATAGCTATTGAGAGTTAGAAAGTTTCTAGGTGGTTGGTGGTTTAATGTATGAATGTATTGGTCGTAGTGCCTTCAGTTAGAAGAATTCTGAACTTTTTTTGTTCTTAGCCCATCATTTGGAAACAATTTATTGGTGTATCAGCCTAAAAAAGTTACCCTGCTTTCAAAGCTGCCATAAAGGTGTTTCCCTGTCAGTCTAGCAATTTGTGTCCTTTACTGTTGGACACAAACAATATTGTGTCCAGTTAGTGTTGAAAGTCCATGAGCGAGGTAGTTATTCTGAATGGAACAATATGTATATACGCTCAACATACTGGAGTGTTTAGTCCTTAGCACATCTGCCCAGCTCTTGTTTTGTAGATGCTGAGCTTGTTCACTACTAACTTCCTTGGCATTGTCTCCCTTCTGTGTTTCTGAGTAGTACTCAGCCTGTGTCTTTGCCAAGGGAATAGCAACATCTGATTAGGATAAAAAGTAAGGAGAAGTGAAGATATTTTAGAGGCCTCAAATATTTGCCTGGTCAGTTTTGATGAAGTCTATAAACATTTCAGCATGCATAGCACAGGGCACACTTTAGAGTTACATAGTAACTCACCTTTCCTATTTGGTGTTTTTATGTGTATGTCTGTATATGTAAAATAGTCTGAATATATAAAACTGCCACTGATGACCTTGTATTCGCATGCTGAAAGTAAAAGGTGACACAAGTTCTCTCAAATACTGGTGAAAAAAAACCACACATTTTTTCTCTAAGCTTGGCAAAATTTTATATCAAGTAACAATAATATTTTATATTCTGTTAATTGCTTTCAGTTTTCTATTTTTAACAGCTAAAACTTAGACATCCATGCAGTTGTGGGGTTTTTTTTGGTCATAGTTATCTAAAATAATCTGTAGTCTTTGTTTTAAGCATAGGCTAAATGATTGAAAGTTTAAAAGAAGGATAGAGTGGGTGAATATGTATCTGATAAAAAATACTCTTAGCCTGAGTGTTGTCACTTACAGTTGCTTGTAGCTTAGTCTGAACCTAATGTTCCTGCACATTTGTGCCATTGTGGACAAAGTAGATGTTGAATTATAGAACATTATCATCCACAGAGCATGATTTTTAATAGTTTAAATGCCACGCTTACTGTCATGGCTGAAGTATACAGCAGAATTGGAAAAGGGTCTTAATATGCAGCTTTGAAGGTGTCTGTGGTTTTTTACATTTGTGTGCCAGCTGAAAAAAAAATGACTTGCTGTATTTTAATCCTGTACTTCGTTGCATCTCCTCCACACACAGGACACTCATCACACTTCGAGAACTCTTTTGAGGGATCCTCTTTTAATGTTGGAGACATTTCCCTCGCACTCTATTCTGCCTTGTTCTCTTACTCTGGTTGGGATACACTCAATTATGTAACAGAGGAGATCAAAAACCCAGAAAGGTAAAACAATTTGAGCTTTCTAAACCTGAATAGTTCCCAAGTTGCTTGTTTCATGTCTCATCTCTCATTATTGAATTCTTAGCTTATATAGAAATGAGTAGAACTGCTCAGTACTTAGTCAGGTAAAGCTATGAACAGCCACTAGCAAAGATTTACTAGTTTTAAACTCCATTAAAAATGACAGGGGAAAAAAAAATCAAGACTAAATAAGTCTAGAAGATTGCAGGATGCTGCACTCAGTGCCTGCTGAGCTTTCAGTTCAAGATGTTGCTGCAATAGGTATTAATGTCCATGCTGTGTTTATCTATGCAATAATTCTAATTTCGGTTTTAAAAATGTTACCTTTTCCATGAATTTATGCTCTAAAACTGTGACTGACTAATCTTGTTCAGTTGTGAGTCTGTAAGCAGATGCCTTCATGTTAAAAATAGAACCCCATTTGATCATTTTTACTTCCTATTATAAGCAACAGCTCAGATTACTACAACTGAAAGATAAAGAATGTAAGAGAGATCATTTTATTCAGTTCTCCCAACTGATTTTGACATTTGCAGTTTCCTATGTTATCCCCAAGTTTTTTGCATTTCTTTAAACAGGAGACATCTCTTAAAACGATGAAGCAGAAGATAAAATAAAACTTTAAAAATAGCTATTTTTAGTCAGACTGAATTTCAGGATGACAGTGTTTCTTTAAATTGCCTTGCAAATATTTGTACTATATATTCAGAAGAGATGTACTTTTTGTGTTTGCATCAGTCATTTGGTCCTTCAAAGTGTTTTTTTTCTGCTCCCTTTGGAGTGCTGTTGCAATGCCTTTTCATCTTTTTAAAGTTAGTGTACAGCTCTGTGTTATCAGTTGGATAAATCTTGTATTAGATGTAGATGTATTGTTTTGAAAAGTAATTTTTTTGACAGGCTATTTTGTTGTAGGAATTAATTTGCTGTTTACAGGCATCAGTGCCTAATACAAGCTTTGTTCTTGGTAACAATTGTGGCTGATAAAGTGAACCGCAAACTTCAGCTTCCTACGTTGACAGTTCTTGGGAATAAAGAGATGTTTCAGACTGCTACAAAATTACACCAAGAATCACATATTTTTCATATTTACTGTATTCATAGTGCCCTCATGCTTGTCCAGTCAAAAGTTGCAATCCACAAGTTAAATTTTAAATAGTCCCTTGGCTTTAACCTTGGGTGATGCAAAGTCTTTAAAATGCCATTTCAGATGTTGGTTACATTACATAACATTTCTCAGTTAATTTCTAAGTGGTTTTCTAATTCTGTTTCTTGCCTAAACTGGGGCTCACAAGTCTCTTACTGTGAGTGCACAACTCTCAGTTACTAATACATTTATTTATATAGAGGTTGTAGTGTGTGATTGGCTTTTCTGCTTCCACAGCATCAGAAGACCCAGCTGGTGTTCTGGGTCTGAGGAAATTTTTTGAGGAAACTTCCCAACTGCTTTTCATTTTTCCTGCTTTGTTGGGTTTTTGTTGGGTGGTTTTTGTTGTTATTGAAAACGTGTTTGTGGCAAATGCTCATCCATGTCACCATGCCCATTTCATTTAAAACTGGGCAAGTGCAAGAATAACGTTCTCAGTTCTGCTTTCCCTTTTGAAACATTTGAACATGCCTTTGAGCTTTGGGGAAAGAGTAGGGCTGAGAAAAGTCAAAGCTCAAAATGAAAAGTTTGCTTCTGTTCTGCAGTTTCTTCTCGTGGAGCTGCAGACTCAGGGCTGCAGTTTCTCAGATAAATTAAATCTTACCTGTTTAAATCTAGAGATTTGCAATGTTTTCATGTTACTCTGGGCTTTTTTTGGTATCATTTTTCTAGAGATGTGTTTGCTAGTAAGCAACACCACATCTGGGCATTCACAGCTGTGTAGCAATTTTAGATTTACCCTCTGCTTTCTGTAGTTATGAAGCCCATTTGTCAGTGATGAGTGCAGATGAGATGATGAGAGTTTTGGTTTGTTTTACTGAACCTCCCAATATAAGTTCTGGAAGTAGGTACAGGAAGAACAGCAGCATTCCCCAGGGACAATGGGTGTAGTGGCTCATGAGTACTTCCCGTCTGTGTTGTAGTTGTGGTAATTAACATGGCCAGATCTTAGGAAACAGAGTCATAGAATAATTTCAGTTGGGAAAGCCCTTGAAGCTACTCGAGTCCCAGCCCTCCCCTCACTCTGCCCAGCCTACCACTAACCCATGGCCCTCAGCACCTCAGCTCCACAGCTTTGCAAAAGCTCCAGGGCTGGGGACTCCCCCAGCTCCCTGGGCAGCCTGGCACAGGGACTGACACCCCTCTCAGGGAAACAGTTCTGCCTCAGCTCCAGCCTCAACCTGCCCTGGGGCAACTTGAGTCCATGTCCTATCATTCAATTACTGGAGAGAAGAGACCGACCTCCACAGCAACCTCCTGTCATAATTTAATTTGTTATTACAGGTCTGGAAACCCTCACGTTAGAGTACCTGAAGAGAAATTGCATGGAATCTTTTTTTACACATAATTTAGGTTTTAAGTTTTTTCATTTTTTTTTTTCCAGTATAAGAATTTCTAGTTTTAAGGGAAACCAAACTCTTCCAGAGATATCTATTTTGAAATCTTTGTTCTATCTTCATACCTTTTATCTCTAAGGTAAAGGATGCAAATAAATACATTTATTATGTTATTAATGGATTTTTTTTCCCTGTTTTCGTGTTTATGTGCTTTTTTTGTCTTACAGGAACTTGCCACTGGCTATTGCAGTGTCTATGCCAATTGTGACTATTATCTATATTATGACCAATATAGCTTACTATACAGTGCTGGATGTCGAAGCTGTTCTTTCTAGTGATGCTGTGGCAGTAGTAAGTTGACCGTGTGGTATTTTGCTGTGTTATTAACTTTTCATCTTTTAGGGATACATTTTGTTTTGAGGAGCAAAACAGGAAAAATCCCTGCTTTTATTTTAGTACTTCACTGAGTACAGCAGGACAGAACAACTCATCATGAATAACCTTAAATAGAAAAGCAGTTAATGAAAGCACTTATAATAATATGTTATCAGATTTATTGAAATAAGCGCAGATGCATCATGTTACTATATTTTGCAAAGACACTAATTAGACTTGTGCACTTTGAGGTGATTGTAAATTGGACTCATTAGTCCATAATTGCCTTCTCCCTTCATGCTGCAGTATTTAGCAATCTGGAGCAGTACGCCAGCAGTGTTGCACTGAGCTATGTTTTGTTCAGCTAATAATTGGTACAACGTGTATCTGTAAATGGGTGTGTTGCAGCGCAGCTATGACAAAGTTTAGCTTTGCATGTCTCTTAATAACTTAAATCAGTCTTCACAACATTGTATTAATTTCAACAAGTTTTAATAATGTGATACTCTTGTTTGTTTGTATATGGGTGGAAGTTTGTATCCAATTAAAATATATAAACTTTTAAAGTAGAGACTGGTCAGAACATGTTTTGTACTGTAATCATTAAACAAAAGCAAAGGGGTTTTTTTGCCCTGTAGCTAGTGAATTAATTGGATAGTTCTGGTTACTGTGTCCTTTAGAGGTGAGACTGAAAATTTTATCTTCTTTTTGGTCCTCTAAATTGGAGAGAAATTCCTTCCTTTTAGATTAGTATTTGCCTTCTAAAATTTAACTATTAGGACGATAGAGTTTTAAATACATCAAAATGAAGGAAATATTCACTCTATTCCCAGAGAGGATTACTGTGATTAAAAACCAGGTTAGCAAATCAGCAAACTCTGTTTTAGGTATTTAGGCAGATGGTTCTGCAGAAGCACTCACTTCCTTTCAAACTTGATAAATACTGACTTTTGGTATAAGCTTTCAGAATAGTTCATCGTGAATGTGGGCTGTAGCTTGTTATTTCTGAAGTAATTACACAAATGTTTATTTCAAAATGTATTGAAAGTAAATCAACTTTCATTCTTTGCCTCTTTTTAGCTGGAGTATGGAAATACAAAGTTGTTATATGATATTGTGAAAAATTTGGTAAAACACTTCAAAATTTAAAAAAGAAGCAAGACAAGGACAGAAAATATGTAATTTTCAATAAGCATGTGCTATGGGGTAACAAAATCTCCAGGAGTATTTATTTCTGTTGTAGTAAGCCATATAAAGTACATTCCAGTGACTGATAATGGAATTTTTAATGACTGCCTCGAATTAATTAATCCAGACAACCACAGTCCGTTGTTCTGACTTCTGTAAAGCAACACACTATTGTACTTTTCTAACAAAGACTTGGAAAATACACTCCTTTGGCAGCAATGAAATTCTCCAATTCAGCCTATTTCCTAGAGTATTCTGTGCCTACTCTACTGCTCCTGCCCTTTGTCATCACAGAAGTTTACACCATGTATTTAGACATGGAGGAGAAAAAGGGAAGACTTAAGAATGCTGTCAAGTTCTCGGTCAACCTAAATGCATGCAGAGGTACCTGGATGACCAGAATAAGAATGAAAAAAATATGTTTGTGATTTCAAAAGTTATTAGGAGATTTACTTCTTGTGCTAGCTTGAATGGAACTTAACTCACTGAATGACTTTGGAAGTCTAGAACTGTGCCTTTTTACTAGATCTCAGGATTGCAACAGTTTTGCACTTAAAAGCTTAGCTAATGTTCTGTCTACAGGCATTTTTGCTGAGACATCTCATCAGCTGGCAAAGAAAGGTCATCTGATGGGCACTGTTTACATCCTTTTTAGAAAAAGGTGAACATGCACACTTAGCACATGATTCATTGAAGATTCCTTTTCATTGCTGATATGAAATTAATTACCCAGTTTTATGAAACCAACTTTAAGCTCGATCTGCTAATACATTAGCAAAGGACATGTGTAGAGTGAAACAGTTGACACTGAGGACCTGATGCAGACACTATACATACTTTGGGGGTATTTTACTTTAGACTACCTCTATGAGGTACCACGAGGTCCTGTGGACTGAATGCTTATGTGTGAGTGGATTGCAGTAGGGGAGTGCAGGAGATACGCTCTTTAGCCTATTCTAAAAGGGAAGCTCCCTTTAGCCCAAATGATAAACAATGTGAACCAAGAAGCAATAATTAGCAATAACTGGGAGAGTTGCTTCAAAACTGTACTTGCTGTCCAAATTAAAACACTCATAATGCACCCATAGTTTTTGAGTGAACAGGGAAGGGAAAAAAAGACCTAATAGCTATAATGGTCTGTATCTGAAAGTCCTCCTATAACACAGAGGCATAAAAATCTTCATGGTGAAATTCCTCTGTGTGTGGAAGAGAACTTTATCCTCAGTGGAATCTTAAAGAAGGTGTAGGTTATGGTGGTCAGTGGATGAATGAAGAAAGGAGATGAGAATGAAGCCATTCAGAAAACTAATCTGATTAAAATGAGCCGCTTTGATCTGCTCACATGTACTACATGTGATATATGATGCAGATTGCTGGACTTTCCTTTTTGCTCTCTATGTAGTTGTAGGGTGAAAACTGCAATAGTTTTTAAAGAAACATAGTAGCAATATTACTGCATTTTAGAGTCTTTTGTGTAGTAAAGCAACAGTTAAATTTAATCTTTCCTTGTTACTGTTTCGAATCTTTTCAGTCAAGAGAGTTTGAACTGGAAAGTGGGGGGAGAAAGCTGTTTCCAGTTTCTGAGTGATGGGAGTTAGTGTTGTAAGAAAAGGAATAATGGTAATCCTGTGTCTTTGCATGTCACCTTGCATGCTCTTTTTTGGGTGGCTGGAAGGTGAAAGGAGTCTTGCCAATGGCCAATACAGGGCAAAATGATAAAGTGTTCTTCTTTTAGTTCAGTATTAGCTTCATCAGGGTATAGTCCCAGTGTCTGGGCTAAGAAACTAAGTGTTTTAAGCCCTTTTTAAATGAAGTAATATAAGTAATGCAGCAACAGCTAGCTTAGGGAGTTCTGCAAATGCTCTTCAGTCTGACATTTAAAAATCACTTCCTTTTTCAAAGATTCCTGCCAGGGTTTCACAGTTTTACCTCCTTATGCAAACCATCACAACCTTTACTGTTACGTTTTATGCATTTGAAGCAGTTTTTCTGTAGCAGAAACACACTTAAGATAATTGAGTAAAAGCAGAAATTTATCTCATCCTCTAACAGGAAAGAACACACTAGCTGCCAGTGCATAGTTTGTCATCTGCTTCCTGCATTGGGTCATGGGTGGGGTTTGTCAGTTGAGTTCCTACAATAGCTGATATTTTGACACTTCTTTCATTTGATACTTCTTTCAACTTGGAAAAGCTAAAAATGATTCCTTGTTGAAGCAAACGGTGTTTCTGCTTATCTGTCTGGCATCGTGGAGCTGTCTTGCTTTGTTGGTAGGTTGGGGATAAAGACAATGATGTCAGTTGCATCTTTGAATACCATCTTGCAAGTTCAGCATTGATCAGTCCAATTTACCTTGATGTACTCATATTCTAGAGCAGACTTGCTTTGCTTTGACATCCTGTCTCCCTCAATGAACCAGGAATGTGGGAGGCTGTGTGTTTTAGCTGTTTTACTCTTCTTTGGTGTGTAGTTTAACAATTGAGTCTCTTTCTTCTGAATGCAGACAGAAATTGTTAAGTTACTCTTAAACCTTTTGGGTATTTCTTCTCTTCCTTCATTTGGCTGTCACTGGCTTCTTTTCTGAGGAAATCTACTTGTCTTTGGCTGCCAGTGCCATGTCCTTCTTTGCTTACACTGGCACCTCTCAGTAAGGTTCCTTTGGATGACACGAACATTCTGTACCTTACAATGGAAGAACTCTTCATTAGGAACAATTAGTTGCTTTTAGAAGAGAGCTATTTAGTTAAAGAAATTTGCCTTCTTTCTTGGAACTAGCCATAATTCACTACCAATGCAGTGCTCCTGAAAGAGTGCTACATGCTATCTTCAATGTGAGAAAGGTAAGATAGTTTGGAGAACCCTGAACCCTTTTTCTACAGCTAGCTATTCAAAATGCTAAGAACAGGAAAAACATCTGAGAAGATTTAGATCAAGTATCTGCAACACCTCCATGAAGACATATGCAAAACTGTTTTACTGTTGGGGCTAGGGTCTGTAATCTTAATATGGGCCACGCAGAAGAGACATGTTGCATGCAGTGGACATGCCATATATTAATGCAGTAGAGTAGGGCTGGTTTCTCATGGTTGTATTGAGTATCTTAAAGATGAAGAGAAAAGACCTTGTTTGTACTGCAATGGTACCTTTTTCTCAAGGAGAGAATATGTCTGAGTAGAATCAATCAACAGAAGGGTGGTTGAAAAGAGAATTACAGGAAAACTGAACATCTAAATTACTTTCTTTTGCACCTTTACATTTTTCTGACTCTTTTCAGTTGATGTGCACTCTCTTTCCTTTCTTTAATATGTGTGATGTTAAATCTAATTTGATCAAACTGAACAGATGTCATACAGTATCTTGACAAATGTAATCTATGTCAGTGGAAGAAAACTTCATCTACTCAATGTCTTTTATGCAAAGGTAGCTTCCTGAATGCCATAGATCAGAGTTGCTTTGCTTCCTTTAGGAAGTAGCTCCTTAAAGGTCTGAGAAGCTAAAAACTGAGAAAGCAAACTGTAGTTCTCAATGCCAAATCATCCTGTAATGTAGGAATGTATTTATACTCTGCCTCAAGAGAAAAATCAAAGCAGAATTAATTGCACGTCCAAGATACTAGTGAGTCGTTCATATATATTAATCTCCTTACTGCTCTGGATGGCTTTCATGGTAAGAAGGTTCTAGAACTTGGAAAAGTTCACATATGCGGTAGGATCTTGAAATGAGCTCCATAAAGAGGCTCAGTAAGTGTCTTATAAGCCTTCCTAGTAGAAACACCTCAATCTTTAGGTGTAGTTTTGTGTAAATTTCTTGTTCATGCATTCTCTTTGCATCTGTCCATCGGATCAATACCGTTTAGTGCTTTGCCAGTCTGGCATGTGCTCGCAGCTCCTTATGCTCTCAGTGTAGTCTGACATTTCCTGTGTGCCTCTAAGTGCACTTTTTGTGTGCAGCTGAGTGTGAGGAAATGGTTCTCATCTTGTGATTCGTAACATAAACATGGGTCTTTCTAATCGTCTGTCTGCCGAAATTACTGGATGTGAGGCACCCTGTGTGTGTTTTCTTGTGCCAGCTCTTCATGCAAGGCAATTCCCCCTGCTTTTAGTTCAACAGAACTGTTGTTTGGATCTTTTAAAAGGACAAAAAAATTGTTCTTGCAAGCCGTTTACAAGTTACCAGCTGATGATCATGAGAGCCAGCTAACCCAAGATAAAAACAAAGTGTAATTAAATTGGTCACTCATGTCTGAAACAAAGCTGTAATTCAGTTACTGGCCATTCTTCTGGGAGTAATGTAACATTTTAGTCACAACAAAATAAGGACAGTTCAGCTGAGAAGTGCACAGCTGGAAGCTTCTTACTTTGTTATTATTCCCTATTGATGGTCTGGGAAAAAAAAATCACAAGTAATGGGAATGAGTCCCAGTGCATGTCTTTCTACAGTGTGCGTGTATATAGTTATTCCTTACATGTCCAGTGGATGGGAGGGCATAGAAGGACTACCTGTAATTGCAAGTGCCATATCAGCCACTGAATTCTCTTACTGTTTCCTAGCTGTTAGAAGCAGTTATAGTTCAAGTCTGGACTACAGGACGTGACAGACTATAGCAGAGATGACGATTTAATCTCTTAATCCTTCTTGCTCTTTAGACTTTCTCAGAAGAAACCTGAGAAGAAGTCCATCCCCATAGTGGTGGCTTTCTCCTGGTTGTGGTGGACTAAATGCTTCTGCTATAGCTGCCTCCAGGTAGGCTCCTCTGTCATCCTCCACATACCCTTGTGAATTGCTCCATTCTTTTACCCTGTTGCCAGCTCATTTGTTTTTATAAATGCACTTAGCTGCTCCCAGAAGTAGTGATGGTTAAAGTGGAATTGGTCAGGAGCTCAGAACAGAGCCCATGTCTAGCTCTACTGTGGAGGATCCTTGATTGTGTAATTGAAGTTTTAGCAGAAAGCAGCCACTAATTCTTCTCCCTCATCCTTTTATTTGTGCACCTGGTGTATGTGCTTGATAACTTGATTGCTTTTTGTACTTTTCTCTGCCCTTCTTTCTTATGCAAAATAACCCTCTGACATATGCATACAGTTGAATGCTTACTGTGGCCACTTTTACTTACACTTCAGTAATACTTTCTGCAAGAAACACTTCAGAGATCTTTTTGGTTTTGTCATTGTTCACAAGAGAGGGTATCTCAGCTTCAGAGATGACATCTCTTGGCTTCTGTTAAAATGGGAGTTTTGAAGGATTTATAAATGTGTACTCTAGGGTATAAAAGTGTGTTTATTGTCTGAGTAGTTAGAAATGTTAGAATTGAGGGTGAAACCCTGTAAGAAAACACCTGTATAAAGGCCAGTGGGTCTGCACATGTTAAGCTAGTTAATGTCACTAGAAAGCTTAGCCAAACGTCAGGTACCTTTCCACTTGGATTTGCTGAAAGATCATTTTGCAGGCAGATCTACGTGGCAAACTAAGCTGAACTTTTTAGATCTGTCTCAACTAAAATACTCTTGCATTGCCTCACTTATGGAAACATTTAGCTCTTGAAGTTAATGCTCACCTCTTTGCTTTGTCAGGAATCATAGAATGACTTCTGGCTACGTTAGTAAGTACATTGGAAATGACAGGGTTTAGTAAAGGCCATCATTAGATTGTTATGTCTTTGAAGAGTTTGACTTGTACAGAACTGGGTAAATTAATTATTTAGACTTGGAGCTGGGTCAGCAGTTGTTATACATCATTATAGCTTGCATCCAGAATACACTGAATCTATAACATCTTGATCTGTGTATAAGTTGTGGCTGGGATACCATAGCTTTGCCTTAACTCTCATACCAGTGATTGCTGTTTTCCAGGATGTGTGAGACAATATTAGCATATCTCAGAAAGACTGGATATGCATTATAGGATGGAAATGGCTTTTGACTTAGTCCTACATCTGACATTCTACTCTGTCCCATTACTAGGTGTTTCAAAAGCAAATGGGAAATGCTTGCAAAGAACAAACACCAACCTGCGTTTTGGGGGAAAAGTTTTCTCCATATGACATGTTAGCTAGCTTGCATCCTGCAGCATAAGATTACATTCATATATTTTTCTTTCTCTTCTTTAACTTTAGCTGTTAATATTACTTATCTAAATGCTTATCCTTTAGACAGCCTTACTAAACATCTTAATTCTCTAACATCTTGTTGAGTGAGTTCTGTATCTTAGCTTTTTTAAAGTTTGATGTCTAGTAATTTACTGTTTGGATTTGGAAATCAGCAGTCCAGGTCTAAATTATCCTTGGAAATATTACAAGAATTGACTATCAGAGTCTTGCACTCATTCTTAATTCTTCTGAGAAGACAATTAGTTCATTCAATGAATCATTGTGAACTACATTTTGCTTTGTGAAACCAGGTTTCTCAGAGCTACATTTAGATCCAATAAGGATCTGAGAGAAGCACTATAGGTTCTAGTAATTGTTCTTGAGCAGCAGAAATCTTTTATATACAATAAAGTAAATTACTAGTTGCTTGTTGAGTTTCAGTTGACGGCAGATGGGTAAACTGTGGTACACAGAACACATTTCTTATGGCATGGTCTTTTGCTAAATTGCTGTTCTGATGCCAGCATGAAATAGAATTCATACATGGATTAGTTCTTTTATGCTTTTCCCATGTTAATTTTTAGAATTCCTCTGGGAATCTGTGTGTGTGCATTTTTCCACCCCTATGTTAAAGCCCCATTTTGAGGGAAACTGTGTTAATACATATAAAGTAAATGAGCTCCGGAAGGGGGTGCTTTAGTAAGAATCAGGATGACTAACAGTTGATGCATTGACTTTGAGCCTCTTGGCAAGGATCCCATTGAAGTGATTATATGCTTTTACATTGTTGCTTAGCAGCAGGAAATCCTATCTGCCTTTTCTGAGGCTCAACTAAATTACACAAAAGGATGGAATAAATTTGGCTTTTTAATGTAGCTGATGGTATACAGCTAGGCAGAGCTGGACTCTGAACCTTAACCTGAATAATGTGCTGAACAGAGCACCTTGCCAACCCAGACGAAGAACAGGAAAGTTTAACTGGCCAAGCTTTGTTTTATGTCAGTATTTTTTCTTCATTTTATGGTTTAAAGATTGACATTAAATACAGGGTCTTGCCTCATGAAAGTCATTCACTCATTTCAGGAAAAAAAAAATATGTATTAAGACATTTAGGCTTTTCTGATATTCTGAAAACAGGTCATAATGAATTGCTCTTGGTGATCTTGTTCCTGGAGTAATTAGATCAAAATCTGACCACTGTAAAATCCAGATAACTTTATATACTACAAACAAAGGCCAGTTCTGAATGTTAATTCACTTTGGCTGAAGTCCTTAGCTTATAAATGCTATGATGAAGACCAGTAGTTGAAACGGGAGGTGTTTCAGGATACTAAGATATTAACAACTGAAGAAAATTTTCTTGTTATAAAAAGCCAAACCTGCAGAAAGCTGAACTAGTGTATATGCTTTTTATGTCTGAGGATCTTGAAATTGATAAGAGAGAGCTAAGAAAGTGATTTAGAGAAAGGTCCATTAAAAAGTTTAGATAACTGCTACCTGCTGAGTTGTAAAATGTTCTAATACCCACAAAATCTTTGGGGTTTGTTTGAATAACAATACATAAGTATGTTCCTTCCTATTTCTATAAGCAGTGATTTCATGCCTTCTAATGTAGACATGATTCCTTTGCTACCATGACTGTTAGTTTGCTTCTGTAAAAGAAATTATGGAAGTCATTACCTATCAGTTCCACCCACGTTGTCTGCACACAGCATGAGCAGTTTTCTGCTTTCTGCTCCAAACAAGCTAAATGTTCAGACACATACAATGCTCAGGCCAAGGTGAGATTTAGAAGACCTGTCAAACAATTTTTGTGTATTAAATTTCTTGATTTTTCAAACACTTTGTCTGATATTCTAAGACTCTTTCCCTTTTTTCTCCATCCAGGAGGCTGAACAGAATTTACCAGGACAATATCTCACAAACTATTACCCATGGTCATTATGGGTCCTAGATCAATGGCAATCAATGATTTTTAGCTCTTGCTGTGAAACTTTGATGCTCCTGGCTTCTTGGTTTCAGAACTCTCTCATGGAAAGTCACCAAAGTTGGCCTGCAGTATTGTCTAGCGACATCAACAAATTGCTGCTAATAAGATATTTACTCTGTCATTTGTCACATTGTGAGAGTAGAGCCCAGAGGCCCTCCTGGTGGAGCTAAAGGAAAAGATGACGTTGCTTAGGGAATGGAAGAAAATCAACCAGATTCATAGAAGAGGGTCTTTAAACAGTAGGTGTGATGGTAGCTACGTTTATCATCTACAGTATGGCATTTCCCTTTTTGGATATGTCATATTTGTGTCCTTTATTCTCTGTAGTCACTGTGTTCCACTACTGTAGTTCTGTAGTTCAGTTAGATAATAACATGTATTAGAGCTGGTGAGACAATTCTAAAAACACTTTGGTTTGCTGTGTGAGCTTTGTCTTTGTGAGCAGAAAAAGTGAGTTCTGTTGCTTGGCTAAAGAAGTTAGTTGCTTACTCAGAATCCACAAATCAATTACAAAGCTTTAAAAAGCTGTGTGCTCCTTCGTGCTTTGATGCCGTTGTTTTACATATGGTTTGTTGCAGATCTTTTCATGTTTCCTTTTTCTTTTCCCCTTTCATCAGACATTTGCTGACCAGGTATTTGGTATCTTCAGCTGGACCATTCCCATTGCTGTAGCCTTTTCTTGTTTTGGTGGACTGAATGCTTCAATTCTAGCATCATCAAGGTAGTGCAGATCTCTTTCTGTTTGACAAAATGTTCATAAGTATTTTTATATGTTACTATTATGTTCATCTATTAAGAAAGTGGCAAAAATACTTTTGTAATGCAACCTGTAATGAGTAGCCACAAGAAAATAACAGACCTAATAAACCTGTGTGTGTGTATGCTGTCTTACTTCCCTAGAGTGTTCCTAGCAGTATGCAGAGTACAATCGAACATGAAATGAATGTTGTCCCTGTGGTCAGTCCTCAGGCCCTCTAATTAGTTTGAGTCATCTTCCATTTTATTTGACACAATCATTCTGGCAAGTTCTTGTTTTCACATGTATTTGCTTTTAAAAATCGGTATGTTTAAGGTTTTTTCAAGTAAAAAGCTTTAAAAGTTGTTAGTTCTGTTGAGCTGCAGCTATAAAGCTCAGGATGCTGATAATGGATGTGACTAGTGAAAGTTTTAGATAAGATCAGACATTTTAAGATCTTTCCTGCTTATTGAATCTATGCCCAATGCCTCTGTACTGAGAACAAATGATCTGGAGAAGCAGTCAATACAGAACGATCTGCAGTTGATATTAA
Organism: Colius striatus; assembly: GCF_028858725.1. NCBI lineage: Eukaryota > Metazoa > Chordata > Aves > Coliiformes > Coliidae > Colius > Colius striatus. Next base: position 3,865,075 of record NC_084772.1, read on the forward strand.
AATTACCCATGGCTGTTTTTTGAGTGTTATGGTTGAGTGATCTCTTTTAGAGAAATGGCAATCTCTCCTGGCTGGCACTGAAAACTCTTCTGCTATAAACTGGAATGTTGTCAGTGCTGGCTTTTAGGATTGTTTAAAACAACAGAAACTTGTTTTGGTTACATGTTTTCTATTTTTCCTGTAGGATTGTTATTTAAAATGGAGGTTAACAGCATGTTTCTAAAAGCTTACGGATCTTTTAATGGTTGTTGTACAGCACATCTCTACAAGAAGGGCTGAATCCACCTTCAGTCTAAAAGATGGAAATTCAATAGTTTAACTACTTATTTTGGTTGATATTGTTCCTTGATTTTCTGGAACACATTTTCTGTGGCCTGTGGCCTCAGCATCTGTTTTCGGATGGGTTTTGTTTTACAGGTTATTTTTTGTAGGATCTCGAGAAGGTCATCTTCCTGATCTCTTGTCTATGATACACATACAGAGATTTACACCCGTGCCAGCGCTGCTCTTCAACGTAAGTTATTCTGGGTTTTCTTTCCAGCTGTTTGGATGGGACTGTAGCAATTATTTAAAGGAAAACTGTGAAAACATTTTAAAAGTCATGAGAGAACTTCATATTTTTTGTCATGGAGGTGATTGCTGAGAGTGATTTCTCTCTTTTTTCCCCTTTTTTTCTGACAGTGTGCTATGACCCTTATTTACCTGGCTGTGAAAGATGTCTTCAAGCTTATTAATTACTTCAGTTTCAGTTACTGGTTTTTTGTTGGTCTCTCTATTGCTGGCCAGTTATATCTACGTTGGAAGGAACCAGATCGACCCAGGCCTCTTAAGGTAATACTTATTCACTAAAGAATTGTTTAAAATCTCTGTCTTCCATATAATGTAAAAGTACTGTCTAAAATCTGGACCATATGTGTTACATTTAAAGGTTAAAAATTGATCAGAACATAAGACATTGTACCATGAAAGCTAGTTTGTGTGCTAGACAAGTGGTTGTTGTAACAGTGTGCTCTTTAATTGTACATTAGTTCAATCAGTATCCCTTTTCTCTGTCAACTGGATAATATCATCTTATCACCTTCTCAAAGTCTGGGTTAATTAATACTCTGCACAAAGAAGACATTCTTATTACCTGAGGTTTATTAGATGTGTCTAAAAACACTTCATACTATAGATGAAGTACACAGAACTCCTATAGTTTCTTTCCACACAGCAGTTACCATAATTGATTACTTTTGCAACCTTTAGCAGCAGTTCTGTTCAAGAACAATTCTGTAATTTGTTTGTGCTTCCAAATAGCCAGATGTAGAAGAGCAGATCATTTCACAAAGTAAGGCTGACAGGGAAAAACTCTGTGACTCACCAGAACGTTTGTAACTGTAGAAAACAAATATCTCAATAACATTCTATTCTGTTTTTGTGTCTCCAGCTGAGTGTGGCTTTCCCAATAATATTCTGTATATGCACTGTGTTTCTGGTGGTAGTGCCACTCTATAGCGACACGATAAATTCCCTGATTGGAATTGCCATTGCTTTATCTGGAATTCCAGTCTTTTTCTTGGGAGTTTATTTACCTGCCTCAAGGAGACCTCAGTTTGTCAACAAGATTTTAGGTAAGTTTCTTTTTAGACAGAAATGTTGTTAGAAAAGAGGAAAATTAAGTAAGTGAATCTTGGTTTTGAAAAGGGTTATGGTGAGTTAACCCCAGTACCCATAGAGCTACTCATTCACCTGCACCCCCTGGCAGGAGAGGATGGGGAGAACAAGGGTGAGAAAACTTGTTGGTCAAGAGACAGTTTAGGAAGTGAAGAAAAAAGGGGGGGAAAAACCCTTCTTCAGAAACAAGCACCACTGTCCCACAACAGAGGGATGTGCTGCCAGTCTGCAAGCAGTGACCACTGTGGAAGACGCCCTGTGACAGGCATGCAGCTCTTCCTCTACCCATGTTTATTGTTGAGTCTGATATCGTATGTCATGAAATACCGTTTGGCCTTGTTTAGGTCAGCTCTTCTGGCCATCTCCTCTCTAAACTTCCTGCCCAATCCCATCCTGCAGGCTGTGGGGAAAGCACAATGGGAGGGGTTTTTTTTTAAAAAAAAGAGGCCTTGATACTGCACAAACTGTTCAGCAGCTTCCAAAACATCCCTGTCCAAAACAAACCCTGTTTGAACTGCTGATCCAAACCACAGCACCTTATGGGCTGCTGTGGAGAATGCAAACTGATCCCAGCCAGACCCAGTAAAGGGGTATGCTGATTTGATATGTATGTTTTTACACTCAGATTTTGTTTACTCCATATTTAAAAGACCATCTGCTTTCTACAGATTTTATCTTCAGTTTTTACACATTTTCTCTTTAATCAAGCACATGAAAAGTCTCCTTCTTAAGCAAGGTTGATGACTGTACATGGCCTGGACATTAACATGAGCTAACTTTCTTGCTTTACTGAATCAGTTGTTTGAAGATGGACAGACTTTACATCAGTTACAGATGAAATTTTGCCTTCTATTGAATTGCTGTAGTTACATTAGAATTTTGTCTCCAGCAGTGCATTGTTGTCATTGTTACTATGTCAGTGTGAAAAGGGAGGTCGAAGCATAGTCTTAGAATGCAATGGGATGTGGTGCTGCAGCAGCCAGTGAATATGTAAATACTCAGTAATCTTGTCACTTTCCTGTGTGTTTTTTTTTTATTCTACCAACTTTACTAGAGAAATATTTTATTACAGTTACTTGGCAGAGTGCCTAAGAAGAAAAACACCCCAGGAACACTTTTAAACATGATCTGTTCAAAACCAAATTGAGTGGAAGACACTTTTTGTATTATCTTTTATTATTTGTTTGCCTTAAGACAAGTGAGGCAGCATTCTTGACAACTAACTTTCACCAGTAAGATGCATGTTGTGTAATTAGAGTTAAGTGACTGTTCTGATTTATCTCCCATTTCCTCTGCAGGTGCCGTCACGCGAAACATGCAGTTGCTCTGTTACTGTGTTTTAACAGAGATGGACACAAATGAAGAAAAGAAGTTAGAAAACAAATCCAACTAAAATATCAAAGTCATTAGAAGAAACAGGAGGGGGAATAAAGCAATTATGACAGCAAAGTGAATGAGATGGAACTGGAAAAAAGGTGAAAACTGTTTCCAGTGGTGTTTCAGAAACACCGAAGTTGTACCTCCTTGCAGTTGGATTCCCACACTGATCGTGCCCTTGCATCACCCTCCTGAACTGTGGCATATTTTCAGGATTTTTTTCATTGGATAATGATTACCTGCCCATTTCAGGCACACAACCTATGTGTCAATACTGTTCCTTCTTCAGAATTGGTATTAAAATGGTAAGAGCTAATGGATCAAATTAGATTTCTGCAGAACCAGCTGGTGAGGTTGAAAACTACTTTGGCTCAGAAGACCAAACGTCATTTCCAGCTTCTGATGGATGTTTGCATGACATGATTTGCTGTGCTATTTCAGTTCTTATCCCAGAAGATAACTGGTCACAACAAACTACCTGATTTATCATCATTAGTAGAAAAATGAATAAAGTTGTGCTATGTTAAAGACTGAACCAACCTTTATCCCTTGAAGAGAAGTATTATTCTGTAGGCTGTGTGGAAATGTGGTATCTGACTGGCATGGATTCAATCAACACTTGATGATTTGTTTTTCTCTTAGCTTGTTAGTACTTGGCCAACTTTTCATAGGCTTTATGAAACTTCCAAAATTAAAATATTCAGTTTGAAGCTTGTAAGCAGTTGTTGCTGAACTGTTTCAGTGAACACATACTAGCAGTGTTACCTCAGCAGTCAGAAAATGCCCTTTCACTACTAGAAAACGACTGTCTGAAACCATACAGGATAAACCACTTGCTTTTTTTCTTCTAGAGCAGAAGTTCTGTGGCAGCAAGTCTATCTTGAAAGCTAAGTAGCAGGGAGAAAGGAGTAAAACCAGAAATAAATAGTATTGAAATACAGAGTGATGCTAATTAGTAATATTTGTAATTCCAAAGCCATAAGCCTAATATCAGGACACTTTGATACCGAATTTTGGTGCAGCAAAAGGTAACATGAAGCCACTGTATTTGGCTAGCAAAGTGAGAGATTTCAAAGACATACCTGGAATTTTTCAGTTCAGAGAGTTTACCTCAGTTGACCCAAGTTTGTGCAGTTTTTTTCTGTGTTTAAGTTGAAGTAAATCTTGAATCACAAGATCAAGGCTGAAGTGCTGTGCCACATTTGCATCAGCCACTTGGATAATAGAATACCTGTGACTCCCTAGCAAAGATTGATTTAGAAGCTACAGATAATGCCAAATGGTAGTAGATGATGAAGACTAACATAAAACAGCATCTTGGGCTACCTTTATAAAGCAGCATTGGGATTTAATATGGTTAAATTCTAGCTGAGGAACTTTGTGCATGTGTGGCAGGTAAAGGTGTGGGATCTTTTCAGTATTAGCATTTAGCTATAATACACCTTTTTAATCTTGCATCTGATTAGAGTGAGTTCAGTATCCAAGTTGAGATGCCTGTCCAGTGGGCTAAGCAGAGTTTACCAGCCTGGGGGAGTGGCATAGTTTAAAAGCCATACCAACCTTTTCTGTGAAACCAAGAAAAAACCGTATTTTTGCCTCCACTGCCCTGACAGCACCAGCCAGAACTGATTGACCTACAGTCACTGTTGCAACTTACATCTCCTGAAGGACCTTGGTCTAATATCCTATTAGCTACTTTTTACAGACTCAAGTAGGAACATGATTAAATACTTTGTGACCAAACAGGTAAGATTAAGTTGTGTTAAAGATGTATGGATGCAAGTTAAAATGCTAACAATAACTTCAGCTGTACCAACTCCTACAAGCTTTAAATGAGTGAAGAAAACTTAGTCAAAAGTTCTTTATTTACAACTTTAAATGCACATACATTGTTCTACTCCAACAGCAAAACTCCTGGAGAGATCCAGCAATAAGATGGACAGGACCATGCATTTCATATGCCCACACACTTGCAAAGACTTGAAACTCAGAACAAATACAGTAGACAGCACTCTGTCCCGAGTGCCTTTTTCCAGGCCTTCTACTTGTCATCACATCAGTCTCCTTGATCTTATTGGGAAACCTGACACATTTGTCATAAGCAGAAGGGCTGCTGCCAACAGTCCCTTCAATTGTAAGGTGGAGGTGTTGTCAGTACAAGTACAAATGTTTCTGCAAGCAGCTTTAAAAACAAAAAGTTCCTTCAGAATGGGCACAAAAACTCTCTTAAAGCACATAGGAGCTTGGAAATTCGTATTGCCAAGTGGCCATCTTCACACCCCTCTGTTTACCAGCTGAAGTTGGCTGCTCAGATAGTAAAAGGATTTATTGGAACCATTTACTGGAAGCACAATCAGTATCTCACACTCAAGTCTTAGTAACCAGTAGGATGAACCAACAAGTTTCACAAGGCCAGTGAGGCCAAAAAAATAGCTTAAAAGTTCATCCACCTAAAGACTGGTGTCCTATTGCCCCAGTGAGCACAGCTTACACAGCTTACAAAGGTTTTGTGAGGTTGGGTGTTTTTGGTTGGGTTGTTTTTAGTTTAGTATTCTTACAAATAGCCATCAGCAGCCATCTGGATTTTCAGTGCTTTTGCAACAGTAGAATTTCACCTTCAGTATTCCTTTCACCTTCAAAAGAGGGTGGTTAGTCAGAATCCAAATCCTGAATCTCATCATATCCAAATTCCTGTAGAATCTCCTGTCTGTATTTGCTCCATGTTCTTCTCCTGTAGCATTGGTCCTCATCACTGAAGCTCTCTTCAGAGTCTAAAGGAAAAGCATCAATACTTTATCCCTTGTTTTTAGTTAAAAAACAGGTTAATTAGACTATTTTAAGCTTCTTGAGTAACTAACAAGTACAAAATCTATATTAGGTGAAGTCTGAACGGTGCTTGGAGAGCACTGGGATGGGGAGGTAAGAAAGTAGAGGCAATGGTCCACAAGCAGGTGGAACCACGTCATGCATTCCTTCTCAAAACAAGTAACTGCAGTAGCCTGAAATGGAGTTCTTAATTTTGACTTTGCAAAAACACTAAGATCCCTTGCAGTTCCAAGAAAGATGATCCTTCTCTGAGCACATTTAACCCATTGTAAAAGCAGAACACTACCCCAGCAGCGTTCAGTTAGTTGGTTTTTTAGAGACAACGTGTAAGAAGGATGGGATTTACATGTGCACAGCATGAAAGCAGATGGTATTTATGACAGGCATACCCTTTTCTCCATCACCATCTTCCTCTGCTAAGAATTCATCTTCATCAGGATAGTCATTACGCCAGTTATTTTCATCATTTTCATCATCTTCATCTTCATATATTTCCCCTGGAACGTGATCATCACCTACCTGCGTGTCAACACAAAACACTATAAATACACTCATCATGAAGTGGTTTTTCATCCACCTGTGCAGTACTGTACAGATCATAAAGACACAAGAGATTTACTGAATGCATAAATAATTCCAGAGTTAACGACACACTGCAGAAAAATCCATGTTGTCAGTGTATTTGCCATAACAGAAAAATCTGCTTTAGATGAAAGATCAGTTGAATTGTGCATTTATGTGTTCCAGTTTGGTATTTAAATGCTACAGATAGTGTATAAATTAATCCTACTCACTTCAACAGCAGTGTAATATATACAGGCAAAGAATAAGTAGCTTCAGCTTTCTGATATCCACATTTACTCATCACAGCAGCTATACAATGAAAGACTAACGCTTACATTTAACTTCCTAACCCCACAGTCACCAAAGGACAATTCTATTACAAGAAAATACCTCAGACTAAAGTCCTCAAATATCAAAAAGTTGTGAGTCACCCCTTGCTCCTGTTTTCCACTCAGGCATATTTACACCTACATTTTAATCACCGCCCCCTAATCACAAATGAGAAGATAATTATGTCAGGTTACATCTGTGCCAAAATTCATTTGGCAACTTGAAGCTGGACCAGTTCTTGTGAACACTATCCCTTTGGTATCATAATTTGCTCGAATCAATGGTAGCCTGCAGGAACACAGGCCTGGCAGTTCCAAAGATCCTAACATAGAAGTCCTGGGCATGTATGGAGAGTCACACCAGATCCTTCTTGGCATGGCAGCTTTCAATGACAGAACTTTAAGCATGTTTAAGTCACAACCTCTATTTAAGCAAGATCTGTTTTCCCACACCCTTACCAGTTCATATTCTTCTCTATAGGGCTGTACAGAAAGGATGTTCTGGATCCAGCCAGGGGCTGACGTTTCCATGTAGTAGATGTCATAAACATACTCCTCTTCTTTCTCATGGTGTTCTTTTTTGCCATCTTCAGATACATTTAAACGCTCACGGATCATCTCTACTGCATTGCAAAGAATCACATCTGGATCAGTCTTCTGCTGAAAAAAACCCCAGAAAATACAAAAATGCATATTTCCACTGAAGCCACGCACACAGAATTCTTGGTTACAGCCAACAGTTTTCTTTGAGGACAGTAGCAAACAGCTACCTATGAATGACACTCTGAAACCTTAGACTGAAACACTTTCCCATTGGAATCTTGGTGTTTAGAACATTAGCAACCTAGGAACAGAAAGACACCAGATAATTACTGCAGTTCTGTGCAGCCATGCCTTGTTCAGGTAATAGGAAAAACTTCTGGGATAAGTTCATCAGAAACTACTGAAGGGGATGTGACTAATCCTGTAGAACTGTTCCATCTGTTTCTGATGACAGGTTGGTTGAAAAGTTTTAAGACACCCTGTGAGTTGTAGAGTTGCATTTGCAATGCTGCAGGAAAGACGTGCACACAGTAGCACGATGCAAGCACACTACAGTATGCAAAGTGTGCAGGAGGAACAATGAAAATGTGGCAGATTAATAGGCAAAGGCTGACAGGCCCTAGAGACAGGTTTTTTATTTCCTGACTTCAACGTGAACACAGAAGAAATTTCTTCATGATTTCTCCTTCCTAGTAAATTACTTGCAATCTGTTTGCTTTAGTGTCTTGCACTTGAAGGTCTATACAGGCAGGTTTTTACTATCAGTTTTTTCTCTGCTAGGGCTTTGCAGAATATCTTGTCCAATCCACAACACTGTCTCCTGAACTACTGAAGAACAGCGACAGAGCAGACTTTCATTCATGTCTACACACTCACAGAATGAAAAAGAAAGCTTACTTCTTGCTTTCAACACTTGGTGCTAGCTCTGGAAAAGTAAGAGGAAAATTCTGATGCTAACTCAGTTTCACTTCTGTTTTTCTAATCAGCAGAGTGACAGGTAACAGTTAACCAACATCTCAAATGTCTGTTTTGAGCTACTTGCTTAATAGAGAGTTCAACTGAAGTTTGATGGCAAAGCCTTTAAATAGCCTATAAGACACACTGAAGGATGTTAGCTGGTTGGGCTCTTCCTCACCCGGTTATCTTCAGTTTTCCTCAGAGCTGTGATGGCCTGCATATGTAAAGCATCCACATGTACCTACCTATGGTGAAGGAGCCAGTAAAGAAAGCACATACAGCGCTCTTACCTTCTTTTCCATATAGTTACAAGTCTCTAATACAAAATCTCAACACTCTGCAAGCAGGATGTAACACTACAGAGAAAGCAGAGGTTCTTCATACTTAAAACCATACTAGATGTTGAGCAGATATCCCTCCAGCTGAAAACACACCTAACTTGTAATACCAATGGAAAATGGATATAGGGGCTTACACAGCCTGTCAAACACCTAGAGTTCTGCTAAAACCAAAATATACAATACATTATGGGGAGGCTCAAAAGTATCTTTAGTGAATCTTGCCTACAAGTGACATTCCTAGGCATCTGGGTAGAAGAGAAGACACTGAATTCTAGGTAGAGAAGTTGTTAATAAAAAAACCTCAGAGACTCACCTGACATCAGGGGACAGAAAAACCAGGGTGGTACAAGTCCTTCCTGCAGCAGCCAACTCCCAACATTGGTGCCTTTAAGGAACCTAATGAAAGTCACTCCCTGTACAATATTCCAACTTGCCAGTATCTAAAGCTCCTATTAAACAGTGGCGTACTTGGAATGCAAAACCCCTTCCCCAGCAGTCAGTCTGCCCACATCTACCAGCCAACAGCGACATCAAAGGGCACGAGGTTCGTTTGCTGACCTGTGGGTTTGCAGCAGTCACACCGGAGTCTCCCACCGCCTCCTCTTCTTGTACGATATCAAAGAGCTGGAATTTCCCACAGCAATCTGAACCCTTCTCACCATCACCGCTCTCCTTCTGGGAGGCATCTTCCGTTGCTCTGGAGGCTGCTCTGGCACCATCCGCCGACACCTCACTGTTTGTGGTGGGTGTAGCAGCCTCTGTACAGAGGGGTCGGTGGCTGGCAACCACCCGGTAACGGTTTTCCTTCCTTTTCACTTGCTTGGAAGAACGGAGCTCCTGAATGACCCGCTGAGTGCTGCCTAAAGAGGGGCGCAGACTCTGCGCTGCTTTGTCTCGAGTGATCACTTCTTGGACGTATTTCTGAACTGGTTCACTCTGGGTAGAGGAGCAAAAAGGAGGAACAGAGTGACACTGTTAACACAGAAAGTCACACTCCTGCCTAGAAGTGATTAATAATCACTATTGCTGATGCTTCCTATTTGAGGACTGCAGTTCAGGGATGATGGAGGGGAACATCTCCCTTGTGATGAAAGGCTGAGGGAGCTGGGGCTCTTTAGCTTGAAGACCGAGGGGTGACCTCATGAATGTTTACATCTATAACCCCGGAGCTCGCTCGCTGCTGTCAGAATCCCCTTGAGGAGCACAACGAAACGCCTCGGCCCCATCAACCCGCCCTTACCCGCCTGAGCCGCGGCTCCGGCCTCCCACCAGCCCGCCGTACCTTAGAAGACACCGTGGCCACCAGCTTAAAGACGTTCCTCTCGGGCTCGTGATCGCCGTCGGGCTGCTGATCGGGGTCCGAGCGCGGCCGTTTGCAGGCCAGGAGCAAGGCCCCGGCCGGCTCCGTCCCGCCGCGCTTCCGCCTGACGCGCAGCACGGCCGCCCGCTCCATGGCGCCGCACGACGGGGCCCGCCGGGGGCGGGGCGGGGCCGTTCGGCTCTGCTTCTGCTCCGCCCCCGCTCCGCTCCGCCCCCGCTCCGCCCCGCTCCGCCCCGCTCCGCCCCTCTCCGCCCCGATCCGCCCCGATCCGCCCCGATCCGCCCGCGCCGCGCAGGGCACGCCGGGCAGCTGGCTGGTCGCGGTGCGTGAGGCGAGTCAGGGCGGCCATGTTGGGGGGGAAGGTGGAGGTGGTGGCGCGGGGCCCAGAGGGCTTCTTGGGGCCGCTGTGCTGAGTTCGGGCAGGGGATAGGGAAGAACATCTTCGTTTTTCATCGCGGTTTCTTCCTGAGGTGGGGGGAGGTGCGGGCTGAGGCCTCTCCGGAGGTGCCACTCGCCGCCGGTAGTGCTGTCAGCGGCTGGCTCGGTGCTTTCCCCCGGGCGGCGCTTTGCTTTCCTCCGGCGCGGAGCTCGCAGGCACTGCGGCCGCTCGTCCCCTCGGCTCAACTAGTGCCCGCAGCTTGCAGGTCCCTCGTCAGACAGCGAGTGGCGACGACCTGGAGCGGGTGGTTGTTCTCTCCCGGCCCGGAGTGTATCGCGTGGGGGTGGGTGCGTTTCCTGGAGGATTTAATGCAGATTTATTCGTTTGTTATCTGGGATGAGTTTCTGAACAGGACTGGGTGACAGGCTTGACTGTAAAACGTTCATATAGGAAAAGTATAATGGAAAGAAGCTGAAACACAAAAAATTCTGTTTAAACATAAGGGAAAACTACTTCACTGTGGAGGTGAGGGAGCCCCGGCCCGGGCTGCCCAAGGTGGTTATGGAGTCTCCTCTGGAGGTCTTCAAAACCCACCTGGACACGTTGCTGTGTGACCTCATCTAGATGGGCCTGCTTTGGCACGGGAGTTGGACTAGAGGGTCTCTAAAAGTCCTTTCCAACCCCTACCATTCTGTCATTCTAGTGACCACTGCTTCTGTGAGAAGCAGGGGTAATACATATCTGTAGCTAAACTAATGTCTGTCGTTTTCACTTGAATCTTTGTGATGGTTTTTTTTTTCCCACAGCCAGTGTTTTGGGTATTACACAGAAGCAAAAGCAACAAACCCACACACAACACATAACACAAATTGAGGCTGATCATGAAGACCTTTTGTGGAAGAGCTAATCCAACCACTGGTTCGATGGAGTGGTTAGAAGGGGATGAGGACTATGACTATCATCAGGAAATAGCAAGGTATGCTGGAAAAAGTAGTTTGTTGTTCCACTAAAGCTAAAAAAAAAGAGCTAACACAGCTTGGTTTTGTCACAGTTGTTGAGTTAATCTCTGTAGAAGTTTCAAGGGTACAAGATGAACAGACTAAGACAAAGTTAAATGTTACAAGGCCCTGTAAGTGTAAAATTTTGTAAAGTTTTCTGTTAAGTAGTTTCTTTCTAAATTTTTTGGACACTTTGTGAGGTGCTTATCTTATGTGAGGTGCTGACAGAGACTGCCTTGGGGCAAAATGCATCGACTAAATTTGGTTTAAATCTGCAGTGCAATGAATAATTGCCAGTTGTCTGTTCCTGTAGTAACTTTTTAAAGAGCTTAATGTAAGAGCCAGAGAAATTGAGATTGGATTTTAAGGAATTTTTAAATGCTGTGATTCATGAAGAAATGGATACCAAAGAAATTTAAGTCTTGGTAACAGAATGCTACATCTGTCTGTCTTTCATTGCTCTGTATGAACATCTGTTGTTTCACAGCTGTTTGTCTATGAGTTCATGTATTGAGTGCATTACTGAAGAGAGGATATATGCCAACAGTTAAGTAGTTCATTTACATGCTGATGACCAGATCAGCGAAATTACATGATTCCTTAGATTTGGGAAGCAGTTCAGATCCTCAAAGTCAGTTACCTGTGCAGCTTTATGGGCCATGGAGATGTGTTGCCTTAGTAAGAGAAGGCAAAGGAGGCTGTGTAAGATGTAGCAGTTTTGTTGTGCTTTGCAGTATGTAGCATTTTGACTGGATTTTTTTTACTGTAGGTCACGCTATGCAGATATGCTTCATGATAAAGACAGAGTAAGTATAGAAGCAAAGAAATTCCTTTGAGTGGTTTCTTTTCTCATTTCTCTTGATAGCTGTTAATGCATGATTATGCAGATTCCTCTGAAAGATGAAATGATCAAATTTGTACCTTTTATTATACCAAACCTGCTCTTGGATCAACCTCTGACCATAGTGTTCTGTTGTTAACTGCAGAACATGATACTTAGAACCAGGTAGCTGATTTTTGCTGCTCTGTGTTTGATGTTTTTGACAGAGAGGGAAATTGGAAATTCAAAGGCTGTAAATGTGAATCTCTGCTTCTTTGTTTTTATAGGAGTGTAAGTAAAGTCAGTCTTTATTCTTTTGTTTATTTTTAGCTCTTATACACTGCTTAGGATTGAGAAGAATATTGAGATACCATATTGCAGTACAGGCATATTCACTCTAGAGTGAATGGTTTAAATATCCTTTCTGCTCCAGCCATTTAGTCAGTAACCTTTTTAAAGACTTTTATGGTGTCTACACTCTGAAGTCCTGAGTTCACATTGCATTGAAACACGCCAGAGGGATCAGTCATTTAATAAGCCATGTAGAGAGAGCAAATTGTGTCTAAGCAATTAAAACAACTCTACTGGAATTCTAGATCAAAAGTGTTATGTAGAATTGTTCAGAAAGGGATCCAGCAGACATTACAAATTTGTAATATCCAAAGATATTATTTGGGAATTAAATACAAGAAAAAACTATTTCAGTGTTTCAGTGAGGGAGCCCTGGCACAGGCTGCCCAGAGGGGTTGTGGAGGCTCCTTCCTTGGAGGTCTTCAAACCCGCCTGGACATGTTCCTATGTGACCTGATCTAGGTGGACCTGCTTCTGCAGGGGGGTTGGACTGGATGATCTCTAAAGGTCCCTTCCAACCCCTACCATTCTATGATTCTACGATAAATCATTTGGAAAAGAATGTCTTGCAGTAGGCTGTTATGGAGTAAAGGTGAGCGTGTCTTTTAATACACATACTGTAGCTGGCAGATGGCAAGATTTGCCATCTTTGGTATGACTACAGTATAAAGAATATCTGGAGGCATTTTTCTAATTTTAAACTCATAGTCTGAGAATGCAAGAAAAAAAGTATAAATAGATAAAAGGTTGCTGATCTTCCTTTTTTTTTCCCTTTGTCTCCACAGAACACAAAATATTACCAAGGTATTCGTGCTGCAGTGTGCCGAGTCAAAGAAAGAGGAGAGAAAGCAATTGTTCTAGACATAGGGACTGGCACAGGTCTCCTGTCTATGATGGCAGCTTCAGCAGGTGCAGATTTCTGCTATGCAATTGAGGTATGTGTTTTGTTTCTGGTTGCACATACTTTTGCATGCATGTTCATGACCTCTTTTTAGAGCTTTAATGCAGTTGTTCTGTCTGAATGATCAGCACTGTGGATGCATTTGCTGTTTTGTGTTGTCATTTCTCAGTTACAAGTTTGAAGCTTTTATGGGTATGAGGAAGTCTTGGATCTTACAAAAAATGTGTTTGAAAAGATATAATGTATTTTTCATTCTTGGGATAGCTTCTGGAAACATACAGATTAGCAGTACCAAGACAAGTTTCATAGTGTTCTGTCTTCTCTGCTTACCAAAACTCAAATGTTCACAGACTGTTCACAGCCAGCTGTAGGGAAGAGACAGTAGCAGAAGTGATGTGATATGAAGGGTCATATCTTCTGCTTAGTTATTTGTCTCCTTCTGTGGAGGTCTTCAAAACCTGCCTGGGCACATTCCTGTGTGACCTGATCTAGGTGGCCCTGCTTTGGCAGGGCAGTTAGACTAAATGATCTCTAGAGGTCCCTCCCAGCTCCTATGGTTCTATGATCACTCTGGCAGAGGAGGATCAGTAGCTTGCAGGAGGAAAGGAGGCTGATGATGGAAAGCAAAAGCCTTATCTGAAAAGCCTGAGAGTTACTGGTACAGGTGTTCTAACAGCAATACATTATTCCAGTTCTGGAACTGAGACTAAGTTCTGAAGTGGCCATAAGCTCCTTAAGTAGTCAGGTTGTGTGGCTGAGGAGAATATTTCAAGTTTTTTAGTTTAAAACTGGGTATGGATGTTAAACCCTTTCAACACATTGTTCAATATTCTGGGTTTTTTTCAAGCTATACACTTCCTTGCAAGTGAAATAAAAATTCTCTTCACAGTAACACTGTTAAGGAAGGCAGGTTTTTGGCATGCTTACGTAACCATTTCACTGATGGTTGTTTGGGTTCTTTTATATATTTGTTTTATAGCTTGAGCACACATAAGTCTCTCGAAGCTTCTCTTGATGCATATGTATCTTTTTATTTTTAAAAGTAACAAGCTTATTTAATACTCTTTGTGTGTGTTCTTGTCTTACAATTGGAGTAGCTTTTCAAGACAGCTCACAGTTTGTAACAGTGACATTGGAGCTCTGTTGACTTTTGAAGTGAAGCTTGCTGTCTTGTTTCATGGCAATGAACTTCAAACTGGGGAAGATAGAAAAGGTGTTTTTGCAGGACTAAATATGTTGCATTTCATGTTGCTATCCCTTCATTTTTGAGAGCTAACGTTAGCTGACTAGTTTGTTACACTCTTGCTCTTTACAGGTTTTCAAACCCATGGCTAATGCTGCTGTAAAGATAGTGGAGAAGAACGGTTTTCATGACAAGATCAAGGTAATCAACAAACACTCCACTGAAGTCACAGTTGGCCCAGGTGAGAAAAATAGACTGGGGTTAAAACAGTCATCAAGTACCTCAGAACCATGAAGGATTATGTCTTTTTCTTACTTTCTCATTGTTTTTTCAATTAAGCAAATCCTTTACTGTCTAGAAAGTACCATTGGTAGTTTAGTTCAAAAGGAAGTGTTGTTGTATTTCAGTAGTCATTTGTATTTCATAGTAAACTTCTAAAGGAAAATAACTTGCAGTCTTCAGCAGGTTCTCTTAAACAAATAGGCTGTTGAAGAGTTTGTGTTTTCAGCTAGCATCTTCTTGAAAGACTCCTGTAAGGTCTTAATTTTACAGTTTTAAGTTCTGTCTTTTAGATGGAGATATGCAATGTCGTGCAAACATCCTGGTAACAGAATTATTTGATACAGAGCTGATAGGAGAAGGAGCTTTACCAACCTATGAGCATGCACACAAATACCTTGTACAGGTAAGAAAACAGGAAGTGATAGTATGTCAGATTTATCTCTAAAGAAACTATTTTGTCCTTTTTTTTGAGTGGGATAGAGATTATACTTGAATTGGACTTCTGTATGCTTTGTAAATAACCCATCAGCTGGGCTAATTTCTTATTCAGTGAATAATTTACTACATTCATTCCTAGAATAAAGCTATTGGAGCATATATTGTAAATCACAGACTCTGAAATTACATATTGTTGCTTTGTATTAAAACCATAACTTACTGGTTAAGAAACAGCTTTCTGAAAGGCATTCAGTTCTGATTTGGAGCTTGCTTGAATGATTTTTTCTAAAGGCAAGCAGATGCCAGGATGTTTTAAAAAATTCATTTCTTTTTTATCTCTTAATAAATTTGATGGGCTTCAGCTCCCAGGCATTGATTGGTTTTTTTTCCTAAGGAGCTCTTTCTACTCCCAGGCATTGATTTGTTTTGTTTTGAGGTTTTTTTGTTGGTTGATTTTTGGAGTTTTTTTTCTTCTCTAAGGAGCTCTTGTGATTTCACATAGTTTTTTTTTGTTTGTGGAAATAAACTCTCTAATCTAATTAATATCCAGTGGGTTTGTTTTTGGCATATAGTCTATGGTTATAATTTTAGTGCTTTCTGCTTTACCATTTCTAACTTCCCCTTCAATTAAAATCATAGAATCTCAGAATGATGGGGGTTGGAAGGGCCCTGCAGAACTCATCCAAACCAAGCCCCTGCTAAAGCAGGTTCCCCTTGCTCAGGGGGTACAGGAACATGTCCAGGCGGGTTTGGAAGCCTCCCGAGAAGGAGCCTCCACACCCTCCCTGGGCAGCCTGGGCCGGGGCTCCCTCACCTCAACATGAAAGAAGTTTTCCCTCAAGTTCCAGTGGAACTTCCTGTGTTCCAGCTTGTGCCTGTTACCCTTTGTCCTGTCACTGGGTACCACTGGAAAAGACCATCCTCATCCTCCTGACACCCACCCTGTAGGGATTTCTCAGCATTGATGAGCTCTCCCCTCAGGCTTCTCTTCTCCAGGCAGAACATCCCCAGGGCCTCTCTCCATCAGTTCTCTGTCCCTGTTGGAGAGAGTCCAAAACAGGGCTACGAAGATGCTGAAGGGATGGAACATCTCTGTGAGGAGGAAAGGCTGCGTGACCTCGGGCTGTTCCGCCTGGAGAAGAGAAGCCTGAGGAGGGACCTTAGTAAAATGTGGATGGCAAAACTTGATTTAGGTTTCTAAGTTTAATGTCACCGTTTTGCATATAAAACCAGCAGCACTTAGTAACTTTTCCTGTCCTTTCTATATGACCTTGAATTGTAGTTTGTCTTTTTTGTAAAAGCATTGTTCTTGGACTTCACTGTTAGCTCTTAGGTCACAGTACTTTTTTGGAACACTTACATGTTTTCTATTCTTCAGACATGGACATGGAGTTGTTATTGCATAAATGTTTGTGCCTTTATTTTTTCATTCACTCACAGCAATCACAATGCTTTAATGTTGACACCTTAGTAGTTCTTTATTTTAAGACGCTTGGGAGGGATCTCTCGCCTCAGAATGAGAATGGAAATACACGTTTAACCGAGACTAGTAAAATGTTGCTGTCACATGGTTAATAATGCCTTTTCCTGTTGTTTTGAACTCTCAGGAAGGATGTGAGGCAGTGCCTCACAGGGCAACAGTGTATGTCCAGCTAGTGGAATCCAAAAGAATGTGGTCGTGGAACAAACTCTTTCCTGTTCACGTCAAAGCAGAGGATGGTGAAAAAATCATTGTCTCCCCTTCAGAAATGGAGAACTGTCCAGGTGTTCCTTCTGTTTGTGATATCCAGCTGAACCAGATGCCTTCAAGTGACTTCACTATCCTTAGTGATGTGGTGACAATGTTCAGGTATGGTAGGCTTTGTTTAGTTCAGCCCACAATTTGGCTGTTACGCCTTTTATGTAAGTTGTGTATTAAGCTTAGGAAGCTAGGGAGAAGAATGCCAAACTGGTTTTTTTCCCATTGTTTATGCTTCTCTGCAGTGTGGATTTCAGTAAGCCAGTAAGGAGTGCTTCGACCTACTACAGAGTGCAGCTGGAGCCTGTGAAATCTGGCAAGGCACAAATTGTACTTTCCTGGTGGGACATTGACATGGACCCCTCTGGGACAATAAATTGTACAATGGCTCCGTACTGGGTAAAATCCACTTCTGCTTTCCAGGTAAAATACTGAGCCTGCAGATACTATCATCAGATGACTACCAGTAATTTTGAGCAAAGGCTATACTGGGTTTTTTTAAGCAGCTGTCCCTTAAACTGTATAAAAACTTTGCTAATGTTTTATGTATGAGAAGATGCTAAATGAGCAAATCATAGAAATGTTAACTTCAGTATGCAACTGGTTTAGGTTTTCTTTAATGTAAAGCTTAAACTGAAGCTGTCTTCCAGACATTTTTTTTTTCCAAGAAATAAAATAGGTTTCCATGTATTTTTTCCTTAATTAGTCTCTGTTCCCCGTTGAAATATTAGTCTATAATTTGCTTCCATGTCATTCTTCTATTAGATTTCCAAACAAATGTGATGTTTATGGTAGTATATTTAGACTCCCATAGAAAAGGCTGATGTCTGAAAATGCTGGGTTGATGCTGGATATTTAGAGGAACAGGAGATCACTGTTAGGTCAGATTTGTTTGCTTCTGAGTGTACTTGCTAGTGGGACCACCTTAGTCAAAAGGAAGCTGCAAAATTATTTTTGGCACTTAATTGTATTTGAGAACAGAATTTGAAACAATCTAGTGTGAGGACATTCAGTGAGCTTGGAGTGACTGATCAGCTTGGAATATTTGCAGTGCAGAAAGTAGCTTTTTAAACACAAAATAGTTGTGCTGTCATATCAGTGATACTAAGTAACCTTGTTTGATTGCCTGAGGTTCTGGCAACTGATCACTGTCAGCAATTCAATACAAGTTTGCAACCTAAATGAACTATAGAGGCAAAACTGCCTTAAGAAATGAAAGTCTATTCTGGATTTGCTTTTCCTGTGGTTAAAATACATGTTTAGCTAGTCAGCAAGCTGGAGCTCTCAGGCTTATTCTGTTGTAAGAAATCTATATAAAGTGTATCTGTTCAGTATACAGTATTAGTCCTTATTTAGGCTTGATGAAGTGAACAAGATTCTTTCAACTATTTGTACATCAGTGCTTTGAAGTTGTACCCACTGTTACTAATTGGTTTCTTGCTATTTGTTTACTTTCCATCTACTCTTTATGAGTTAATTCCTAAGGTTTTGTTTATCTGTCCTTTTCAGTGGAGAGATCACTGGATGCAGTGTGTGTATTTTCTTCCAAATGAAGAGTCAGTTCTCCAGGGTGAGAAAGTGGACCTGACTGCCTGTCGTGATGAATACTCTCTGTGGTACAAGCTGCAGAAAGCCAGGTATCAATACATGAGTGTGAAAAAGGGTGGTGTTTGATTCCAGGCTCAAGTATTTGCTGCTTTTAGAGCAGCTGTTTTGTAGAAGAGCAAGATAAGAACCTAATACTAGAAAATTTACCACATACCACTTTGTGGACGGTGCACAGGAGAAAAGAAACCATGTGATGCATAAAAACACAATTGGGATTTGGACTGCAGGCTCCTCCCTTATAAATGGTGGCTTTCTGAGAGAGAAACAACAATCACTCATGATAGGTTCCTGGAAGTCCCAAAACACAGCTCAGCTGAGCTGGCATATATTTAAAGGAGTGAAATGATTGCTATTCTGTCTCTTCATTTTCTATTTTCTTAGCACTGTCTTTTTGAGGTTTATTACCTTTTGGTCAAATTAAAAGGAGCTTAATCACTTTGGTTGTGATGACCATAGCCAGCATTTATAAAAATCAGTGCCACCTTTGAAAGGTAATGCCTGAATTTTGTGTGTCTTTTTTACAGAGGAATCCAAATGACTAACTTTCTTCTAAAAAGTCAAAGCCTAATATCACAGAGTCCCAGAATGATGGGGATTGGAAGGGACCTCCAATGCTCCTCCAGCCCAACCCACTGCTAAAGCAAATTCCCCTAGATCTGGTCACATAGGAACCATTACAGCCACTGGGAAAGTTTGAGGGCTCTTGGTTTTGCTTTTTACATAAAAGGTGAAAATTTTCCTTTCTTTCCATTTGGAAGGCAAAGCTAAACAAAGGGCCCTACAGATCTAGTACATTTAAACAAGTGACAGTGGGGTCTGTGAGCACTGATGTCTGTACTAGCTAAAATGCATACATGTACCTCTTCCTGAAGCCATGCTCCTGATGCTGTAGTTGGTACTTCATCAAATTACTTGTTTTTTACAGAGGTGAAGAGGAGAGTAAAGCAGATGTTCGTGTTGAGAGTCCTGTTTGTAGATGTCAGGCTCATCTTCTTTGGAATCGACCACGCTTTGGGGAGTTAAACGATCAGAACCGAACACGCCAATATATTAAGTCTTTGATGAAAGTGAGTGTGTGTTGCCTGTAGGGTTTTTTTGGCTTCCATGATTGATGAGTGTATTGCTTTATTTGCAGTAATCATTTCTGGAATTTGTTTCTCCCTTGCCAAAAGGCTTTGCTTACAAAGCATGTTTTATTTACATGAGCAGATGTTTGTCATGAAAACTTGGGGTTTTTTTTAATTGTCAGCAGCCATTTTTGCATAGGGATTTGAGGCAACTCTGTGTATTTGTTAACAGAGTATTGGTAGTTGAATAAAGAGACCCAATGCATTTTTGTGCAAGCTTTTCTGACCTGAAAAAAGGGACTGTGTGAACATTTGCACTGTTCTGTTCTACTTGGAGTGGCTTTGTTAATCACTGTATCTCCCAGTCTTTATTTGATGTGAAAGTGTATGAAGTGGAAGAAAATGCCACCAAAATGTCTAGAATTTGGAAACATTTTCATCTGGAATGGGAATAACAATGACTATTTAATTCCTGTAGGTTCTGAAAACAGATAGTGTGTGCCTGTGTATCAGCGATGGCAGTCTGCTGCCTGTGCTGGCTCACTATCTCGGAGCAAAGCAGGTACCATACTCCTTCCTGTTTTTCTGATCTTTGCATTTTAACTTGGTATTTTTAGTTGTCTTGTATAGTTCAGCATTTCCAGCCCATTATTTAATTCTTTCCAGGACTTTTTCAGTGACAAGTTAAAAAGAGACTCCTATTGCCTTGAAGTGGAGGTTAAAGTGATCCATGCTCAAGTTGGTGTATAGGGAGATAATAATTACCAGTTTCTATATTTACCAATGTGTAGCCTAGAATGGAAGTGGTGTCCCCATTCCCCACTGATTTCTGTTCACCTTCTTGTATCTCGGTGCTTTTGGAAATAATCTATCAACCTAAATGTCTGTCATTTCTTCTTCTTCTTTTATGTCTCCAATTCCATAATTACATTTATTATCTAGTCTGAAGTGGAAGGTCTGTAACAGCAAGATAGGAAGCAGAAAAAATACTGAGATTGTGTGTAAATGAGAGCATAGATCTGCCTGGCTGTTTCACTTCTATACATACCGTACTTGGTGTGTTCTCTCATGAGACTCTTCAAACTGAAATCTATCACAGTTAGACTAAATATCTGGGAATGTGTAAGGTAGTACAGTCCTGAGGAAGACTCTAGGCAATTCAGAGAAATAAATATGCTGAGTTAAACCAGTTATCCATAGCCACTGTGTTTTTACCTTTGGTAGTGGCTAGTCACAGGTGACCAGGAGAGAGGAAATGAATAGGGCAGACACAGAGACTTCTTAGCCCTGTAGCAGCATTTTGCCTAACTATTGAATAAAACCTGGGGTTTTTCTTACTTCAGAAGGCTGGTGTGCAGCGTTGTGCATTTGAGCACTTTCCTGCTGATACTGTCAGATCATGTTAAACAATGCCTACAAAGAGCACTAACATTGATTGGGAATGTATATATATATGTGCCTAGAGCAAATGTTAATATGCCATGTGGATCTTAAAAATGGAAAAGAAACATTTGCATTCTGTGGGGTTTTTTCTTGTGTGGCTGTGAAAACAGCATTATTTAGGCTGTAGTTATTAGGGGTGGTTTTGTTGTTAAAAAGGTACATGACAGTTGGCTGTTGAGTAGATGATGGATGGTTCTTATGAGCTATATTATCTAGGGCATCAAAATAGTTCCTTCATTGCTTGTTTATGTATTCTTTTACTCAGGAATTTTAAAGCTAGTTAACTGTTCTGTGTTTTCTTTAGGTGTTTACATTAGAAAACTCTTCTGTGTCCTGTTCTGTCATGGAAAAAGTGAGTATCCAGTTCTTTGTTAAAGCAGTAAACAAACTCATGGCACTAAGTGTGATGTCTTTGATTGCCCTTGCATCAGTTGCTTGGAGGTGAAGTCAGTTTAATGAATCTATTTAATCGTTCCATTTGGCAAGACCATGAGAGCTGGGATATGTTGGGGGCAGGAGTTCTGAATTTTTTCCAAGCAGTTGTACAGAGCTGTATGAAAACAAAATTAGTAAAATTGGGTTTGGTATGGGTTTGGGTCTCAACTGTAGCTTTTGATAAAGACAGCATGATAATTTTCTGTTTGGTTGGTTTCTTTGGTTTTAGTTTTTTAGAGCAAATAAGCTGGAAGATAAAATAAAAATAATAGAAGCACGCCCTGAGTTGTTGACACCTTCTCATTTGGAAGATAAAAAGGTATGGTACAGTTGTCCAGCACTGAATTTCAGTAGGGAAGGGGAGAGCAGATGGTAGAAATGAGTTTTGGTTTCCTACTGTGACCACAATGAATCCCATTATATCCCAGTTCATGGCAAGTGCAATGAGTAGATAGCTCAGACTGTGTCACACTGAAACTAAATGAGGCTTAGTCTAAAGACTGTGGGAGGGCTTTTGCTTTGTTCCTGTAAGGGTATGATTTTGCCTTCTTGCATATAATCTACACCAATATTAAGGGTTTCACCTTAGTACCAGTGTAGATTATGCAGAAAGGTTTAAATGCCTATGTTCTTCTAGGCTGTAGCTGTCCTTTCTCAAGCCCCTCAGAAGACTGCAGTCTCTTTGGAAATACTAAAGTTCTTAAGTTAAAAATTCCAAATTCTGCAGCTCTCGTCAGCCTCTCACAGCCTTCCAACCTCAAACTGCTGTGTTTTCTCTCAAACTTTGTTGCAGGAAAATTGATTTGGAAATTTGCTAACTAAACTCCCCAAAAGGTGTCTGTTGTGCAGTAAATGCAGTGTGCAGTGATTCAATCCTCACAGAGCAGCACAAGTGTTTAATCTGTAAGACTTCACTTGCTGCATTGCATTGTCAACTACTGAAGACACAAACATGCCTGTGTTATTGAGTTGTTCTTTATGATATCTCCTCCTTTCTTTGTCAAGATTTCTGTTCTTGTGGGAGAGCCATTTTTCACTACAAGTTTGTTACCATGGCATAACCTGTATTTCTGGTATGCCAGGACAGCTGTGGCCAGTCACCTTACCAGCAACGTCACTATCCTACCTCAGTCTGCATCTTTGCACATGATGATTGTGGAATTCCAGGTGAGATTCCAGGTTTAGAACTCTCCATTTGAGAGAGGAATTTTTGATTTAACAAGTTTATCTCATCTTACTACTGTCCAGTTTGGTGTTTTGCACGTACCACCTGAAAAAAGAATGACATCTTGAAGAAGAGTTTTGCAATTTCAGCCATCTATTGTCAGAAAATTAACTCATGAAAGAGCTGTATGATTTAAAACATTTCCTTAGGTTAAGAAGATACTGCTGAAGCACATGACAATTGTGGTTATTTATAAAATTGGATATTCTTCAAAATAACAGGTTTCCAAGTGATGCTTTGTGAGACTATAGGCAGGCTTCATTATTGCATGGAGCTTTTTTAACCACTGGAGGCTGTGCAGTTCTAAATTTAAGCATGATAGGGATCACATCTTAGAAATACTTCAAAAAATCATCCTTCAGAAATTGTATAAAGGTATAAGCTTTTTTTCAGTTAAGGACTTAGTAAAGATGAAGATTTCACCTACAATGATAATGGAAATTAAATATTTTTGTAATTAATATGCAGAGTTTTTGTCCAGGAGCTTGAGTGAGGGAACTCATTAGTCTAAAGTTGTGTAAGTAAAATATACATATCTAGAAATTAAAAAAAGCTTGTAATCTAATATATTTTCACATAAACATGACCTTCAGTTTATGTGTTAGAAATGCCCTCTTTCCTCTATCTAATTGACCAGCTGTGTACTTTGTGTCTGAACCTTCTCTCCCTTAACAGTTCCCTTACTCAAATGCTCTTTAGCTTTGTTCTCTGACTTGCACCGTTGATTAGTGCGTGTGTGTTCTTTTTCCCTCTGGGACTAACCCATCTGTGGTGCATGTTGTTACATACCTTTCCATTGTCTGCAAAAACATTGAGAATTTAAATAAATACCATGTTAATAATAAAAATCTGAATCTTGTAATAGCGAGTAGATGTTTAAGACTAATCAACAGTAATCAGATTGAAATAAGTTAAGTCCATGCTGTCTTATCTAGAGGATTTCCTTCCCTAGAACTCAAAGCATTTTGTAAGGAAATAAGTGTTCTTCATGTTCTGGATGAGGAAACTGAAGCATGCAGAGTGATGAATTAAGGCTATTCAGGAATCCAGTAGCAAGCACAATAAAGATTAATGTTCATGTCACCTGGGCTGTTTTACACTTATGTACAGGGTGGTGCTCAGAGATGATTCCAAATAACATTGAAGTTCTGTTAAGTTCTTCCAAAAGCTATCACTTTAATTTTACTCTTTGTTCAGTGGTGAATCTAGACTCCAAGACTAGGATCTGTGGGTTTCTAAAATACCTTCTGCATTTACCAGTTCTTGGTTAAAGAGAAGAAACAGACATAGTGTTGTAAGTTATTCTGCAGAACTGGCTCTGAAGGGTGTTCTGCCTTGTCAGACTTGGGACATGACATTACAGTTAAGCAGTTAGGAAAAGCTGGAGCCAGGAAAAATAATTTCATCAAATTCTTGCACTTCTAAAGTCCATGATTGCATTTAGGGAGCAGGATGCCACCAATCTGACTTGATAGCTCAATCAAGTATGCCATTCACAGATTCTTTATAGTTACTCTAGTTCATGCTGTATTCAGACATAAATTCTAATAGCTTTTAAGTTTATAGTAGTCCTACTGCCATCCTTTAAAGAAGGAACATTGGAGGTTGCCAAGTGCAACAATGAACAATAAAATGTAGTAATGTAATAAAATGTTTCTATGCACAGCTAGTGAATGCTCTTGTGCAATTAAGAGACCATCAATGTAGTCTAAGAAAAGGCTGGTAGATTGTTAAAGTCAATGAGAGGCAGAATATGAAGCACCTAAAAAGATTTTATCTTTACAGTGCTAAAGGGACATATGGGAGTCCAACAGGCTGTAAGTGATGCAACTGGGAGCACATACCTGTGCTGAGTAGTGGAAATGGGTGAGGCTGTAAGGGTTTCACCTTAACATATCCATATCTGCTCTAAACTATACATGGAGATGACAGGAAATGTAGCAGATTCTTTAGAGGAGTTGGAAACAGTGGCCGAGGAATTAACTGACTTGCAGACATGTTTTCCCAGAATTACACTATCTTCTGATCCTTGCAGCAGTTCAAATGGTTTAAGAGTGTGTAGACAGTAGAGTCTTTATATGACTTGTTTTCAACTATCCAATCTACAACTAAAATTACTTTTAAGACTTCCTGTTTCCATTAATAAAGCCAAACAAAATCCTGTTTTCTTCTATAGGACTTGTGGAGAATACGGAGTCCATGTGGCATCTGTGAAGGTTTTGATGTCCGGACTATGGATGATATGATTCAAGTAAGAAGACTGAAGAGTTTCAGCACAACTCTTGGCAAAACAGTACAAACCTCACCTTGGCTTGGAAGTAATTAGTTGAAAAAGTTATATATTAGGCAGAACACCGTTCTTGTAGCTTTTCATGAATACAGTGGGCATTTAGTGCTTGCAAAGCAGGAACTTCTGTGGCCTGGGTTTTGGGGTTGTGTGTTTCTTCTCATTTGTCAGGATCTTCAGTACTTTGCACTGTTTTGGAAATCATCTGGGAATTGTTAATAGATGAGTTTTGCTGCCTTTCCTTGCTCTTGCAGGTACTTTTGAAAGAGGTAAAGGCTTTTTGACTCCAGAGGAATAGATGTGAAGGGCGAGATTTATTTGTGTCAGTTTCTAGAGCAGCATTATCAATATCTATATTGAAGTTAGCTGTTTAGATTGCTTTTATAGTCATTGTGGAGGAGTGCAGGCAGTTCCAGAGTAGAATTCATCTCAGAGGAGAAGAACAGTTAAATGTATTGTATTTTGAAAGTGCATATTTCTATTTCACTAGGGAGGACCATAGTCATAGTAATTAATTCATGCTTGTAGTACATACATATTTCCCTTTGTGCCTGAGAAGTGCAGTCCTGTCCTCCTGCAGCTTTATTGGTTAAATACTCGGGACTCAGGACTCAACTTGAAAACTGTTAAAAAAGGACTGTTTGTCTTTGGATTGTTTTCAGATCATTTTATTACCTTTTTTTCAGAATTCTCTGAATTTTAGGGAATCCAGGGAAGCAGAGCCTCACCCTCTGTGGGAGTATCCTTGCAAGTCACTCTCTGACCCCCAGGAAGTTTTGACATTTGACTTCAGAAAGACTGTACCACAACACTGTGTCAGCTCAAAGGGTTCTGTAAATCTTTTAAGGTGAGTTTTCTCATTCCAATAAATTTTGTTGTTACCATCCATTTTTTTACCCATTACTCAAGCTCTTTGTGCATTACAGTTAACAGAATGTACTTGATGGTTTTTAATAATGTGACCTAAAATTGTGGCAGTTAGTGGTTCACAGATTTCCTGTGGCTGTTCACAGTAGGCTGTAACAATAAGGGTAACTTCTTAGATAACATGTCAGTATTTCAAAAATAACTAGTTGATACCATGACTTAAAACTTCAATAAATTCATCTATAATCTATAATTTAGTGAAAATAATCCATTGTTGGGATGGTTTTAATCTCTCTGCTTGTTCCTGTTGCTGAGTTCTTGCAGAGAAAGCTCATATTTAGCTTTCCAATATATTCCATTTAGTAGCTTTAAAGTGAACACTGTTCTTTTAATTCTGACAGTCTAGTTACTTGTCACATGTCTTCTGGGATATAACCACAGATTGTAGTTAACAGCATTTCAGGTTTGAACAGAATTAAGAATTAAACAGGGGAAAGTTATTTTTAACTATCTAGAGATTATATAACTCAAAGGCTGCTGTAATTATGTGTTTCTCTTTGAAACTACATTCAGGGTTTCACAAGATCCAGAACCGTCTGTGTGGAGATCTCTGTGCCTTTGCGCCAGTTGTTGTATTTACAGGTGTCAATAGAATCATAGAATGGTGGGGTTGGAAGGGACCTTTAGAGATCATCCAGTCCAACCCCCCTGCAGAAGCAGGGTCACCTAGATCAGGTTGCATAGGAACATGTCCAGGTGGGTCTTGAAGACCTCCAAGGAAGGAGCCTCCACAACCCCTCTGGGCAGCCTGTGCCAGGGCTCCCTCACCTGAACAGTGAAAGAGTTTCTTCTTATGTTTAAGTGGAACTTTTTGTGTTCCAACTTCATCCCATCACCCCTTGTCCTGTTCCTAGCTACTATAGAAAAAATGGATGTCCCAACCTCCTGACACCCACCCTTTAGATATTTATATATGTTAATAAGATCTCCAAAGGAGATCATGCTAGTATGACCTCTGCCCCTTGTGGAGCAGATACTTGAAGTGACTTGGCATGTGTGGTGAATATTTCCTCAAACTCCAGAATCAATCTCTGAAGGAAGTAGTACCCTCCGAATATGCCACATGATTTGTACTGTGTTACCAAGTGCCTGTTAAATGACTGTGGTTCTGAGCAGATTTAGTTATGACACATCCTCCTCTTCCTTGTCTCTCTTAGAGTTCATATCTGCAAATACCCTAAAAGTTGCTACCAATTTACCATATCACTCAGCTGTTGAGATTTTTTTTTGAGGAAACAAGTTATTCATGCTTTTACAGCTCTCACCTAAACTATGTGAGGAATGGGTGCAGCATTTAAGCTGTTGGTATCATATAAAGTAACAGGTTTTAATTCTCCCCAGGAAAGGAAAGAGCCATGGAGCAGTTCTGTGGATGGAGTATCATCTTACTGCAGATATCTCTGTTAGTACAGGACTGATGGAAATTTCAAATGAAAAGGTATTTCTTCATACTAATTTATTATGTTAAACTATATAGGATTACAGTGCTGAAAAACGTGTCTCTGTTGGCTATGCTTGGTTTATGTAGGGCTCTTTGTTACACTGTCTGAATACTATGTAGGCAGAACTAGTAGAACTGCTTGCTCATATTTCTGGGGCGAGCAGGAGATGTACATAAAAATGGGAGAATCTGAATTGGATTCATCCACTGCTGTAGTTTGGAACCCATTCAGAACTTAAATATGATGCTAGCTCAAAGTAGAATTTATTCATACAAATCCCTGTTCTTAGTTTAACAAAAGCAAAAATGTGAGTAAGTATTTTTGACATTTCATCTTAATATTCCTTGACCAAATCAATTTTTCCTTCACAACTTCACTGTGCACTGTGGTATTTGAAGTCAGGTATTACTGTAACAGAATGGATGGTAGTGAAGTGATAACTTCACTGTATCACTGTATACTGATCTGGGAACAAGAACTCTTACTGCACAGTAATAATATCATGAAGTTTTGATTGCTCTCACTTTTAATTCTCTCCTGTAGGGAAACTGTGAATGGAATCCCCACTGCAAGCAAGCTGTCTATTTCTTCAGTTCTGTTATCGAGTCAGAAGTTCTGTCAGACCTTCCTAGTGCTGTCACCTATGCTATGAATTTTGACACAAAGACAGGAGAGATTACCATGGATTTCAAGCTATTGTAAAATACTTTTACTTATGTTCCTAAATTATAATAAACTTACATAGTTGGGTTTTTTATACAAGAGGGGTTTTTTGTTGTACTCTGAGACCAAACTGACTGTTCTGAAATACACTTTAAACCTTTTTTGGTTTATTTATCAAAATATTATAAGGAGAGAGAAAAGAGAGAAACCTTTTCTTAAGGACAAGTATTCCTGATAAAGTTTACATACATATGTATATACACGTACTTGTTGTCATCTGTTTCAGTGTGAAACTGGTATTTTAAGGGTTTGAATAATGTTACAGAGCTACAAAATAGTTGACTTGCTGGTTATTGCATGGTGGATGAGGACACTGAACCTTACCACTAATGAGTTTAACCATCTGTTTGTAGGCTTTGCTCTTGCCACTGCAAAGTGGGAAATAATCTTCAGAGAAAGAAATCTCAAGTCAAGCTACATATTTATTATATTGGTACACTTAATCAGGGGAAGGAAACAGTTTAGCTGCTTGCAGACTTGGTGTCAGTTGTGGCTAGTATTAAACTGAAATGGTCAGTGAATTAAAGTGTCTGACGTTTTACTGGAGTCTGAGACGCTGTTGCTGAAGAGATATTTGCCAACCAGTGGCCAAAGTCTGGGAAGGTGTAACTGGGCATTAGAAACTGTACATATTCCCATTAACTGGAAGTGACAAGCCTAGTCTGACCAGAAACAAAAGAGAAAGAGCTGTGATCTAAAACATTTGCAGCTCTTCAGGAGATACGTAATACCCACTATATGATCAAAAATGCTCATTCCATCAGGGATCTAAATGACATTTGCCAGTTTAGCTACATTATGGGTTGTTCTGCAATAGCCCATATCCCCAGCTGAGGTTTTCTTAGTTGCACTCTGAATCGTGATGGCAGAAATGGTAGTGTGTGACCATGTGTGTGCAACTAATTCTGCTTTGGTTGCACAATCAATTGGTGTATCCGTTTTGTATGTGTGACCTATTAAGGGAAATAGAAAATCAATGTACTGCCTGTCCTAAACTGTCAGCCAGCCACAGGGATAACTGCTTACCAAAGCTACTTCTATTTCCTCTGAGCAGCAACTTCAGCAAAGGGAAAGGAATGCCATAAAGAAACCATGAGGAAGCAGGAGCCTACTCTCCTTTGCTTTCCTGGTCACCATGATATGTAATTCTGGTGAGCAGGAACTTTCCTGCATTCTCTTCCCAAGAGTGTGATCATATTTATAGACCTGGAAGATGTCTGAAATGTTCCTAAATTTTTCAAACTATTTTTCTGACAGAGATCTTTACACTTAATAGATGTGAGGAAGCAATGAAATACATGATTAATGTTTTTTACTGGAACAGAAACCCTGCAGCTCCTCCTGAGATGTGTAGATTTCACTTTCCAGAACTGTACTTTTAAGATGCTTAACTTCAGACTCCTATTTCTTACAGTCTGCACTGGAATGTATTCATTAAACAATTGCTTCTAATTTTGATACACTGTGACTAGCCCACAGAAAGTATGGTGGCTCAGATCTGTTTGTTATATGTTGGGAACACGAGCTGTACTGTTGTGAAGGGAACAATGATACGACCAAACCTTTTAAATAGTAAAGGCATTCAATTTATATTGGGAAAAAAAAAGCATAGAGACAATTGTGCAGGTCTGAATGCACAAGGCTGTCACTGTATAGTTTCTCATGTGGAGGAGATAACAGCAGAAAAAACTTAGATGCTGCCTCCTGTGTTTGCTCGTTTCCTGACACAGAAAGCACGAGCTGCTGCATTTAACTGCACAAATGATTCAGGATCTAATGGAAGCATCCAGTGTACCAAAGGTGGTACAGAACTAATAGACAGCAGTATGTTACAGTTTATGTGTTTGAAAACAACAAAAACACAGCTGAATTTACAGTATTTTAATGCCTAGTGTTAATTTTCACAAAGATAACTCTGTGTGGATGTGCCTGAATAAATAAACTGGATGAATTTGCTGAAATGCCCAGGGAAAGAAATTCCCAGTGGTGGGAATTTGTATTTTTTTAATCAATGTTACAGCTGTTGAAAATAGGTGGGCACTGTGGTAGCTACTAGGCATAGTGACCGAGAGGTATTGTCTTCAAACCCTTTTGGTGTTGTGAGACTTGTGACTGTTGAGATTGTCAGAGGTGGCTGTAGTGGAAGTGCAGGGCATAGGCCTAGATGTGGTAGCTAACAGATCTGCAGAACTGTGCTTCCAGAGCTGAGCTATGGCAATTAATGTGAATGTATGTGAGAAAAAACACCTTAAATGTATCACTGCTGTCCAAAAAAAGGTAAAAGGCTGGAGGTCTGGAACAGTGAGCACATTTTAGCACCTGTGAGTTCCTTCGAGGAACAAAACCTGATGGATATGCTCAGGAAACCTTGTGCATGTTTTCACTGTGGTCAGCATCACTAATGCTCGCTGGTTATGCTTATGCATTTAGACAGGCACTGAAATGGCTTTGAGGATTTGTTTAAAACATGCTGGAAGCTGGTGTGTTGAAGCAAACCCTTTTACCATGTATATAGTTGGAGTGTTTTCAGATAAGTCACACTAGTCATTAAATTCTGGCACATAGAAAACATAGCTGTGTTGACACGAATCTAAGTGCTTGGGGAAAGATTTGTTCAGATGTAATTAGGATAATGAAGTGTATGCATCAGTCTTCTTTGGCTTCTCTGAATTCTTCAGGTTGGGCTTAAAAACCTAATGTGATCTGTAAATCATGTGGAAAACAGCTGCATATAGGGGGATACTGGCCATTCCTTATGAAAGCATTAAGCAAAACAAAACAGTATTTCTATCCCTGTCCCCTTCCACAGGGCATTGTACTCCAAGCACACCAGTGAGGGAGGAAAGCCACTGTTTCAGAAAAACACAGATACCCAGGAGCAGCCTTCAGACTCCTTGTTCTCAGACCTGACAGAAGCATTGCAATGATGGGCTGAGTTGGCAGGGCTTCTGGCCACTGGCATCTCAACAAGCTGAGCAAGAATCCTATTTTCTCTCAGAAGGAACTTACTCTGTGTGGCCACCACAGGCAGGTTTTTTTTTTCCACAGTGACAACAGTTTTGCTCCTGACAGGCACAGAGGCCTATTTTAATAGAAACAGGATCCCCTGTCACCACTGAACTGGTAGTACTGCAGTTCATATATTGCATGTGAGCCAGTAATTGGTAGATTTTTTTAATGTGGCCAAAGAGATGCTTGCAAAAAAGGCATGGGTTTTACTCAGATATTAAAAATATTCATAAACTGCAATATTTTGCTGTTCACATTTGACTTTATTGTAGTTTTGCTGCAAAACCAGTAGCTTTTCTGTAGCTCTGAATTGTAATGTTTGGTGGTTATCACACCACAAAGCCACGAGAGGGTGCTGAGAATCCACTTCTACATTTTTAGTGCATTTTCAGACGGATTTACTTCTAATAAGGAAAAGTGCACGGAATTGCAATGTAGCTGTCTCATAGGCAAATAAAACACAGGCGATGTTAAGAGATACATTGTGCACACACAAACTGACATGAGAATCTAGTACAAAATGTAACAACTGGTAGTAAGGCTACTACAGACTTGCACCTAGCATGAAAAGCAGGCAGGCAACCACAGAGGGGTACTGTTACTGAAGGACAGGTCTTGCATTTTAAAGGGTGTCTTTTAAGTGGTGGCAGCTGCAAGATTTGTTCCTTTATTTGCAGAACTAGTACTTTTTGTCAGAAGGGTGAGCAATTCAGGGACTGAGATCTCAGGGCTGGAGCTTGCTTTTCTCCTTCATTAGTCCCTTTGAAATTGCTGTGTGTAGGCTTCCTGCATTTAACGAGATAGAGGATGCAGTTCAGGACTAATTCATTTAGTCATTCATCTTTTGTATTCTGTTTGTGTTACAGCTGGTTGTTAGGAGGGAAAGAGACTATTAGAGCTTCCTAGTGTTAGATTTTTCCAGTGACAATTGTCAACTGAATACAATGGGTGCTTGTGTTGTCTTTCTACCTTATTGACTCCAGCGTCATTGCGAAATGTTAATTTGGCTTGGTACTTGAAATCATTTTCGAACTTGACATTTGAAACATTTCATGCAGATTCATGATTTAAATGCTGCTGAGAGAGAGAGGTATGTGTTGTTATTCTGATTTTTCAGATGAGAAAAAACTAAGTGTGCTTTGTGTGGGTGTCACAAGTGTTTTATCTGCCCCAGGCTCACTGTAAGATTAGAGCCTCAGAGCTAAAAATGACTTGCTCAAGGCCATGCAGAATAAGATAATCCCTTGACTCCCTTGCTCTGCTTTAATCATTTGTTTTCTTAGTGCAGTGTGATTTCAAATACAGCCTTACAAGGTTTGACCGAGATAGAGCAGATAAAGGCTCAGAGGCTGTAAATCCTTGGATACCTCAGTAATTAAAACCACGGGGTTTTAAGTATTTTAAAATATGTATGTACTTAAATATAAATTATACGTTAAATACAGAGATTTTATACTTATTTACAAGGATACAGGGCATTATTTTTGTTTTGAAAAGCTGTTGTGAAGATGACCCATTTTGTTTTCTTTTTTTCTCCCCCGGCAGGATTCTGTCCGGGATTTGAGGACCCTACAGATGCCTCCTTTGTGAACGGGGGCCACTAATGAAAGAATGAGAGCTGATTATCTTCCTGTGTGCAAAGGGCAAGCCCTTCAGTTGCAGATCTGATGGTGCCCTTTGCAGGGCTGTGGGCACAGTGCCAGGGTATCTTGGCCCTAAGTTACACACAAGACACCAGCCATGTAACCTCCTGTTCTCCTCAGGGTGTTGCTAATGTGCAGCTGCTCAGTGCACTGCAGCAGCAGCCTGTTTGCCGTGAGTTTTGTCTCTTGCCCCTGTTACTTTCCACAGCTTCTGCCCTTTCTTGCCTTGCACATGGCTCTCGAAGGTAAAGTGTTGCACCCGTGCTTTGGAAGAGTGAATGCTGCAGTTCTACTGAGCGGACTCCTCGAGGCTGATGGATGCTGCTCTCTGCACTCCCATGAAGTGACTGCTTCCATCATTTTACAGTATCTAAGAAACCAATTACTCACAACACTGAGAATCAACAAATAAATAGACCTGTGTCAATGAGTGGCGTGGGAGGCAGAGACAAACAGCTTTCACTGCATTTGAAAATGTCACGCTCCCTCTCAGCTGCAGTACTTCCAGGAACGGCTGGAGTGCCTGTAGAGTAGCTATAATCTCCAGCCCCGGTAACTGTGAAGCCATTTCTAATGAAGGGCTGACGCTCCACCTGATGATTTCAGGTGGCAAGGGGCGCGAGTGCACCCAGAAGCGCTCAGAGCCAAGGCGCCTGGCGCGGGGCCGGCCGCGGCACGAGGCCCGTGTGCCCACCGCCGCCGGGCGCTCGCGCCGCCTCAGGCCGCGCGGGCGCCATTTTGGCCTCCCAGCGCCCCAGGGGAAGGGCCAGGCGCGTCCTTCTCCCGCCCCGGGCACGGCGGAGGCGGCGGCGGGGGAGCAGCGTCTGTGCCGCGGAAAGGCCGCTGTAAGCCGGGCCGGGAGGCCGCTGTAAGCCGGGCCGGGAGGCGGTGCGCGGTTGAGGGTGGGCGGGGGTTAGCTCGGGGGCGGGCCGTCACCCAGCGCCTGTGGCTGACGTGGCTGCAGCCGCCGGCCCGGGAGCCCGCTCGTCCCGGGTAGCCGGGTTTCTCAATGAAGTAAGCCGCGTCAGCACCTGCTTCCAGCCCAGAGGTTTGCTTCGAGCTTTGGCTTGGAGGCCTGCTTTGGGAATAGTAGGGGGGCTTCAGAAACAGGCATTCTTGTGTTGAGTGGGGCTGATGGACTTTCAGACAGAGGAAACAAGCACACGTGGGTGCTGAACTGGGATGAAGCGAATACTCCCACCATATGTGTGCTGTTTTGCATCTCTTCTCCTTCATGCATGAAATGATTTTTTTCTGATATTTCACGGGTTTTGTTTTCCCCACTCGTCTGGTTTTATGTAACATTAACTAGTGCTCAACAGACAACAGCAGTTGCCTCTACGTTGCACAGCTGAGTGAGTGAACCTCAAGGTCAACTTACATGTTAAATGTTACATTTTCACCTCTTCTTGCATTATCTTGACATATACCTTGCAGTATACTTGAAAAAAGTCTCCAAAAAGGGAGGAAGGCAGAGAAGAATCTATGTCTTCATATTTCAGCACAAGAGGCTTTATGTCTTTAGTGGCAGGGTACTCCACAGGTTTCATGAGTATAAACAGACAAAACATTTAATTTCTGTGTTTGCTTTTGTGCTTGTCAGGGCCAGGAAGCTCCTGAAGACCAATCTCTTTGTGTGCAATGCCTGCACTACCAGGCTGTTGAGTTTATTTGCTGTTTATCGGTGATATGAATGAGTAGAGATCTAAGTAGCCTTTCGCTTCCCAAAGGAGGAACCAGCACCTCAAATCATTTAAGCAGGGTAGTGCTTAGACACTGCTTAAACCAGGGTAGTGCCAGGGTTGTGTTATGAAGAATCAAACCTGTCTGATTATCCATTGTAGCTAATGTACAGATACAGTTGCCAGGGAGCATGTTCCAAGTGGCAGTTGTGGGGTAAGGATGGGATGCAGCCCTTGTAGGTGCTCTTCAGCTCATCCTCTTTCTTAGAAGCCTCCCTCAAGGGCAGAATGTGTCTTAGAAGACTGCCATTTCAGTACTTGTCACACAGTTAGGCTCTGTAGTCTGCCTGAATAACTGAAGGTATTTTCTCACAGGAGATCATCTGTTCAGACCGATGCAATGCCTTATATCCACTGCCAGCTTCCTGCTGCTTTCTTGGAGGCTGCTGCCTGTGTCCCTTAGCTTAGGGGGAGAATATTCCACTTGTGTCCCTGCCTTTAGCAGGAAAGGAGAGACACTGCTCTGTTGTTTACCTCCCCTTAAAAGCTGAGAGCTATGACTCTCTTTTTGAGACAGTTTGTATTTGCATTCCCTGGGTTGGCTAGGCAACAGCTAATCAAATAATTATATTTGAAAGAAGATTTAATAAAAAAACAAGGCCAGTTTGGATGAGGCTTTGAGCAACTTAGTCTAGTGGAAGGTGTCCCTGCCTGTGGCAGTGGAGTTGGAATGAGGTGAACTTTAAGGCCCCTTCCAACCCAAACCATTCTGTCATCTCTAAAACTAAAGGCAAGGTGTAGTCATGTTGGTCACCAACAAAACTAGTCAGCAATGTACATACTGTGGACTGTTTCTCAAATAACTAAGGGCTATTTAATCTTCCTTAGTGTTCTTTTGTTGGTGGTGGTGGGTTGGGGTTTTTTCCCCCTTTTTTGATGCTGTTGTATTTTTATAATATGTCTACAGATTGAATATCTGCTCCTTCCATTCCTTTGTTCCCATTTCCTCCTGCTCTGAGTACAGTCCTCTTGCACGGAGCCTTGCCAGGGAGCTATTAATACTTTTGAAGAGTTTCTGTTAGTAAGTGCCAGTTCTGTTTAAACCATGAATAAAAATATCAATTATTTTATTTTAGAAGAATAAACTGAAGGTCACAAACAGATAATTATACTTGCACTTGTAAATAATCATTAACCAGAAGCAGAAGAAATTCTGTACTTTTCCCCTGTCTTCAGACCTCACACAGGGTGGAGTAGGACCTTCTGGGTTGCTCTGCACAGTCCCTTCCTGTAGCAGGGCTCATGCATGTAATCTCTTTAAAAATACATAAAACTCTTTTAAAAGCAGTGGGGTTTTGGAGAGGAATTTTTGTTTGGTTGGTTTGCTTTCCATTGTGGTCTTTTGGAAGATGATTTTGAACTAATCTGGTCTTGTGGTCAGAAACCTTCCTCTAATTGTCAGCCTCTGAGAACCCAGGCCTGGACAAGGACTTCTTACACTGAGTCTGGAACCACTGCCCAGTGTTTAACCATACTCAGCATTTATTTCTGTTGATGTATAATAAATGCTACAGTTACAGCTTCTAATTTGCTCTAATACTAGAACACACAGCTGCAGAAAGGTGAGACTGAGGTTTTTGCAGTGAGGTGACAGGACACCCAAGGTCAGCTGTGGGCAAAAGCGATCTCACCAGGGTAAGCACTGTTAGTTCAAAAGTGCTACAGGGCTCCAAGAACACCAATCTAATAATGAAGTAACTACAGCTTGAAGTCCTTTGTATGTGCTTATTGTGGGATACAAGACACGTTTTGTTAAGTCTGAGTTTGCCGTGGCTATGAATAGCTGTCTCAGCAAATGTAGAAAAGAGAAATTACGTGTAACCAAGGAGTAACAGAAAATAGAATTTAAATACCTGTTTCATAACAGTCTTATTTTGGGGCTGAGATAATGGACCAGACTGCATATTGAGAATTAGTTTATCTTGTGTGATACACCTTTCATTAGAAATATATTTAGCATAGTGCTTGGCACCATGCTAGGCTGGGACTTTTTTTCAGTTGCTATCTGGCAGACCATGCATCTGCCTTTTGTTCCTTGGTATCCTGAAGGTCCTTACAAAGCAACGAGAAATGTTGAAGGTTGGCTTCGCTGAAGCTGGTGAAAGTG
This sequence comes from Colius striatus, assembly GCF_028858725.1. Lineage (NCBI taxonomy): Eukaryota > Metazoa > Chordata > Aves > Coliiformes > Coliidae > Colius > Colius striatus. Next base: position 3,901,737 of record NC_084772.1, read on the forward strand.
TGGCAATTCACTTCAGGAGAATTGTACAGAAAGATTCAGCAGGATTTTGCTGGCTATTCAGAATTCTGGCTTGGCATTTGAAAGGTAATTAAGAACCTATTGCAGCCAAATAGAAAGAAGGTAACAATTATACCTAGGTAGATCTGGAAAGATAGATGTGAACCAAACTGTAGCAGGGCCAGGGTGTTCAGGCTGAAAGTCTGCTAATTTATAAGTTCACAAACCTCTTTAATGAGAACAAAAGTACTTGATCACATTTGATGTAGAAAGATGCCATCTTCCCCTCATCGTGCTCATCTCATTCAGAATTTATGATCTTTGGGTGATTGCAGGTTCTGAACTGCCACATGGCTCCTTTTGAAGTGCTGGGGGGTTGCCCCTGTGGGCACCATAGTACGCCACGCTCTGGCAGCATTGGAAACCCCGTCAAATTGGTTTTACTGCAACTTCCAGAATCTTAAAATAATGGAAGGATTGTTGTGGAATAGAGTAGCTTTTACCAGAGTTGCATCCTGAACATGGCTCAGACCTCTCTCATCCATGTTTGTGTGATCACAGCTTGCAGGCTGTGTGTGTAGGGGGTGCATGTCCCCAGTTGATAAACACATTACTGTCCTTTGTACAGGCAGCTCTGTTTCTCTGGTCTAATGCTGCAATGTCTTATCCATCCTCCTCCTTTTTGCATCGTTAAGGCAGAAGGATTTATATCAGTTACTAGCTAATACCGTGTTTAATGTGTGTATCAGTGAGGCAAATTCCATTTCAGCGGGGTGGAAGGCAGGCAGAGAGATCAATATTCTGTGTGCTAATGGCAGTACAGCATTCAGGGTCGCATTAAGGTCTGTTGAGCTCATCAGATTGACGCATCTTGTTGCTGGGATTTGGAAGAGTCAAAACATCTGAGAAGATAAATGGGATTTTTAAGGCTTCTGGTTGCTTTGGACACATGCTGCTGTGACTTGAGCTTTAGCAGAGCTTTGCAAAAAACCTGTTGTAGCAGATGTAACAGTGAAAACTACTGTGAAGCTTTTGGCTTTTGTGCAGTCCTTACACAGATAAAGGATAGCCTGACACATCTGGCTTACCAACTGTGCCATGGCACTTGAAGCACTTTGGAATTGTTCAGCTGGGTCTGGCTTTGGAGACGTCACAGGTTTATGTACAGAAGGGAAAGAGAGGGCTTAGCAGTGCTGGAAACTGTGCAAGCATGTGTCAGTGAGTATGAGGTGCTGATGTGGGGAGAGAGGGAAGGTGAAGCATCGTCTTGGGGATGTTTCCAGAGGAACAGAGTAAGTAGGTGCTGGTTTCTAGGAATTAGGCTGTTTACAGGCAGGCAAGCCAGCTGAAAGCTAGTGTGTTAATAGGAACATGGGGAAAATGTCCCTTTATTTTATGTGATTAGGTTCAATTATCTCATCCTTTAAAGCACACAGGACTGATATAGCATTTTTCTACTACAGTTAATCTCCTCTTGTGATTAGTTTATGGTTTAGATGGTTCTTAGTTCCCAGGAACTGTTTTTCTTGGCAGTGCAGTGCTGGGTGCTGTGTAAAAGATAGGCTGATGACACGGTGTTCTGCCACAGCGAGTCTGTGAGCCAGGCAGGACATTAGGAACAGCAAGGGCAGAGGGGTAGAGCTTCCATCAGTGTGAAGGGCAGTGGTACCAGCACAGGCACTGCAGCTGCACTTCATCTTCATGTGCTGCACTTCATGTGCCTCAGACCTAGGAAGGGATTTGGGGACAGTGGGTCAGGGAGAAGGGAAAGGGAGAGAATGTGTAGCCTAGATTAAATGTTGGCAGAGATTCCGTGATCTTTTTTGGGTACACGGAACCAATCCTCAGATGGTTTTTCAGTTCCTTTACAGCAAGCCCCACTTTCTGACTTCATAACTGGCTCTTGGAGACTTCCCTAAATGTCAGGGAAAGTATGGAAGAAAATAGAAAGGGCTTACAAATTTAGGAGTGGTGGATGGGAAATCTGGAGTAGAGAGAGGGCATGAGCATGTCTTTTGGAAGTCCATGAAAATGTACACAAGTAACTTGAATTTGTTGCAACAAGGAGAATTGGTACATCAGAAAATTAGTCCATGGAAAGGGCTAGAAGAATAATGGTTTTAGCAGCATTCCGAGCAGGAATTTCAGTGGGGAAGGGAGGTTTGTGTTTTAATAGGTGCTTTGCCAAGAGAATCTGTACAATAGCCAAAGAGGCAGATGGCACTGCAGCGACAGTGCTGACTGAGGGGCAGCTGTGGGCATGAGGTCACGGCAAACTACACCACAGCTCCTGGGGCAGAGGGAGCAGGACAATTGTCTGTACTTGTTCTTCTTTGTTAAATGTCTGGAAGATGCAAACTGTTCAAGAAATAGTGGGTTTTACCTTGTGATTCTACAGCACTTCATAGAAGACCCCACTTGTGAGCTTCTCATGTAGTAATGCAAACTGTGACAATGGAAAAACGGATCAGGTATTGCAGGAGAGGTGTGTGCTGGGAATGCACCACTGGACAGTGAAATCTCTCGAAGTACAGCTGACAGACATCACTGGTACAGCAAAGGAGAAAGCTGCAGAGATCCATCTCTAATGTCCCGTCTCACACGATGGCATGGTTCCTTCCTGAGCTAATGACAATGAACTTGTGTGCTGAGCTCTTCCTTAATCAATCATTCCACCATGTACCTCCTTTCTGCTGGGTTCCTATCAACTCTTATAAACGACATCGAGGACTGTTCAGAAAGACTGAACCAGTAAAATGGATTATCTCCCTTGACATTGTTTTTTTAAGACATATGTCCAGGGAAGGAATTTGTTTGGGCTTTGTTTGGACAGTATAAAGAGAAAAACCTGGTCTCCAGTAGTTCAGGGACTAGGTAACTGAGATCTCATCAAGGTGTACAGCTGCACAGGAGGAAGCTGTTTCGCTGAAGGGGTGTTGCCTGACACGCACCACAGTGCGGGTGGATCCCTGCGCAGGCTTGGGGTGTGCTGTGGGGCGCATCTGCACGCAGCTGCTCGGGCAGTGGGGCTGGCGAGGCCTGAGTGCTCCTTCTGGTCACAGAACAAGTGCAGTGCTGTGGGACTGTGCTTGGCCAGCCCACCAGACTGCACTGGGGGTTGGATTTCTGTCAGTGCCTGCAGACTCCACATCCCAAAACCATAAAAAGTGAAATGCACAGGATCATTTGAGCCTTGAAATTTTATTGTCTTATTTGCATCAACCAGTTATTCCTTTCAGCACCAATAAAAGACAAAAACCCCTCCCTCTTGTTCAAAATACCTTGTTTTTACCGGGTCCGAGATTGTGGTTTTCTTGCAGGCAAAGAAACCAATGAAAATATTTCAATTTTTATTTTTTTAATACATTTATAACAAAATGACAGAAGGTGTGTGCTTACCATATAAAAACATTAGGTTCCAGAAGGATACAATACCGAAAAAATCATTGAAATAAAAAAGGTTATTATAGGATTTCTAAACCTCAGCAATCATACAAGTCTTTAAAAGCATCAAGATTATATTTAAAACAAGGTAGTGTGGAAAAAGGAGACCACTTGTGACAATTTTGATCCTCATTGTGATAGGTGATAAAATTGGGAGTTGTTTCCAAGCGCTAGAATTGTGTTTGTGTTCTCATCCTGTTGTGCCAGGAGGAGGTAAAACTGTTTCCTTTCTGAGCTGATGATATGTGCTGACACTGGTGTGCTGCTGGGTGATCCCAGGGCAGCTCGGTGACCAAAGTGGGGACAGTCAGATCGGCTTTATCTGGACCACCAAACAAAGGCTGTTTAAAATAAGAAATGTCTTTGTTGGAATTATAAGTTCCCTAAATCTTACTGTCTTACCCTGCCAGCAGGACTAGGGGCCTAGCCAGAGTAGCTGGGAGTGCTCTGGAGCACTGGCACGACTGGTAAACTGGGGACAGCAGCTGCCTTTCTCAAGTTTCTGTCCAGCAGCCTGCTCTTGTAGAGGCAGCCTGTGTTATGGGTTGTTGTTTGGCTGCTTCAGACAGCATCCTGTTTGTGATGGAATACAACTGGCCATCATTCAAATGAGCTACAGCAAATGCTTCTGGACATCGCAAGCAGCTGGGTACCAGGCAGCTGAGGGGCTGAGCCATGGTTCAGACCAAGTGGATCATGTGTCCATCGGACACGGGGCACAGATGAACCGATCTGAATGTACCTGAGGCTGCGTTGTGTGGGGTGTGTTTCTGAAGTGGTCTAAAGGTACTGACTTTGTAAGGACCCTTGAAACTTCTGGAAGTTCTTAGTCTTCAGCTGTCTTCATTTGTGTCTTTCGTTCACTTTTTCTAGAAGTGCTGTTCTAAAATGCAAACTGAACTTGAGAAACAGAAGATGTTACCTAGCTTTTATAAACACAGATGATGCTTCATCTACAGTATCTCTGTTGAGTGGCAGTTACTAAACCAGGAAGAGTGGTATCACCCACTTCCTGGAGATACCTGCAGTTCCTGTACACAGTGGGGTAAGCATGGCAGAGTCAGCTTAACTTGGACTTTGTACAAACATACTCATAAATTAGGTCATGCTATCTTTAAGCAAAGTGGGACTGACATCTGAAGCAGCTATCCAGGGTTGGATTTCCTGCCCCTGACCCCTGTTTTTCTTTTTAAAAACAAAAGCAAGCAAATGTTCTATGACCCAGTATCTGTCTAAGGCTTACGCTGATCGCTGTGCTGCCGGTAGGGGCGTTCCCTGGGCGGGGGCACACGGCCCACGGTGGTAGTGGTGTCACACAACTCCTTTTCCAGCGGGCTGCTGCCCGTCTGGGAGGGAAAGCCCAAGCATTACAGCATAGCGGCGGCTCCGGGAAGCGGCCCAAGGCAGCAGAAGGCACAGGATCAATGCAAAAAAGCCAGGAGCATCTGGACAGTGGTACCAGGGAGCTGGGCCTCCCAGCACTGCTCTCGTGCACAGCTAGATCCTCAAGACAGTGAATTAGTAGGAACTACCTAGGCTGAGTAAATATGTGTGTATTGTTTAGAAATTACATTTTACAACTATCGGTCTCTTGATCACTGAGAGACTTAAGAACATTAAAATCTAAACCAGTTTACTTCAATTTGAAAAAATATTTCTCAGCATATCCAAAAAGTTGACAAAAGTGCCTGATTTTGAGTCAGCACAAAGCCACAGAACTAACTGAAAAGTAATTTAGACCACGTTAGTTTCACTGTAAATAATGTAAGATTGTTTGGCAGTAGTGCTACAATTATATCCCACACAGTGTCAAATTCAGCTCCTGCAAGTGGTACTTGGTGAAGTTGATATCAAATTGTAATTTACATTGTTAGGAAAGCTATTAAAAATACCGTACCTTATAGTCAATCTACTGAGAAATAGCTGCTGGACAGCACACAAATTGCTACCGATACTGTTTGTTTTTAAAAAGGTTAATAAAATACAAGCAAGGTATAAAATAGGATTAAAAGCACTGGTTTGGGTGCAAGTTTTTCTGAATTGGGGGGAGAGATAAGAAACCAGAAAAACACACTGCACATACGTGCACCCTCTGTATAAAGAGAAACATACAAAGTGGGAAACTGGTGGTGCACCGGGGTAGTGCACTGAAGTCGCTGATGCTGTAAACTTGAATTACTAATTTTATCAAAAAGGGGAATTGAGCCTGGTTCCATTTGTGGGTGCCCCCGGCTCCCCCTGCAGCCCCCGTGGTTTGGCACAGTGCACTTCTCCGAGGCAGTCTCTGCTGAGGGGCCGCGGGGCTGGGGAGTGAGGCAGACAGTGAGTCCGGAGCAGGAGCCATGGGAGAGTGTGAGCGGTGCCCTGCAACCTGCTAGGAACCTGCCAGTACTGAGAGCCTGGGACCTTCATGACTGTTACAAGTCTGTCTACTTGCAAAATGTGGCTGAGCTAAGTACAAGTTTCATCGTTTACTGTAGCTAATTAAGCCAGAACCAGAGGCTGTGCAGACTGGGGTTTCTAATTTACATCTGTTCTGAGTTAGCTGAAGCTGATTCCTACCAGCAGGTGTAAACTAAACCAAAACAAGAGCATCTTCAGGAGTTCGTGGCCAGCATAACTAAAACAATTTACTTAATGGAGTAAGTATTAGATTACCTCCTCTTTTTTTTTAACACAGGGAACTTGCAATATGAGAGGAAATAATGCTAAAATTGAACAGGAATTAGGTGGAAGAAACTAAGTATTGGTTAAAACACAACAAGGGGTCTTGTTCTTCTCCCAGCAACACAGACCCTTCTGAAGTTAAATCCCTAAAAAACCCACCAAGTCTCATTATGGACCTGCTTCTCAGCTTTCCATTGGCTTTGTTAAGGTAGCAGAGGCTGGGGAGGTCAGGCCACAGGGACAGGATGGCAGCAGGGAGCCCCGAGTTTAATGAGCTGCAGTGGGAAGAACATGGGAAGAACATGTGAATTGGATGGCAAGACCCTTTTTAAAGACTGTGAGTGCGTAAGAAGGGGAGGAGTGTGTCTCAGAAACAGCCTCTCTGCTCCCACAAAGGCCTAAGGCTGGAAGTCACAGCTCTATTCTCTACTCTCTGGCTGGCCGTGCTACCCTTTCCTTTGAAGTGTACCCGTTACTTTTGAAAAGCATTAGGTTACCCTGCCTGATCAATCACACACTGTTCCACAATTTTGCCCCCAAATGTCACTGACATTAACTCTATATCTAGCATGCATTTTACAAGCTATTTCCCACTTACTGTTCCTAGCCAAGGAAGAATGTTGGCTCTGGTGTTACCAATGATACTACAGGAATCTATTCACTCTACTGTCACATACATATCATCTCCTACCGTAATTCAGAACCACCCCGTGTACAGGAAAGAAAGAAAAGACATTACAGGGAAACTATTTCTTCTCAAGAGCATAAGTTGCGCTTAGAAACCTAAAGGCCCCATTCTGGAGTCGTTATTCATACAAAACACTTCATAATTTGAATGGCAACACAGTTGGAATAAGGGTAGAACTGTGTTCTTAAAGTGTGAATTCCAAATCTTTTAAGTATCCTTAAGTTGGGCAGGAAGCAAACTGAACAGAGTTTGTGTGTGCTTGTTTTAAGGTCGCTCTGTAATGACAGAAGGGTTTGCCAGTCCCAGAATGCCTTGCTTTGGCTGGTACCTGTTTTTTTAACTCACTTTCATTCTGATATTCCCCATGGTATCTTACTGACTATTTTATCTCAGAGTGGCATGCAGTGCGGGCGCATGCTACTGATGCAAGCACGCTACGACAACAGGCTAAAGAAAAGAAAAAAAAGCTTTAGCTTAGTTATACAAAGAAATGATGCAAAAAACCATTGAGCAGCACTAACTCACAGACTAATTACAAACTAAATTGTGCTATATATTAGTATAAAAACATGTTTTAGTAAGAATGGCACTGGTTCAGAAGGAATTAGGACTTCCATCTTGGTTCCGTCCAGTCCACAGTGAAAGCATTGTAGTACAGGCCTGCCCTGTTGCCTGGGCAACTTGTGGCCGTGGCTTTTGGCCACAGCCCCTGCCGTTTCTTCCCTTTTAAATCCGCCACTGTTGGTACATTCTGGGAGTAGCCCGGGTCAGGTCTGGTCATCTTTCCTAACGTGGCACCAGAATAGTTCGTTCATATCCTCTGATATTTTAATATCGCTAATGTTTCCCTCTTCTAATCTCTCAACGCTGGTCAGTTTTAAGGGTCATCTTCTCCTGTAGACACCATGAGGCGCATTGCTACTGGTAGGTGGTCTGTCAAGCCTGCTAGCTGGGTAATAAAGCTGAACTCTTCCACCTCCTGCAAAGGAAAACAATAGCAAGAAAGAAGGAATTGGGAAATGGATCGCACTCCCGGCCTCAACTTTTATGGCTCTGATGAGTGTACTCGGAACTGCCTTATACTGATGAGTAGATGTATGGGCCCAGTTGAGCTTGCTGGGCTCATTGTGAACTGTCTGCCCCCTGGGGCACGTCAGAGTGGGACAGCCTATGAGGCAAAACATTTGTATGATACAGGGTTGAACTAGTCTGGATGGATCCTGTTGTACCTTTTCCTTCCATTCATGACAACATCTGTGTTATTCCAGACAGTGGTCGGAGGTGCTGCAGCAGGTGATCTGTGTGTGGAAGGAGGGGCTGGACCACCCCACATATAGCACACAGCTAAAGAGGATGCCTGGCTTCACCACACTGGGAGCTTAAGGCAATCAGGAATCCTGCTCCTTGCACCTCTGCATTCCAGTCTTTGGTCTGACAACACTTCATAGGACCAAAGTGATGTTCTGTTGGAAATAGTGTGTGTGTGTCCCAGCTTCTGAGAGCTGGATGGAGCAACTGTACACTTTCTTGATACAACATGGTTGCACTTTCTTTGCCAGGACACTGGGAATTGCTTGCAGGAAGCACAGGTATTTCAGTTCTTTTTATGCTGAGCCTTATCAAAGACCTCATCTGGGTCAGAACTATTCAGATATTGTTTTTGGTCCTGTTTGTGCAAAACATAAAATGGGTTTACCATACAGATGCGCCACAGGTGTTTGTGCATCTGAAGTGGGAAGCATTAGCAGACAGAGCTGCTGTGTCCACAGAGCCCAGACAGGTGAGGTATTCTGCAATAAGCTACGCTGAGCTGCTCCACTGCTCTTCTGCAGCAGCTGCAGGGTAACTGTGAACTAGTTCCTCATGTTCATCATGGAATTCCATGTAAGGCAAGGTCCCACATCGGGACGCAGACTGTGTGCTACGGGTTTGCATTCTGGTCAGCCCGTGTCAACTTCTGCCTGTGTGTCACAGAGTTGCCACTTTGGTAGGTTTTTGTAGGCATGAGAAAAGAACATCCAGACACTTGAAAAGATTAAAAAATATTCAGACTGCTGGCATCAGCCCAAACTCTGTCAAAAGTTTAAAAAAGGGAAATGGAGTTTTTTGTTTGGTTGACTTTGAAGAGCAGCATATCAACCAGTGGTGCTGCCAGAATCCTTAAACACATTCGTTTATGTGACAGGTTTACAAACTTGGTACTTTCATGCAGAAGTAGAAAATAGCAAAGCAGCAGGTTCTCCCTGGAGTGTGACTATGAAGCTAAGTAGAACAGGCTGCAGTGCCACCTAGATAAGTTTGCTGTGCAAGTTATGGCTCTTTTTGTAAACTGTGGAACTCACCACTTTCCATTCCAGGTAGAGACCTTCTTCTGTGTACAGCATATAGTCAATCCTCCTCCCGTTTCCTTTCAGAGATGCCTTCCTCCCCTTTTGACTGGAACTGTGGTTCTTGCTGGTGGGATAGACTAAGTATCCTTTCCTTCCTTCTTCACTTTCCAGCACCCTGTTTCATTACAAAATCAAAACAAGTGCTTTAAATGTTTGCTTCTTTCATCCACTACACTAGATTCTCTGCAGGTCCCCAGTAAGGGTAATGCAGAAGGACTGTTCAACTTGGAGAGCACATCTTCCAAGTGTGTTTTCCAAAGTGAGTCTCTTAAAGCCTTGTGGTGGGTTTGGCAGAGGAGGAGATTGTTTCAAGGAGTACTTTAGAACAAACTTGAGCACTTTGGTACAAACCACTCTGCTCTGACCAGAGCGACTCCCCTTGAAACTAAGACAGGCAGCTCTACAGTCAGGATGTGGATAAGGAAGGGTTTTTCAGGAGCACGCAGCAGTTGGTTTTGAGGAAGCCTCAGCATCAGGTTACTGTGTCTTGGCCACCAAGCTCTGACTTGACTAGTAATTACAGTATGATTTGTTTCCTGTGTGTGACACTTCACAATCCTCTACAGAGAGGGATTGGCAGGTGTGTTAGTGCTACCCCTGTCTTGCACAGAGATTATCCAGCCCAAGACCATATACAGTCAAGAATGAGTTTTCTAAGTACCAGTCTTGTGTCCAGGCAAATAACCTGCAGCTCTTCTATTACAATTTTTTTGTTTGGGTGCTTGACCTTTACAGTAGGTTTTATACAGAGGAGTACTAAGGCCCTGAATAACTTGATCTTACATTGAAGTTAGCTCTGCTTTGAAGGTGCCTTTCGACCAGGTAACCCACCAAGGCCCCTGTCTGTGTTTTTACAACAATTCTGTGGTGCTGTGCTGTTCAGTGTGGCTTTACTGTTGGCCTGGATTTCAAAGGAAGCTTTGGTTCTCCTGCCTGTGCTCGTCTGAGCTGTACCAGAGGCACGCTGGAGGCAGCGGCTGCCCGCGGTGCAGGGCAGTGAACACGGTGACTGTGTGTGCAGTGGGGGGCACCTCAGGTTGTGGCTCTGTGGCTCTGGCTCAACACAAACAAAGTTTTTTCAAAATCACCTCCTTGAAAATCATTTCCCTTCACTTACCTGCCAAAACCTGAGCTGAAGGTTCTGTGGTTTCCCTTGTAAGAGTTGACTATGCCATTAAGCTACATCAACTGCTGCAGGAGAAACACTGAGCCTTGAACTTGGCTCCTAGCAGGTACAAAGCCTTTAATTTTGCCTTGGAAAAAAGATATTTCTGATCACCCAGTTTTTAAGTCTTGGCTTCAGATGGGTGTAATGGGCTTGGGTTTGGGTTTTTGATGTCTGCACATGAGAGTACAAAATGAAGGGAAAATGAGACAAACACCAGACTCTTGTGATGTGTTTTAATGTTTGAGATTCAGGTGGTTTCTTTGTCAAATTTTGTCTTGGTGGAAGAATCTGAATGGTGGCAGAGGGGATACAGTACTTGCTACAGTTGATTAGGTCTCAGCAGTTATAATAACTGTGTATTACAGTACAATATACAGTATAGTCTGTCAGTTTGGGTCAGCTGATGCAGACAGGAAGTATTGATGTACCTCCAAAAGATAACAATAACCAAATTCTGGTCACATTATTTAATCAGAACTTTTCTTAATCCCCTTTGGACTTACTGAGGTATTGAAAGTTCTTAAGAGTTTACTGTAACCAGTTTAGGAGTGTAAGCTTCCTTTTCTGTATTCAGTTTTAGACTGTTATTCAGCTCCTGTTAAATTAGCTTACTGCCTGCACCCCCTTTGCAAGCTGATTCTACAAAGAGCTGCTGCAAATGACTCGCTTCCTGAAATTCTTTTTCTAGGCTCAAAAAACCAAGTTCTTTGATGGGACTGACCTCTTACAACAAACATGTTTATATTTGGCAAAGCTAATTAAGTAACAAAGTAGAAGAAACTGCTGATTAGCACTGCAGCACTACTGTAAAAAACCCACCTCATCTGCATTAATTTAAAAGATTAATTTGTTTTAGCTTCACTTGTGTCCTTTTAAAAGTCTGTGAATGCTGGGTATTCACTTAACCTGTGCAACTGCTCACAGAAGGGAAATATTCATTTCAAATACATGAAGAAAATGAACTATCACTGTGCATGTGTCTTTTAAATTTTGTCCCACTTCATAGGCAGCCTTTGCTCTTTGTCTGTACAGGAAGGGGACACAGGTACCAAACCGCTGGCTGGGCCAGTTCAATGGGTTCAGTTCATGGTCCCAGTTCAATGCTTACAATTTAAGAGAAGGGAAGTGACAATGATTGAGTTGCACAACTAAACTTGAATTTTATCAGAATAATTGTCTTAATTCATAGGACACAAAGAAAGGGAGGATAAAAAGTAACTAGAACTTTCTTTCTCCTTGAAGGATTTTCAGTCCTGAATAACTCCCAAATGTAAGTAGGAATGTTGTCAGGCAGCCCTCTGGCCAAAGGTTGGTTTGTAGTGCTGACTGCAGCTACAGCGAGCAGGGAGCCTGAAAGCAAAACTTCCTCCTCATAAAGCTGGAGGGTCCATCTCTCATTCAGACCAGAAGCACCTAAGTTCACGAAGACTTTTCTTACTACTGTTGCAGCCCATCAGCCAGAATCACAAGCCACTGCCTGGCAGTAGAGACTGGAAGAGCTGGCATTTAAATCTTGTTTCTCAGCTGTACTGCAGTGTGCTCTCCTGTGCCAGACTCTGTCCAAGCAGACAGAATTTAGAGACAAAACTGGACTCATTCCAGTGTTTTGCTCAAAGGTGACAGTCATCTTTGTGAGAAGAGATTATTTCTGGGCATTTCGTGAAGCTTTTCTGAGCAGAAGCTTGTGTAGCTTCCAACACTGGGGCAGGGCCCAGGTTGTTACATCTCTCATATTAACTGTCCTATAATTAAAAATTACTTGCTCATGATTTGTACCAAGTATGTTCTTCCAGCCCAATGTTTTGCATATGCTGTACTTAACTGAAAGAGAGATTTAAAAACTAGTTGTTCTGCTGCTTTCTGGCCTAATTAGTTTAGTAATGTGAACTACTTAACATTATTTATCAACTAGCAAAGAGTGCTGATGAAGAACTAATTCTTTGGCTAGATCACGTGGCCAATCTAAGTGTCTGTTGCCAACATCTTTGGAGCTTGATCAGGGTTTATTACTGAATAATTTAAGACAAGGTCCATTTCAGGCTGTACCCTGTGTTCCGTGTATATGCTACTTGTTAGCTAGACAGTGCCTCACAACTTCTGGGCTATTTAACACCTGATTGTCTTTAAAGCCAGAGTCCACTAATGGCTTTAACTTTTACTGAACTTTCTGGAATGCTGATGTTTCTCAGTCCCTCACAGAGGCAGGAGGACAGGCTCTCTCAGACTTTCTTTAACCTCTAAGCATCATGTACCCACACAGATCCTGGTTTCCCTGCAGAGCTGCATAAAAACCTAATGGAAATTCCAGTTTAACAGAGGGGTTTTTCATCAGTTTAAGAGAATGATAAGGTAGTGCAGAAAATGGAAATCCACCTTTAGTCAGGAAAAAGTCTTTTGTGTATTCTGTTACCAGCACTCCAGAATGTTTTCCCGCTGCCTCATGCTGAGGCGCTGTGTGTACACATCAGCAGCACAAGTCAAACTCTGAGATCCTTATTGATCATTTGATGGCTCTTTATCTGTCAGTCATGTATTCGTCAGTGGAACTTAATTGCTGAATACAAGCAACTCTTTGGAGAATAAAACAAAATACCCCAAAGTAATTTGGTGACAGATTGTCTCAAATGCTGCTGGAAAATGGTTTTGTTTGGTTTGAAGCTTTTTTTTTTTTAAAAGAGCTCCAAGCCTGCTCTTGGAACCATAAAATAGAATGTTACACCCACATACTGATTTGCATTTCCAAACTTGATTGTAGGACCACATTACATTCCTTTGGCTTTCCAGAAATACCCTTCACATGTACCAAACTGATGGTTTCAACGCATGAAGAGAAGTGCTTGGAAGTTTTGCAGGCTCCTGAATGCACAAAGCATGACTTGCTGTAACAAATCCTAACTGTGAATGTAAACTACATCTTACGCCTAGAGTTCAATTTCTTTGTTCAAAACTGATCCAAAGAAGGCTTCCTGGCATAGCCTCACCTAATTCCTTCAACCAAGTGTTCATCTGTACGGTACAGTGTACTGTACTGCTGAATGAAAATGCCACCATAGGCTGTGCCTATGTAATGTACTGTTTCCATATGGCGTGTTAACTGAAGCATCTCCACAGACTCGTTAATTCAAATAACTTCACCTCTTCACTCTGTGTTGGTAATGAACACCTAGAACATTTTTTAGAGTTAGTCATGATAATAAGGGATTTATTCTGTTAAATTAGCCTCCAAGGTGGAGAGGTTGCCAAAAGGATCGTTACATTCATTAAGCTCTGCTCTAAAATGTACAAATCTCATTATTTTCTCTCCATTGGCATATTATTTAACAAAAATGGTATTCAAGAAATTTATCTTCTGCAAATCGAATTGGTTTTTTGTATTTTCCCCAAGTCCACTGTCTCAAACCAAAGGTACCTGCTCCCCACTACCAAACACTCCTTAATGGGAACGCTGCACTTGTATCCCTGAGAGAGCCTGTGCATAGTCCTGGTTATGTCTGATGTGCTATTTAATTCCTCTCTCTGCCCCTGAGTTTGCTTTTTCAGGTGGACTGAATTCTGTGAGCTTCCTAGAATGGGGAACTTGTTGGTTTGGGGTGTTTTAAACTTGATGGGGTTTTTATTTGAGGAGAACTCCATTTCCTTTTGCTGCTGTCTGTTGCAGGGCTGTGACCACAGAACCGGTTGCCTGCACAAGGACTCTCAGATGAGCTGGCCACGTACCCCTTTTGGCAGCACCTGGAGTTTCTCATCCTATGGGCCTGTCCAGGTAGGATCAAGTCTGGAGACAAAAAAGCACTGACTGCAGTTGCTATCATCTTTTCACCCATTGCAGCCAATTCTATTAGACTTAGAGATGCACCTACTTTTCCTTCCATTTTTTTCTCTTTCTCAAGTACCCTTGAGTAAAAAATTATGTTTGGGTTGAGTTTTTCTTTTTACAGTCCATAAAACACCCCTCCCTTTGTGCTGTGTTAAATAACAAGAAATGAACTGGCTTTTTGAGGAATTGTCTAAAGCGTGTGGGAGGATTAGGAATGACATACTTCTGTAGGTTGTCTGGAGTGCACACTTCGTCATCATATAATCCTTCAGGATCCAACAAGGTACCTGTGAATACAAAGACAGATATGACTGTCCCAACATAAACCTCCTGCAACCTCCCTTGGGAAGCCTCTGGGGGCACAGGAGGGTGAAGGCAGAATCCGTGTAGGGGAGAGTGGACAAGAGAGCACAATGTATCCACTTCTTCTCTACCCTGACCTCCCCACTGTTGTCACTTTCCAAAATGTTGCTTTCACCCTCCCAATTTCTCAGCCCCAACGTCTCTGATTTTTTGGGTTTTCTGCTACAACAGACTAAAGCCACATTGTTAAACAGTTCTGTGTTCTTACCTTTAGTATCTTCACTGTTATAATTGCTCCTCTAGAGAAAATCTGAATTTCTGATCTAAAACCTCACCCAGTTCAAACTCAGTTTCCCCAGGTGGGAGTATCTCTGAGTTCCACAGAATCTTTTATAGATGAACACCTACAAGGTTGTAGCAGTGTTGAATTGCTTTGTTACATCCTCACAGTATTTATAGAGCACAAACAGAACATTCTGATCAGAAGCTGCAGGCTTCCACTGCATGCAGAAAGTACAGAAACAATCATTTGGTGCTTTTTTTTCTTTCCCCAAGTAGCTGGATGTATAAGTTCTAGAATGTGGACTCAAGTTTGAGCTCTCTGTTTTGTTCTTAATTACAATTCAATAAGACACTTACAGGTTTATAGAATACACCTTACAGAAACACTCCTTGCGAATATTTAGTCTCCACCAAACTCTTCCTGCCAATCAGCTGGACTACCTGCTGCTTCCAGATGTTGTGTGAGCAACAGACAGGGAGATGTTCACACACTCATAGCTCAAGGCAGCCTTACCGATTGCCCATGGTTTATCCTCCCCAGGACCAATTCGACACGGGTCTTTGTAGTGTGTAAACAGAGAATGCTGTTGCTCCAGCTTGTCCTCTGCAGGGAAAGAAGCCCAAGAAAAGGCACATCAGCATTGAGCTGTGAATCTATGGACAAAGTGTGTTCTGCCACAACAGAAAAAGCAAGCTGATATCAATAGTGTTGATTTGAACTCGTTCAGTTGGAGCTTTACTGGGCAGCAATATCTTGTCTTGATCAGAAAGTCTAACAGATGCTTGCTAATAACAGTGCTTTCCTACAAAGTCTTTCCATGAAAGACGTTTTTTGGTAGTTGCTGTCTCTAACCAAAGTCATTGACCTGGATGAGGGGACTGAGTGACCCTCAGAGGGTTCCCTGCTGGCATCAAACTGGAAAGACTGGCAGATTCACCAATGACTGTGCTGCCAGTCAGCCAGATCTGGACAGGCTGAGAGGTGGCCAGAGAGAAACCTCATGAGATTCAACAAGGGCAAGTGTAGAATCCTGCACGTGGGGAGGAACAACCCCCTGCACCAGCACAGGCTGGGGGTGACCTGTTGGAGAGCAGCTCTGGGAGAGGGACCTGGAAGTTCTGGTGGGCACCAAACATGAGCAGCAATGTGCCCTCGTGGGCATGAAGGCCAATGGCATCCTGGGGGGCATCAAGCAGAGTGTGGGCAGCAGATCGAGGGAGGTTCTTCTTCCCCTCTCCTCTGCCCTGCTGAGGCCTCATCTGGAGTCCTGTGTCCAGTTCTGGGCTCCCCAGCTCAAGAGAGACAGGGAACTGCTGGAGAGAGTCCAGTGCAGGGACACCGAGATGATCAGGGGATGGAACATCTCTGTGAGGAGGAAAGGCTGCAGGACCTGGGGCTGTTCAGCCTAGGGAAGAGAAGGCTGAGGGGGAACCTCATTAACACCTATATAAAAGGTGGATATCAAGAGGATGGGGTGATACTTGCTGAATCAGTCTGTGGAGTGGGAAGGAACACAAGTCAGTCATATATGGAATTACAGGAAGCTGATGATTGCTTCAAAAAACAACTGTACCTAAACAAGTAAGTAATGTACAAATGGAGGAGGAAACTCTGAACCATTGCATTAATCTCAGTGCATCAAGAAAGCAAGCAATCTACAAATACAAACTGAAACAGCAGCTTCATTTCAGCTTCCCAGCTGAGGGAATTTTCAAGGGGAGGGGGGTGTAAATGAGCAGCAGAGGTAGCAGAAATAAAATGGATTTTTATAACCTACTTTTCAGTCCTCTTTAGTAGGAGTTGCAATGTTTACAACTATTACTTGAAAAGCAAATAGTTGTGTTTAGTCTTTCTTTAAAAAGACAGTTCACAACAGCATTAATTAGACCCTGTGCATCTTGTGCTAGAGGTTGTGTGGAGCCACAGCTCCTCAGGCAGGGAATGCTGACCCACACTGAGCTGTGCCTCAGCTCGCTCTCCTCTGTACAGCCCCTTGCCTTGCCTTTGTGGCTGTCTGGTCACCTTCCCCTTTGGTGTGCAGCACATTTTTTCCTTGGTGGTCTTTTTGCTTTCAGGCCACCCCACCCCTCCAAAAATAGTGCAAGTGAAACACTTGGCTGACAGTAAATGTGTCCATGTGTATCCTCCAGCCTGTCTGCCTCCAGGACTGCTGTGCCTGTCTCTGAAGATGTGCTTGGCCAGCTGAAGACGTGCTGTGGACCACAGTTCTTCCTTCCCCAAGAACTCCCTACTGCTGTTGCTGTTATATTTATCCTAATACATGTTTGTTTAACTATACTGTTCTGTGGCCATTACCAGTACTGCTCATCTCCACACTAATGGATTCTTCTACACCTCAGAGCATTTGCTTTGACCCTTCTTTTACTTTGGATATTATAGTTGTGACTGATTTGGATTTTGTACATATGTGCTAGAAAGGAACAACAGAAGGACTGTGTTTCAGATTGATGAAACCCAATGAAATGCTTCTCTAGCTTTGCTAAAATCTTCCATTACAAGTGTCTGATACAAGTCATGAGAGCAGGGAGTACTGGTTATTTTTGAGATCACATGCTTGATTTTTGTTTCTTAAAATGATTGTTGATACAGTTGTTGCTCTCAGCCTTGGTTGCCTAGGCTGCTTTTGAACTTGCACTAGATACTGTTTAGAAATTCGCCTGTTATTCCCCAAACTCTAGCCTGAATTGCTGAATCCCCCTTGGAATGCTACAGCCCAAGCTCCTCCATCCACTGCCCTGCTCCCTGGTAACAGGGCACAGACAGAATACTCTGCTGCACCCCTCACCCTACCTGCCCTGTGCTCTGCAGACCCAGGCCTTCAGGTTTGGCCCAGTCATGCAAAAGGCCTTCTGGCCATCAGGCTGGCAGGAGGCTGGCAGCAGCTGGGCATCACAGGCCCCTCTGCCAGCTCCAGACCAGCAGAGGCACTGCCCTTGTGTACAGGCAGCAGGAGCTCTGCTGGGTGCCTGTGCTGTACGGAGTACACACACACACACAGACACACACACACACTGCTCTGCACTCCACTTTGGGAGTTTAACTGTTAGCAGTGCATAATATTTATATTTTGGAAAGGCTGCCATCTCTGTCAACTCACCACACATTAATTATGGGTTTGTGGAGTTCCTTTTCTAGTACTCAATATAAAAATAAACCCTGTAAATGTATTAAAATTAAACTCCCCAGAAGTACACAGCTTCTGTGTTCAGCAATGGTTCAGACTGGTTCAGCAATGTTCAGTTCTCTCTGCAGCATTCATCTCTTGTGCCTGTGTAGATGCACTATCAATTTATTCTGTAACTGCATGAATTTACTATTATTTCTCCACACAAATCCCACATGTCTTTCATCAGTAACAGAAATTATAGGGCAATGGGTATCTACCTGATTCAAGTAAAGCTGAACCACTGGATCTGTCCTCACTATTGCTACTGCAAGTCACAAGTTATTGCCCTTTATGCTTTAGAAATGAAATCATGCTTAACAACTCAGCAGCACTTGTAAGGGAGAACTGCTCTCCTTGGCTCCTCTCAAGGCTGGTACCTACTGTAGCAGTAGCTGTAGTCAAGTCTTGCCTCACAAAAGCCAGTCGCACCTTTGTACACTGCTATATGCCACAAGAATCAAGAACCTACCAGGGAAAAGAAAATCTTGTCTTACCAGAGGAACAGTTATCGAAGTTGAGATCTCCACATATGACATCAAAAGCCACCAGCTCCTCTGGATTGGCTGTACTGGAGGAGGAGGTAGATTTTCTGAATTCAGACAGCCAATCTTGAAGCATATCCAGCTGCTCACATCGAACAGTAGTGTCTCCTGTAACAAACAAAAGCCCTCCTTTTAGCATGTTACTGCATCTTGAGTAAAAGGGTGCAAGACACATTCTAGAAAGAATTGCTTACCATATTGTCTTTCTTTTTCTTTTGTTTTCCCTGTACCTATAGTCAACAGTTCTAATTTTGCTTGTTGCAGACTTGAAATCATATGTCAAGTCAGACCGACATTACTTCATCAAACTAAAAGGTTTTCAAATGCCATAGTCAGAAGGAAAAGAAGCAAACCCAGAATGACTTACTCTGACTATAGTTTCATTTTAACCCAATTTACTGCTTTGTACTACCTATTTAAAAGGTGTAAAACACACTTAGAAACATCAATTCTGTATGCCCAAAGCTGCTTCCAAATGGCCACTGGGGAGATGGGGAATCACAGAATCACAATTACAGAATCCTAGAGTGGTGGGAGTTGGAAAGGACCTTTAGAGCTCATCCAGACCAAGCCCCTGCTAAAGCAGGTTCCCCTTGGTCTGGGGGCACAGGAACATGTCCAGGTGAGTTTCGAAGGCCTCCAGAGAGGAGCCTCCACACCCTCCCTGGTCAGCCTGGGCCAGGGCTCCCTCACCTCAGCAGTCAAATAGTTTTTCTTAAGTTTAAATGGAACTTTCTGTGTTCCAGCTTATGTCCATTACCCCTTGCCCCCTTACTGGAGACTACAGAAAAAAGTGATGCCACAACCTCCTGACACCCCCCATTTAGATACTTGTAACTATTAATGAGCTGCCCCCTCAGTCTCCTCTTCTCCAGACTGAACAGCCCCAGGTCCCACACCACAGCCTTTCCTCATAAGGAAGATGCTCCAGTCCCCTCAGCATCGTGGGAGGCCTGCACTGGCCTCTCTCCAGCAGTTCCCTGTCCCTCTTGAGCTGGGGAGCCCAGAACTGGACACAGGACTCCAGATGAGGCCTCAGCAGGGCAGAGGAGGAGCAGAACCTCCCTGGAATGTTTAAGGCTACTTCCTCCCAGCTTGTTAGTCCCTTGTCTCAGCTGCAGCTGTCACCAGCACTGGCAGACGCTTACAATGGGAACGCTACAGCACACTCTAACTGTGGCAGTATCCACATAACCTTTAGGACCTCACTACCACTATTAGCCTGTGAAGGGGTGGATTTGCAAGAACATCAACAAAGGAAGGCATTAAAACTACAATTAAATACAAGCTGCATCAGAAATGGTTAACCAACCATGGTTTGATACAACCCTAAACAAAAGAAATACTGAAAAGAATGTGACCAGGGAAAGAGAGAGCCTTAAGTAGGTTCTGACCCTGTCTCATTTCCTCAACCTAGTAATTCCAACAGCAAATAATCTATTTTTTTTTTTCTTCCACTCATATCCAACAAATCTTTACCATTTGGACTGTAACATAAAAGCTGGTACAAGTGCTCCCTGGATCTGTTCCCTAACCTACAGTTTCTAGTTGCTTGTACCTCAAATTCATGCTGTGCCCTGATCCCACTGCTGGACACAAAGCCAGACCAATGTATTCTTGGGAAACCCCCTTTTGCTACAACAGCATAAGAAAAGAAAGCCTTAAAGAAAGCCTTATAGTGACGCTGTAGCTAGATAAAAGCACAAGAAATAGGTCACATGGAATAAATACAGCCAGAGGCAGGTGACACTAACCACAGACGTGTGCGTGACTAACAGAGAGACATTCTGCTTAACCAAAGACACGGATGAAATTACAGCTTCACAGAAAGCCTGAGCTTCAAAAGAGGCCTCTGGAGATGACATCATCTAGTCCAGTCCCTCTGCTCAAGTGGTGTTGCCCGCAGCAGGTTGCTCAGGACCGTGCTCGGGAAGCTTTCATTCTCTCCATGGCTGGATACTCTGGAACCTTTGGGTCACCTGTTCCAGTGCTTAGTTACCCTCACAATAAAAACTGTTTTTCTTTGCTTACATGTCATTTCTTGCATTTCAGTTTGTGCCCATTGCCTCTTGTCCTGTCACTGGGCCCTGTGGAGGAGTCTGCCTCATCTTCCTCACACCTTCCTGTTGGGTGTTTACATGGTTTGATGACATCCTTCCTGAGCCCCCTCATCCTGAAGCTGAAATGTCTCAGCTTTCTCCTTCCTGGTGAAGCTTATTCAAGTTTGTGGACTGTCCTGCAGCACCTCAATCTTTTTATCCTATCTCATATCCTCAGGCCAGTACTTTCCTCTGGCCTGCCTTTGTTTCCTCGTAAGTTTTAAGCGTGGAGCCTACTGACAAGAATGCAGCAACATCTTGCTCTCCACAAAGTCCCAATTATATAAATTGCTTAACTGTCTAAGATGGGCTTTTACATCCCTGAACTGTCAAGGGTGGGTTTTTTTCCATTTTCTGTGAATTATCCATCTGTTACAGCTGCATCAGGAGGAGTGATAAAATAACATGGCCATTACCACATGGGCAAACTCAGACAGAACCCGGCAGAGAGCAGCATGACAAACACAGCAAACACACGTAACAAACACACAGAGGTGAAATGCTCCAAAACACAAAGCTCCAGAGAAAAACAAAAGACAGAGAGGTAAAAATGTTTTAGGAAGATACTGTGAAAGGTGTCTGGTAACATGCTGTTAGTAAAGAAAAGCATTAACTCCATGGTGGCCATCCATCTCCCTCAGAAAGAACACCGAGCCTTTGTAGCAGCAGTGTACACCTGAGAACCTGAGGGCTCTACAGAAAGCCAGTGGCCTTGGAACTCGAGACAGATGACTTTCATTTCTTTTTATAAAAAGTGCCGAAGTTCTGGTAGTCTGGCATCTCTGATTATCCCCACTAGAGGTCATTGAAGTAATTGTTGGTGTGCAATGAAGTGCGCTGCATTTCCATGACAAAACACTCGTCCTCTAATGCAACTGAAATAGAACAGTTTTCTGAGGTTAACATTAAACAACTAGTATCCAGCTTTCTGCAGCTGCACTGCAGCACTGCATGCAAAAGTTACTAGTGAGAATCAGTCTTGCCAGCACTCAGTGAGCAACAGCTTTGGAGATGAAGACAACTGAACTAATCAGACACTTCAGTAGAGCGAAAGGCAAACCTGAACCCAGGGAGCAGATGTTTCAGAAACTGCTGCTGAAATGAAATAGCATCAGTAAATATTAACAGAACTAGGTAGAAATTCCCAACACTAACATCCAACTTCGTCTTCCAGCCTTGAGCTCTAATTAAACGTTCAGATAGAATCACTGATCTGATTGACTGCCACCAGTTATTAACCAGAGAACACAGATTTGCACTAATTGCTTTGCACTGTTTTCCTCAGTCACTGGCCTGGAAAAATGCAAATAATTGTGTTGTGACTGGTTCCCTCTGGCAGCATTTCCAAATTCTTTGCAAGTTCCTTTCAGCTTCAGATTTTGTGGAAGGATGAAAGGGTAGTGTGGGAAACCTCAGCCAGCAGAAACAAATACTTGTCCTTTGTCATTACAGGAGACTCGTACTCGCCCTTTCCATTTGCTTTGGAAATGCTTCTGTGAATTCCTGGCTTTAGTCAGGACCATAGGTAGGCACTATGCACTGAGGAAGGCTCTTCTGTCCTACTCTGAAAGACATTAGAAAGGGCACTGCGGCTGCTGAACAAAGCAGCTGACAGTCCCAGTCAGGGGAAATTAAAAGAGACCAGGGGAGGTTTTTAAATCCAGGGTTCTCAGCACAGGATATATTGGCAGGGAACCTGAGGAAGATGGTCAAAAAAGCTTGTGAGGAGTAGGACATAAAGCCCAGTCATAAGGAAGAATTGTTCCCAAGTGATAGGCAAAGGCTTCAGTTGAGCCATGAGACAGGCTGTCACACTTTCGTGTGGGGCAGGGTGAGCAGCCCCCTGCACTTACCAGCATAGGCTGGGAAAACAAAACAAAAACCACCCAGAAATCCCCAGAACAACCAAAACCCCACCCCTTTGATTCTGCTGGGTTACTTTTCGGCTAGGTCAGGTCAAGTGCCACACATCTGTGTGGGCAGACCTAGAGGAGGGGCCAGGGCAGGCTGCCAGTTGCCCATATGGCAGCTTTGGTAGTCCAGCACGGGGAGGGATCCTGGGATGCTCAGCACTGAGCTGCTCCCGACTGCACTGCCAGGATTTCACACCCTGAGATCCCCAGTCCTTCAGTCTCTGTCCCCTCCTCAGTTTCAGTACTCAGCCCTGCATATGCTGGGTGTAGGCTTGTGGAATCTGAGACAGCTGTTGCCAGTACCTGAACTGCTAATGACTAGGTTCAGGCTGAATGCAAAGCAGGGATGTGAAGGAGGTTGTGGGATGGCCTCCACTGTGCTACATCATCTGGACCTGGGCTGACAGCTTGAGGCTTACACCGGTTGGATGGCCTGGAGGAATGTCTGAAAGGCTTGACTCAAAGGGACTTGGGAGGTGGGCAGATTCTAGGCAGCAAAACCTGTGCAGAACATGGTTGAAAGACATAAAAGAACCATGTAAACTTAACAGCCCCTTGGAAAGTAATGCCATTCAAGTCTCAGGAAAGGATCCCTTCATTTGTCACCAAAATGCACTTATTTCCACACTGGAAAAAAAAGAGCTGCTTCCTAGTACCATTCAGTGATAAGCAGAGGATTGGGAGGATAAGCTGCATCTCATTCTAAAGTTTTACTGAAAAAGGTGAATGTCAGGGCTGAAAAAATAGTAATTGCTCAGAAGAGAGTTGAGCCAGCACATCTCTTGGAAAAAAGCATTAGTAGTTCATCCCTGACCGTAAGCAGTTGGATCTCTTCATTTTATACTCATTTAAGTATCCTAACTGTCAAGTGTAAGTTTATGTATCCTGGAAGGGAAGCCAAATTGCACTCAGCCATGTATGACAAGATGATTTAAATGGCTAACCTTTTAAACAGCGCTTGTTTTTATAGATCCCACAGCTTTACATCGTTGCACTGTTTTTCAGATAAATGTGTGAAATGTTATGAATCAGATGATACAAATCAGAAAGCACAGCTCTGCCAAACTTATGAACTTTAGTTTTCCATTTCATTATATAAACTAACATGATATATCAAAGGACAGTTTGACTCTTAAATCATTGTCTGCTCCATTTGAATGAGATAAGCTTAAAAGTACGAAGCAAGAACCTAACCTAAGTAGGAAGATGAAAGGTTACGTTTTACCCTTGAAGAAGCTGTAAGCTGACTTTGAAAATAGAACATTATTTCCTCATTCTTCTTCCCTCCTCCCTCTTCCTCTTCAATAATTTACAGATTTCACAATGTGGTTATCAAAGACTAACTGAGAATACATAACTAGGTAGTAAAAAAGACCAGGACTAAAAAAATGGAGGTTTGTAACCTAAACTAGACCAGCAACAAATCTCATTTCCACAACAGCAATCTCACACTACATTACCATAATCCCAGAGTTAAAAATAGAAAACCAGAGAAGGACATTACATTGTTAAAATGTAGCTGAAAAATTCATGGCTCCTCTTTAGAAGCCTCTCTAATGTACTTGAGGGACTGGCAGTTCTGTTCCAGAGTCTATCTCTGCCAGGGAAGCACAGCCAAGCAGAGGGGTGCCAGGTGCTCAGGAGGGCCACTCAGGAGCACACAGATCACAGCTGCATCAAGTCCAAACTAAGGCTATCCACCCCTCTGGCTACAGTAAAGCCTGATCTTACACAAAGGAAAGGTTTGTAGATGTGGCTTTTATTACTATACCCACTATGAGTACAGAAATGATGGTTTTGATACAAAACACAGGAGAGAGACGTGGAAAGTTGTCCATAGACATCTCCAAGAATTTCAAGTATCTGTCTGTTTTAGTTGATGAGTGTTCATGTGAACAGCTAAAATGGAGAAGCACCTCAATTTCAAAATGTATGCATCAGAACACTACAAAAACTAATATGACCTGGAGTTACTGAGTTTTCTTCCCCTTGTTTTCTGGACTTGGGTTGTAAAATAGAGATAAGGCCACCCATCTACTTCAGTCTTGTTCTCAATATTAGTATTAAAAGAAGAGCTGAGTGTTGAGATACTGTGGTAAAAAAAGGTCATGAAGGTTGTAAGGTGGTTGAGGAAGAAGAGGCTCCACCACAAGACAGAGCTGCACGAAATTCCAGTATGGTTATGTGAAGCAGACACAGAAAGCTGCTATTTCATCTCATTCATCTCATTCTTGTTAAGATAATTCAGTAAAAATTCAAAAAAAGAACCTTCCACACCCTCCTTGATCATTAACAACCTTGGAAAATATTGCTTCACGAAACAAAGGGCACAGAGCATGCTCTATCATGCTGCAGTAAATGTAATAATATGCTTTTAAACATATTTTTTTTTACATATTAAATAATATGTAATAATAATGCTTTTAAACATGACCAAAAAAATTCTTCAATGAGCCTGTTAACTTGCTAACCATCTATGTATGAAACGTGCAGGTTGCTGATTTCTGCTGGAAAAATTGTCCCCAGCTACATCACCTGATAATCTGCCAGTTGTGTACCAAGGCATTTGAGTTTCTATGCTGCTGCTCGCAGTGTGGGTTGTTAAATGCTGTCCAGTAGTGATGACAGTAATGTATTTGCTCAAACAACAGAGTTTGGTTATGAGGGAGCAAAAAGAAAAGCTTTCAAAGGATATTTTTTTGGTGTCCCATAGTAATTAATCCAAGATGGAAAAGTTGAAGGTTTGGGGATCCACTTGTCTACTCCCGTTTCTTTGCTGTCTCACTGCTACTTGCCACACATGCTGCACTGTGTCAGCAATACTGGAGGAGTTACTTCTGCACCATAAACCCCTCCCCTAGGCCTACAAACAGTGGCAAACTAAGAGATGCAGATTAGGACAGTACCTGCAATAGCTTGCAAGTGAGTGCAGGAAATATATCCCACAATTCTTTGGTCCTGAGGTGTACTTCCCACTTGCACCTGGAAAGGAAAGGAGAAATAGAAAGGTGATTAATGAAAGAGCTCATACAACTCTACTGCCAGCCCCAGCAGAGCAGCCTTTTGACACACCATTGGCCTTGTTCACCACTCTTTCCATCCAGCTCCATTTTGAAAACACACACAGACAAAAACCAACCAGAGACACACACTGGGGCTTACAGGGGTCCCACCTGTGCTAGCACAGACCCCTGCACTGCTTCACAGTTTTCATTTGCATCTGCAACACCTGCCCCCCAGCCTGACTTTCTCCACTCCTCACTGTGCCTCTGGGCTCTCCATCCCAGTTGGGTTGTTGCCCTTTTGCATCCCAGCACTTGTTTGCATGCAGGATTCAGGCCCACACTGAAGTCCAGTATACTACTAATATCAACAGCCTAACTCTTGGTGTCTGTGTAAGACTACAATGCAGGAGGGAGTCTAGAATCCAAGGGAGTTGGGAGGAAGGGATGAAACCTGAAATAAATATTGGCTTTGATGATGTGTTCTCCATTCCACAGCCAGTTTTGATGGATTTTCACATTCTTCTGCAAAGGTGCTGGGGATTTTTGCTGTGTCTCAGCAAAGTGTTTACATTCTGCATCTCACAGCAGCAGCCCCCATGTCTGTCAACCAGATGAAAACACAACATGCGCCCCTGCTCTTACAGGAGAGGCTCAGGGCTTCCAGGGAAGCTGGAACATAACACAATTCCTCATCAGATGCTATGACCTTTAAAAAATATAAGAATCAAGTTGTGGTTTAGGTTTTCAACTCTATTGAAGGTTTTGGTAGTTCAGGACTTAGCTGCAAATCAAAATTCCCAGTGATCTGAGGATCAAGATTTGGGATGAGGCAAGAAATTAGTTTGAGAGTATGGTTATCCTGTTGACAGTGAACATGGCAACACTGCACAGGCTACTCAAGAAAATGCCCACAGAAGGAAGTTGTACCCAGGGCTCAGAAAACACAACCACAGATGACTCCTTCACAAGGCTGGGTGCAAATTTCATCTGACACCTCTAAATAATGAGCAGAGCTCCATGTCATACAGACACAGTTTTGTCAGCTTGGTTGCTTTTCTCAGTTTTTGGCTATCCAAGAACCATCTGATTCATTTTATAACTGGAAAGTCAGCTTTGCAGTAAGTCAATGTAGAAGTCATTTGTACTCAACAATGCCTTGTTAACTTTCAGGTTTTGTTCCAGTTAGAAGAGTATGTAATAAACAACTTGCATTATTCTCAAACTGTTCAGTCCTTTCTAGACAGCTTTCCAAATGGATATTGATGATATTCTCATTGCTCTTCCCACAGAGTTAACCTGCCTGAGGGCGGACCGGGGCAGAGGAAGACAAGGAAAATACAGGCAATGGCTGGTGGATCTGCCCCTAAGCCAGAGGATTCTCCTCAGCTCACAAGGCTGCAGCAGAGTCTCAAAGGATGTGTCAACCCGCTGGATGGCTGTTGGTGACTGCTGCAGGAGCTCCTTCTTCCTCCCTCAGGCTGCCTGGGTCTGAAGGTATCACACTGTCACAGGTAATCAAAAGGAGTGTGCTCTTCTATTTTGTATGTAACATATGCCATTCCAACAGAAAAATGGGAAACCACTAGTTTACATCCTCTGCTATCTAGGGTAGGCACGTGGATTATATTGTGCAAGCTTATTAACTCAACATCACACTGAAAATGATATACTGTGAAGTCTCTACTAGCTTACAAGAGTGCAGTGTCTCCTGCTGCAGAGAAAACGTGTGCATGTCATGCACCTTCCAATGCCACCTCCTGTAACCACACTGAAAATACTGCACGTAAGGCTTTTTCACCTTATAGCAAGAACTTGCTGCTTATAATCCTCTTATTGACTAAAGCAGATGGAATCATTTTCAGTGGCTCTATCCAAAAAGCATAAAAGATTTAAGTCTAAAAGCTGAGCATCCAAACATAAATTATAGTCAGTTGAGAAAAAGAAGTCAACTCAAACTGGCTTTAGAATTTCCTGTGCAGCCTTAATGGAGTGCCTGACAGGGCCTAGTACTCATCCACCAATTTGTGCGTAAGATCACACTCATTTCCATTAACCATAAATCAATATCTGTCACCCGGGGTCCCTGTGTGCACAGATCTACACTGAAATAGACTTGGGGTCCTTCAGTCTCACAGAGCAAGAAGAAATGGCCAGAGGAAAGACTGGCTGTTGCTACAGGCAGGTGGGTGAGCACAACTGCCCCTGGGGTTGCCACCACAGGGGAACAGTGCCCCAGGGCTCTACACTCTCCGGAACAAGCATTGCTTTACACCCCCAAGGGGCACACTCTGCTAATTAATGAACAAAAAAGCTCAAAAGCAAGAGCTGAAGACCTTAACAGCATTATTTGGAAAGTGCCAGCAGGGAGGTACATCCAAAGCAGCTGGTTTCCCAGATTTCACGTTTCCTCCAACTTTTTTGACTTTTGGGGTGGGTTTTTTGAGTGTCAATGTTGATGTAAACCACCCAGCAGAGTCATTTTGAGTATGATCACAATGGAGGCAGGTATTTGTGACAGCTACTAGGCAAGAAAAATATCCCTGCAGCCACCTGGTCAGTTCCCAGCTACTGTAGAAGCACTAGTATAATAAATATGGTCTAAAATAGAACAGCAAGGAAAATCTGATTTGGTATTTTACAGATGGACAAAGACTATGAGATGTTCAGACAGGAAAACTACTTGACCTCTGGAGTATTACCAGCCCTATAATTCTGCATAAAAACATTCTTTTGTGTGGCCAAATATGCAGCCAGTTTTAGACTCTTCCATTTCAAGGGTATATTATATAGTGGTGAGTCAGCCTGAGCAGCCACGTGGCAGTCCTGACCACACTGAGCCTTCCTTTCAGCCTGCAACGTGGACCTTGGCAGAAAGGCTCCACTTCCACCTAACCAAGTCAGCACAAATATCATTTTTGATGCTCAATACAGAAGAAACTTCTAAATTCACATTTACCAAGAAAGTCCATGTCAGCACAGAAGCTAGAGTGGCTCCTTCACCATAAGCCTGACTGAAGTTCACCTCAACAGTTCTACATTAGTGGCTGTGTATCAATAAGTGATTCATTGAATTATGCTCCTATTCACAAACTGCTTCCTAAAAATCACTGTATGGTTTTAGTTGTGTCACAGATCACTCTTCTGTGTCTGTGGAAATTTGTAGGAAAGTAATATCTAAATATATTTATAAGTTGCCAGTGTTTTTAAAGTAGGATAATTATTGCAAGAGGAAAAAGTTGGCTGTGATACCCTGTTAAACTCTGGTGTTACCTAGAGGTGAAATTTAAACAGAGAGAACATATTTATGGTTTAATGAATTGTCCAAATTATAAAATTTTGCCAGAAAGACATTAATATTTGTCAATATTATGCTGAAAGATGCAAAATATACTCCAATTCTCAGTACATTTGCAAAGGTTAAGCAATCAAACGAGTCACATATTTGGAAGGCAGGTGTGGATTCTGGTCCCTGTTACTCCACTGAGCATTCCATTTAGTTAGCTGTTGGGGGGAAGGGGCAGGCATGAAAAGCTCATTACAGAAAAGAAAGAGGCTTTTCCTGCAAAGGAGAAAGCCTACTAAAGTTGTTTGGAATTCAAAACACCAGTTTCTACTGCTACATATTTCCATTTGTCTCCCGTCTGCTGACAGCTCTGAATTGGTGTTTTCCATCAGAGCACTGACTGTGTCAAGGGGACAAAAGTACTTGACATAAGTACTTTTTATTAAAAGATTTCATCTCTGTGCCATAGCACATTAGTGAAACCTGTTGGACAGACCATGCTGATACTCTGCTCTACTATGCAAAATTGGGTATATTCCTGTAATTGTGCATCAAAAGCTTGTCCTGTGAGGACCAAGGAGTGGTGTGGCCTCCAGTTAGACTGGTATCAGGTCATCAGCAGTGCACAGGAAAGAAGTGAAGCTGACAAGGCTATGGCAGAAAGATTCTTGTTGACAGGAGAAGAAAAATGTAATGAAGAGCAATGAAATTGACATTTCAGATCTAGAGTGAAGGAAATAACTTTCAATTCAATCTCATTACTTGTTATCATGGGGATTTTCTGAGCTAGCTGGAAAATCTTGCACATCTCATGTTTACCATACTTCAGTATAATAAGTATACAAAGCTGCAAACATGACAAATAGCTTGTCTTTAACAGTTTCTATTTACACACGTCTGTCTCAGCAGTGCAAAACTGTTCTATTGCATCTGGATGCCAAGAAAAGCAACAGCAGACACTTAAATAAAAGCCAGGGAAATACTATTGAAATACATGGGCTATTTCAATACCAGCTTCAAATTCAGCTTTGGGCATGTCACTGCCGTGTTAATAAATCATCAGCTGCTTGGAAGGAAATGTTCTTTAATGCTTAAAGAATTTGGGCCACGCTGTACATGAGAAACCTCACTTGGTTCAAGAATTCAACTAGATTCTCAAACACTGACCAGTAACGTGCAGATAAAACCAAAAGGTTTGTCATGGGGGGAAATGTAACCTTCAGTGGTGTTTTCTAGAAGCTTCATATTGCCAGGAGGTAGCCATTCCAAAAAATCCCATATAAAGCAGAGGGTTACTTCAGTGGGTACCCTCCAATATGAAGGCACAGGAAGCCAACCCAGAAGTGCAAACCAGAAGAAAGCTAAAATGTTGGTGTACTCCTGGAAAAAAGTGCTTCATGGAGTTTATCACCCCACAGTCAATGAAACCAAAGCTGGGAGAGGTAAACCATCTGAATGCAATACCAGGCGTCCTGCAGGGATATGAGATGCTACACAGAGTAGCTCAAGCTTCAGTCACTATAGTTTAATCACCCCTTGGAATGTAAATGAGCAAAACTACTCATTTCATAAGTTTAGCTGACCAGGAAAGTGTCAAGTGTGCCGCTGGAGTAAATGTGTCCTGCAGTACTGATCCCTGCATGCCTCTTGTGAAGGAACTATGCCTCCAAAGTAGAAAGCTCTGTGGCAAGTGAATTTGCAGTCACAAGAACCAAGCTAATGATGCTCACATTATGAAGAAAAAATAGGCAGGCTAAAAAAGCACACCTGCATGCTTGGTGGAAAAAACCCTCCCTCTTTAAAAACAGAAGCATGAACACTGCATTTGTAAAGAAGATCATCTAAGCAAGGCCCTCAAGTTGCTGTTTGTCTTAGAAACAAAACCATCCCAGATAGAGAATAAGAGCAAGGCACAAAACAGACTTTACAGAAGATGTGACAGTGACTCCCACAGAAATACTCATCTTACCATATGTAGCCCATATTGTTTAAGTTCAAGGGGAGCTCCATTAAAAATACAGGAGCAGGAGATTGAACTGAATTACTGCAGGAAAATAACTGCATATGCACAAGTAGCTCTGTATGCCAGTGGCTGAGACCCCTGAGACAGGCTGGTTGCAGTTTCTTGTGGACCTTCCTATTTTGGCTACTGCAGGGACATCCTCACAGCCACCCTGGGCAATTACAACGAGCAAACAACAGAGGGTGGAAGAGAAAAGAAAGAAATGGGAAATACAGTTTCTCTTCCTTTCCAGTACTTCTCCATAACCTCCCAGACTGCATCAGCCCCTCCTGAAGGCTTTTTCCCACTTCAGCAATTTTCCAAGACAAACTGAGTGGGCACCAAGGAAATGGGAATATCCAGTCAAACTGTGTGCCCAAGGCCTCGTTGCTGTGACTGGGAAGAGAAGATGCCAAGGGAAACTTGCAACTACTGACATTCACAATTCAAACACTCCTTTGCCACAGAGATGACTTAGATTAGTGGTAACTTCCAAGAAAGAAGGGTTTTATTCCTGTATATTCTTTGTAGCAGGTTTTTTGTTAGCTTAGACATAGTGGAAAAAGACCTCTCTTACTTTTAGTACTTTGACAGCTCTGCCTTCTGCCTCCAGGGATATGTAGCAGCTTCTAAAGAAGACGCATGAGTTAAATTACTAATTTATTATTAGAAATATATTATTTACACATATTGAATAAATGAATGAAGTTTAAAATGTTATAGAGGTTACCTCAAAACTCTGATGCTCTGCAATTCTTTTTAGCTACATTTGCACTTGATTATTTCAGAACCCTGTTTTTCCCCATCTGCCACGTGACAAAGATTACTGTTCCACGAACTCAGAGAATTAGTTATTTGGCAAAGCTTCATTAAGCTTATATGTGAGCGAAAGTGGCTGCAAATTGGTGCCATGAATGAAGGGCTCTTCCTCTTCTGAAGAGGGTAAAGCTCACAATTCACATTCTCTCAAACCTGTATTTCATTCTGCACAACAGTTTTAATTTGTCCCCATTAATGAGAAAAAGACTGTGATTAATAACATTAATTACAGCGAAGCGCAGGAACACGGTACAGTGCCGTGGTATGGTCTTTTTTGTTTCTTTTATGAAAAAGTCTCAGGCAGTTTATTGGACTCGATCCAATTCCTGCATTAACGTTTTAAAGCAGAAACTGAACATGTGGAAAATGTTTAGGTTACCCTCCTCAGTTAAATGGCACAGGTTTAGAGTTATCTAAACAAATTCATAAACAGCACTAGACATTTCTTTTATACATCTTGGGATAACTGTAGATCCTGGACAACCGATCAAGGACAAGAAAATCTAACCACTGAAGTCTCTAATGATCTTTTACTGGGGTCAGAAAACAGACATTCCTCTTTTCTGTGTAATCCTTGGGTAAAAAAGCTTCCTCTCAATCTGCTGAGCAACTGCGAAGCACAAGTTGCTCCTTTGCTCTCAGCCACAACACACACAAGTTGGCAAGTGAAGTCAGAGTAAATTGCCCAAGCAAAATGCATCTGCATCACTAGTATCAAAAAGGAGAATCACAGAGGTTAATTCAGGGAACTCTCATTTTATGGCACAAAGCAGGCACCTCGAGAGTAGCAAACAGTAAAAACTGTGCTTCAAAGCAGCTTTGCAATCAGAGCTACTGCTCCTTCTACCATCTGTTACCACCATATCAGCTCCTTTGAAAACAAGTTCAGCTTTGCACATAAAGCAAAGGTTGCTAGGTTTCCTTTAAGCAATGAATAATAACATGTTCTCTGCACAATTACTGTACTTCCTGAGAACAGCATTAATTTTCAGAGAATTTGAAAAGTAAATCTGTTAATAAGCTTAGGAATTAATATTAATTAAACACAAGTTCTTTCAGCAATTTATCAAAAACCACAAGGCATATTTTTTCCTTTTGATTCCTTCTGATTCCATTAGCTGTTCAAACTACCCACATCAGACTGTGGTTTTTGCTTTTGCTCTGTGTTCACATACTGTGTTTTAAGCTAGAATTCTTATTTTTGCTAAAACTCTCTCTTTGCAGATGCCAAAACCCAGAATTAATTTCCTACTGAGAATGGTTGGAAGAACAGACTTGTATGCAACGTACTTTCCTGTCTCCCAGTCTCAGCAGGAGGAAAACCACTCCAAAACCTCTCTGCAGTCAATAGCCATGGTGAGAACAGTACCTTTTGCATTCACCTCCCTACCCCAAGCATGCATTTACGTGTCTTGGATGGCCTAGCTTTATGTTACAGTTATAGCTAGTGCAATTTAAGGATGAGAGGCAAAATTTGTCAGCAGAAGTGACAGTTTTTATTAGATTGATACATCTGGAAAAACGTGGCCCAGCTTTCCAATTCAGAACCTCATCAGGCCAAGTTAAGGATGTTTTCTGGTTTTACTTCACTGCTGTCCAAAACTTACACATCATTCCTGAAAGACAATGTAGCTGAGGCTACATACTAATCCCTGTCTAAAGATGAATGTTGACATCTTGAAACCTTCTAGTAAATTCAAACAGGTGATACCTTTTAAACTTGATCTGACTGCAGAGTCATCATCCAGTTTCCAAAAGGGACATGTACTTTACATCTCCATTTAAATTCATTAAAACCACCAAATTAAACTTACGAATGTGTGAAACGAGCAGCTGCAGAGTAACCAAGAACACTGCAGCCTGTGTCCTGTTCTGTACAGATATGGACAAGCCAGCTTTTTAGTGAGAATTACCAGCACAGGACAGCATGTGTGTCAGACCCACTTCCCTCCTCTCTCTGTAACAGAGCAGCAGTAAGAGACAACTGGAGTTACAAAACCTCCAAAGCAGACTCAAGGGCTCTTTTCTCAGGCATTTTAAATTAATGTGAAATGCAGTGCTGGAACAGAGAGTCACGCCAGAGACTCCCAAGGGCCCAGGCTGTCAAAGTATGAAAATGGATTGGCTGATTTATATATTTGCTAACTTCTCTTAGAGTCTTTAGAGGCAACTAGGAACAATGGTTTAACACATCAGACATGAGACTGTCACTTAGAGGCAAGTGCCATTTTCCCCCTCCTTATATGCTATTTTTTCTGTGACTATGTCCCTCTTATGTCCCCAATGAGACCCTCAGGTTGGAGACAAAGGTTTGAAGAGATCAAAGTGCCAAATGTAAATTAGTCCTCCCGTTATGCCAAAAATGAGCTTTACACAATAGCTGCCCCCACTATGTCATCCTCATGCCTTCATCCTGAGCTGGAAAGCTTCAGCCTATACAGATGGAACAAAACTAGTCTGTGATTTCTTCAGGAAAATGTCAGCAGCAGCAGCACCTTTTGTGGATCATCTTTAGGAAGAGAACAGACCAAGGCTAGCAAGATTCCTCTGCACAGGTCTCCAGAGAGCTGTTAGGCAGCTGTCTGTAACACGAAGTCAGTAACACGAAACACGTTAAAAGCCTCTGTAATTTACTTACAACTTCCTTCCATGGTGTTAAGACACAATCAAAACACTTTCCTATGCTTTAGTTTCTCCTTCTATTGAGCAGATATTGACCTTTCTTTATGATGCACTCTGAGACATATGAATGAAAAGCAGCACGTAAGAGCTGATTGTTATTATAACTACTAATAATAACCCTTGAGCTGTGTAAGTCTCTCAGGTAAAGTAATTCTGTATGACTAAGCAAATCTCTCAAATCCTTCCAAATCTCCACCTGAACTTTACAATTTAGATGGTGAAGGCAAGGCAGGGAAGAGGGAAGCAATAGAAAATCATTTCTTCTTCACTGGAAACAAACCTCTTCCAGAAGGAAAAAACGTGTGAAACGCTTGGACCTTGATGTTTAGGATCTGGTTTGTAACACAACTCCCCCAAAACAGTTTTGCCTTTTTGTTTAAAATAATTCAGCTCCTATTAAATGTTTTGTTCTGAGACAGAACAGTTCTTAACAGTTATATTTGTAAAAAGGAGACAAACTGTACTCATTAAATGAGAACCGGTTTCTTTCTCTGAACATTCTGCTGAATGAGGATGTTGGGTCTTCCCTGAGGTTCAGAAAGATTTGAATAAACACTCCCACTGAATGGAAATGTTAAATGATTGTATCCATATTTTCAAAAGAAGCAAATCTCCCCTCACTCACTTTCCACAAGTTTGGGGCTTTTTTAAACAACATAGAAAGCAATGGCTCCTTTGCTCAGAGATGGAAGCTATGCAGGGGAACAGGCTTTGTAAGTATCGTTCCAAAACAAAACTCAATGTATTTTCTGCTTCAGAAAGGGGAACACCATGCTTTCCATACGAGACAGGGACTTGAAACAGAGTTTGGCTAGGACAGACTTCACTCTGTGCCACTGCTGAATGCAGAACAATTAGGAGATTCCTGTGTGCAATGCTCTTCCTGCCTTTGAAAGCACACTGAGATAAACTCAAGTGTAGGCCTGGATTACATCATATGCATGCAAAATACTGTAAGGGCCAGTGAAGACTTCTCTAATGACGTGAGCTCTGCACTGTGAGAGGCAGAGCACTGGCTGGAAAGACTCCTTCCAGACACAGTTAGGATATTTGCCAGTTGTTACTGTCCCACTGTTAATACCTCAAGACTTCTGAATTAATGGATTGATTCTCACTGACTTCAAAAACAAACCAGGCTTTTACTTACTGCAGCTTTTGTCTCCAGAGCCCACACAAACTCAGTTGCTGATTAAGCATCACATCAAGAAAAACAACCTTCAAACTTACTTTGTTTCAAAACTGAAATCAAATAGATCATTC
Source organism: Colius striatus (assembly GCF_028858725.1). Classification (NCBI taxonomy): domain Eukaryota; kingdom Metazoa; phylum Chordata; class Aves; order Coliiformes; family Coliidae; genus Colius; species Colius striatus. The sequence goes on from NC_084772.1 coordinate 3,937,286, forward strand.
CTCCTTTTTTGTTTTTAATTGGTCAAAGAAAGAAATGATCAATGGTCACCTAATGCACAAGTGAGACAGAAAGTCATTTCATAGAACCATAGAATGGTGGGGGTTGGAAGAGACCTTTAGAGATCATCTAGTCCACCTCCTTGGTGGCCCTGCTCTGGCCTCTCTCCAGCAGTTCCCTGTCCCTCTGGAGCTGGGGAGCCCAGACCTGGACACAGGACTCCAGATGAGGCCTCAGCAGGGCAGAGCAGAGGGGGAGCAGAATCTCCCTTGACCTGCTGCCCACACTCTTCTTGATGCCCCCAGGATGCCATTGGCTTCTTGCCCATGAGGGCACATTGTTGCTCATGTCTAGTTTCTTATCAACCAGCACTCCCAGGTCCCTCTCCCAGAGCTGCTCTCCAGCAGGTCACCCCCAGCCTGTGCTGTGCAGGGAGTTGCTCCTCCTCAGGTGCAGGACTCTGCACTTTTCATATTGCATTTCATATCATGAAAATGAAAAATAGCTCAGGTATAAAGTACAGTAAGTCAGAATGACACAGACATGAGGACAAACGGTCTTTTAGCTGGGCCAGAATTCTGTCATGTTTAAAAGCACGCAGTCGGCTTTGAGTCTTCCTAATAATTGGTCCCTATTCCCTGCTCAACTGTAACATTATTTAACAATTCAAATTCATAATTAAGTTCATCATCCCACTGGAATTTTGAAAAGAGGCTTAATTTTCTGTAAGAGAAATGGAGACAGTGCAGCCTGCCCAGCAGAGCAGCAAATTAATGACTCAGCAATGGGCAGCTGAAAGCAGATTGGCTTTAATCTCTTAATCCCTAATACAGGTCTGTGTTGCAGGATGCTCTTTGTGACCCTGGTAATATTTATACTGCACAACATGTAGATTAATATTTTGCATGTGGCACTTCCTAATTAAAACAACCCAACTTCAGCAGTTCCTAAACATACAAGAGTACAGTATAGAAAGCACACACCTAGTTTTTGGATATGGATAGGCTTTTAACTCAAATGTATATGAAATACTGAACTTTGAAGACTGCAAATTCTAATATCTGGGGATTTTTATGCAAGCCACTTTTTTTTTTTTGCTTTAATTACAGATTACAAATAATGGCTACATCAACCTCCCCCTGGTATTTATTAACAATCCATACTCATCATGGCTATGAATGGCCACGTCCTTTTGTCAAGGGCTCAAAAAGGTTCATATCATTTGAGCATCTGGTATTTTTTGCTAGCATTAGGAAAAAAGCTTAAGTTTTAGTTAATGAAACCCATTCCAAATCCTGAGAAATACCACAAAATCTGACATCCAGTGTTCTGGGAGATTTTCCGATCTAAGTTTGGCTCTAGGGATTTGGATCTCTGCACAAAGCTTGGGTTCTTGATTAGTCACAAATCAGAAGTGCTCACTTTCCAGTTTATGATGAGCACAGACAGATTCTCCCAAGAATTACACATAAACAGCCACTAGCCTTGGAAAAGCAAATCATTGAATGCAGACTTTTCTTTCTGCTTTTCATGATTTACAGATGTACAACCCCAGGCTTCCTGTTCTCACTACTATTACTTAATTTAAGTAAACTGTGTTCCTAAAGCAGAAAACCTCTGTGCTCCCCAAGTATCCCAGGCATTAGTTTTTCTTTCATCTCTCCTGAAAAATTCTATTGCCAGCAAGACAGAGGGATAGCCATACATTTCATTGCAATTCTTTCAGGTCTATTCTACTGGCATTTAGACTTTTGATTGCCGTTTGATTCCTGCATGAAAACACAATATGCATAAGCTGGTTTCCCGCTGTAATGCCTGTTGTACTATATTCGTGGTACAAAGCTTAGAATTTGTGCATATTATTATTTCTGTTAAAAAGAAACTGAAATTACATGAAAAATACCTCAAATTTCAACCCGTGTTCTAGCTCTAAAAGTCTGGAATTATTTCGTGCACATGTATCACTTCAAAACCCACACATAGGTCATAACAGACCTGAATGTTGCCTCTTTGAACTCTTAACAGAAACGGCTGAGAGAAAAATCACAGAACTTTGTGACTTGTCACATACTCAGAGTCAGTATTTGTGGCTTTAAAAATGCTCTTACCTTGAGAAACAAGGCTCCCTTGGAAGCCAAGGAGTCCGTTCCTCTTCCATTGGGGTAACAGTGATAGGCAGCATCCATAACAGGATAGCGGCTGGCAAAAAGTAGACCACTGTTCACAAACTTGAAGCTACAGCAGCCATGGCAACTGTAGACCCCAACATCGTAGACAATGTATTCAAAATAGTGGTGAAGCTGCTCTTTCAATTTCTCTGCAGCTCTTTTGTCAAATACTTCCTGCAAACACAGAAAGTCCAAGTTGGCAGGGAAGAAAGCAGATATCTCATGATCAAAGGTCTCGTCTGTATGCTTCTTTTTCCGCACTGAAGTCTTCTTCATGATTGAAGCTTTGTAGAGGAGCTTGTTGTTGACAGTGCTTTGGTCCACTGTGCCATCTCCAACACGGACTTTAACTAAGGACTCTCGTGAGGCAGAGTAGCTGTCTAAACTCCCAGAATCTCCTTCCTTCTGTTTGTGGTTTGGTGTTTTTGAGATCTCTGAGTCACCTTCCAGCGAGGGCTCCACTGGGCCACTGGCACGAGCCTGACCGTTGACGGTGTCTGTTTCCATGTCTGACACGTGGCCATTATCCTCTCCATTTATACGAACAATACAAGTGTTTTCTTCTCCCTCATTTTGCTCTCCAGCTCCACTTTTGTCTTCTCTACTCTCCTCGCCATTGTTTGAACCAGAATTGTCTCCTTTATACTCCATTGACGTTGTCCTTTTGATGCCAGCATTAACAGTACGGTTAGTGCTATCTCCACCCTGGGGGGAGACCAAGCTGCTGAAACTTGCTGCACTGATGGATGTGTTGGTAGGAGAATCTATATATATTTTGATCTGTGGTCTGCTTGCTCCATTTCGGATCCTCCGGCCAATCTCTTTAGCCCTAGCCTGGGTGTTGAAAACGTTATTAAATCTTGCCAGAGAATCTGGCAGCAGGCAAACATTGGCACTGCCAAAGCAGAAGCTTTTCCCATTCCCAGCAGCCTTCCATTCTGTGAGCAGTGTGGCTCCATTGGCATGGTTCTTGTCTTCTAGTCTGGAGTAGATGTAGGGCCTTCTGGCCGACTGGAGCGGGGACCACAACAAGAAGCCAATCAGAGCAAAAGGAAGAGAGGCTACCAATAGTGCCAAGTAGATGGGAGTGGTAATAATGATGCAGAGTGCATGAAAATAGCATGGGTCATCTGCTCTCTGACGCTTTTCATAGGTGGTTGGAACAAAAGAGGCCACAAGCCTATCCGCTAACCAGTAACATGGGAAAATCAGGCCCCAGGAAAAAGAATGTAGAACTGACAGAAAGCTGTTGGGAAATGGGGAAGTGTATAAAACCATTGCAACTTAATTCTGACAACACTTCAGGGCCTACTACATGATGTCACTGTGTGAAGCATCCATAAGAACACTGGGATTGGGCAGGGGGAAAAAAGGTCCAGTCAGGAGTTTGTTTTTTTTGTCCAGTGAGAGTCAATAACAAAAGTTGAAGAGCACCATTTCACTCTGTTGGAGTAAAAATGAAACAAGGCCACTGTTTTCGTCTGGCTTTTTGGCATCTATGTTTGTCAAAGGATGTCATTGTTCACTGGAGGCTGCCATAACGAAACACTCTGGAGGCAAAAAGGAAATCTGTAAAAACAAAAGACACAAAACATATGTCACAAGTATTCAAAGTTTAAAGCAGATTTTCTCACACCAATTTTGCCTTTAAATTCTTTGTCTTTTTTCTTGTTTAATTCAGCATTTTTGATAGGCTGTTAAAGCCTGTGGATGTAGGGCAACTCCAGCAACGAGGGACTGGCATTTCTCAAAATGAAATCAGCACATTAACCATTTAATGCATGGAACTCAAGTCATAAATCACATTTATAGCACTGGTTTTAAGCTTTGCATTGAGAAATAGAGTCCAGAGTTTATTTTATAACCCATTCACACTAATATCTATAGTTATATTAGCTGTTCTCAGAACCTTGCAAATGGTGTTTGGTCGTTATCTCCAGGCTGCTCTAAAAGACCACTGCATCTAGTTTTTTATCACTGAGGTGAAATTTGCTTGAATTACCAAAGTCCTTTGTGATGGGATGTGATGGAAAGCACCTTGTATTTAAGAGAAAACATTTGTTTGCTGTGAAATGGCATTTGCTTTGCTGTGCTCTAAACCACAATAGAACTATTAAAATCAATTAAAATGCTCTTCATGTGGCTGGACGTGGCTCCACATTTTTAATTTTCAGTTTATTAAGAAGAGTGAGTCAAACTAATTTGCTTCATATTTTGGTATTTAATGCTCATTATTTATTTCAAGCTCATCTAGTCCAACCCCAACATCTAGTCCAACCCCCAGTTTTACAAAGCAAGAGTGCCTTAAAATCAGAATAAAAGATGCAACTCTTCAATTCTCTCTCATCTTTCAGATTCCTGCTTCTCCAGACCAAGCCCTCGCAACTGATTTATCTTGGTACTGTCAGTATCTTTTGAGCTGTGGTACATGTGCGATACCAGACTGCAGACACTGAGTATCCTGCACAGGTCAGGAGTGGTAAGTAAGGCACTGAAATACGTGGCTTAACCAGCTGCCTTTTTACCACATGTATTGTTTTGTTTGTTAATGATATGAAATTTCATCCCTTGGTCTAGATGCGGGTCAGGGGGACTAGGAGTAGTCACAGCATGTCAGATTTGCAGCCATACATTTTTTGGTAGGCACCATGGCAAAGAAGAATGTTAATAAAGGAAGAGATGAAGATGAGATCAGGTAGTAGATACTTTTTTCCCAGAAGTGAAAGGCAACCCTGGGACAAGCAAGCAAAGGTTGCTAGTCTAAAAAACCTAGTAAGACAGTGACAGGGGCTTGTTACAAAAAGTGACTGCAAATGGGAATCAAATCCTAAAACAGAATGAGAAAAATTATTGCTGGGTGGGGATGGGATTGTTAAGACCTTCCAAAGTGAAACCAAGTAGCTGACACCCACACACTACAGAGAAGGGTCAGTAAGCACATGCGTTAAAAAGGATGCCAGGACCACAATAGACTCTGCTGTTAACTGTAGTGTCCTGGGTTTGCAGGGCAAGCTATATCTTACAGACAGAAAACCAGTCTTAATAATTATGCATGTATTGATATCAGGAAAAGGTGGTCAAAACCTGACTAAAAAGAGGGGAGGAAGGATGGAAGAAAAAGGAGCTGATTTACTGCAGCAACACCTCCCCAGCCTCCTCAGTGTAACAATAACTCCCCTGCGATTGCTCACAAGCAACCACACGTTTTCCAGCACCAGGCAGTCACTTATGTTTAATGGGATACATGGTCCTGTGTATTTTTGCCCTGATGATACTGTTTAGATGGAAATTGAAAAGATTGGATCAAGGGAGGTTATTTTTTGGTTTGTTTATTTATTAGCTCAGCATCACTTTCACCATCTTACACAACATGAGTTTAAATAAATGAGTGACTAGTCAAGTGCCAAATAAGAAATGCTTGGCATTTATGCATTGCCAAAGGCATTCTGGGATGTTGGTAATAGGGGGAAGCCTAGCAGATTTGTTTTCATGAATGGTTTTTAGGACTCTCTAGGAAGAATACTCAGGAGACTCTGGCATCTCCATGTCAGGTAGAAAAACATACCTTAAAACCTGTCCAATTATGTAATTGCCCTTAGAAAAGGAAAAACAGTAAAGAAGCTATTCTGTTCTACTGGATGCTTAAAATGTTTTATAAAAGGCCTGTTTATTTGCATAACCACTCAGCAGACCAGAGCACTGCTGTTTGGGGTAGGTGAGGTGAGCAAGGGCTGCAAACCTGACATTCCAATTTTCAGGCCTCCTGGTGAAAGCTGCAGTGGCTTTGAGGACAACAGGGTCAATCTGACTTTTACTGTTTTAAAATAATACATCAGAAAAAAAAGTGCAGAACCACAAGGATGCATAACAATTTGTCTAATTAGGTCTTCTATAGATAAGTATTTTCTTAAGAATATGATAACAGGATGTTACGACTGGCAGGGAAACATGACATCAAGTGCCAATGTTGTAAACAGAGGAGTCAATCCCTGCTCGATGGGGTGATGAGGTAAAAAAATCAATCCAGCATAACTCATGACAATTCAGTTACAGGCTGCAGCATCAATAAGCTACAGGATAAACAGCTGTACAGCAAACCATAAAATGCTCAACTAGAATGGCTTCATAAAAGCAATTATCCAGATTATGGGGATGTACTAATTGTGAGGAACTCGTGCTTGCTGCAGATACAACATACTACCATGTGGACTGGTAAAAAAGGAGGAAAAATGAATGCAATCAGAAATCCTTTCATGGGACAAGATTAGACAGCAAGTGTCATATAAGCAAATTGGTTGAGACTGAGGTCTGTTTTGACAACATTAGCAAGAATGTAATTCTTGGTAAACACTAGAGGCCACACTGGGGACTCCTGTGCTTCCTCTGCCCTAACCAGTGTACCTCAGGCAAGTACAGGTAGTACCTTAGAAACCCCCTTAGGAAAAGACAGGGATTTGCTGGACCGTTTTTGAGCCATTGCTAGCCAGCTGAAGTGGGGAGGAGACAGGGATTGAAGTACAGAGATGCAATCCATCCATTTGATTCTATGAATTCTAATACAATTCCCACAAATAACGCTACAGGAGTAAGAAAATGCTACCACAGCAGGTTTTCAAATCCACTAGCTGGAGAAAAGGGAGGAGGGAATCGTGAGCTGGATGTCCTTTCAGTTTTTGCAGCCTGCAGACAGACACCAGCACATCAAGGCCGTAATTAAAACCATTCTTCTTGCAAGGAAAAACATTTTTCTAATTTACTAATCTCATAGATTAAAAAAGTCCCATTTTGCCAAAGGTCTGTTGCAGACTCCTTGGCACGCTCACAAACTCGGACTAAGTTTATCTCTCATCTCTTAGCTACAAAACCATAGGCAAGCTAGTGCCTCAAAGCCACCCAAAAGGAGAGAATTAAGACAGTCACATTTGATCTCAGCAAGATCTTCAAGGGTGAGGGAAGGCACCATGTGAGTCAACTGCAACTTGGAAAACCTGACGTCAGTAACATCTCTCCTAATGCAATGGTTTAGATGGAGCCTAAAGCTAAAGTGCCTAATTCCTCGTGATGAAGGGTATTACTTGGTAATCCAATGCTTTATTTGTAGGGGTTTGAGAGATTAAGGGAGAATTTAAGATATTGCAACGAAAGGGATATTTTTGTATGCTACAAAGACGTAACCTGCAGTCTTGTTTAGCTGCTGTTATTGTTTTTCTAAGTGTTTCATGGGCTAAAAAAAGACTTTATTTAATTTTTTTTTATAGTGCCAATATAGAACATCTCAACTTTAGTGACAAGAAGACATCAGGTGGAAAGGTTTCAAAGATTTTTATGATTATAATTATGCCCAGAAGTATGCTAGAGGCATCATAGATCAAAAGAGATGTTCCTAGCTCCAACATAGCTTGCAAACTAAATAAAGGACAATACAAGTCAACAAATGATAGAGACAGAAGTAAAATAATGAAGGTTGCAATCATGTGGACAGTCTATAAATGGTCAGAAAAGTTGTAACTTCCTTTTCCTTAGAAAACTAAGCCACAGTTTCAAATTCAGGCAACTCAGATTGCTTCAGATTTGCTGTTAACACCTCAACTGTGTTTTAAAGATACTTTAAAATCACTACAAGAACAATTTATTTGGAAAGTTACTCTGTGAGTAACCTCACATAATAATTCACATAAATCCATTAAAGCCAGGTTTTGTTGAATCCTGACAATTGCTTGGTCTTCAGTGACAGTTGTACCAACAGGTACATAAAACTGGATTCTAGAAAAGCAGTTTATTTAGATTGTGTTGATTTTTGTTAGGTTTAATTCATTGTCATTGTAATTTGAAGCAAAGGAACACAGCTTACAACAATATTAACACTACACCATGCAAAACCAGCAAAAAATTAGTGTTGGAAACTGAGAATAGGCCAAATGAAGATCTGAGAGAATCCCCACTCAGGCCGTCATCCTTGTTTATGAGATGAACCACAACCTAATCTCTGCTCTCCTCCACAGCCTCATGTGGTTTTGCTCCCACACACATTTATACATTCTCCCTTACTTGACTCAGTCTCTTTCCCCTGATTATTATTTACATGCTTTTAATTAGAGTCTGGTTCAACAACTACCTTTCTGGGAAAAAAACCCAAAACTACTCCAAATGGCAAAACACATGTGAAATTGTTTTCCATCCTTCATTACATGACTGTAATTACTGAGATGCAGCCATCTCAAGGCCTTGGTGGCTCTAACAGAGGTGCTTTCTTGTTTCATTGTGATCACAGCCTGACGTTTTAGCTGAAATGGGACTCATTCCATGAAGACATTCAAGATGCAAGGTAAGTGAATTTAAGCACTTACTGGCTCATTGTAACTTCAGTCAATAAAAATTTACAGCTTATGAAAATCTTAATAAGAACTTGGTAAAAACCCACTATGAAATGAAAAGTTTGGTCAGGTACAACACTGGTTCTGCTGAATAAAGCAGTGCCCATTCAAACTAAGGAGAAGGGAAGGAGGAAAATGCTTTTGCAGACTTGCCATTGTGATGTTCATTTACCAGTTTCTCTCTAAACCTTCTTCCTTCTTTCTAAAGAAGGTAATCAAACATAGCCTAGCTACGCTGCAGCTTATCTCTTTTATGTCCACAGGCTGCCACAGGCAAGCAGCCATTATAAGCAAGATGTCTGGCTTAACTGAACTAACCTGTAAAGAAATAAAATATGGAGAAGTGTGCATTTACAAGTCTCACTGAATACCAGTGATGTCAGCAGTTGCTGTCACATGTCACATGTCTGCAGTAATAAAACCAAACCACCATCCTCAGAAGTTCACAGAGCCTGCTCAAGCCTCTGGCATATTTAGTGAGGAGTAGAGTTATGGAAATGCAATCTCTATTCAAAATAAAGAGGTATCGGGGTAAATACTCAAAAGGAGTCTTTGGGAGCTGAATGATGCCTCTCACTGCGTTTCTGTAATAGCTGTACATTTATGCAGATATGGTGCTGTCATTAACCACAGCCTTGGGAGCTTATGGACCCTTAAACAGGGCTCTGAAGTCCACAGACTGACTAGGCAGAGCAAATCAGCCCTTCTGTAACGGGGCCCACTCTACCAGAGTTGGATTGGTAGTGCCAACCTATAGTGTCACCTATACCTCCAGCCTCCACAATGAGTGGGAGGTGGTAATCCTGTTCACTTGACAAAAGATTGCTGTAGCTGGTCTCCTGCTAAATCACCTTAGCAGAGAAATTAAGCTTCATGCTGGCACGGTATCTCATTTCGTTCCTCACCCCAAAGGGGAGTTCTTCTATAACAAGGCCAAAAACTTGCTCGTGATCACACTGTAGAACTTGCAGTTAAGTGGGACATGACACTAGTTTTTCATTTTCAAAAGCAAATTATCTCAGTTTGGTAGTCCCAGATCATATTCCTAGGCTAAAAACCATACCCACACACCTTCTGCTACCTAAATTAAATTGGATTCAGTTTTAAACTATTAAAATATAAATTAGATTTTGTTAATATATGGAAACACATGTTGAAGATATAATCTAAACCCTTAAGACCAACTGACAGTTTTGTTTGTCCCTTTTTTCCTTCCAAATGAATGTAAAATTGAAACTGAATTCATTACTGCAACAAACAAGAAGTTATTTTACTTCTATTGCTGCAAGCAGCCTTGATTCCACCCTGACACAACAGATATTACTTGCTTAAAACTTGTCTCTGGAACCCTAAAGGCAAAAAGGGTACATTGTATCTTTCAAGCCTAGAAGAGATTTATTCTTTACTTTAGACATATATACTGCAATCCTAACCCTTAAAAGACAATTGCCGTGTCTACACTGAGTTGCACACCAGCTGTACCAGTGGCTCCCAGTAGGCCTGGCCTAAACCCAGGAAACTTCACCAGTTCAACTCCAGATTCTAAAATATGTCTCCAAAACTTGGTACATTCTGTTCTGTGAATGTCAGTGCACCAAAACCAGCCTGTAAACATATGCTGACTAGTCAGATACATGTCGTGTGGGAACTTTTTATTAGGGTGTTTAGTTCTACTTCACTGTAGGGCACAAAGACTCCTCCAGAAATTGATCCTGCAGAAACTTTCATCAATTACTTTTACTTCAGTAGAAACAGAAGTAGACAGTTTCTGTTGTATTTTAGAGGGGCCACTACTACAAACACCTCTAAAAATATCATTGTTATGCAAACTAAATAACACGACAACCACCAATGCCAGTTATCATCAGCAAGGACAGTGCTTTGAAACAGAAAATTAAGTGCATCAGTTGAGTAACTTCTCCAGCAATTCATGCACAAAAATCCTAATCAGCAAAACTGTCCTGTCTTATACAGAAGACACAATCACATGTTTCCAAACTATCAATCCATTTTATGGTCTTTGGAACGGGCAGCAAGTAGAACCAGCAGTGTATTCTGTAATGGCTGAAAATACCAGCCAATACTTTGTACAGCTTTCAGTTTCCAGAAAAGCTTTGCTATCAGGGAAGATTTAGACAAAAAGAAACCCCCTTTAACCTGACCACTTGGTGATCTCACTCAGTACCTGGAAAGCTAAACACTCTCTATTTTGAGACCTTATTTGGTGTACTTCAGTAGTGAGACAAGTGCAGCGTACAAATGCACGGATCTGTGACACTGAGCTCTGTTTATACAATAGAAATGGAATGGGCTCTATTTACAAAATCACCTTTTAGTGTGCTTTAGCCTCGTATTTTACAGGAGCTGGAGTAATTCAATAATGGCTAAATAAATCTGAGCTTTGTAGATGGTTTGTTTAACAAATCTTAGTGAGATGGAACACTATTAGCTTTGGGTGCCCAAGGCAGAATCCCCATCTAAAGCCTCGAGAGGCCTGACTACAGCCATGCCCAGTGCAGAAACTGTCAGGGGCCACAGGTGCCCTGTAAAATGAAAAGCTGTGCTTTCTCAAGCAGAACTTTAAGCCTTCAGGCTTCTGGTTAGTTCAATATGGCTCATCGGACAGAATTATATAGAAAGTAATCAATTTTCCCCAGAGCAGGTATTTTTATACTGTTGAAGTTGTTCTTAACAGCTGGCAAAGTTATCTTAGCCTACAGTAAATTTAACACAAATCCCTGCCAGTGAATATCTGTTCTTCTATAAAAAGCTCACCTACAATTCTGAAAATACTTTATATAGGAAATTAAAATACAGCTCAATTGAACTAAAACACAGCTACCCCTATAAAGAAAACTGAGGTACATTTATTCATGAGCTATACATGAAAGCTGGAAAAACAGAGCATTTGTAACTTAAGTTTTCATGGAAACCCTGAGATGAGGCTCTTTACCTCACTGTCTCCTGCTCTACTGACAAAGACTTACTTCCTCAGCATTCACTGAGACCTAATGGTGTGGTGGATAACCAGCATTACTGAAGACTCGGCACATAAACACTGAACCTTTCTCCCCACACTTGTTACCAGTCATTCCCCCTGCACAATGCTACAAGCCAAGCTCAAGATTTTTTAAAAACTAAATTGTTCTGAGATTTGACAAAGCCTTTCCCCAACAATTACATACAAGTCTATTCAAATTCTGTTTAAAAGATACCCCGACCAACACAGAGCACTCTCCACTTTGACTTTGCAAATGTGGGAACGAATTCAAGCATACATACAATGTTTATTCATTTGTAAGCCCACTTCACTGTAACACGCTGGTAAAGTACATCCAGCCTCTCATATTTCCATCTCTTCTTGCAGACTGAGACATAAAAACTCAGCAATATATGATTTTTTAAAATGAGACAAAGTACAACCTGACTGGATAAGAGCACATTTGTTACCATCTTCACAGAAAGCATGGCTGAATTGTGCTCACTTACTACAAAGCTATTCACCTCTCAAATACTCATGAGTGAAATATGTAAAGCCACAAAATCTAGTGATTTGTCTTAGAACCATTCCTATGCAAGCAGAAAGAAGATTTTGTCCAACAGATTTTATGCAAGTTTATTCCAGGGAGTCTCAAGCCAGGTCACAACAAAACACATCAGTGCTGCAGACTGTTTCAGTGCTTCGCTGTCTACAGTGTAGTCATATGCCCCTCTCTGTTACACTGGCTATCTCTGGAGGAATACTCAGTTATACCTGATAAGACCCATGCCAAGAATCCACTTGTTATATGACTACACAACTCTGCTGCTGTTATATCCGAGATCCTCACTGATGCTTTTACTCAGTCAGATAAGCTTTACTGTTGCAACTGTTTCTCAAGATGACAAGATACTACAAATAAATACTGCTATTTTTTTGGGGGGGTGGGGAAACTCCAAGTGCACTAAAACTTGCTCAAAACATGGTCAGAAAACAAAAAAAAGTGGCATTTCATTTTTTTTTACCAGATCCCTGATGCATACTCACATGCAACTGATTTTACCTTCACAAAGTTTGACTTTAGTGGCTTCTACACAGCCAGTTCTATCATGGCAAGTTAAATGGGAGTTTGGGTTTACAAGATCCGCATCACTGTATTTGTCAAGTTTGTTCCATTCCCCAGACCAACTGTGCAATCCCTTATTTGCAAAGGGCATCCTTAGACAGGTACAATACCTGTATAAATTATTAGGGTCACAAAAGTGCTCTGAAGTACAGCAGTCACACGGCAGAATCTTTGTTAACAGCAATGCCTAAAGCTAGAAGGATTTTTGCTACATCTTTCAAACCAATGTAGTCTTGTCCTGCCATTAAACAAACTCATTTTGCACTATGAGTCACTTCAGAATTCAATCTTTAAGAGCAATTTTGTAGAGCAGAAATGCATTCCTAAGAAATTCAGTTGTCTGCACTAGAAAAGCAGGCCTTGGTGTGTTGAATGCCACGATCTTGGAAGTGCAGCTCTGCAGCACTGAAATGAAATTCACATTCCAGGGTAAGTTTTCATGATCTCCTGCATGTAACAGGGCAGTTCTCAAAGAAAAGGATGTAAGCTGTGAAATGCTACATTTCTGGTACTTTTCATGTCCTTGCCTTCAGGTTCTCTCATCCCCACTACAGAGCTGAAGTTGTCACATACCACTATGTGTCTGTGTTACGAATGGCACAGCTTCAGTGATGAAACAGCAAGTCGATTTTTTTTAAGGGCAAAGCAGTATTTATTAGCTGTTAGTTGCATTTCTGCCTCTGCTAACTGCCCCTTGCCTACGTTACACTTTGCAGGACGTACATTTGCTTGAGTATTGCAGGCTGAGATGCCATTTGTTTGCTGGCCATGGCTTGTACTGGTGTGTTGCCTTTAACAGACTCCTCCCAGAGACACATTTGCATTAGTGAAGCAAACGCACACTGGGACAGTATCAGAGCACTGTTAGACAGAATAACATTATTTATAGAATTCTGATTATTATGCAGCCCAAATTTTGTAAGATTTGAGGTGATGTAGAGGGAACATACTGTTAGGATCTTACATAATTCATCCTGATCACTTAAATAGTTTCTTAAAACAGCATCCCCTGGATGCCTGTTCTTGAAGTGTTTAACGAGGTATACATAAAGTGGGTAATAATTATAATGGGGGTGTAATGAGCTTCACTATCAATGGGAGTCAAAGTACAGCAGATTTTTATCTCAGATCATCATTTCTATGTGCAGTAAATGCACCAGCAAAACGGAGGAAATAAAGCCTTTGAATTACCTCTGGTGAGGGGAATTCACAAAAGAGAAGTTCAGTTTTTATTCTGAATTTGTTCTGTGACTCTTGACAGGTGTTAAAACCTGACAGGTGAAAAGAGCATCTTGGTCGAGAGACCAGGAAGTCTCATGAACTGACACAGATCTATACAGTACAGCTCAGGAAACAGGGTTTCAAATGCCAGTGTGTCTTGGCTACAGGTAACAAGAAATGATTTGTAGCTAAGGAATTAAGCATTAAACTTTCCATACCAAAAGGACAACTCATTGTAATATGATCAAGCCTTAGGTGTGAGTAGCAGACAACCATCTCAGAGATACCCAGAGACCAGCATAATCCACAGGCTACAGTTACCCTAAAATGAATGACCTTTCCTTTTGGGAGGAGAAGTCATTTATTTACAAGCCACATGCATTCACTCTTGAACCTGACAGTGAAAACATCCACAAAGTTCCTAAATGCTGCTGATACATTTTGTAGTACAGGTTGTCACCCTGCTCAGGGCCTGGGCTGAGCCCTGAACTCGCACAGGACACTGACAGCAGGTTCCCCCAGCTGGTTACACATTTCATTCTGGTTAACAGGATTGTTGACCTGTTTCGATGGGAAATACTACAGGGCAAAAGCCCTAAGGCCAGTACATACAAGATGAAGCAGTTCCATCCTTCCAAAGACAAAAAAATTCTTGTTCCAAAATGAAAAAGTTTGTGTTCTGGTTTATTTTTTTCCTGTGCTCCATTTTTTTCTCCTCAGTATTTTTCTCTTTTGTGTCTCAGACTGTCTTATGCATTTAAACAAGTAATTCTGTAGTGAGATCAAACTTACTCACTGAAGCTGTTATCCTGAAACTAATTGAGAATTATGACTGGTTCCACTAAGGGAAAGAAGCCCAAATGGTAAGCAGTGAAGACAGTAAGACTTTGCTGCTCACTGAGCTGATAACACAACTTGATTTTCAGCATTATAAGAAATTAAGTAAACAAGTCACGTAGGTCACTTTGAGAGTTCCAGCCTAATTTCATAAAGCTATTGTCGGTAAACCACAAACCTGTCAGGGCTCCTTCACATGCTGCTTGGCATAGCAATTATGTCATCACTATACTATGTTTGTCAATACACAGTTGATACATATATCAATGAAATTACAAGGAACTGACAGAAGAAAGGAAGGTATGAATACAAGCTGAGGAAATTCAAAGCAAATGCATTTAAGTTCCAAAAACACTCTTCCAGCATGAAAGATGTTCTTTGAAGTCAACTGTTACTTAAATGCAAGCTCTTTTTCTACATCCCAGGATTTTCTGTGCTGCAGCATTATCTGAAAACAAACAAAGCAGAACAACAACAAATAAAAGCACTAATTCTATGTTTGTGAACGTTTCTGGAAGCCGAATAGCTGCCTTGTTTTACCACATTCATCCCTCTTTTCAATTGCAAGAGCTCTGACAAACAAGTTTGGAGGAAACAACTACTTTTGTATTCAACACTCATCTCTACAGGCAAATGTGTCTTGGCTGTTGCCTGTCTTAGGCCTCTAGTAAGCTATTTAGATTCATCAGTTGCACTCCAGCTACTTGCTATAGCTATACATGTGTATACATTGCATTTATGTAACTGGTGTGCACTGGAAGCTGAAGTATTTAAGCTGAACATTCTTCACTAAGTCCACCTAGAATGGCACATACCCACCAATCTAGACAACTCGTTTACAACAGATAATAATCCTTTTTCAGACTGTAGCTGTGGCTTTCCAAGCAGGCCATTCTAAACACTAGCTCTCCAGTGAGCTACGGTCAGTGTCAGTCTCTGAACATACCTTATCTACTTGTGGCAACAACCATGAAGCAAAACTTGACTTGGTAGAGGAAGAATGCTCAGGTACCTCCAACTTTTCATTGCTAACAGCACAGATGCTGAAGGACAGGGCTCAATGCAAAACATTTCTCTACTGTGCTGCATTCAGTACACTATTCTGAAAGCTGAAATAACAGAAAGGTTTCTGGCTTTCTGGTGGGAAGCATCTATAAATAATAGTAATTTAACAAACATTTTAAACCATTTTCTCCTGACCTCCTGCCCATATATGTACCTCCTAAGCAGCCTCCCTCTGGGGCTCAGGCAAGACCTTCTTTTGTAATCTTGGTATATGCTTGAAACAATATGTTTGAAAATGCAGCTTCATACTCACCCATCCCAGTGCTATATTTTAATGTCAGAGGAAAGGAAAATGCTCACTTTCCCTTTTATTGCTACATAACATGTGATGCCACCTGCAAGTTAAGTTACTACCACAGCAGCTGAGTGCCAGCTTCTGTCACCAGAACACAAGGGACCTGGATGACGGTCCCAGATGCCACAAACTACACCAAGGGACATCTCCTGTTACCGACCTTTTCTGCCTTAATTTGATTGCATTTCAAAAATACAGGCACATTTAAAACAACATTAGAAAGGCTAATGGAGTAACATGAAGAGACAAACAGCACTGAATCAAGACAGCTTGTACACACCACATGTAAGCCCAAAACACCAGGAAGCGCTCCAGTGAATGACTCGATCCTTAATCCACCGGGTTTCTGAGGTCTAAATGGATAGGGATGACTCATGAATCTGAAGAATTCACCTCTAAAAACCTAAGCTTGAATATGCAGTGCCACAGGTACAAATGAAATGTTGCCCTGCAAGGCTTTATAAATGACTTCAGTGATTGTATTTCACCGTGTAGAATGACCCTTTCTTAAGTCTCACCACTGCAGCAATCGTCCACATGGACCCTTGCTCCTACTCACAGATCTCTGTTAGATTTTGAACAACACGGATCCAAAGACCAGCCATTGTGTTTAGCATTCTGCATCTACTCTTGACTGGAAATGGGACATCTGAAAACAAAGGACTTGTGTGTGCATGCACTTGGCTCAAAGAACCACCTGAAGTTACTACAAACATATAAACCTCTGGCTTACCTTAGAGGGCAGGGCGATGGCACCTTTTAACTGGTGAAAGCTCAGAATGCCACTGACCACTCTGTGTCAGCTTGCTGTGTAAGTCTAAGATTTCTGTGTCCAAATGCTTTAAATGATCACCAGAAAAAGCAATTTTGTCAAAAGAGAAGAATCTCTGGGGGGATCAGAATAAGCATCAAAGGGTGCATACTTTGGTTCCCAACTGCACTGATACCTTGTGGTGTTTGGTACCTCAGTGGTCTTGTCTAAATTCAGTCATCTCTCCATGTTGCAATGTAAAGAGAACAGAGCTTCAGTTAGCTCTGCTCTAATTGAATCTTTGCTTTTCCAAAATATATAATGCTTCATGGTAAAATACCATCAGCAGAAGAATCAGAACACAACTCTATCACCATTAAGTAATTTTTATGACATGTAAAAATCACATTTGCCTACAAGCTAACTCACAAATTGCAGCATGTTTCCCAGACAGGCACTGAGCACTCAGACCCTCACACACCAAATTGTCAACATCAGCAGCAAACAACATCGAGTCTTACAAACAAAATACATTGTACTCTGAATACCTTCAGTCTGGACTGTCTCCAGTTACCTGTAACAGATGTGGTCTCTGGCTGAAGCGACACCCTTGAGACTTCCCAGGAAGCACAACATCCAGCAGCATTCATCAACTGTAACTCTAGCAACCACAGGGAGGATGAGGAACAGTTGAGGGGGATTATTTGATATTGTGCCTCATATGAGGAGGCTGCAAGCTGGTGAGATTTAACTACTGCAATTTCAGTTTCACATGGTGAGACTAACACAGACTTTATGCTTTAATTCAAGGAAAAAAATCTCTTATTTATAAATGGATAACCTAGGCAATGTTCCCATCAAATACTCAAAGTAATCCAATGCAATGTGTGACTTTACTGTTTTGCTTTATGATACAAACCTGTTAGCCCTAGTTTTTAATGATTTAGCTACTGGATATATTTTTTCCCTGTGGTCTGTGACCACATCATTCTTTCCCTTTGAAAAATCTTTGGAATCACTTCTATTTGTTCTTATTTCAGGGAGTATAACTGGATTATTGATATTACTGTTATTATTACTTGATGACAATTCTCAGAACAGGAACAGGTTAGGTAGACCTACACAAAAACAGATCCCCACCAACAACTGTCATTCACACAGTAGGAAACTTGAATCTTACAACATGCTTTTTTTTCTCCTCTGCCGAACATTTCCCGTCCCACAGTTGTTTTTCAATGCACACAGACATGTAATACAGCTGATACATCCTGTTTCCACTCATTCAGAGCTACACAGCATACAATTGCCTTTGAGGTAGCAGAGATGTATCTCTGGTCACTAGCTTTCATCTCAAAGAGACTTTGGTAGCCATGAAATGAAAATCTAACAGAATTGTCAGGCCAGGACTAAAGGGTGACCTGCACAGCAGCCTGACTCCAGAATTCCAAATAACTTGTATTCCTTTTTTTTTGTAGTTACATCAGGAGGACAAACTTGATGAGAGAGTAATGGGCAGGTTATGGCAGCCATAGCAAACAAAAACCACTGAGGCACAAACTTCTAGTCATGCTTCACTGTTCCTGAATCTTTGTATCATCCATGGCCCCAATTAAAATCCTCCCATTCCTTTGCCTCCTTGACACTGCACAACATGAGCAGCTGAGACAAGCTGATCCAGAAACTGCTGAGCAGCGTGAGCCGGGGCAGAGACACAAAGCAAAGTGCATTCCTGCTCCTGCCCTTGTCACCTGCTCCTAGGGAAGCTCTTGGATCTCTGGGTGCACCTCTTCATTCAGTGCCCAATTTCCCAGTCCACGCTGACTTACCTGCTTGAGTTCTGTGCTGTTAGACCACAAATTTAGGCACAGCTTGTTAGGGAGGCACCTCACTGATCAGGAGCCCAATGAGCTAGTGAACCTGCAGGCAGTCAGCATGTCAGAAGATAAGCTGCCCTCTGAAGACAGACAGTTTTATTCTTTAAGGCAACATTCAGCTCTGTAATGCCAGTTAAGCAACTTCGTCCCCTGTGACGCTTAATTTCTTGCCCTGTGTCTCACTTCTTGCACACCATAAGCTTTTAGGAGAGTGGTAAGTGTCTCTCTTGGTGTCTTTGATGGACAAATTCTTATTCATCATATAAGATCTCCCCATCATATATAAAAAGGATATATTTCATACTCATTGCATTAAGAACTGGTGCATTTTCATCAACATAATTAATGTTTGTTGTATTATCACTCAAATAAGCATATACAGTTGTGGCTTGAGAACAACACTCAGCTCTAAAATAGCACTCTTCATCTGTAGATCAATGCAAATGCAGCTGGTAATTCAGCTCTTCTGAGCAGGCCATCAGCATGACTAGCATATTAACATCTCAGCCAAGGAGCAACACTTGGAGGCATTCTTTTAAAGGTTAATGAAACGGCTCAATATGTACTTCAGCAGTGATTATTTCCAAGAAACTGGTTAAAAGCAAATGGGCCTCACTTGATTTTTAATTCAAATGATAATTTTAATCTGAGCAGTTGATATAGGTGTTGCCTGATTGTGACGATTATGTGCTTGCTTCTCATCCCACTGTAACCTTAGATTTGTTCAAATTAATTGCATATGGTGTTACTGATTAAATTCCCTGGGAAAGGACACAATACTCATACATAATGACTAATTCTCTCAGCTTATTGATTCTAGCTTCAAAATCATTACGTCAGTACAAATGCAGAATACATGGAAGATAAATGCTATCCTTGGTTCACAGAGAAAGCTCATACCAAGAGCAGCTCACAGTGCCCATGACTACTTGACATTAAATATCTGCTTAATTTTACAGCCATCTGCCCACCCACCAAAATAATCTTCTGACAAAACAAAACCATACACCCCAAACATCAGTTTGAAAGCATTTACCAAATTAATACATTATCCACTGTAAAGACACACGTTGGAGTCCTCCAACAAATCATCACTGGTAAGAGATCAAAGAGCACCAGTTTCAAAGACCTAAAAGCTAAGGGAAGTAAGGGGCTGACCCAGGCAGCCCACCTGCTGCTACACACAAGCTACAATTATCTCTCATATTTCTTCAGCTAGGCTTTATGTCCCTTATAGGGCAATCTTATAGGTTAAACCTTTGCAGTCTGAAATCTTTGATGGCTTCTTAGAAATGCATCCGCAGAAAGATCAGGCACTTAACTGCATCACTGCTCAAGTCATAATGTCACAGGCAACTGACCCCTCATTCACCAGTTTCTCAGCAAAGGCAACGAGTTAACATTTCAGCTACAAGAAGAGCTGGCACCATTGTGTAAATAAAGAAACCCAGAATGTCTCCTTCAAAATTTATACAACCTAATTGCACATGGGAATATGGCAAACAGAAAGAAAGGAAGCCTTCCAAAATCTTCCTGTATCTTACTGAGGGGAAACATAAATAGGGCCAATTTATCCTAGCCTCATTGTCCTCTGAGGAGAAGGGTTCTGTGTGCTGGAAGGTGCCTCTCACTCATTTCTGGGGATTTTATTTTTAACCAGAGCAAGTTTTTTTCAATCTGAGACTGTTGAAACTCCTCAACTCCTGTCTGCTATCACACCCTCAGATACTGCAGATAAAATTCAAAGCACTTTAGCACTCATCAGTCCACTGAATGTTGCCAAAGGGATTATTTAAAGCTATCCTTGTCTCCTGAAGATAACCCTTGAATTAAACACGTGAAACAATAAGAAAAAACAATGGAGAGGCAGCAGTGTTCTATTCATAACAATAACATAAGGAGCTCCCAACTAAGAAATGACACTCCCTGCTTAGCCAGCACAAGTGATGTCTAACTTTCTGTGAACAAAGCTGTTACAATATCACTCAGAAATCCTGTACTAAATGCTATTTAGCAGGGTTTTAAGTGTTCAGTAATGTGCATTGTTTGTCTGATTTGTTTGATGTGCTTGCACTGAAAATGCTCAGCAGTATTTTTTTTCTCTGACAGTGCAGCTTTTAAAACAGGTGCAGACAGTAACAGGCAAAAACTGCCACTGTTGAGGTTGTGAGTGTGTGAGAGATGAAACAATATCTGCTTCTGTTTCTGCGGTGGTATATTTCTTTGCAAGGGTTAGGAAACATAGAGAAGGAAAAGCCCGAGCTCCACAGTCACTGGACAAATACAGAGATGGGTTCTTTTTCTTCTTTGTTATTTCTGCTGCTTTATTTTGTAACAGCTGCCTGGTTTCATATGCTGGAATTTATTATCTAGTGTTCTGTACTCCTGGTATTGTGTGCTGGCTTTATCTCTGTTTGCACCTACAAAGTTATTTAATAACTTTCTATCCTACTGCTTTAACTGCATATTACTGTGATTTAAAAATGTGTATTAAAGTCTTCAGATAATTTGTTATTATTGTAAAATAGGTAAGTATGGGCACTGTATAAATTAAACATAACACTTGCAACACATCTCTGCTAGGCAAAACTCCAAATCAGCTAAAGCTTTACCTGAGCTGTATCTAAATAAAATCTAGAGCACACAGTCACAGTCACCAGCTGTCCACTCTTAATTTTTTAAAGCTCTTTCTAGTGCAGGTACTTGTTTTTTCTAAGATAATTAACTTCTTCTCCAGGTATCACTGAAAATCACCTGTAGAGTGCTTTCAAGATACACCAAAGTGAGCTGAATAACCTGTACAGACAGCAAGAAATGTAGTTATTTCAAATCCATAAGCATGTGCAGTTTAAGAATACAGTGCTGAGAAACAACCTCACCTGTCAGATTTTCTATTACTCAAGCACCTAAAAAGCTCACACCTAAAGCCTCAGCAGATCAGGTACCCTCCATGGGAATGCACAGCTGCAGCCAACAGCAGACCAACAGCCACATCCTTAGTCTTTCCTTCCATATTTTACTCTTGTAGACCAGTTTTACCCTTGTGGTTCTGTGAGCAGCTCAAATCTGAGCAAGCGAGAGCTGTGCAGAGCCAAAGACAGAATTTGGCCACCCTTTCTAACTGTGTTAGGTGTTCCACAGGAGCACATCACGACACTTATGCAATGTGACAGTATTGAAGCCAAAAGGCAGGAGCTGGGAGATATGTCAAAAAACAATTAGGAGCACTGGAAAATTTGTGTTCAAGAGAGAACTTCTGCTGTACCACGCTAACCACGCTCATGACTTTGCTCACCTCAAGACTTCATCTATATGAACTGATGAGTGTGTAGGTGTGCATGAACTTTCATGTATGTATTTGCATATATTAACACTGAGTAGCAGAACTGTTGAGCTGTTTTATAATCACTCATATAAGAGCTGTAGGAAGAACCAGTGGATTGATTGTGGTGCACATGTGCAGCCTTCTCCATTGGATTGGGCTTTTTCATTCGGACAAAGTATTACTAGTTACGACAGAAAAATCTTCCTAAAAACAACAGGAAAGAATGAAAAGTAATCACAGATAAGAGGGAAATCATAAAATAATACCTAAACCTCAGCAGGAATATATGTCTCTATGCACAGAGAGATCCCAAGGGAGAAAGGACCAGGCATGAGGAAATTCCCTCGTGAGTAAATCTCTCCTGGAGGTTAATTCAATATACTATGTGTCCCTGTGCCTTAAGAAACTCTGAGTGCATAAGGTATACATTCACCTGTTCATTTTCTCCCAAATATGGAAAAAAGATATTTATTTTAAGAGCCACTAAGACAGAAACAAGGATCTCACTCTTCTGAACTCATTAGGGAACTAAACATCTGACTGCCCTTACTATGGCTCTCAAAACGTCCTCCTATTAAAATCAACTTAAATGCTACTGGAATGGGTACTGATCTGCATATTATGATGGTAACACATGCAGTTTCTTTCTCTGAACAAAAGATGCTGTTTTTCCAAATTAACTTGAAATCAGCCCACTAAAACTTGCTTGCACTGAATAGCTGAATTGCTGCCCTATCTTTTCGTAATATTTAGTTTCTATTCATCTCGAAGCTAAAGATAATGTACACTGTGAAATGAAATGTTCCTTGTGGCTCAGAGTGAGAGCTGTGCTTTGGACAGCCATTCTTCATTAGCCTTGCTGTCCCTTCCAACTGATAGGAGGTTTTTACACATCCGTGTGCCAACCAGTGGCTCATTTTTGCTTTCAGTTGGCAATAAGTAAACCGCAAAACTTCTCTCAAGTCTTCTGAGTGCTGTTCTCAGTTAATTGTAGGTGCTTTCTTTTTTCCCCCACAATTTATATGCAATTCATTAGACTTCAGCTTTTCTTCTTGGCCATGATAAAACCTGAAAGAGTGGTTCACTTTCTCTTTAATTAAAAATATCTTACCTTTGCTCTGAGGCTTTGGGAAGTGCTTTATCTTACTGCCTTTGGTGAGGGAGACTACACAAAAAAATTACTGTGGGTCTTTCTACACCAGCTCTGCTTTTCTCTCTGTTGCTTGCAATTGTGAGGGCTTCATATTTGATAACCCAGATGGTCCCTTCTACTCTCACATTCCTTAAAAAGGACACCAAGTACTGTAAAGTGATGCCAAATGGCATACAAAAATCACTAAATTCTTGAGAATGTCATGCCGTTATTGAGCGAATTTTAGCCCTGTTAATGCAACTTCACTCAATGAAAACACACCTCTTGCAAATGCAGCTTGTGTTAACAAGCTCTGAAATCAGAAAATTAAGCTATCCCTGCCATTAAGCAACACACACATAAATGTGGCCTACCTGCAGACTGCAGCAGGAGGAATGTGTTATTGAAAGCATGTGCAATCCTGACAATACAAAAGCAGCAACTAAAAGCAATCACCAAAGCATATCCTTGTCTGGACATGAGGCTTTGACAAACACATGGAGAGCATCACTATTATTGTGATCTATATCTGTCCTCAAAGGTTTTACACCCTTTTGCAGCAACAGCTGTCTTTAATGACATACTAATATGCCAGCAAGCATGGTGAGGCCCCGACCCCACAGGAAACCCTTACGTGGCAGGCAAGGTAAGTGAACACAACTGACTCTCTATTAGAAAACTGAGTTTGCAGCCGAAGAGCAGCATTTGTTCCCACACATATGCTCGTCCTTGATGGAAGTTGTGCTGGCAATGGGTACTTCAAGACTGGTAAGAAGCTTCAGGAAGATAAGCCTGACTACACAAAAAGCCCATGATGTCACCAAAACATAAATAACTTCAGTAGAGAGCCAAGCCAACGTGGTTTAGAAGCTAGGAATAAGCTAGTAAAGAAATATGATGAAAACTATCAAATCCATCCATATGGAGATGTGCACTGGAAAATTTAATACACATTTATGTAACAGTCAACAGCAAACTAAAGCACTGCTCTCTGTTCAACATCTCTGCCAGGGTGCTCTGCTCACAACTCATCCTTTCCAGAGATCCACAGCAGGTGTCTGAACGTTCATCATGGTCTCCTCGTTACCAAAAACGCATGTGGGAAAGCCAGAGTTTGTTTGTAAGCAAGCAGGTATTAGACTAAGAATGTTTGTCCTCAAACTGTGAAACCAGTATGAAGTCTAATCAAAGGCTTTCCAATTGCAAAGCCTTTCTAAACCACCTTTGTTTTCACATGAGGGATTTGTAAAAGGCACAAAGAACAGTTTGGTGCTCAAATGCCTTTAAAAATGTCTTTGCTAGAAACCACCAAGGAAGTCATTCAGTGTCACAGCTCTAACTTTTTCCAGTGTTACAAATCAGTGCTTTGTTCCTCCTCTACAAAAACAGCAACAGACTGACGCAGTTTTGTGGAATTAGGAATGAAATTTATCCCTCCACACACACAAAGCATCACAGTTGGGATTTTTTAGTCTCTGTAAAATCACTGATCGAAATATGCAGGGGGAAAGCAAAATCCCTAATTTTGGAAAGAGCAAAGATTTTACTAAAGCAGCAGCACTCAAATACACAGAGAGATGGGAGGTCCCAGCCTGTCCCAACAGGACAAATGTTACAGTGGCAGGGTTCTCCAGAATGTACACACATCCCAACTTTCATCTGTTTTTATTGGGGGGAATCTTAGCAAAGGCTGCTAGCAAGTTTTGCTGCTGTTTACCCAACTGCACTTACCCTGATAGGCTAGGAGGGAGTGAGAGGACGAGAAAGCAAATGGTTCACACTGAAAGGATTACAAAATGATGATTTCAAGTGCAAAGGGTCTTTTCTAATGTGTACACACACTAAACAACATCAGAATTATTAGAGTACGTGTTAGTGAAATCAAAGCTTTGCTCTGTCAGGCATCTAGATAAGCACCAGCTGTAAGTTTGGAACTCTCCCATTGCAACTCTAGATGTGAACTTGGGTCTCACACTCTTTACTGCTGCCCTCTCAAATTCTTAGCTGCAACTTTCAAAAGTTCACTACCCTTTTCTATTGTACTTGTTCTCCTTTTTAATATTGTACATTAAGTGGGTGCTAGCAACAGAATTAAGCAGGTGGTCATACAGAGAGAAAACTTTTATAGACATTATTAATATACTTTTTTAAATAGAAGTTTATTTATCTAGTAAAAGCACACTCAGAAAATACATATATTTGTGACTGGGTGAGGAAGGAACGTTAGATCAACTTGAATCTTTTCTTAATGGACACTTTACATGTGGTTGTCTACTTACCACGTCACCCTTGCATTTTACACACTGGTATGTTTTTTACATTGGCCATTCCCAAGAGCAGTCCCACACGAAAATGTCCCTGCTGAGGATGCTGCATTTTTATATGCAAGTCTTTCACAGGAGACGTTTGCAAATCTTCTCCAGCTATATCCCATAATCTGTGAATCTACAGAAATGCACTGTAAACACCTCTCTGAGGTGGGTTCTATCCACTAGTCTTCAGATTACAAAAACGAGGGTTTCAGTGAGATGTGGAAAGCACCAGAGAGCGTTAGAGATTAAACAGTGACAGTAGAAGATTTTCTCAGCATCATGGCTGAGACTTTCAAGGAGCCAAGCAGAGTTTTGGAAAGGAAAAAAAAAGGCAAAGGAAGACAACAAAGTCTAACTGGCATCTAGGAGAGACATCTTACAGCTGCAGAAACTAAAATCTGGGTTTGAACTCTTGAACCTCACAGTTGACAAAGTCTTTGTACGACACTGTCCTCCTTACACACATCATTCAAGACAAGCCACAGACTGCACAGAATCCTTTGATAATAAAATGCCCATCAGAATCAATTTCTATGACTATAGTCACCAGAGATTGGAGAAACAATGGTGGGAAAATCTACCACATAAAATGAAGAATTAAGAAATAGGTAGGGGCAGGGCATATGTTACAGGGCAAAAAAAGATACTTCATTTCCTGAGTGCAAGGAAAAGCAACCAGTATCCTATTGAGATCCTTGTGTTATTCACCTGGCTTCTGAAATACTGCAGAAAATGTTTGTTGGCATATAGATTAATGATTGTTATTGAACCAGAGAATTGGGAAACAATTATTGATTCCTCCACCTCTATTTCAGTGATTTACAGATAGAATCAAATTGTTAAGACTTTCACCTGCTGATAGCGAGTATGAAAGGCTTGGGGAAAAAGCTCAGCACGTTTCCAGGATCAATTGACCAAGTGCTTTCAGAATCCAGCAGTAACAAACAAGAGTCTTGACAAAAGCACTGCAATCAGAGTGCTAATGGAACACATGTTGCCATCACAGTACAGACAAAAGGGGTGAAATGCTATTATTATTTGTTATTACTAAACCCTGCATGCCTGGATGCCTGTTTTTGCATGCAAATACTTGCACCTGGTAAGCTTCAAGGAAAATAAGACTACAAGAGTATATAGGTATAAGCAAAAAACTGTAACAAACATGCATAAACAAATAAAGGAGAAAAATCCCACAGCATGAGCTCTCCTTGGTAGCTGACAATATAATAGTGAAATGAAACCCTGGGAGAGAGTTTGCAGCTCAAACATTGTCTTTTCTCCCAAAGGTCACCAGCACAGATTTCCCCTTTCTACACATTCACCTGTAAGTGTTTTGGAGAATCCCTAAAGAAAACACAGAATGTCTTATAACATCTCTTACGTATTGTTATTCTGTTTCTGATGCACTGTGATTACACTGGAACTGCTCATCTCACACTGACCACCTTGTGCTCTGCATCCTTTTATCTCACCAGCTCCCATCCAAATGTGATGTTACTTTTACTGCCACTATTTTCTCATTGTTTATGTATTTCCTTCTTTCCTTCTCTGTCACAATCACTCATATTTCCCTCTTGCTGTTTCTCTTGATGGACTGTTATATAAAGCTCCAGTTTAATAAGTTTGAATGTACCATGATTAGCAAACACATCGAAATCACTTGTATGTTAGAACCATATTGGTAGGCCCAATGTGTCAGTGGATTGTGGTATAGAATATATAGAGTGTATGATTTTTTTCAAGATGAGCTGCATTAACATTATTTTAATTCTTGAATACTGTGACTACACTTTTTGTAACTAAACTTGTCCAACAGCATCATTGTAAAACAGCACTGAAGTGACAATTACATTAACGATTTGCAAGTAGCCTGACAACCAGTATCACCAACATGAAATGTTAAGTACTGGCATTAAGAAAAAACCTCTCAAAAAGAAAAAATAACTAAGCAGAATTTGGTGACTGACTAATTACAGCTACCTCATTACCAGGACAAACATCAGCATAAGACATTGAGAGAGTTCATGGTTTTTTTGTTTTCTCAGCAGCAGGATCTGCTCAGCAGAACCAACAGCTTTCCTATCAGCAAGAGCCAGCAATGCAGCAGCACTGACACCTGTCAGGCAATGTCCTAAGAAAACTTGGAACCACTTTCCCCTGGTGGCAAAACTTACACTCTGGAGGTTTTCATTATTTTCTCAGACACAGTTCAATTCCAGCGTTTTCGCTTGGGCAGTAATTAAGTGAGGTACATTTTATTCTGAGATTTTAGAATTGCATGGGGATGCTCAGCAGATGTTACTGTCACCTTGGGAAGATGTGATCACACAGCTCTGCTGCACTGGCTCGAACTATTCCCAGAGATTCCTACAAGAGCAATCCATTGCAGTTTAATATGACTCGTAAGACTTTTATTATAATCCCCGCTGCCAGCACTGGATTATGATCAACTGTGTCCAGCTCCTTTTTAGCCCATTCTCTGACTGCAATTTCCTCCTTCCCTCTTTCTTTGCAAATCAATGCTTATTTAGTAACATACAATCTCCATTTTAAGTACATCTTTCAGGATTTTAGGCTGAAAGCAGCTAAGCACATAAAGATTATCATAGCAGCACATGTTGGGATGAAGCTGCAAACTCCGAGGTTCTAGTCTTTATTTGACAAACAAATCCAGCTCAGGAAAAGTCAAGTGACAGCTTCTGAAAACATTCCTGAAGAAAATGGTAGCGGATAAAGGGTAACGGATGCTAAAGAGAAGGCATCTGTTTATTAACTAGATGTTGTAGCATGCTTTCTATTTTTAGAGTTAATATTTATGAGGCACTCTATCAATCAGGTGGTTAATTTCCGCATTCAGACAATCTGATATGTTTTAATTCAGAGACATGTCTTCACTTATGCATCAGAATACCGAGCTCATTTCCTGTGTAGTGGAAGAAAGATAGATGCAGTGCATGGAGTTACCAGCTGTTCTGCCTGACAACGTATGATGTGAAGATTAAAGTATCCTCTGAGAGCTGATTTCCTGCGATTCACAATTAAAAGTTTTGCATTAACCATTAGTTAGGGCTAAAAATTTCAGGTTCATTCAGGTACACAAGACTCATCTCACTGTCATGTCTTGCTGTTGCCTGGCTTCTTCCCATAAAAGCAGCTGCAGAAGTTGCCACTCACTACAGAAAGTAAATTTACACATATTGTTTTACAAAGTTATTCCATTTGAGGGCTGCTAAGGTCATTAGCTGCCATTACCAAATGAAGGGTTTTGTCCTCCAAGCTGGGTCACAAATGTAATATCAGAGCTCTTCCAAATATAGCAGCAGCAGGCATTCAAGAGTAAGGTCATGCAGTCACTTCACAGGGCAAGGGAAGTTTCGGCCTCACTCAATCCAGTTGTTGAAAGACCAACAGCAATCCAAAGTTGATGATATAAGATTAGGGACCAAAGGCTTCTTTGCTTACAAGAAAAATTCTGCAAAGTTGATGTGCTTATGAGTGTTTTCACCAAGTGCAGAGTTTGTTACTTTTCTACAGCTGATCCACACACAGTCCCTACAGGCCACAACCCAACCACTGTCATCTCAAGGGAGTTCTATAAAACACACAAAAAGACGTTTTAGAAACTTAGAGCTCCAGATCTTTCCTCTCAGCTTACTTAACTCCTATTTTCTTCAGGAAAGGATTGGGGCTATGAAAGTCTTTCTTGTCAGAATTACAACTCCCATGTTTTCCCAGTGAAATTTAGTGGACAAATAAGGAGCCAGCCTCAAGTGCTCAAAGATTTTACACGTCACATGGCGTCACAGGAAGGCAGCTCACGGTGCAAATGAGGCAGTCCAAGACAGACTGGATCTATCAGACGTATCTCCAAGACAAGCAATTCTGTGCATCACACATAAAATATACATTCCTCATACAAAATTAAGAGTCCATCATCTGTGCATCCTTCCTATGTCTGTACTATGTGCCAGTATAACAGCTGCTGTGCAGCAGGTTGTAATTAGATTTTCTGCACTCATCCCCTTTCTGTAGTTTTGCCTCATTAACACGAAGCTTGAAGACGTCAACAACTTCATTGAGTGGGGTGCAACATAAAGACTTAAATACATGAACTTTTGGCTGCCATTTGAGAAAAACACTCCCAGAAGAAACTACTGGTTGACAAGAAAGAGTCAGATGCATTAGTATCTCAGTTGTCTTTTTCACTTTAACCCATAAGTCTCCCGTATACACGGCTGCTCTCAGCAGATCTAAATCACAACCCACATGTTTTGGTTTGATAAGCTTCTACCTATTAGCAGACCAGTCATTTAAACTTCCTTGCAATAGATATTAATCTCTTTTCTAATTCCATAAAACTAGCAGTAATAGATTTAGGTGGCTTTTTGGCTGAGATGTTATATTTTAGTTGCGTCTTCACTGTTTAATAACACACACTGACAAAGTGTACTTGCTGCTGTGCTGAATATGTCTTAGTGTAGCTGGCCTGGAAGGAAACAAACCTCACTGGGACATTATATAAGCACAGTTACCATTAATTTCACTCTGCTGCTTTATGCCTTTAGCAAAAATCAGTATGCAAAAACATTGCAATTTAGATATTTTTAATTAGCTGTTATTGAGTTAAAAACTGTTTTCCTTAATAGGACCCAAGAAAAATCTAAACAGACTACTAAATTCTGGAGCTGTGTGAACTTTACGCTGCATTCAGTCTAAATCTTCAAGACTGGCATTTCTAGTGCACAAAGTAACCTCCCAGAGACTTGAAAAAGTGTTAGGAAAATATCCCACAGAATTTCCACTTACATAACTAATCCAGAGTCTTCTAAGAAAGTTGAAGTAAGTAAACCTGGCAAGCTCATCGTGTTATAAACAGCTCTGTCTGTACTTTGTGTATATTTGTGAATATAGGATTGGGAAACAAATAAGAATTGAATTAATTGCAGAAAAAAATGAAGCTGTTTAACTCACAGGAAGGATTTGCTTCAGGAAGTAACTTTGTGAGAGTATTAAAAGGTACTTTCCAAAGCAATCACTAAATGAAAACATTCAAATAGGACAACGTTGTAGAATTATGACATAATTGTAATCAAGGTCTGTGAAGGCTTTAGAGATTTATGACCTGCTTCAAAACTTACTGATTCCCCCACCAAAAAGATTCTGAGTCTAGTCACCTCCCCCAGCCCAAAAAGGGTGGGAGAGAGCAGAGTATGCAACAGTGCCTTTTTCTTGAATCTAAGGATTTCCCTGTGTAGCCAGGAGCAATGACTCCAGAGGAGGAGGCAGCATCAGGCAAAGACATGTAGAATATCAAGAGAAATGAGGTTTGTGTTTGATAGCTGACAAATATTGAAAATCAGCTGTAGTCAAACACAGAAAAATCACATTTAAGCACAGAAATACAAAGTCCATTTTGTCCTGCACCACTGTCTCGTGTTAGGTTTGCAAGTGGTCCTCTGGTGAAGCATTTTGCCTGTCCCCATACTGCCACCACAAATAGATTGTGCATGTCCAAAGTAAATGAGAACAGAGTACGACAGCAAATGTACAAAGACAACTAGATGGCAGGCAGAATGCGAGTCAGAAGCCACTTTCTTTATGATATCACATCAGTTTTATAATCCATTTTTCATGCCATTTACTATACACTGTATGTTTTGAAATGCCAAGTTCCTTCACACTCCATAAAACCAGGAATCTGCAGTGTGCACACAGAGGGAGAGGGGAGCAACAGAAAACTGATTCGTGCATAGCATTAAACATAAATGGTAAAATGATGTACATGGGAACTTCAAATAGTGCAAAGACACATGGAAAGGCACCTCCCTTCCTATCACACAGAGCTTAGTTTCACAGCTTCCATCTCTGTGGCTACACCCCAGGGAACAGCGTTGGCATGGTAACAGCAGGCTCCCTGGCTTTCCTTTTTTTCCTGTTAGCAGCCATAACAGTTTTTTGTTAGCTTCAGGATCAAGTCAATTTAGCCTGAGAGCACTGGTTATTTGGGGCAAAAAGGAGAAATGAGGGTTTGTCTCAAAACATAACTAATCCTTCAGGAGGCAGAAGCAGAGCTTAGATTAAAAAAGAACCAAACTCCAACCTAAAGAACAGTTACACTTGGCTGTGCTGAAATAACAGAGCATCAAAAACACTGTCAATATGTCCAGGGTCACATTAAGGATAGAATGGGCTAAATTGGATTTTTACTCTGGTGTCATCATCAATTTCAGTAGAAAAGCAGAAGAGGGGTTAGAATTAGAAACAGAGTCCAGTTCATTTCAAAATGGTTGTTGGAAATGAGGATATTTTCAGATAACTTTTCAGATAACTACATGAGCTTCTCAGCCATCGTATCTGCAGATCCAATTCCATATACAGGAAAAATGTCAGGTTTTTTACAACAAAGCAAGCAGTGCCTCATTCTGTGCTTCCATTATTCACAGAAGAGTAACTTGCAGACTAATGAAGCACTATATATTAGAATACTATGAGAAAAAAGGTCTGTAAATCACAATGCATATAGTTTAACCTTACCCCTAACAGTGTCTCACTGATTCCTTCAATGACTGATTGAATTATTTCCTTAGTGTTGCCTTTCTTCTCCAGCCAAAGTCATAACAAATGAGATAACAGTTGATTAGACAATGCTTGTAGTGGACATGTAAGGGTCTGTAATAGATCCCCATGACACATACAGAGCAAAACAAGTAATCTTGTTAATCTAAACGTTTGTGTAACTTTCTCTTTTACACATTGAAGAGCTGACTCAGCAGTTAGAAAATGTGCCAAATAAAATCATCCTCTAGGGATTCCAGGCATCTCTAACATGTGATGTCACTTTGTACCACTATGTAGTAATATTGCCATCTCTTCCTGCAGAAATGTACAGAACATGATTCTGACACCTCCTGGAAATGTCTGTGACTGGATTTGATGTGTGGTCTCACTGGTATCTCAGCTATGTTTTGTTCTTCCAAGGTGTTTCTCACTTGTCAGATGATGATCTCAGGAAGAGAGTAACAGATTACCTTTCTTTTTTAAAAGTTAAATCTGTCTCAAAAGAACTTGTGTCCATTTCTTTCATAATGCAGCCCAGGCAACCATTAACCACATCTCAACTTCATTCTTGCCCAGATCCTTACAGCTTTTAAAGGAAAATAAGAAAACCATTAATTAATTAATGGAAGGGTCACAGCTACTTGTAAGGTCTCTCCCACGCCTCAATTGTTCCACTTTACCTCCTCTATTCTCTAAAACATGAGATAACTGAAACCACTGTCCTTCCTTGCTACCTCCCAATAAAGCTGACCTTCCTTAAAAGCATTCCAAGGACTTTGGTCCCTGCCAGTGGAGACAGGTGGATGTGGAAATACTGATGTGTTCATGTTTACACAATCTAACAGTTGCTGTCTGGCAAAGAGAGGCCATTGTGCCTGGCATTCATGCTGTGTGCCCAGGGTCGTGCCTGGCATTCATCGTGCTGTGTGCCCAGGGTCGGCAGAAATGGCATTTACAATGACTGTGGGGGTGTGAGGGGGGTGGTCTGTGGTTCCTGCTGTACTGTTACCTTGCTGTTCGGTTTTGTAGGACTCAAAGTGCCAACTAGTTGTAAGCCAATGCTAGAGCAAAGTATCACACTGCCTGTCTATGGCAAGGATGAATAATTTAAAACAAACAATTCTCCCCCTCCCAAAGAAAATGATTCCATCGAAAACAAGAAGTTACAAAAAGGGGAGTTCTGTCTGTGCTTCCAATGAATGTGTGTGAGAGGAAGAACTGAGGCAGCCCCATGCACTGACACTTTACTACTAGGAAAAAAAGTATGCAAACTTGTTCTGATTAATACCTATGGTCCTACTTATCTTGAGAGCTCAGTTCTCACTCGTAAAGGTTGCTGTCAGCACACTGATTAAGCAGGTATGGCCAAAAGCCAATCAGGAACCCAAATCAGTATTTAAGAGCTTTTCTTCCTGATTGAACAATAAGGTCCTTTACCTCCACTTGAGCTCAGTTCAGCTTCATAAGCTTCACTCTGCAGGGCTCTGCTGTTTCTTGTAGTGAAAGAGTCCAGGCTTACTCAGCATGGCTTGAGCTGGTATTTCTGACTCACTGACACAGGGTTCTGCACAGCAGCTGTCCATCACCTCTGGAATGAATTTGCCTTTGAAATATCAAACTTCTTACATGGACATTGAGAGTGAAAAACATTAGAGTTACCTTCCCATAAAGCTTAAGGCTTACCACTCCATTCCATATTCTTCTCATTGTCCAGAAACACCATCTTTAAATATTACTACAGAAACTTATATGATCATCTATTTAGTTTTGTAATTGAGCCTTTTTAATGACTACTTACTCTACTAGATGGGGCCTTTTCAATTTGTGTGAGAGAAAGGACACATTTGGTGCACAAAATGGAAGTGCAAGATTAAGTCAAGAGAGTGGAAGTGTTCATTTGCAATAGCAAATGCAGAACTGGATGCAGATGTATGCCTTTTTCTATTATCAATTTGGTTTTGGTGAAGGTTAGAATTGTAGGTGATGGTGTACACTGCCTTCCACAGCTACTGTAGTTCCATGTGTAGAATAATGTGCTACATTTAAAAATCAATATATTTCATAGAATCATTTTGGTTAGAAAAGACCTTTTTAAGATCATTGAATACAACCCTTCCCCTCACCCTGCCCAGCCCAGCACTGACCCACAGCCCTCAGCACCTCAGCTCCACAGCTTTGGGATCCCTCCAGGGCTGGGCACTCCCCCAGCTCCCTGGGCAGCCTGGCACAGGGGCTCACACCCCTCTCAGGGAAACAGCTCTGCCTCAGCTCCAATCCCAACCTCCCCTGGGGCAACTTGAGCCCATTTCCTCTTGTCCTGTCATTTCTTCCTGGAGAAGAGACTGACCCCCACCTCACTACAACCTCCTGTCAGGGAGTTGCAGAGGGTGCTCCTGTCTCCCCTCAGCCTCCTCTTCTCCAGGCTAAATAACCCCATCTCCCTCAGCTGCTCCTTGTCAGACTTGTGTTCCAGCCCCTTCCCCAGCTCCAGTGCCCAGCTCTAGACACACTCTGGCACCTCAATGTCTTTCTTGTAGTGAGGGGCCCAGCACTGAACACAGCACTCCAAGTGCAGCCTCACCAGTGCTGAGTACAGGGGGGAAAAATTTCAGAGTTAATCCTTACACAGTGGCAAGTGAACATGAATCATAAATAACACACAATTTCAAATTCACTTTGGAACAAGCTATGAAACACTTGAATGACAGAAGGCCAAATAAATGTAGTAATCACATTTCAATGCTAGATGATCGATAAGCCTCTAGGAACTACTACAATAAAAGCTCAAACTCTGCTGAGGCACATTCATCAGTTTATTTTCCATGCAAAGACTGACTAAAGGCTAAGACCACGTCTTGTTGTCTACGAAGGCTGAGACCAGTCAAGTACTGAAGCTTGTATTATAATTCCACATATTTCTAAAGTGCAGAACACAGATTCTTGTTGTGCTTCTCACCAGGTTCTGTAACCTGCATTTCTTTTTGCTTCGTGTTTTTCAGGGGAGATTTTCCCCTAAACTGTTAGGAAATCAGAATGCATTTGTCACATGGGAGTTGCACATCTGCATCTGAGTAGTGAACTGAGCAGTGTGCTCCTGTCTTTCTGGTACAATACCTTTTATTTCTACAACTAAATAAAAACCAACTGCAACAACAGTAACCTTACCTCATTTTTGAGACACTACACTATGAACACTTTTTAAACTGTTCACATTTAAAAAGCATTCATGTAAAAGTGCGTATATAGAAAATATTGAATAGACAATCCAGTTATCTGTGGATGTTTCTTATCCAAATCTGTTTGACCAGATTGATTGTCTCCCTGAGATTTGACTGCAAAGGACTGGATGCAATTATAAAACCACAAGCTGTTTGTGAGCATTTCTGGGTTTTACAGTTCAAGACTATTTTCATATACATGCTAGTCTTCACTGTCTAAATTATTACGACCAAAGTCATTCAATAGAACCCCTTACAACATGTTATAGCACGGCCTAATCATAGGCTGTATCAAAATAAGATTTGGTAAAGGCAGTACAGGAAATAAAGGAAATAAGATTACACTAATTCAAACACTGAATAAAGAATGGAATGACTCTCTTAATTCAGGCAATTTGAATTATTAATGAACTGTTTGCCTCTGTAGAGGTTTAGTCTATTAGAAAGATTTCCTCAGCCATCAGGATCAGGAAATTGGAACCTCGACTTCTGAAAGGTCAAATGCAACAAGCTGGAAAAGGCTGCTCTTTTCCAGAACTTCTTTCTTTGACTCACATCAAAAGTAGCAGGAGGTCCATCCTCGTAATTGTGTAACACAGTGCTACAGTAAAAGAGTGGGACACTGGGACAGCAAGCTAAACACATGGTTCCAAAATGATTCTCCAATACTGTGAGGAGGTGTCATTTCTACCATCCAGATGCCATAGCAGCAGTGTGACAGGTGTGATGCCAGTTTTGTATAGGTCTGTCATTGTTCATTACTAAACAGCCACAGCAAGAAAAAGAAGTCCTGTTTGCTCCTGCACCTGGTGCTCTCACCTTTCTGCTCCAAAAGAAGAGTATTTGTTGTGAAAGCTAACAGGCCATATCAGTTTTAGGTAACCCGTTAACCACTTTGAGAACAGAGACAATGCTTTGCACTCATGAACAAATGTTGACTTTATTTGTTTATTTTTCACACTGTTTATTCCAGACTTACAGCATCTCAGAGGTAAAACATCATTCACCTGTTTTACATATTAGCAGACTTCTAGGCTTAAATACAAATCTAATTTCTTCTCTGTGCCTACCAACTTCTCTTTGAAGAACAGCACTATTTGCCAATGTCTGAATTTGACTGAGACTTCCCATAAGAAATCTGTTGGTATTGACAAAATGGCTGAAAGAAACTACCAGCCCTTCATATTACATATTTTATCCCTTTAATCTTGCTTAATCATATCATTGATGAAGTTGCTTTGGGATTTGTTTGGCCTCTCTGACCATGCTTTTGGCAATTTGCTAATCTTTACAGCTCCTTGTGATGTTACTCTTCTCTATTAAACTGAAACCAATATTAAAATCTTACTTTATTTTCGAACTGCAATGATAAGAGACAGTTCCCTTCCACAAAGCCAATACTACAGAGATTCGGGTAAAGACACAGAGGTGATCCCTTGAGGATTAAGAACATTGATTTTGGCTGCTGTACCTCAGCTGCGTGGCTGGCCCTTGACCTTGCCATTCATTTCTGCCATGACTGAGACATTTTGCATTTCAACATTGTCCAGTTGTAGTAATCTTAGAACAAACCAACCCACAAAGTAAAAAACTCCAAACCCAACCAAAACATACATTTTTACCCCTGATCTGCTTGCCTTGCCATCATTCACCCAAGACATGTTTGCTATCCTTTCATAAATTTCAGCAATGCTGGTTGAAGAGGAAAGCTGCAAGACAAGCACAGCAGAGTGCTGCTGCCAAACAACTATGCAGCAATTATGGCACTGTCAGAGCTGTAGGTATTTATCTTTGCTAAGCAAAGCATGGGAAAGTATGTGGCAAAACAGTCAGTAAAGCAGTTTTCAGGGAACAGGTAGTCAGAAGTTTAACTTTATACTAATGCATTATTCTTAACATTTAGCTGTATGGTTTTGTTCCACCAACCCTTGATGGAATTTCTGAGTACCTCATACACAGCCCATTGTAATCAGGGCTTTACAATTCATATTTCTGAAACAAAATGTGCTCCAATTACTTCAGAGATTTCTTGCAAAAAAGTGACATAAGCAAAATGGAATGTACAACCAAGTTCCAAGTTCAACAGTTACCACAAATATCTGTCAGAAACTCTTTACACAATTGCCAGACCGTGCTCTACAGCAGACTGGATAGTCTTATACAATCACCTTTTGAGTTGTGTAAATGAACATATGGCACAAAAGTGATACGACAAACAATGACTGCTTTTCATTGTGCCTCTGAGCTACTTTGTCCTGAAGCAGACTGACAGAAAGACAGACATGCTCCTCTCCTTATTAGTTTTCAGAGGCACCGATTCAACGTTTGTATAAGAACACAGAAAACAGAGTTAACTGTGCAGATGCATTTTAAAGCTGTAGCTATCAGCAGGACTCATTAACTTCCCAAAGGTTGCCCAAAAATCGTTTATTTACAGTGTTAATACCTCACCTATGTTTCCCAAAAATGCATATCTCTAAACGTTTAACTTTCTACAACACATCAGAGGTGTCAGGCCTTTCTTTTTTATGCATTTTTCTTTCCTGCTTTCAGCAGTCAGCTGTGAGTATTTCCAGCAATGTGCCCAGCACCCTCTTCTCTCAGCAGCAGTGTCGATGCCACTGCATTACCTTACTGACACTGCAGATAATTACTCCAGTTTTGCAGAGAGATCTTGACTGCAACCAGTTCCAGATGGAGAGTACAGGCAACTATGAATGCCAACTACATTAGAAGACAGAACCTTCCCAGACCTACCAGGGAACACATATCCTGTCTTCCCTGGACTGAAGCTCTGTCTTCTAAAGAAGTTCGTTATGTTTTTCTACTAATCTGGATAGGAACCACACAGATGAATATTCCCATCAGGTCCTACAGACATACATTTCTGAATTTAACAACTAATGCCAGCATACCAAAAGTAAGCATGGTTCTCTAGTCAGGGATTAATGGGAGAAAAATCATATATAAATTGTTATGAATAAGTACAAATTATTTGGTTATTCAAATAAGACTTTAAGAAACAAAAAGTTTCTGCAAAGCTACTGATTCAGATTTATGTTACAAACACACATCTCTGCTTCAGGAGGTCAATTCACATGCACAGATCTTTCTGAAGTCAAGAACTATAAACAGCTTGCTTGAAAACAAAAAAACCTCCCTCCCAGCAAAGCACTTTTATAAAGATGCCACAGCTACTTGTATGTGTAAACATCACAGAACACATTCCAGTATCAAATTCTTGAGAAGATTTGAAAAACCAAACCAAACACCATTCCCAACTCCAGTAGTCTGGTGTTTCCTCACAAAACTGACTATGCTCTCAGTCCCCAAAAGTAATCACTTGTGGCTCCAAAGCATACTGCAGCAGACAACCTGATGCTCCACAGACCATTCCTTATGCAAAAATCCTCAAATTTCATACCAGACAACAGCTCTGTGTATTTCCCTATAAACTTACTGCTTTCTAATTTTAAAAACCTATTTGGAAACCATTATGCAGCAACCTTTTCTCCTCAGTGGGATTCAGCAACAGATTAGCCACAGTTGAAACTTAGGATTTGTACCCTGTGGCTAAGCAAAGGAGAAGCCATGCTGGTTGCTAATGTTTTGGTCAAAACTAACTTTAAAGAAAATAAGAAGCCTGTGACTACTGACTGTGATTTAAGTACTATTCTACATGGAACAAGTTCAACCGTTGCAATAATAGGACAAATTTTTGATAACAGGTTCTAGAACCATTCTAAGAATTTCTGCAGGGGAACAGTTGGATGTACCAAAGTCATGCTGCTCATCACTGCAGCCACTTCTGAACTTGGTTCCCCACACAAGTGAATCCGATTTCCTGCTGGTTTCTCTAGCAATTACACTGGGCTTTGTACAAGCAACACCTGCAAGTACCATTTTGCAGTTTGACTGTTAGCACGGCCAAGCTGATTATTTTAATTGAGCCCACAGCTGTGAATTCTTATGAGACCTTATACATATATCAGTTAAAACCCCTCTATAGGTAAATGTTAGGTTCCCAAACACAGAAAAAAACCTTAAAAATTGTGAGCCTATTGAGAAAACTTGAACAGAAAAAGACAGCAACATAGTAATGATTTCCACAAACAATCTAAAAGAAATGAACAGGCCAAGTGATTATGTTGTTTACAAAAATATCTAGAAATGGAGTTTCATCTTTCTCTGTTCAGGGAACAGGATTCAAATTTCTGTCTCTTTCCCATCGGTTTTAAAGCAAGCAGTAGTAGCTGTTTGTTACTGTAGTCCGAAAAACATTAGCAAAGCCCTTCTTATTTTATGAAGGATAGATTTCCATTCCAGGTTTTATTTCAGGAGGGATCAAACTTGTCCAGAGACTGATCCCCATAATGCAACCTCTCCTCTCTGGGCAAACAGCCTCTAGGTAACTTCTAACCACTCTATTCAGTACAAGGTCTGCCTCTAGTCCAGTGCTTTCTTTTCCTCCTGCCCGTTTGGGTACAGCTGCTGGGCCTCCACAGGGATGAAGGATCAGTGTTTGGCTTCAGAGTTTGCTATTTGGACTATTTTGATCTCTTTCCTTTGGAAAGTCCCTGTTCAAACTGTGAAGTCTTTGGGACACACCTTGTCTTTCAAACACACTCATAAAAGTTACTTGAAATTATTCTGTCCCAGTAGCAGCTGAAAATTATGGAGGGGCTGGAAAGTGTGTAAAAAGACAGCATTTTCCAAAGAAAGCAAACACATATATCCTTTCCCCAAAAAACCCAATAACACTGTAGGATTTGAAAGACAGGCTGCACAAAAAAGCCAGCATAGAGAAAGTGACGCGAGAAAGATGAGAGAATTCTGCATGTAAGTGACAGGAGAGCTAAAACATGCAGCGTAAAGCCTGTGTGAAAGAACAGATCTGTTCCCTCCCTCCCCACTTCC
The DNA here is from genome assembly GCF_028858725.1 of Colius striatus. Lineage (NCBI taxonomy): Eukaryota > Metazoa > Chordata > Aves > Coliiformes > Coliidae > Colius > Colius striatus. Next base: position 3,977,437 of record NC_084772.1, read on the forward strand.
AAGTCTTGCAATTACTCAGCCAGAACTTCTTGGTTACATCCCTAGATTGGTGTTTAGATTCTGGATCTGTCTCTGGCTCTTGCTCACAGCCCTCTGTGAGACTTCAACATGTCATTTTCCCTCTCTCAGTCCCCCTGCCTTGCCACGTGTTGTTGCCAACCTAAATGGACAAGGCACTCTTCTTTTAGCTGATGCTGCCTTCTTGCATTGTAGAATAGTCAAAATTACTAGTCTCAAAAGGTCTAACTATTAGTAAGTGTCCAAAATCAAGATCTTGGCATGGCTCAGTATTGCATGAAACACTGATCTCACCTTTATCTCCAGTTATCTGAAAATACATTTGGGTTTAGGTTTTAACACGAATCTAAAACATGCAAGATTCTGTCTTCTGTGAGCTCCTGTGAAAAGCTCTGTGTGAAACTTACCTTTTCAGGTCAGTAAAAAGTCTAAAATACTGAAATATTTCCTCAAAAGCAGAAAATTTTCAGCAGTCTGACCCATCTCAGTTTTGGTTCAAATACTTACAATCAGGTGACTGCACTTTCGTTTTAGGACTTTTCTTCTCCACAAAATAATTGAAAAAAGTAGATTTTTAATGAAACCCCTAAATGTTTCCTTTTGAAAATATAAAAATATACAATACATTCATTTTGGTTCAGCATTGTTTTCTCTTGAGGTGGGAGGTTAATGGAGAACAATCCCATTTGGCAATGTTTTTGTTTTCAGTTCATCCGTATTTTGACACACATGTGTTATGCAGACAATAGCATCAGGAAGGTCTGTTTCCTTTGTCTACAGTATTCTTCAGTGGGAAGATTCAGATGATGATTCAGAGTTTGCATAATCAGATTTTTAATTTAGACAGAGGTTTAAGCCTCTTGCAGAAAAAACCCTCAAACCCCAACAACCAAACCAGATTATTTGCTTGGAATATTGATGGGACACACAGACCCTAATGACGCTCGTCCTGTGGTACCTGTCTCAATATGGTAGAGAGGGAAGGTCTTGCTGGATTTTTAGATGCACAAGAGAATTTGGTGCAGAAGAAACATTCAGGGCCAATAACCCAAGATGTCAATGGACTAAAACCATTCTCTGCTATTATTTAGCACCCTACCACAGCATCAGACCTTAAGATTGGCTTTTGGGTACAACAGAGGCACCAGCCAAGGTGCCACCTTCCCTCAAACCAACACAATTAGAAGATCATTTGCAACATTTCCAGATATGGAAGTACAGCATGGCAGACCATGGAGGTTTCTGTTTTTGTGAGGTATTAAGAACATCCTGTCCTCTTCCAAAGCAGAGAGAGTACTGAGTAGGAAGTGTATCACAGGAAACTACCCTCAGGCATAACCAAAAAGGGTTCCCAGCTAATCATGGCGTATTGATAGTTGCCTCACTCAAAGCCATTCAATCTGCACTTTCCTTCCTTCCTCTCTATTAATCTGACTTCAACATTTGGGGCTAAGGTGAGGAGCTTTATTTAGGGCGAAATGGTAACTGCTACTTTTCTCAACTGTGCAAAGGCTGTAAAAATACAGCTTTTAAGTACCTGGTTGGTCATCATCAGCAGGTGAATGGTCAAATATTTGGACCAATAGACCTAGTTTAGATCTACCCTTCACATACATAATTAGCCATACAATTCCAATTTTATCCTACATGGATATTAATGACACTGTTCCAATCACACAGTTTGCTTTACTGCATACAAGTTCCCTGCACATTAAATTTACCTTACTAAGTAATAATAAATTTCATTTCTTCAGTGATGCATGTGCTATGCATTCTTCTTATTAGTTGGTGTTATTACAGCTACCAAGCACCTGGACCAGTAGTAAACAGTTATTATCACTGTAATGGATGGGAACTCAGCGGTTTATTGTCCATGTGTTAAACTACTACCATGAAACAACATGCATAGCTTCCTAATGAGACCCAATACTACTGGTTGTACTCAGAATTTGATTATTCAGTCACTTACCTTCATTTAGGTTTATCATCAGAATTGTTCAGCACCAACTGTTCAGGAGACACTGTATCTGCCCAAATTAAGTAACCTTTTCACTTTGCATTACTCACCTAAGAATTATTCAGTAAAAAAAACCAGCTCATTTTCAGGTTCATGTAGGAATTGTTTCACTGCACAGCAGAATGTGAAAATCCTTAGTGGCCTCTCCATACCCATAAAACCATGGGAAATTCAGCTTGGAAGGGACTTCAGGGGGGCTGCAGTCCAACCTCTGGCTGAATGTAGGGTCAGCTACGAGATCAGACCAGGTTATTCAGGGGTTTATTGAGTCCCAAGTCCTTTCATTAATGAGAATAAGGATAAATATAAGTATATTTAGCCCACACATACAAACAGTCTTTGAGCTGGCACAGTAGAAACAAACCTCAGTACCAGGAGCACAGTGCAGAGAAATCTGAGCTGGATCCATGTGATCTGGGTTGATTCAGAAAACACTCTGGGGTGAGGTGATTAATTTCAGCACAGATCAAAATGAAATGACTACACTATTTCTGGTCTCCAAGCTAAGAAGCATGCATAGAACTTGGGCATTTACTCCTCTTCCTTTAAGTTTTTGGTTATCCTTTTTTTATGTTTTAAATTCACGAGCAGAAGTACAATTTCTTCAGGACAAATGACTAAGTTAACTCAGGCTGTTTCCAAGGCCTTTCTTTTCATGCAAAGAACACGATACAGAGAACAAAACCCCAACCACACTTAAAGAAGAATTAACGTTAGTGCTTGATGGTTCAAGCTTTCTTTCATTTCTCTCTTGGTTCTGCATGACTATTGCTTCTTAACCAGGAATTACATTTGTATAACTCAAAATTATTGAGGAACAACTAAACATTTTCATCAAATAAAAGTTAATACAAGAATCACAGCAATCTAAAATTTGAAACACTTGTAGAGCAGTTTGTGTGTAAAACACCCAACTATGTAACTTTTTTTCTCCCTTCAGGTCAAAAGAAATTAGATTTCCTAAAATAAATGCAGGAGTAAATGTTCATGTGTCTAGGTCCCAAACAATAAAGATGCTGATAGAAAATCAGGAGCACATATTTTTCGAGTAGAGAATAAATTCAAGGGCTAAAGCTGCACAGAGGGAGAGGCTGCAGTTCATGAGATTAAAATGTAAGCACTTCAGAGTGAGAATGAGCAAACTTTATATTCAAATATTTCTGGCTGTTCAAATTTAGACTCCTGTTAAAAGTTCTATTAAGAACCTTTCAGAGGCAAACAATAGGCTTTTCAAAAATAAGACAGTAATTCTCTGATAAAAAGAGCCAACTTTGAGTCAGACAAATGAAGATTATTAAACATTTTTTTTAACAACTGAAAGCATGAAAGAATTTTTTCTCCTTAAAAATGTAAGAACTCACCCATAGCTATCAGTCAATAAATAGCAACAGATGTAAGGGAAAGCGCTGATTAGTTTTCTATTTCAAATTGGTTCGTATGTGTCTGAAATAATCCAACTGCAGATCACATGGTTAAAATAACAAAGTTCCTTTGGATATAATTTTTTTAGGTGACTGCCAATTTTAAGAAGTGATTACATTTCACATGGATAGAAAAAGAGTTATAAAACAAGTTACGTAATACCTCCACTATATAGGTAAAGTCCTCCCTGCTTATAGTCACAAACTGAACAACAAACTTTAACCTAACAGTAAAATCAGAGAATCCACCAACTTCAAACCATGGGCTCAGAAACTACAGCTAAGGAGTTGCTTCAGTGCAGCTACTGCTTCAGCCTACTGGCTGGAAAACTACCAAGCCTTTGAACCTTACCTCCAGCATTTGAAAACCAGAGGCAGAAGAGAAAGTAGCAGCAAAGGAATAGAACATCAGCTGCCTGTCAGGACTGAGCACTCTCCACTTTCTTCAATTTCAATTTCTGATGAATTTTTAGACCAAATATCTACACTCATCCTGTCACTATGAGCTAGAAAGTTAATAACCACAATCCTTCTCCCATTGAAGGGAGCTGCAAACAACTATGTTGCAATTAATGGCTGCAAGAACAACAACTGTTGTAACATGTCTTTTAATGCTCACTTCTCAGCGTGCTCCTGCAGAAGAACTCATTGAAAAGAATTCTGCAGTTTCTGATCGAGTTCACACTGCACTAGCTTCTAACCAATTAACAACCAGAGAAATACAAGTTAGATATTCAAGGCCTCTGAACAACTTTCCCCTGCTGTGATCCATTTGCTGGCTGCAAGATATGAGAACAGAACACGGTCCAGGAAAGGATTACCAAACTTGATTAGAAACAACACTTTCCCTGCAGCCCACACATTCGTAAGAATGGTAAGAGGGGAGGGAGGAATGAAGATATAACAAATAAGAATTAGTCTTATTTTTTAGTAAAGGAAAACCTCTGTGATAAGACTGCAAAGAGCACACAGGATTTGTCTTTCAATAAAGTAACATCCCTCATGACTTCCCTTTTTTTTTTAACTTTCCTGTTATCAGTGAGATCACTTTTAATCACACAGATTAAAGAAGGGGCAGGAGCACTCAAGAATGACATCTGCAGGTATATAACACACAAAATTGCTGGTATAGCATGTGCTGTATGATCCCTCATACAAACAAAGCAAGAAACAGAAGAGACTTCTTACTGACACTTCCCAGGTCCTTCAGTAGGATGTATGCCAGACAGTAATATTAAGCTTTGTATACTCTAGGAGAAACTGTTCCATCCCAATGGAGACCTTCAAGTAAGACTGTATATTATACACATGAAGCTAAGTAGTGGACGATGTACTATATTTTCCATGAACAAAACCTTAAATATCTTCTTTACTCACAATGTCAAATGTAGTTTTCTACATGCAATTCATTTTGGACTGTAGATATTTTTTCCTCTTCTTATACTAAAGTCACTTCCCCTAGCATACAAAAATGTCTTGAATTTCCCCACTTAGTCACTTTGAATTCCAATATATAGCAAAAAATCATGCAAAGAAAACCGTATCTAGAACACAAATTATGGAATGGAGTAAGAGTGAAAAAACTGTATTTAACCCTTCTCTCCCAGGTCTAACAACTGAAACTGGCATATAACTAGAAAGGAAAAGAGAGAAAGCAGTCTGAAATTAAGATTCCATTCTGTCTTAGAAGTATTTAATGATGCAACTCATAAAAGGGTTTCAACTGACTTGCAAGCGCTGGGCAGAAGCAGCACAGTCTCTGTGACGGACTGATTCCTGTCCCTACCGTCACGTCTCGTCATTGTCATTTTGTGCATCTTTTATGAGGTTATGCCCCTCCCACAGTAAAAGCAACAAAAGGACATGACTTAAGGTACCTACTGAATATACAATTAAAGGGTGTGGGAAATTGTTCCCTTTGTATTCCCAAAGTTAATTCCCTTTAGTTTAGAAAGGCCAAGTTATGCACCAGATTGGATAATATTATTATCATTATTACTACTGCTATCTATTGTATTATTGCATAGCATTATATAGATGAACATCTGACATTGTTCAGACACCAACGACACAAGTTCATTCAGAGAGACTGTAAAGAAATCAAGTCTACTACATGGAGTTATTACTGTGCTATGCCTAAAAGTGCTTCAGAGCTAATACAAAATGGTCAAAATCACTCAACTCATCCCACAAACAAAAAGGAGCACTGATTTTCTCTAAGATGGCAGTAATTGTGTAATTTTTTGGCATTTTACTTGTAGAAGTGGAAAATAAAGAAGGAGCTCTCTAGGTAATAGCACTCTCATGGTTTCTATGGATGCAATTAGTATCTCAAGGCAGCTACAAAACTTGCTCAGTCCAAAACAGGCCTGTAATGTCTTAAAATCTAACAAACCAATTTTTACATTCAGTGTCTGGGACTGGAGTCTAAATTAACAGACACAATAAACTTTAAAAGATGGCTAAGTAACTGAACTATGGTTAAAAAAACTACAGTCCTGAAGAGTTTTAATTTCACAGTAAACTTGGGAAGGAAAAATGTCACCTCTTGCTAAATAGTCTCCTAATGTTAATAAAAGCCTACAACACAGTGCAAAATCTTTTAAAGGTCAGGCATTTAAAGCAATCTGGTTAAACTCAATTCTGTTTACTACCATTTTAGTTCCACACAACTCTAATTTTATAGCTGAAAGCTTTTAACTTAGACCTTTAAAAGTATTAAAAGGAAAATAAATACACCTTCAATTTGTGAGTGCATTGCTGACAGTAATTCTTAAAAACCAAACTTGGTTATTCATAGTTTAATAGTTGAACTACAGCAGCAGAATGAAAAACAGACACCACCAGTTCCACGCAACATGTAAATGAGATTTCAGTAAAATCAGAAATACCATGAAAATCAAACTGCAGGCTTCAGAAATCTCGTGTAGCACAAAGCAGTAACAAGGATGAAGCAGTGGCACAGCCTTTCAAATGACACAGAACAGAAAAACAAAGCCATCCTCTCTACAGCTTCATTGTCTGCAAATAGCTTTTAACATTTCAGCCCAATAAACTATTCTTACAAATACAGCCAGTCCTAGAAATATGCAAAAAGCATTCTAAAACACAAATACAATCAGAAGGAACTATTGCAGTAAAGCACTTTTTTCTCTACACAGAATCATGCTAGAAATTAGGAGCTACAGAGGTAAGTATCTGAGCAGCAGAAGCATTCTCAGAGATACAAGGGATTGAAAACATTTTTCCCTCTTTTCTACTGCAGTTTATTGCAAACACTCAAGACAGACTGATGTAACTTCCAACATGTTGTTTGTGCATCATATTAGTTACCATTGCTCCATCTCAAATACCCTCAAGCTATCTTGAAGACAAAACACCCACAAAATATTCTGGCCAGTGTGAGCAATCATTTTTCTAACTGAAATGGCTTCAAACAGCGGGTACATACCTTAGAAAAAAAACTTAGTCTTTTCTATCAGAGAGATAAGAGTGTGAAGAGAGCTCCACAAGGAAGAAAAAGATGGAAGATGTCCCCATATGTTTAGAAATATGTAAAGGGTGGGTGTCAGGAGGCTGGAGCCAGCCTGTTTTCAAGTGACGGCCAAGGGGCAACAGGTAATGAGCTGGAACACAAGAGTTTCCAAGGAGGTGAGGGAGCACTGGCAGGGGCTGCCCAGATGGGCTGTGGAGTCTCCTTCTCTGGGGACATTCCAAACCCACCTGGATGAGTTCCTGTGTGCCCTACTCTAGGTGGTGCTGCTCTGGCAGGGGTGTTGCACTGGATGAGTTTTTGAGGTCCCTTCCAACCCTTGAGATTCTGTGATTCTATGATGTGTCCAGCAGTGCCTGTAAAAATATATTATATTATAGAAAATTTCTTTTCCATTGTGCTGCCTGGCATTGTGCCTAATGACTGTGGTAAAACAGAAAACAGGGTGCAAAATTATCCTGCACTGCTTTAACTCTCTATAAGCTCTAAGTTGAAAATTATATTTGCTCTCAACAAATGTTAATTTCTCTGCTAAAATGCACCTAGGATTGTTGAGATAGAACAAGATATATTTAAGTAATATTTTAATATATTTTATCATAGCAAGACAGTGATTACATTTTATTAAAATGAAAGCAGTAAATCCAAAGTTATGCTTTTTATGGACCTATTCCCCGAAACATCTCCAGCCATTTTTTAATAATTACCTCAAAGTCTCTACTCAAATAAAATTCCAAGAGGAAATTGCTTCATATCCAGCCCCCTCAGTGTTTGGTTCTGACTCCAGAACACCAGTTTAATGGTAAGACACTAACTTACCTGAGCTGGTTTAATCTTCCACTCTGCGGTTTGTGTTTTTTGCTTCTTGTTTAATTAAAAGAGAGACTCTCAAAAGTCCCCAACCCCTCTACACTGCACTCCCTACCTCTTGGCCTGAACACACTCCTATGTCCATTCAAAAGATTATCTGCTGATTCTAGAATTTAGCATTAAGCCTAGTTAACAGATGGTTCAAACTGGGCTCCTCAGTATTTTAGTCATCACCATACAGCGATGCAGTGAATGGGAGAAAGCGATGCTAGAAATCCTTCAAGTACATCCACAGAATGTAATACCTTTGCAGTTCTCAGTGAAGTCTACCTGCAGGTGGGTAACCCAGTAAGCAAGTTTCTGAACTGAAATAGGTAACTTTGACATCAGTCTAGCAACTCTGACATCCAACTCTTTTATTTTTCCTTAAAGTGAGAGAACAGTCAACAAAAAGCCACATCTATTTCTATCAGAACTTCTGATATACACTTGAGCTATAATTAATAATTTGAGTGCGTTACTTAAAGGAATTCCCTTGAAAGTCGTTACAGCATATGAAGTTGGCTCTTCCATTGCTGGGGAAGTATGATGCACAACAGTTCAGCAGTTCTGAAATGATGCTTGCTCTGTATCCTGTCAGGATTCTAGTTTATTCATTCCATCAATGATAAACAGACACTATGTTTTCCTCCTGACAACAGTTCAATGAGAGAAGGCAACAGGCTTGAAGACAGTTCAAGAACGTTTAATTGCCTTACAAAACGGGAAGCTACAGATCTCAGAGAGCAAAGCAGCAGATGGACAAAACATCTATTAAATTCGGTAAGTTCAGATTGTTCCTTATATCACAATCCTGTTACACTGCACAATCACAATACTTTTTCAGCATCTTTAGTGAACAAATGACACACAACAGACATTTGGAGCGTTCCTGCCATTGAGGCCACTCCTAAAGGTTAGCTATAAAAAACCAGCAAGGTACCCACTGAGTTACCCAAGAGATGTAGCTTTTGGTTTCCAGCATGAAAAGGTCTACAGAAAGTAGTCTTCTAGGAAAGCTGCAAACCAAGGTAGAAGGGAAGAACACATAAAAAAAGAAATCTTAGAAAAACAAAAGTGTTTTTTTCTGCCAGGACTTACTCATGGTTTTCTTTTCAATTGGTAAATATTAGCTATGGATATAAAAGATCTTTCATGATATCATATTCAACATTAGTGGTTCAATCCAATGGAAGATATGCCACATTTTCTTTACATATAGTGACCTACGTTTGGAGTGGTTTTAGCCAGTAAAGTATTTCAGTGATGTACTTTATCTTCTGTTTCTTCCTCCATCCCTCTTGAAAGGGCTTTAAACAGCTTCCAGAAATCATAAAACACTTCTGCCTTCAGCCTGGTTACACCACACCCATATCCCCAAGTACCACTCGGTTAGGTGGATTTCTCCTTGTTCCCAGGTGTCAGAAGCATGGCTTTTCCCCATTGTTAGTTGCTACCTGTAATAGGTTTATATGGATTAGCTGCAACAATGTTGTGTCCCTGATTAGCTCTGATGCTAGGTAGCTAATAACTTCTCTTTCCTTTCCATCACCCTTCTTTAATACAAGTTGTTCTTGTCTTTTTCAACTGCCCCACTCCCTGACCTTACAGATGTATTGATCTTTTAGCATTTCAGGGGACAGCTGTAGAATGTGTAGCAGGTTATTAGTTGTCTTATTGCAGCTTAAGAAATTGATGATTCTGTTACTGTCTAAATCAAACATAAGCAGGTATCTAACTCCAGCTTGTAGCTTTAAGTAACCATTACCACATTGTCAAGGCTACACAGGTAAATCAGTGGCTCTGTTTCTGAATCACATCAAATCTGGTGTTGGATTAGAAGCAGACAAGACAACAGAATGACTCTGGTCACTAGGAGTAGATTTTCTTACCTTACTTTTCCACAGTTTCAGGCCAAACCTGCTTTTACTGTAGTCAATTTGAGGGAATGAACAGATGACAATACAACTTTCCCACCATTCTTAACTGAAAATTATACAGGAAGTAGTATTGAGCTGTGGAGTCTCTCCACAGTCATGCAGCAGACCACACTTGTGAAGCTGTACCTTTCTCAAAATCAGTTTTAGAAAGAGCAAGACAGAATGCAGAATCAAGCAGACCTAGTGCTATTCTTCCTATCTTGAAAGTCTCTTCTCAGGAGCAGGATGCAAAGAACCAACCAAGCAGCTAGCTCAAGGAGCCGTCTCACTATTCGGAACAATAGCGAATGAACCGTAGTGTAAGCTATATACGTTTCAGAGCAGAGATAAAATTGTTCTGTATGACTGTTGGTAGGGTTAAGTATCATCTAGGAGATAATGAGCACTCTCTGTTCTTGCTGAATATCGTTTTGTACAAAATAGCAATGGAAAGGATTTTCCTCATTAACGAACCATGATGGGGGGGAAGAATGAAACCTAAGACAGCTAATTTTTCCAGGATGATAATGTTCTTCATTTTTAGGTCAGTTGAGTTTCATATTAATTATAAAAAGACGGAGGCTTTACAATCCCCCTGCTCCTTCTCTCATTACACATGTAATTCTAGAGGCTACCTTGCTGTAATAAAACATTAATCTCTGTACTTCTTATTATGGGATCACAGACTCACAGTGATGGATGGCCAAGTATCAGAGCACATTGCCACTGTACACTGTAGTATCACCAAGTCATCATTTGGAATGTGAAAACACCAGTCCAGAATCTCAGCTAGACTACACCTTTTTGTTTGCTTGAAACCAACTTGCTATAGTAGCTTCTGAGTCATATAATACACAGAGATTCCTGACATTATTTACACAGTCATACCTCATTGAATAATTCTGCATATTACAAATACACAGAACTGCAGCTTCTTCTGAAACTTGCCTTCCTTGCAATGTTAAAGGAGGAATTCCTTACAGCCAGATACAGTGACACAGAACAGAGGCATCAATATCGTGCAGATTTAAAACAAAAACAAAACAGAGAGATGCTACTTCGTTGCAGTTGATATGACAGTTGATATGACAGTATTTGCTTTGTAATGCAGTAATGTCAGACATTAGAACACTAGTGAACTTATGTGAAGATACATTGAAATCAACTGCATTATTTGCAGACCTTCAAAGGAAAACTGGCACACAGATTGTTTCTTCAGATTTTGTTTCAGTTCTAATTTAATTAAATGTTGCTTTTAACACAAGCATTAGAATTATGAATATAATGCATCAACCAACTGCCTGACATCATGAAGAAAGGGTAAATACAGTCAATAACCAAATGCTCCATCTTTAAAATGAAAGTATTACGTTATATACTTTACAGAGCAAGTATGCCTTGCTGGCACCATAAGTCTTTGTGAAGGGGTGAGTCATTCAGGTGTGCTACATGTTAGTAACTGCAGTCTGTTACAAGTGATTAGTTTTTGGACAAAATCTATTTGAAGAAAATCTGTTCTGTGTTTAAGCATACTCAGGAGAGACACACATAGTTCAAACACCCTTTGAAGTGATACAAGGCACAGCCAAATGTGTTGTGCTCTTCTTCCCCTATGAATGTACCTAAGAAGTTTTATAGGCATAACAGAGCAGACTGCTCTGATCTCTGTAAAGCAGCTATTTTTACTCAGATCTATAAAGCTGAAATGAATTGCACACAAGTGCTTATGTCTGTCCACTGACAATAACGGTTGTGTAGATGATTAGGTCAGAATATGTTCATACTCCATTTGCACAAAGCTGGACAAGTCAAATACCCCTCACAGACATGTAACTTATGTGTTTGGCCTTCAAACTACTTTGGCCTTTGAAACTACTTGGAACTGTTCTATTTTGAACTTTCTGCCAAAATACCTGTTTCTTTGTCCTTGTTCTCTTGAAGATACAAGCAGAAAAGGTCACTTGTACTAATAAATTCAAGCCAGTTTTAAAATTTGAACAGTAATTAAACTGTAGAAAAACACTGTCCTGAACAAACAGCTGAGTATTTAAAGAATGGGTTTATGTTTATAGAAAGCACTGGTAGTTAAGAATATTCAAAGTTAACAGTTTTCACTTAAGGGGACAGCACAAGGCCTCATACAACTCAGAAAGTTAAAAACTAAACAACACATGTGCTTTATAACTTGCATTAGTACATTTTCCACAGATTTCTAAAGGCAGAAAGATTTTCCACAGATTTTCCTTCAGCATTTCTAAAGGCAGAAAGGAACAAGAGCAAACATGCAGTAGCATCAGGGAAAGAATCCATATTTCCTAGTTCATGAATCTTCAGTCTGTTAAACCTCTTCAGTTTTTTTCAGAAACCACAGTTTAATCCAAAGATAGTGTAAATTATGTGAATTTCACCCCCTAAAACCTAGTAAGAATTAGATTTCACCAGTTTTTACACCAAGGATTAAGCATAATAAGCATGAAGGTTCCATACAGAAATGAGAGGAAAAAAGCTGAAATGATTAGTTTTTGCATCTATCTAAAAAACAACAGATTTGTTCAGAAGTCAGATTCATAGCAAAGGAAAACGAGGAACTGTGAAGTGAACAGTAGAGCAGAATTGATTTCTGAAGCCAGCAAAATCTTTCAAACAGGATTTACTATGGAAAAGAAAGCATGCTACATAGAATGCTGTCTCAAACAGGGATTAGAAATAGGAAGCTCTCATGTAAATTCTACTTCTAGAGAGAGAGATCGAACAATAACTTGAAATCTGTCAGTTCCATGAGACGTGAGAAAAGGTATAATATATGTTAGTGAAAAGTACTTCTGTGGTGATTTGACACAGGGAAATACTTGAATTGGCGATTCTAAGACAGGACACTGAAGGCATTAGAACCAATAAGGACAGTGTCAATGTTATCTTGGTTTTTCTTTTTCAACGTCTAGCAGTAAAGAATGATGAATATATTGGTGATTATCAGTGGACAAAAGGTGAGGAATGTGAAATATTGAGACAAAGACATAATCAAACTCCTAATACTCAGGAAGAGAATAAAAGCTCTCTACTAGGAACTAAATATCCCCATTAGTTCTCCTTCTCCTCTCTAGTGGGTTTGCTATTCTCTCTCAGTTTTTCTGATAAAATCATGAAACATTTATCATACAAAGGGCAGCACATCTCAGTTATACTGGAGAGACACAGATATTTCAAAATCTTAGAGGCTACAAACACTTTTACAAGTATTTATGACCTTTAGTATTTTGTAAATTCTAGTTATGAAAGCTGGAGTGCAACAGCAGCTCACAGGCACGTTTTTATTGGCTGATTACTTGACTTTGAAAGCAAAAATCAGATTTAGGTCAGATGGTAATTTATTACTTCCTTAATTTAAAACTTAGATAAAGAAGTCATCAAAACAGTCTAGGAGAGAAATCCAGTCGAAAGAAACTCTATTTTGATCTCTGACAAACAACTTGCATATGGCAAGGGAGATGACACCTGCACACTGAAGCTAATTCAGAACTACCTGCCCATCTTATCCATCATATGCACCTTCTCCAGTTCCAGACTTGCATTAAACTTTGAAATCAGAATGTTCTTACTTTTAAAGCAGTACTGTCATCCCAAAGGACTCTGCATTATCTTTTTAACTAGTAACTACTTAGTGTTTGCTAACAAACACTAGCAAAATAAGGGCTTACTAACATAAGCAAGTCAGAACCAGCTCTGTCTCCAGGCAAAAACATTATCAGTCTCCACTGGAGCCCAGCTATTTCAGGAAAAGAGAATAGCTGAGTGCAATCTGTAGAAAAATGCAGACATCACTACAGTACTTTCTAATGGAAAAACAAAAATATACTGCAGCAAGCAACTAGTGCTTTTCATTTGAGTTCCTCAACCCCTCACTGTTGCAAGAAGTGCTGTGGGCTCCTCAGTAACTTACATTTTACAAGTACATAACTGAGAAAAAAAATTATTATGCACAATTCATCCAGGTCACAGTTATATCCAAGAAGAAATTAAACCACTTCTTGTCAGTATTTTCCAGAAACACAGAAAGCAACTGATAGACAATATTCTCATTTATTAGGATCAATATCCTGCTGTATTTTGTCCTAAATTATTCAGGCAACACTACTGGAACACAAAGATAAGATGTTGGGATGAAGTTTCTATTTGCAAAATAGGTTGGATTGTTATTCTACCAAAACCCTAATGGAACACAATAGATTCTTCCACAATCAGTACTTCTTGTTTTGGTCTCAGCAGTCCTTCCCTGTAGCATATAGCAATCCTTCACATGCATTACTTCATATATTCCTTCAGTGATAACATACATTACGTCAGCTACTTTTTTGTTGTTTCTTTGGAGGGCAGGGTGACAACAAACAAAACCCAAGTGCAGGTTATCATTTATTCCTGCTTTACCAAACAAAGTATTAGAGTAGCTTTTTGTAACAGCAGAATTTGAAAAAACTAACACAGATACTAAAATATTTCTTTGGTTTGGAAAATCTCTGCACAAAACTCAGCTTGGACACACACTGCAGAAATTTCCAGGATGTCAATGTCTTTTTCAATCACATGTGGTAGTGCAATCCCACGACAGCTTCTTTTTCCTGATGGTGAGCTCCGTGTCAGAGTTTGTGGATGGCTATGGCATGAAGATGGGCAATCAAAACACTCAGCAATCTCCCATGCAGTACAGCAGAGAAAAGGTCTAATATTTTTTACAATTTAATGCTGATCTAACAGACTTCAGATTAACAACCCCTAGCATACTTTTTTCTTTTAAAGTTCAAGCAAATTATATGAATCTTAATTACCTTAAGTAAAAAATAGTCAGGGAGCCTGCTCCCCATTATAGAGATGAGCTGCAAATCTGTGCTGCATAGGCTGATATAACAGATGACAGAGAAAAAAATTAGGAGAAAATGTTTAAAACTAAGCCACTTTTTTGGGCTGTGACTTTGCTTTTAAAAATTTAATCAGGTCAACAATACTGATAGAAGTATGTATTCTTACAAATTTTGATCTACATACCTGCAGACACTTCTGTCTAGGAGACCAGTAGGAATTGTTCTCTGATGATGATGGTTTATATGTCATCCATTAGCCACATAAGCTTTTGAAGTTATGAACAATATTTCTGTACAGTCTTTAAAGGCCTAATAGTATTTCCTGATGCCAAAGGACTATTTAATATTTCATAATGAATATAATACAAATTAAAATAACACCTTTCATGTCTTGAATCACTAAAAGCTACAGGGATTCACATGGTATCTTTCAAAGTAACAGAGCACAAGACTGCTGCTCATAGCTCCATTAGAAACATTTATATGCAAAACACTGCTTTTTCCAATCATGAATTTCTTTTGAGATTCATTATTGCCCTATAGTACTTTTGTCTGAAAAGAGACTCCAGGGAGATGACACTTTCCTTGGTTAGCATTGTTGTAGCTGACAGGATGCATAAAAGGCAAACCACTTTTTCTCCAGCTTTCAGCCTGAGCCAATCAAATGCAGAAATTCTTGGCCTCTTCTAATCTTGAATTCTGGATTTTGAAGTTTACAGAATAATTGTAGCTTTCGAGCACAGAATCATTTCTGTCACTTTCCAGCTCACATAAACGCTACTGGTGCCCCAAATACCATTAATAATAAAAAAAAAATTGGTCTTTGCATTGTAGACATGTCAGTCTGATTAAAAATGATTGTATATTGTTAGCATTAATGCACATTTCATTACAAAGAAATGATCCCTGAAGGCACCTTACACTTACCTTCCTATCAAAAAATAATTTATGCCTGGAAATGCTTTTTTTCTTCTCTCTCAGGGCTGCTATTATAGCCCCCTGCCTGGATTCTGAGCCCTGCTGTGTTAAACACTTGTACAAAAAGACAATCTCTCCACTGAAGAGCTTACAGAATCTTTCATTTTATTTTTAGACAACAACACAGAGTGACTGGAAAGTACAAGTAACAGGATGATTTTGAATATCATGGTACGCACTGTTTAATCACTGTAAAGGCTTTACAGCTAGCATGGCAAATGACAGTTTCAAAAGAATGGACTTGAAAAGAAGGAAGGTGACCTCAAGGGATATTTAGAGGCAGGTTCTAAAAACATGGGAAAGTAAAACAAAAGAGTCTTGTTAGAAAGCTTCATAAGTAAACAACTAAGACATTTCCACTGCTCATTTGTAGTTCAGGAAAAAACTAACAGCAAGTGAGGCAATAGATAAGGCAGAGCAAATCACAACTAAGCAGTTTTGTTTGGAAGTAGCTGGAAAGTTCCTCTCACAAGTACACTTAAGAGGAGTGTAGGGAAACCATGCAGGGTGGCTAACTGAAGAACCAGGAAAATAACCCTATCATTGATGTTAACTGCACAAAATTGGATTCAGGGTCCATAGAGGAGAGGGATTTTCTCAGAGTGAGAAGTCAGGGTTGGAGAGCTGTTTTGGGGAGTTCTCTTTCTGGTTTGGCTCGAGTTCAGTGCAAGATGGAGTGGAAAGTTATTAATGACCAACAGTTCAATGCTTAAGAAAAAAACATTTATTTCAGTAACAGTGGCACTTCAAGCTACACCTATAATATCTCTTCACTTCTGGCTCCTCAGTTCTTACAAATGAGTTGAGACGCCACCTACAAAATAAAGGTCTATAATGGTCAAGACTAGTCAAGTACCAGAAATATACTACTATAAAAAGAAACTGAGTTTCATTAGCACAGCATGGAGGGTAGGATAACAACCTCTGCCTCTCCACAAGCTCTACTACCTTCCCAACAGTCTACCACAGCTACTGCTTGCTCAGCAATTCTGTACTGCACTCGATTGCTCTGTGTTATGCACCAACAACCAACCATGTTCAACAGTAACTGCAGCCATCTGTTTCCCTTTTCCAGGCCCCCACTGAAAACATTTCTGACATCAGCACTGTCTCCATAGCACCTAGAATACTTAAGTGAATTTTTCCGGTTTTAAAGCAAACCAGAGCAGAAAATTGGACAGATTTAAATGCAAGAGGACATTTAATAATTTAATAAAGTACTCCAAATGGCAAGGAGTAACTATGTGCAGGTCCACTTTTCATATATTCACAGAAATGTTGACTCTCCCAGCATGAACCTGTGTTGCCACCAGAAAGGATTGCTTTGCACTTCTTGCCTGCTGCTACATGCATTTTCACCATATCCTTCACACTGACACCAGGATCTCAGGCAGCACTGCACAGTCAACTGAAGCAAGGAATTGCTGCTAAAAGATTGCTGCTAAAAACAGTATGTAGCAGCACTGATTTCCATCCTCTCAAAAATGAGCACAGATCTGTATCCTCAATGTACTATATTGTATCACAACAGCATGTCACACTGCAGTTGACAACTTTGAAATCTTTATGTAACTATTTGTAGATAAATTGGTAAAAAGGGAAAAAACACCATCACAATTCAACTTGCTATTACATGCTATTCGGCAAGCTGGCAGTCTTACTATTCATATCCTACTGGATCTGTTCCTCTTGTTTGGTATACCTCCTCTTGAAAAAATATGTGCAGCTTTTGACTCTGCTTCTGCCATTTTTCTTATATTTCTCTCTTTACTGTACCAAAAAATAAGTTATTTCCTTGCTGCTCAGGTTTATTTGATTTTTTTCTGGCCACCAGTCCTCTTTGGATCTGTTTTTCTCCAGAATGGAAATACTCCTACTTTGGAAGCTCTATTATATAATTTGATACTACATATGTAATTTATACACAACCTGTCCCCTATTGACAGTTATTACCCCTCTGCTTCCTCTAATCCTTTTAGTTTTCTGTGGTACATTCAGAACAGACTCAGTGAAGTGATCCTACAGCAGGCAGGAGTTTAAAAATATACCCTATAGGATCCCATAATAGTCAATCTCATAAAATGCTACTCACACAACAGAAAGGACATTTGACAAGGGCAAACAAAGTTAGTTTCTAGTACCTTAAACCATGGAAGACAGTTACATTGATTTAGTACCAATACTGGTAAATATTTGTGTTTCACAGAGCATATATAAATGCCTTGACACTACATATTTGATTTTCAAAACAGAAAGCACATTAAACACTAAAGCAAAAAAAGATGTTTCCATGCAAGATTTTTTTTAAGTGTAGCTTAGACATTATTCTTAAAGATTAAATAAACATTGTGATACCAAACTGCCTGAACTTCTTTCAGTCCAAGTGCTATGCAGCACACAGAACTACAGAAATTGTAGATACTTGCATCTGAGACAAATTCCAGCCTGTAAAGCAGATGAACAGGTAACATTTGGCATTGACACTTCTTGAGGACTCTCAAAGTAGCCACTTACGTAAAATGGGCTTTCAGTAGATATTAGTGAAGCAGATAGGGGGTTTTTTTTCCCCCTTTTGCCTCATTTCAAATTCTTGCCACGCTGCTCTAGGTGTGTACCCTTCATTACTAGGCCACTTCTTACTTTCATGTCTGTAATTGGAAAGTAATAATGCCATAATGGGCTCACAATGTCACTGAGGTACGAGCTGAATCAGATTCACTATAGTAGCCTCACCAAATTAAATCTTCATGTGCAGAAGGACACTGAAGGGATACAGACTTAAAACAGAGCTATGTTTTCCCCCCCAAAAGTGTGACAAAGGAAGCTGAGTCTCATCATAAGCACATCAAATATTCTTTGTGAGGCTTGTGACTGCTGTGAGATTTGTCTAGCGATAGATTGTTTTTGTACAGACTTGTAATATCTTCAGTCTTTGCGATGAAAGATTTGTAAAACGTAGCCCTTCTCGACCTGATGTATTTACCACTATGACAACTGGTTACATATCATAAAAGACAAAGTTCAGTGAACCAAGGCTGTGTCTGGGTAAATAGCTTTTACTGATCTAAAGAGCACGTACAGGCTACGTGTGGCAATTTTAGTGTTCAAGTTCTTCAGTTAAAAAAAACCCCAACAATAAACCACAAGATGATACATTAGCAACTGCTATATGAAATTATACTAATAATTTCAGAATCTGTATGCCACTTCAGAGCACGTAGGTGTTCATTAGTGGGCACGTGTGCAATGCTAGAAAGATAGCTGAAACTCCAGAACTTTATGTCCATCCTAACAATGAATGCAAAAATATTTACCAAGGCCCAATCAAATTCTTTAACATTAAACTTGCTTGCACTTGACACCAATAAAACAGTAATGTTGCATCATCACAGCTAAGTTGCAAGTAAAATACAACTTCCATTCAACCACACAGGCAGGTTCTGAAGCAAAATGGAAGGACTTGTACCTGGAGCTCACAGAGTTGTGGCAGTGTTTATGAGCTGTTCTCTTCAGCACATTTTTTCAATCTGTATATTCACCATACTATTCTAACATTTTACATTTTTTGAAACCCTAGAATTTACTCCAGCTAATACAGGCAGGCTAGAAACAGCATGATGTCTCAAGTCTCCAATTTTATGTCAGGTTTGTAAAGCAGTCATTTTAACAATTCATCTCTTTTCTGTTATCACCTTTATCTGAATGTTTCTGACTCTTACTGCTCTGGGAGTTACTGACTTAAATTGCTATATTCAGTTTATTTTCATTTGCTTGTCTGAGGTTCACTCAGCTGTATGTGCAACATGAGCATATAGAAAAGCTATAGAAAAGATTCTTATGTTTGCTACATAAGAATCACAGTATTATAGTCTGCTTAATCTGGATTATTTCAAGTCCATATTTAAACTATGCAAGCACTGCACAAAAGTACATTAAGCACACAAATACAGCTCTGTTTTGATTTGTTTTGTCTTTTCTTTTTCCCTCAAAAGTCCACAAAAATTATTGGTTTGTTTCTTCAGTTGCAACAACTGATAATTAATTTTCCCAGGGTTTTTGCTGGCATCAAGTGTTAAGAGTTTATTTATAAATAAGTCTTGTCCAAAGGCATACTAAATACTATAAAACAATCATGTTACTATCTCATACATTTAAAACAGAGGAGATACTTTTTTCCCTAACAAATCATTTTCTACCAAATAAAGTTCATCAATATTTATTCTTCTGCTTCTGTGAAAGTAGGACTAGAAAATGTGACAAGGAATCTCACACTGCATTCCCACTTGGCAAAACAGGCACATCAGGCATACCTGATAATTCACTAATAAGGCATGGCAAGGTTTGTACAAATGCAGACTAAATAAGAAAAATTGTACTCCTAAGCTTAAGGAAACTATCTTTCTGTGGCTTGATTTGGCATAGAAATTACTTTCAAATCCACTTACAAAAACTTTGCAAATTCATAATTCTCATTTGTGCCCTGATAATAAAAGTAAAACATAAATCCTTTTACAGAATTCACATAGCTACAGTAAGTACTTCTCATAAATACAAACTAATCTCCAACCATCTCACATTTATTTAATTATGCAATATCTAACCAGACACAGTGATTTTTAAGGGACCAAAGACAAGACTAAAACATTGGATGAATGGACAACTAAATTAATTTCAAATGAAAAGAATTATTCAAAAATAGAACTTAACATCTTCTACAATGCCTGAATCTGCAATAATGTCACACAACTAGTCAGGAAGACCACATAAATCAATATTACTGTCCTGTGAGAGCTCTGCCAGTAACAAAGATGGCTGACTGAAATTAGATTTTTTTTTTAATACAAAACATTCATTTTGTTTGTACTGCAACTATTTTGAACCAGGATTCAACACTGCTAAATCAAACCACTGATTACACTGAAAGGGAATCAAAATGTTTATCCCAGCCTCTAGGCCAGAAGGCAGCAGTGGTGATATTTCAGAACTTACATTATTAATGGTTAATTAAGTAAATTTTAATTCAAGCATTTAACTTCAGTACCTTCCCCAACACAAATAACATTTTGCACTCATAACTAGCTGCCTCCCATTCACAAAAGCTTATACTTTAAAGAAACATACAGCCTGAATAGAGGTAGCAAAACAATAGTTACCTTCTCAACCTAGAAAATTATTTGCACATACCAGAGAGCTCAGCGCTGTCTCACTCTGTGCTGGGTGGCAGCTTTGGAATACTCAGCTGAGTGGGAGTTGCTGTGTAGCTTTGCTTTTTTCTTTTCCATACGTGTTATTACTACCCTCACAGAATTCTAAGAATGTCATGCTTAGATATAGGGACCAGATTTTCAACAGAGAAGTTCAGTTAGGCACAAAATCAAAATGGACAAATCTTCACAAGAGCTCAGAACAGTCAGTGCTAACCTCTTTTGAAAGTTTGTCCCTAATTACAGACGCCAAGTACTTGAAAACCTGTCTCGAAGATCTTAAAAATGAGTTCTCATAGGCTCAAAACAAAGACTGCAGCCACTAAAGGTTTGGGGACTCCTGAAAATATGTATTTCTACTAGGGGAGGTGCAAAGCAAGAGACAACCTAGAACAGACTGAATAAACCTACTGAATAAACGTACTTTAAATGACAAAGTTTACTATTACATTTACTGGCACTGTCCATGGGCCAGTTTTGGGTTTAGCTCATCTTTTAAATAAAATATATTATTTAATATATTAACATATAATTTAATATATTAGTCTTTCTGAGCCAGAACTGAGCACCTCTTCCTTTTGCTAGTTTGTCTCTGATGTCAGCCTAAGGTGTTGCTAGTGAGAGTAGATTAGCAGCAGAACAATGAGTTGGCCTCAATGAAAACGCAACATCTCTCTTTTCCTGTAACAAAACATGTCAAATCTATGTAAATTAACAGAGTTTACACAACAAGGGCAAAGAACAGAATAACAGCATATTCATCCAACTGATAATTTATACCACTGCAAAAGAGAACATAGGCATTTGTTATTTAAGTGGATTAGGACAGTATCATTTAGCTTTAACACATGCCCCAGGAATCACTTCCTAAAAGAAATTGCTGTGCAAACTGAGACTGAATATACTTTTTGAAGCTTTCACAATTTTGAACTTTAACATAAAATATGGAACAGCAAGGGCAAAACTCTGCTTTCAGCACAATTCTTTGTCCAAAAGACATCAATAAAAGTTGTTTTGTTATTGGAGTTTCTCCGAGAATATTTGAATTTAGCAGTCCCATAGTTGCTTATGAACTTTTATGTTCAAATGTAAAAGTGAAATGACACAGTGGGCTAATCCATACAATTCTGCATGAGAAAGTCAGTTTCCATTAATTCCCAAAACTGACATATGGAAAAAGTACAATCATCAGGCTTTTGGACACTATGATTAGAGCTATAAGGAGAAGTCTCCAAGCATCTGTTAAGGAACTCTTGCCTTTAAAATGCATGATATTTAATGTACAAGTGTTTGGCCTTTTACTGCCATCACCTACCCTGATAGTTTAAACATGTTATTTTCTTAACACAAACTCTCTTTACCCTGGTTACAGACTTTTCAAACAGGCAGTGTTAATTCTAGCTTATCTAAATACATTTGATTCTTATGAGACAACAAAAACATCAGGGACTCAATCTTAAAACCTTCTAACACCCTAGCATATAATTACATTATTCATTAGCAAGTAACTTCGAGTGGGTGTAATTTAATGTTTCCTTCCTGCCCCTTGAGCAAACAAAACATGGAATAGTTAAATAAATTTGATCCCAAGCCCCTGAAATCTACTGTCTCGATAAAATCTGATCCAGAGACTCACAGAAGACTCTATTGTGCCTGCCCTCAAGGATCAAGAGTGCTTAATCAACTTAGAGGTTCACCCACTTAAGAGGGGAAGGATGGCAGACTGTGCTTCCCTCCTTTTTCAATAAATTCAGCAACAAGAAACTGTCCTGTAATTACAACTTATTTACCATTTGGAATTCCTTTTCACTAGCTCTGTTTTGTGGGACAGGATGGTCATTCATGAGGTGCAGTACAAAAGGGCATATCTCACCTCAGATCCCTCAACAAAATCAGTAACCACATTGCTTTAGTCTCAGCTTGATACAGTCTGGATAAGGATCTCTACACATTGACAAAAATCTAAAGCCTTCAGTGTTTGACAGAATCTCCTTAGTAAAACACTGCTTATTTATTAAGAAATTATTTTTTAAACCACGTTATTTATTTAATAAAGCTGCTGCCATTGAAACACCTTTGCTCTACGCTACCCAGCAGGGTTAATTTCCACCGACACACGGGAGAAACAGAACTAAGTGAGGTTTACAAACAGAACTCCACACCTGAGGGGGAAAGGGACCCGGGAAATCCAGCAGTCTCGGGTCCCGCCTTCCTGCTCACCGACCCTCCTCACAGTTCTGATCCTCAGCCTCTTCCTCAGCCGCCACTATTCCTGTACCCGTCCAGGCTTCCGCAAGGCTAGCGTGATAAGGCTAATAAAGAGATGAAGGAGGAAAGCTTGTCTCCGCGCTCACCTCCCATGAAGGGCCGGCACGTTCAGAAAGCGAGCGGGGCCTCGCCGGCTCTGAGGAAGCTGCAATGGCGCCCTGACACTGCCACGGGCTCGGTAGCGGAGATCCCGCTTTCCCCGCGCTCCCGCTCTGATTGGCCGCCCGGCAGCAGGGGCGGAGACACGGCGGCGGAGCGCCAATCAGAGGTGAGGGCGGTGCTGGGCAGCGGCTGTGGGGCTGAGTGGAACACAAAATGGCGGCCGTGGGGCCTGTGAGTGGCTTTCGTGGCAGAGAGGCCTTTCTGTTCTTGGAAGCGGGCTGCTTGGCTCTGGACGAGAGTGGAACATCGGCTGGTATTCTCCAGATGAGGTAAAAATCTAGATGTTATTAATGTCCAGTAAGACCAGTAATCTTGCTTTACCATATCTATATCTTTCTAACACAATGCAATAAACTTTTAACACAGCCAGTTTTTAAACCAGGAAAAAAAGTGCTTTAACTGATGTTTCGATGGATTATAAATACATCCTGCTGTCTTTATTGATGCCCAACTGCCTGGCTAGCTGGCTTGCTTGCTGACTATTAACCCACTTATACCAGTCCGTAAGCTGGGAAGTGACTATGGTATGGCCTGGCCTGGCAGAAGTTGAATGCCCTAAGTGGGCACTGGAAGGGAGAGATAATAATCCTCTCTGGGATGCAGAAGAGGTGCTAATGTAACTCACTTGGCCTTCTGGCATTTTGTTACTTAGTCCCTCCTGGCACCTCCTTGGAGTAACAGTGGCTTTCCAGGCCTCTCCCTATTGGTTCACTTAGCTGCTGCTGCCTTTCAAGAGAGCTGCAATACAGCAGAAAGCTAGGAAAAGGAAACTTGAGATGGCCTGGAGAAGGGAAATAACATGATTTTAATATTTTTTTTTTTTAGTTTCTGATATATCTGTAGCTCAATTGTGGGGTGGAGGATTTGAGGGGGGATGAAAGTGAGTTCTATGAGCCTGTGGAAGGAGCTTCCACTTGATATTCAAGTTGTCCATAGGATTCAGTGTGGATGGTTTCCTCTAAGACTTGTGCTACTTATGTTTTAAAGTAGCTTGATTAGTAGTAGATTTAGGTGGTCTTGCTGATGATGACTCTCAAACTGTGTTGGTTTTTTTCTCCAGGGCATATTAATTAGCTTTTGTCAGTTGCATTGACTTACTTTTGTCATTCTGGTGATTATTCTTATACTCATTATTACATTAATGGTTTGTTTAAATCTGTGTTATGTACCCAAAAATCTGGGATGGGTAATTCATAATTATGTTGGCTTTCTGCATTAATGTGGGGTCTATAATGTTTTGGAGCCATCCATATCGTTTATTTAATTAGGTTGCCTGGCGTGTGTATTAAAGAATCTTTCTGCATCTTGGAAAGTAATCTAATTTTCTGAATACCAGAAAGATAATCTTATTCTGTAAGAAATCTGACAGGATTTTTAATATTCTACTTGTCCATGCCACAGTCATTTTTCTTCTGCAGTAGTGATAGAAGTCTCAACAAAGCTTAAATAATTTTGGAAGAACCATCTTCAAAAATGAGTCAGGTATTTTCTTGAACTGTACAGCTTAAACTCTTAGTATTATACAGCACATATTTCATGAAAGCAGCATGTACTGAAGTGTATGTCTATAATAATGTAACCCTACATATCTAAAAGCTATCACAGAACACAAGGATGCAGTTTTCCTCTTTTTTTTCTCTGTGATTGGCAGCAGTAATGGGCTGGAAACATGGTGAGAAAAAGTAAATTGGCTAATCAGTAGTCAATGTAGGAACTATGGGGGTTTTAGGTGCCCATTTGTAGTACTATGCATCTCTGTTTTTGTTAGAATTATTGTGTATAATGCTATCAAGTGCTATTAAAATTTGAGATCAGTTTTCATGGGACATTTCCTGGGCTTGCAAAACTGTTAAATTCTGAAACCCTCACCCCCTGTACATTTATTGACTCTGTTTCCAAGAATATTATGGATGCACTTTTCAGGACTGTTTTTTTCTGGGGGGAAGGGGTTTCTTTTTTTGTAAATGTGAAAAGTAGATTGTACTAAAAATATTTGGAAGTATGTGGAAACTTGATTGCAAACATTAAGTGAGTCTCAAGACACAGGTATTGCAAACACGTGGAATCTTACTGGTAGTAAAAGTGTAGATGTGAGAAACACAAGCTTTGTGGAAAATGTTTTTATCTTAGACTTGAAATCTGAGTGGTGGTGTCACAGTTCTTGGTTTCTGATACTGGTTTTCATATTGAATATCAAGAGTTAGCTTTTTGCAGTTGAGTTCTAGGTGACTGATTTATCTTTTAAGTGCATATGTCAATTGAGCATTTTCTGTACTCACTTGTGAAGTCCTTTATACATCTCTGAACAATTTGCTGCTGGTTTTTCAGGTAATGCTTGACCTTTTAATCATGCCATTGTCTCTTTGCTTCTGCACTGATGCTCAACTGTCAGGCTTGGACCCTTATACATTGCCTGCAGTTTAGCACATTATCCACATTTTAATAGAAACTATTGAAATTGCATGATTCTTCTCATTTATGTGCTTGGCAGCAGTTCCTTCATGGGTATAGCTGTTGTTTTTCCTCTCTACTGAATGTTCTAGCTCTTGCAGCGTCAGTTCCTTCGACAGCCATCTGTCTTGCTGGCTCACTATCTTAACAGCTCTCCTTCTCAGACTAGATGCAAGTTCTAGTGAGTACACCATCAGCTGTTAATTTTTATTCAGAAGCTTTTAAAACAATTGATGCTGCACACAAATATCCTATATTTCAGTCCTCTGTATTCAGTCCTTAGCACTTAAATCAGCCTTTCAGGCTTTCTTCAGCCTCCTCCTTTTTGCACGTTATTTCACAATTTGTTTGTCTGTCATTTCATTTCTTTTCAGATATTACGTAAGTCAGGTAACAGCTCCTGAGAAATGGAAGACTGATATCTTTTGTCCAAAAGTTAGAGAACAACTTCTTTGTAGCAGTATCAGTGTTAGAGACAGAGTAGATTGTCTTGCAGCTCAGGGGCTGGCCTATTGCTAAACAATCTAGCAATCTTTTTATTAAAGTTCTATTTAATTGTAAGCTAGTCAGGCCTGGATGCAAAGTTGCTTCATGAAGCCCCAAGTGTATAGTATCCCTTCTTATAGTAGCAATCTGTTTAGTTTTTGTACCCTATACTGGCTGTATAATCTGCCAATAGCTAAGGTTCATTTAGATGTTGTCTAGAGCATTATAAACTATTACTTGGTTTTATAGCAGTTTTCAGGGCTAGAGGTGAATCATACAGATGATAATTTCAGTAAAGACAGGCATACCAGATTTTTTAAAGTGTATGTTAATAAGCCTTTCTCAGACTTCTCCTTTCCTGGACAAATTCAAATATTGTTTATTGCTAGTGCCAATTAGTCAACCAAGCATCTGTAGTTGGCAGCTGTCCTCATGAGGGAGGCTCCAGAAGATTAAAACTCCTGGGACGTTGACTTGCATGGTAGATGTTACTGTTTGCCATCTTTTGACTCTTTTACATGTGTCATTTCTTAATTATAAAGACATTTGAATGTGCTTACAGTGGTAACTAATAATTAGTAAGCTGGACTTTGTTTCCTCATTGTACCAGAGTAAATGTTGACCTGTCATTTCATACCTCTAGTGAAGGACTGTCTATGGAAAAAGAAAGGTTTGTTTCTAAAGTAAACTATTGCAGCTGAAACCTGTCTTAGCCTATTTTGATGCTGTTATGATGGTAAAGGTGTGTTGTGGAATACGTCTGGATTGGTCTGTTCTGGGCTAGGAAGTTAATGCTGTGTCACTACATTGGTAATAGAATTTAGTATTGTAATTCCAGGGATACAGAAAAGCTTGTAGTCTTACTGAAAGTTACAGTGTCTTCCTGACGCCACCCAGGCCTCTTTTGTGAGGTCTTTGTGTACAGAAAATGAAAACAGTCAAGTAAGACTGAAATATGGAGAAGACTAAGAGTGCAAATTGATTTATCTTCTGTCTTTCTCTTTGGCAAGTCAACTTCCTGCTCCCAGGATGTGATTTCCAATAGGAAGGTGGCATAGTGATAGTATTTGAGGCTGCAGAAGTTGTCTCCAAAACCATGTTTCAGTGAGGTTCTCAAATGTGAGCATGACAAGCACGGAAAGGCAGACGAGTCTGAAAATGTTCCACAGGCTCCAGCTGTGAACTGGTAACTACTAAACTTTTGCTCTCATTAAGTGAAATTGCAGTTATGCTAAGAAGAGCAAGCAGTCAAACTCAAGAAAGCTGTGGTCAGAAGCTGGTGAGATACAACTGTCTTCCCTCCTTGTGACTAAGATGTACTCTGTAGCCTGCGTTCAAAGTAAGCATTATCCCATTGATATTAAGGCATTTCATCATTTAAATGAATACACTGCCCATATTAATGTACTCTGCTGGAAATAACAAGTAAACTTGCTGCAGAAGAATAAAACTATTCACTAGAATGTGATTGGAAGGGTATTTTGAGAGCAGGCAAAATCCACTTGCAGGCCAGGCTGGAAGAAGCTGGCTGCTACTTAGGATCCTATTAACTACAAAGTATCTCTCAATTAATTCTGTCAAAAAAAAAAAAAGATCCTTAGGCCTCACAAGGCTTAGAAATGTGCTTTAAGTAATCTTAGCTACCAGTCAAAATTTGAACCAATATAGTTGAGGAAGAGTGAATAAAAACTTAATAGTTAACTTAGGTTAATAAAATTGTTCCATCATGGAAATAACAGGCGTAAGCTTCGTCATAGTTAGAATACAATGTAAAAACTAATAGATTTACATTTTATTAAAACTGAGTATGTTACACTTCCAGTTGCCAAGACATGTTCATCTGTAACATCTTTAAGTAACAGAAACATCACTATGTAGACCTGACTGATTATTTTCATACTTTCTAAAACAGGGCAAGCTGTTCCATTTACTTATAATGGGTTTAATGAGAAGATAGATTAAGTAACTTTCCATATTCTGTAAAAATGAGTGATATGATACAACTGCTGTTGTGGCATAAATATAAATACTGCATGTAGATCAAGTTCTGAATGGAGAAATCTGGAGCTGGGCCCTGCAGCATTGTTGGAGGTAGCTCTTCAGAGGCAGATTATGAAATTAGAGCTGTAATCTCTGTTTGACATGAAGTTAATATGCAGCCTTTCCAGGGCTGAAGCTGTTTACTGATTCTTCCATCTGTCGGGGAAAGAGATACTTACATTTGAAACTGAGAAAGGAGAATATGGGTATGTTATGGAATCCTTTTGAAGGATTGTATGTAGCTGCTTGTAGACCTCCAGGTGAAGGAGTGAGTGTGATGGAAATAGTTATTTACAATAACTAAACAAGCTAAAAATCGTTTTTGCCTTCTGGTGTGGCACTTGAAACTTGTGTGAGAAAATAGAGAAGAAAAATAATAATAAAAAGCATTAAGACCTGAGGAGAAAGATTGACCTGGATGGAAACCTACATGGGATTCGTTTTGTTTGTTTCTTGTAGGACTGGGTTTAGCTTTTGTGAAAGTTTTAGTTTTTGAGAGCGGCAAGGTTAATATATAAACTAAACTTGAAGGACCTTACTTATACTGAAATATACTTACTTATAGTGAAATAATGAAAACAAGCATCATAGCAGTGTCAGAGATGAGCTCTGTGTTTGTGGTAAATTACTTGAGCAGACTTTCTTGAAATGTCAAAACTGTGAATGTATGAAGGAAGATGTAGTTTGTGCTGATCTACTGATCTGGTAAGGTAGTATTCTGCACCTATAGACTGACTTTAGTGTTCCATAGCCTTTTCTGTAAGACGAAAGTGCAAGCTAATATAATTAGATGTATGCATCAGCAGCCTGTGTGTCAGAGAAATTTTCAGTCAAGGTTTTTTATACTCAATAAAAACTTTTCTGTGCCTGTAGCTTTTCACCTTACATACTTTGGGTTCATTACTGTTTTGCTTTGGAAGAAATAAAAAGGAAAATGTTGGGCTAAAGCTGGAGATTCTGAGAAGTGATCAGAAGGCTGGCTTTTAAGAAGTTGCAATTATCTATTTCTGTCACTCATTTGAAAATTAAGAGTTTAGCAAGGAAACTGAAATGAAATTCAGGGCCTTCTCTCAATGAATAAAAATTGTCTTATACCGAAGATATGCCCATCCATTTACAGCAGCATACAGTTAGAAGTAGGTCTCCCAATCTGTGGTAGCCAGCTTCTTGTGCTTCATTTCCATCGTACGTTGCGCTCTCAAAGGAATGCCTATCATATAGCTGATACCCTGGCAGCAACTAGAGTATTCTACATAATTGCACCTTATCAGGCCAGGCTTTTTTCATTAATTTTTTTTTCACCTTTGATGTGGGTGTAAAAAGTTTTCCTAGGACTAGAAACAATGAAGTGCTGTTTTTAGACTATGCAGTCATCTTTACTTTTGCATTGTCTTGCCAGATGTGAAGGATACAGGCAGCTTAGAGCTCCACAGAGTTTTAAGTTTGATGCTGAAAATGTGGAATTTGTATCTTCTGTAACTAGTAAGAATTCTTATCTACATTGTGTGTCAGCAAAATATGCATCCAAATGCTCAAGAATGAATTATGGACACAAATTGTCTTCCTCTCTCTCCCTCTCAAGGAGACACTAAGAGTTTAATTCCAAGGTGGATTTTAGCCTTCTCTCCTCTTGATGATGGGGACGAGAGAACACAAACCCCTCTGCCCCTGAATGTATTTACTAACATATCCCTGTCCACACAGAAACAATAAAATTAACAAGATTCCTGTCTATCTTCAGTGGTCTCTTCCAGTTCTTTAGCTTGGAGAAGAGACTCCTGAAAATGTTTTCTAGACTCTCCGTGTCTTTTCCTTCCAATGGTGGGGTCATTGGTGGAGTTCAGCATTGAGCTGGATGAAGCACTTCTATAGAAAAAGCCATGCAACTCTGATCTCTCATCTGTATGGCAGTACTGATTTCCCAGAAGTAATTGTGCTGAGGAGGACTGTTTTTTCTTCCAGCTTGTTGTATTTTAAGTGTTTCAGGGCACACTCATTAATTGAATGTACCTTCACTTGTCATTTCTTACAGATACTGAATTTCTCATTATTTTCAATATCAGTAACAGTTCTGCTCAGCAATATGGGAAGAGTGCAGTAGCTTGGATAGAAAGCTCTTCCCAGTCACAGTTAAACTCTGCCTTTTCTCCAACTAACTGCTAACCAGCTAACTGCTTCATAAAGGAAGGGAAATGGCACACCTTCCTGTGGTGAGTGACCATGAATCTTTCTGCTAACCTCTTTGCGGTTACCCTAAAGGGGTCTATGGATTTTTACCACTTTATCCAACATGGCTTTGTCAACGTTTGAGTAAGTGAAGGGAGTAAAGAGATGATTTAATGCCTCGTTTGGCATAGAGGAGATTAAAACCAAGACATCGGCATAAAAGTTAATAGCTTCTGCTGTACTTGTAGTAGTGTAAGTGGGAAAGAAAAAAACCTAAAAACTGTGTTGAGGCAAAACTGTTAATTAAATGTTAGTTTGTTTAGGAATAGTCAAGAGGGACAGATGGAATCCTGTGATTCTTTCTCTACTCCTTGAGTCAATTTAAAAAATACATTAAAAGCTTGTATACTTTTGAGTGGCAGATATAGCTTGTCACTTTAGAGGTTATTTTTGATATTGTTAGTACTGAAATAGATTGTGCTTGAGTTACAGTAGTTGACAGAAGCCTTAAGTACTACACAGAAAATACTTGTCTTTCATTTATTATCTCAGCTTTCAGATTTGAGGAGCTGTATGTAGTTAAAATTTGACATTATGTAACAATGATAGTCTTGTTCAAGTTGATGCCTTTTAGCAAGCAAGGGATGGGGGGGGGGGAGGTGTGATTGTACAGTAAAGACATGTTAAACTTTTTCCTCATGTATGTTCCCTAAGACAGCATTCAGCTACCCAGAACGGTGCCTAGGACATGGCCTCTGTAGTTTGCACAGGACTCAGTACATCTTGTGGTGTTTTTCACATGAGATGATGGTATAAGTCTAAACCTTGATGTATTTCACATTTAAATTGGGACTTCTCAGCTTAAGTTGTCTAAATGTAACCTGTTCTCTGGTAACATATTTCTTTAGTAAACATCCTCTTTGTTGTTTGAAGATTATGCATTTTGAATGCTCTCAAAATGGAACGCTGTTGTTAAATCTTGTTCTAATTCTATAGTTGAGCTGTGTCATAGATCTCATGCCAGCTTCCAAAGTATGAACAAATGCTGGGGGAACGTTAACAAAGAGCACATTTAAGAATAATATCCCATATTTATAGGACACCAATTTAATGTTTATCTGCTCTGTATTTGCAATGCGGAAATTGTAATTCACTCCTAAAGCAAAGATGCCAAACCTTGTCAGCAGAGCAAAGCTCTGCCTGCAGATGTGAGCAAGAATAGAACCTATCCGCAGGCATAAAGCAGACAGGCAGAGGCTAAACTTCTAAGTGGAATATTGGTTGTGCATAGGTCATTCTTCTATTATAATGTCTGAGACAGTTTTTAAAAAAGACTGTATAACCATCTTAAACTGAAGCTAAGGGAAATTCAGGCTGCTTCAGGAATTTGAACTAATTTGGTCCCATGTGTTTCAGGTGGAATACCTAGGATGCCTATATTTGCAGATTTTGTCAAGTAGCATTTTTTGAGGACAAGTAGTCAGAGGTTTTAAAAAAAGCAAAAAGAAACCTGAAGAATGACAGAATCGGTTATTTTGTGCATTTCTCACAGATAATAGTGCAGGCACATCATCTATGCTATCTGTGGAATAACAGGTGAGTGAAGAATACAAACTACAAAGTAGCATTTAACCTGAAGCCTAGTAGGCCAGCAGCCAGAAGAGAGTAATCATCACAGAGACCGAGGAGCAGGCATGCTGCCCAGGCATCCACACTCATTGAGGAGGCTGGGGTCAGCTCTCACAGCTTTCTTTGTCTTCTTTAAATATACTTACTAAACCTCAGACTTGTACAAGATGCAAGACTGAGATATTTCTCAGTCTCCCTCATCTTCACTGAGACTTTCGATAACCATGAAGTTACTTGCTCCTGCTTTGACTTAATATGTTTGCTGGTCGCTTCATTAAAGTAGGACAGCATTCTGCTAGCTTTTTAGAGTGAAAGCTGAGTGACTCTGACAGTGCAGCCATCAAAGGGCAATATCATAGGATCATAGAGTGGTGAGGGTTGGAAGAGACCTTTAGAGATCATCTAGTCCAACCTCCCTGCTCAAGCATGTCCACCTAGATCAGGTCACATAGGAACACCATCTAGGTGGATATTGAAGACCTCCTAAGAAGGAGACTCCACAACTTCTCTGGGTAGCCTGTGCCAGGGCTCCATCACCCTCAGGATAAAACAGTTTTTTTCTTATGTTTAAATGCAATATTGGCATGACTAAGTCAGGAATTGCCAAAATCTGGTGACTTCCAGTAGATAAATGCAAGCTTGTGTGCAGAGCTTGCCCTCTTCTATCCCATCTTCCTCTTCTAAGCACCCCCCTCCCAAGCTCTAGAAGCAAAGCTGAATAGAATTTCATCAGGAAGGAAAATCTTGTATTCATTGCAATTCTGCCTGGATACTGTGCCCAAATTACATGTTTACTACTCTGTTTACCCCAGAGTGTTGCAGATAACTTACTAGAAGTGCTTAAAATCTATATTTAAATATTTGCAAGTTTAGGAGCTATAACTTCAAACATTACTGAGACCATTACTTGCTACTTGAAGCAAGTCACTGGGATTACTCCTTTCAAGAGAGCAAACGCTCTCATAAGAAGCAGCAGTTCAGTATCTGCTTATTGTATTGTGCATTTAAATATATTCTTTGAAGGATTGACTTGGGAGTATCATACGAACAATTCAAAGACATTTATGTGGATAAGGAAAATCTAGTTATACTTAATGCCAAGCATTGCTAGAATTCAAACACAAAATTGGCACTGTACAATACATAAAATCATTAGTTTTCTTTCTTTAGAGTTTTAGAAAATACAAAGTCCACCTCAGCCACAATCCAGAGAACAGCACATGAAAAGCTTTATTTTTAGCAATAGAGGGTACTTTGCTTTTCCTTCATAAAGATGTGTCTTGTCACTGTCCCTTATACAGACAGCAGTAAAAAAGGACCAGTCTGTGTTTTTCAAAAATGTGTGTTGATTTTTAACATTTTTATACTGATTGTGCTTATAAGGACATTTTTTTTATTTGTAAAGAAAAAACCCAAACCCTTTCTGTGCTGCTGTACAGTGTGATCATAACAGTAACTCTAACGTTAAAAATATTTCCAGGTCAGCTTTTTTTGTTCAAGTCTTTTTGAAAAATAGACTTTTACT
This sequence comes from Colius striatus, assembly GCF_028858725.1. Lineage (NCBI taxonomy): Eukaryota > Metazoa > Chordata > Aves > Coliiformes > Coliidae > Colius > Colius striatus. Next base: position 4,010,919 of record NC_084772.1, read on the forward strand.
GAAATGTAATGGAAACATTTCCATGACTTCAGCAATCTACTATAGAAGTTAAAATAAACATTTTGATTAAGAGATTGCAACTTGAGACTTGCTGTACTGTGCTGGATGCATGATAACTGGACAGGACAAGTTGCAGTGGATCCTGCATCGAAAAATATTGACTGTTTATTGCCCAAGCTGACGTGTACGTAATTAGTATAAATGTTCTATTTGCAATAGCCTTTAGCGTAAACAATGTCAGGGTAACAGAAGTGTCCTTTTTAAAATATTTTGGGAAGACCAGATCGTTGGTTCTATTAAAAGCATGCTGCACTAGCTTCATTAGCACAAAGCAGCTTTGTCTTTGTCCTAACTGACCAGGTAAAAATATGAATGTGGCAGCCAGCACAGAGCCTCGGTTTATGAATTATGGCAATGTAGGGGTGTGGTCAGAGCATGCTGCTTAGCTCTTCTGGTATTTTAGTGCCTTCTCAAGGGCTGTTGCAGGCAGCAGGAACTGCAAATATACAACTGAAACGTCTACAGTGCCTTTCTGGTATTAAGCCTCTTTCATTCCTACCCAAAAATGAGAACCTATTTTAAGGTTTAACAGTATCCTTTTAAAATTAGAAGGGAACTGCCACAGTGAGATATTCAGACTGGGTTAGGCAGTGTATGCTATGGTTACCATCACTAAACAGAGCTAGATCTGTTAAGATCAAAATGGTTGACACCTCACTCTGTAGTAATTGTTCCGTGTAGAAAAAATCCAATAGCATAGCTTAAATCACACATAGCTGCTCACGTGCTCTGAGGCTTCTATGGTGCCGAGACTAAAAGGCAGAGGTAGGGAGGAGCTGTGCCAGGAAGTCTTTTAATTCTGCTGGAGAGGGGGAAAGCTTGCCTTGCATACAGTCATAGGCACAAATTGATTTTTAATTTTACAGTAATTCACTATTACGATTGCTAACTCGATTCCTAAAAGGCTGCTGTTATGCCCCTGCATGTCCAAGGTGCCCATTGGAAGGAGAGGTTTTTTGAGCACGCTGTGACTGTGAGCTGGTACCCAATCTGTTCAACTTCTTTTTATTACAGTAAAGCACTAAAACTGTTCAACTGCAGCCTATACAGGACAAATTGAATGCATGCCATCCTGGAAATGAATTGCATACGTGAACCTTAAAATCATTAGTACAAAAAAGTCAAGTTGATGAAATATGAGAAGTACTAAGCTGCTATTAAGACTGGAGAATCAGCCTGCAAACTGATGCATGTCGACTTGCTTTTTAAACACCTGCCTTACTGATCCCAGCAATTACCTCTCTGTCTTTCTGGTTTAATATATGACATAGTAACGTGGGGAACAAGGATGCCTTACAGACAAAGAAATTCTTTCTTGATACAGTGCAGAAGTGTTCAGAGTATGCCAACTACACTGCATTTGGTTTTCAAAAGGAAGCAATTTTTTAATCTTAGTTTGATTCTGCAGTTTCTTGTCACAATCAGCACAGAAACTGTACAAGTTCATGGTTGGGCTGCATGCAGTCTCCTAAGTTAAACTTTTCTCACTGTCTACACCCAAGAAAAGTGCTGAGTTTTTGTTTTGCCAGCTTCCCCCTTTCCATGCCGCACTGAGAAATTGTAACTCAGCCTGTATTACCAATACACAGCTGCAGCCTACTCTATCTAGGGTAAAACATACAGTCTTTTGATTACTAAGGCGTATTCGCCAATCCTTTGACAACAGAAGCTACTACACATACAGCCAGTTACAAACACTTGCTGCTTGATTATGCATGTTTAATATGACTGCTTAATTCTCTATTCATCACCCAGCACTAAGAGGAAGACTGAAGCATGAGGCATAGCAACACAATGCTGGACTGTAAATGACTTCATGTAGGATGTAACTTGTCATTTGGCCATAAATACAGTGGATTTTTTTCCTCCCTTTTCTGACACCTATTCACAGAAACACTGTATACACAGCAACACTGTCTCTAATGTGCTGCTTGTCGTAGCTGTTTGGTGGGGCTAGTAATCCACAAAGAAATAAGTAAGAAATTATTGCTGTGCAAAATCTATACAAGCATTACAGCTAAGGAAGGTACTCAAGGAAACCATTTTGCAGTCTTGACTATAGCACTACCTTACCTGTCTGGGAAATGCTGCCTTTTTGTCTTCCCCTGCTGAACCGTGAGAATATGAACATGATTCCAAGAGCAAATTAATACATTTAAGTGGGTTTTTTCCTCCGTACGAGTTAGCTCAGATATCTGCCGTTCACCAGCCACCTCTCTCTTCTCTTCCCTTCCCCACTCCCCGGAAATTAAAATAGCGAAACTACTTATAAAGCATAAGCCCTGCACCGCTTTGTTCCCCGTGGTCCGCGGTGCTCGCTCCCCGCCAGACAACTCGGCTGGGCAGAAGCCCCTCGAACCGGGCCCCGCAGAGCAGAGGGGCGGGCGGCGATGCAATGCGGGTGGGCGGGGAGGGAGAGGCTTTACCTGCCGCGTTCCCTCGAGGAGCCAGGGGCGCCTGGAGCTGCTGCATCCACGCCGGGACGCGGCTGCCGGGCGGGCGAGCGCGCGCTCACAGTGCCTGGCAGCGGCGGCTGAGCGCCGGAGCCATCGCCGCGCCGGGAAGGGAAGGGAGCGCCGCCGGAGCCTCCGTAAGCCGGGGGGAGACTCAGCACCTGGGCGCTGAACAGCTCCACGGAGCGCCACAGGCGGGGCCGGCGCCGCGCTCCCCGCCCCTGGGCGCGGGAGGGCCGCGCCGCCTCCCGCCTCGCTGCGGCCGCTCCGCCCCGCGCCCGCCGCAGGCGGGGACCCGGCCCGCGGGCGGCGGCCGAGTGGAGAGGGCGGGAATGACCACACTTCCCGGCCGCCCCCGCGGCGGGAGGGGGCGGCCTGGCTCCCGGCGGCGGCCGGGAGTTGTGGTCCCGTGTCTTTCTGAGCGCACCGACACCGCGGCTCGGGTGGTTGCTGCCTCCCGCCGGGCGCCGCTAGGGGGCGCGGAGCGGCTGCCGCCTCGGGGCTCGAGCCGCCCCTTTCCCGCTGCTGCGGCGGGGCCGCGGCCGGGGCCGCCCTGCGCTCGGACGCTGAAAATGGTGTAATTCTTAGGGTACTGAAAGCTGTGCTCCCTCCTTGCCTGTCACCAGGATTCAGAAGCTAGAAGATGCGTGTCAGCAGCTCAACGGAGTCAGGACGCTTACAGGGCTAAGCAAAGCACTACAAAAAATGCGTCAAAAATACTGTAACCCAACTGCAGCTGGCTTCCAGACAGGCATCTCGGATAGTAACGCTTATACAGGGCTGTTCGTGAAAATGTTTGAAGCAGTATGAGTACATTGGAGCTTTGGGGTGCTGATTTGAGTTCCCTCTCCAGGAGACACATGTGAGACAGTAGGGAACTTGCACTGATACAGAGCCCAGCTGGGGTAAACAGTATAGTTGGGAAAAACCTTCAGTAGTGTATGCAGCTGTAGGGCTCTCAAACTGCAAAGCAACAACTAACAACCAAACAACTTTTGGTGCTAACTTGTAGGAGAGCAATGACAACTCCCTGCCCACTGTTCTTTGTTTCCCCATCCCATTAATCCTAATGAAGCTAAGTTTGTTGTTTTGTTAGCTGAAAAGGTCCTACTAAAGCAGGGAGCATTTCTGCTTTGCAAAGCAGAAAAAATGAAATAGAGACATATCCAAAATAGTTGTGAAAAATCTAAATATATTAATTCAAACAGTTAACACAGACCAGACTGTCTTTCACTTAAAGGATTTAGTGACTAAGGCAATTTTGTACAAGTTGCAGGTAATTTAGTTAATCCAAACCCCAGATCTCACATCTTTCCCATTCTTCTCTTTCATACCCTCAGTTCTGAACTAAAACCTTTTGGGCACCAAAATAGAAGAACAAACATCATTTTGCTTCCAAATTAACATAGAAATTCTCAAGAACTGCCTTTGAAACTGGAGTTAAGTCTGCCTTGTTTTGTTTGTTACAGTTAACATGGTTCCAGACAGAAGTAAAAGTGGAATTTCTTCTTCAGATGTGAAAAGTACTTTAAGATCTTAGACAGGCAGTTGTCAAGTACATATGAATACAAATTCAAGTACAGCTGAATAACTGGATTCAAGGATCCTGGTTTCTGCTAACAGCAGCTGTAGTCTGTGGTTGTCAGCAGCAACCAGTCTCCTTACCCTGCAGACAGTGACTCCCGTTTTCCTGCACAGATAAAACAGATTCAGGGAAACCCAGACAGAAGATTAAACTTTTCCCAGTTTCAATGAAAAATCCCAGTGTTTATCTCAGCAGCTCATCTATCTTAGGAAGGAAAGCAACAGATGATTGCTAATGTTATTTTCTACACATACCTGGATGTGTTGCTTCTTTTCAGTTTGTTGCACATCCAAGTTCTTATTAATGGCCTTAGTAAACATTTAATTAGACATACTGAAGGATCACTGATCATCCTAAGAATTGCCCAATTATGTTTCCAAAGGTTTTCTCTTATTAAATGAAAGAACACCAGATGTCATGATTCAGCCTTGCTACCTCCATTTTCTCATCCTCAGTAAGTTGTAGCCATACAGGGTCAACATTTCTTTGATTTGCAAAGAAATAAACTGACAAATTAAAATAAAGGAAGAAGAATTTCAGTTTACTTGATAAGGGAATAGCAAAGCAGATAGTGTGCCAAATGGTGGAGCTAAGATAAATGGCACAGCCATATACAGCAAGATGCTCATATAATTGAAAGGATATATTAAAAAATAAATTCAAGATACTTGCTAAAAAATGTAACAGTCTTTTTTTTTAAATCTCTCTTGATCTGCCCTTGAGTAGTCACTGTCTAAATACGTCTTGAAATGATTTTCAGACCTTCCAGTTCACATAGAGAGTGCTGAAAAATGATTTGAGAAAAATGTTTTACTGGCAAGATCCCCAAAGCAAGTTTACTTAATCTTCTGCTTTTAGTTTAACTTCTTTGGTGGAGTGGCATTTCAAATCTCAATTTCTGAAAGGCAGGAAAACATGATGTGGCCCTGTAATTAAGTTCAGTAAAAGGTACATGCTAATTAAACACCAAATCCTTAAAAATAAAAAATTATTTAACTCAGCTTCCTACAGACACAGTCAAAATCATGTCCATAAACCATGACTTTCAATATTACCCGTATTCCCATGACAGGAGAGTACCAATTGCTTTTAAATTCACCATATCATCAAGAACTGATGACCTATAGTGTACAAAACCACTATTGCAGCTTTATAAAATTGATTTTACATCGCTTATTGGACCATATACCAGAAGGCAAATTACTGTAGATTAAGACATTGAGACATCTTGTACTTGATAGTATTCTCATTTGGCATTTATGGTACATGAAGTTAGCTCGAGGCTGCCCATAACTTATGGAGGAAATTTGTTATAAATGTGGATGAGAATTAACTTTCTTCAGCAGGGGAAAAAATGCAATACTTTTAATCTAGAATCATTTTGGACTATGACAGGTTGTTTTTATTGCAGTGTAAGAGGGGAAAAAAAACATCTTAGTGTCATTACTGGGGGCACCCCAACAAAGCTTTCTTCAGGCAACCATCAGAAACTTCATTTTAATCTCTTTCATGCTTTTAACTCCAAGCTTTTTTTAATCATAAAACAGTATGTTGTTGAAATGTTTCATTAATATAAATTGCAGACAAATCAACTATATAGAGCAGATTGTGTTTAGCAAATGCTGAGAGTTAAAAATAGCATCATTAAAGCAACTTTCTTTTTTTCTTTTTTTCCTCTAAATATTTCTCTAGACTCTCAGTTTACTTTCAAGACAATGATATCACTTAATTTAGTTTGTTATCAAATTCCTAGTGCTAAACATTTTATTAAGTTCAAAATCCTAAGAGCTTTTGTTATATCTTATTATATGATCAGGGTGGGTGATTTATCCAGTATTTGGATGATGTGTCTAGGGAACAAGATGTTTTGGGGTTTGTAGGTAGGTTGGTTTTTACCTCATCAGCATTGGAAAACAGTCTGAAATCTTATTTTATTGCTTCCCTCCCCCTGCCCCACCACCGCCTTTATTTCTCTTATTTGTTCCATCTAACCAATCTCATTTTAAAGCCCAACTAACAAGTGCCTCATGTTCTTTATAGCTCTTAGTGGAAAAACAGGTGAAAGGGAAGGATTGAAATTAGAGAGTAACTAGAGACAAACACATAAGCTTATGCTGCTGGCACACAATCCCATTACTGTGTTTCTTTGTAGAGTGTACAGAAGACAGAAAAGCCAGAAGTCAAAATGTTTATTTTCAGCTTCAGATCTTTTTGACACTTAGCAAATTGAACAGTTATGGTTGGAACTGTCAACTTTTAAGCTATGTACTTATCCAGACTAGCAGTCTATGCTTCAGATTTCTGAAAGAATGGGTGTCCTTTTATAAGGTCTGTTGGGCAGGATAATTCCAGCATCCATGTGAGCAACAGAAGAGAAAGATAGCTATTAGCCATATCGCAGTAATCAGAAACGGCAGAGCATCTCCTGCTTTGTCCTGTGAACAGTTTTAATGAAGCACAATAGATAACTACAAATCTGGTTTCACTGGGTAAAGAAAATGGCTTAGATTTTTGGTCCTCCTGTTCAGAACTGTACACTGATCTTTTTGTTCACTGTCTATCCTTGGGAATGCAGACAGACTCCTTCAGTATTGGTTTATATAGCACATGAAGGTCCCCAGTAAATGGGAGGAGAATTGTCTTTTATTTAAACAGAACAAACCAGAATCAACACATGCCTATACATGAAACACATCTTTAAAGCTCACATCCTAAATGTAAGGATTTTTTTGATTAGTCCTTTGTACTTTTAAGTGATTATGAATGTATGTTGATTTTTTTTTAAATGCTTGTCCCTTCTTGATTTTTTGGTCTTGCCAACTTAATCAAAACTAAAATCAATGTCAAGTAGTAGGTGTGATCTCCTCATTTGATTTTTTTGGCAGTTCTCTCCCCTCACAAGTATTTCCAGGTTTTGAGGACCACAGGTATTTCGAGATAATAGGCCACATTATTCTTAGGACTCACACTTATTTCCCTTTACTTTTGGTGTTTGAGTTTCCCTTGTGGAGGAGAACAGGTATACACAGCTTCTGTTTAAAGCTTGTCAAAATAACATTAAACTAATAATGTCTGTAAATCTAAGAATTTATCATTGTGTTTGACTGCAAAGCTCTACAAATCGCGCTTAATATTTCGAGAAATTTAAGCGTAGAGAAAATGGAAAATTCAGATATAAAGCAAAGATGGGAGAGTCTTTTTGTAGTGACTTGAATGAAGTGTATTAACAGGTCAGATATTTTAATGTAGGTGTTTTTTTAAACCTGCTGAGAAATTATCCTGAATCCTTTGTGAGTTAGATTGTTACGTTTAACATTTCAGAAAAGTTTATTTTTATAAATGTTAAAATAGATATCAAGGAACACACTTCACTGCCAGCCATTAGTAAAAAGCTCCTTGTTTTGGAATACATTACCAGCTTCTGTCTGTGAGATGTTTAAAATACTCTTCTGGGTAATCACGTAAGTGATGGGTTGCCACAGAAATAGCTAGTGTTCATTCTGAGATGATTTTCTTAAGTGGTTCAGCAAAATCTCCATTAAAAACCTTAATGAAAGGTTACTCACTTTCAAGAAGTTAGTGGAAAAAAAGCGTGATTTAAGAAAAAATTTCTTTAGGATTGTCTGAAGTCTGCCTAGGTGTTTTACTTCAGAGATAAAATGTTTAAAATGTCCCAAAGATCAGTATAATTGATGTCCTGTAACCTGAGTAACCAGAAGCTTTTCAGTTACACTGGATGAATCACCAGTTTTATAAACAATATTCAATAGTGCCAATATCTGAGAACAATATGAAAGATATTTGGACTCCAAAAGATATTTGGCTTTTGTTCAGAGAAATGAAAAATATTACAATTTAGTTTGTGACTTATCATTGAAACCGTTCCGAGTGAGTGTCCCTTGTCTATAAACAGAGAGTATGAGATAACTTCCACCTCACTTCACATCTTCCCCAAGTCTTTACTTTTTGGGCTATTTATTTTTGGAACTGTGTAGCAGATATTTTTGGACAGCAATACTGCTTTTGAGAAAAAGAGAAGAAAAGGAGTGCAGATAGGCAGAGAGGAGAGGAAAGACAAACAGTTCCATATTTGATACACAGTGCTATCCATGCTGGGTGGACTTAGGTTACAACTTGAATCACCGTTACTTAAACAACTAAGCATAAATTAGGCAAAATAGTCACTAATACAGAAATAGTTTAAGGGAGAAAAAAATGATTCCTGAATAAAACCTTAACAATGATTGTATCACAAGAGATCTGTCTGTAACAGAACAAGCACAATGTTAACATGCTCCACAAACACTGTGCAAACATGACATCCAAAGAGAGGCAACTTTTAAAACTACCAAGGAAAAGTTTTCATCTGGCACTAGTCTTTAAAAGGACAAATACTTAATACTGTTGAACTGAACTAATCCATAGAATAACAGGATATTATCACTGAAATGTAATTTTTCCATCAGAAATCAACATTGCTGGCAAAGGCCAAAAATTCAATCTGAATACTTACTTTCAGATTTTACATCTTTTCACCTCTGCTTTTATTTGAATGCCTAAAACAGTTTTATTATTGTACCTAAAAATGGAACTAGAGCTGAACTTCCAGTTGTAATTTCAGAATTTTGGATGCTTTCATTCTTGGAGGTGCCTAATGCCACTTTGTTATTTGGTAGACCATTCTGATCATTCTCTAAAAATGTTATCTCTTTAACAAGTCAGGCTGGATCACTTTTAGAAGACTGGCTCTCTAGGTTTGACAATACAAACTGGAAAGTATTGACTGGACTCAATAGTTAGTGTTTCAGTTAAATTGGTTTACATAGTTGGGTTTTTGTCATGTTGTCAAAGAACAATACTACTTCAAATGTGCAATGTCTTGTGTATTTGAATCTTCATGTTTCTGGTTCTTACTATTCCTGTGAAGTGGGTGTACCTTTTATCAACTGTGATCTTTTATTAGAATTCCACTTTCTAACGCAACCAGATAATTTGTTACCCCACAGACAAAATGACTTGACCTTCTTCTGGACCTAAACGACATTTAATAGCAGTAAAGACTGAACTTGCCTTCTGTCTTGTGACAAACACTTCACAGAAATCATAAACTCAAAAATGTTTTGTTATTTTTTCTCCAAGCTCAAATTGTGTTAATGAGGCCCAACCAAACAAGATTGTGTAGAAGATTTGAACATCATCCTTCACAAGGAAAAGCTAGTTAGCTAAAAGAGGGATGTTGTGAAATGTTTGTGTTGCTTTCTCCCTGAAAACAAAACAACAAAAAAACCCCACATAAAAAAGAAAACCCAAATGAATTTAAATTCTGGCTGACTACTTTTGGCAATGTCTCCTAGATCTCACACTAAGCTTCTAGGAGGATTATTGATTGTGTATGGTAGCAGCTTCCAGTTTCCACATTAGCCCTAAGAGGAAATTAGATGATCTATAAGTATTGTAAGCTTAAAACTGTGCTGATGTCTTCCATTATTAATTTGAATTAGATGTTTTGGTTTTTAGAAGACAACATCATCGATGTTACGGGTGGTTTTGTTTAGTGTTTTATTTACATTGGAGTATAAAGCCACCTATTCTGTTACTTTTTAATACAAGAACATAGAAATATCATTCTTTTTGTGAGCTATTCAGAGAATAAACCAAGTATTTCCCACTTTCATAACCCTTCAAAAATATTGTTTGTGCAAGATTTAATTAGTGTAGCCTTATTTGGTAGTGAAATATTTAGTGTACTTGAAAAGCCAAACCATTAATTTAGATACCTAAGCATAGCTCAGGCTGAGTGCTTGTGGACATCCATATTGGGAAATTTCAGAATCCTTTGTAATTCAAATTAGTTTAGTATGGAATAATTGCCATAAACAGTTTGCCTTCTTAGATTCAAGTAAAAAAAATCAGATTCATTTTTAATAACATTATTTCAAAAGAATTTGATCTGAGGTTGTTAACTAGTACAGAGAGCAGGTGAAAGGATTAAGCTAAGTAAAACATGATTCATTAAGTGTTAGTCCCACTGAAGCCATTTGCCACCTACCTGGTGAAAAAATTGCTGTAATAAAAAGCTACAAAAAAGTTTACTGAGATTCATGAAACAGACTTCATTATCTGCAAAAGCAGAAACCTCTGAGAAAGTAGAAAATATTAGAGAGGCATAATTAACATATTGTGTAATGAAGCAAATCAGAAGATCTGTCAGAAGCTTAAAATTGAGCAGCTTCTCTCCTAATTTTCTCAATGGGGAAAAATACATTTAGATATATTTGTGGCTACTTTGTTTTGGGCGATGTTGCTAGTTGGCTTTCTTGGTAGATTTCTTTGCTTATTGAAGGTGGAAAGCAGTTATATCATTAAGTAACTGTGAGCTATCCTCTACTACCCAAATACTTGCTGTTATATGATTCTCTCTGGAAGAAAGATGTCAGCATTTAAAACTGTATGTTCTACAAGTTTTTGACTTAAGAAACTCCCGCAAGGTGTTTAGTTTTAAAAACTGATTATTTAAATCCTTAATTCCTCTGAGGACATAATTCAACAAGATAATCTGGAGATATTAATGAATGTGAATGTATGAATCTGATAGAAATCTCAGTGGCTTGCTGCCTTAGAATTTGAGAGGTTATTTTTCTTGTCCTGTTACAACATAGTATTCTCTTCCAGTGAAACCTTTTTAGTTTGTACTGTCAGAGGGATTTATTTTTCAGGTGACAGACTGCCATGTTCCTTGGAGACACCTGAGTACTCTTTTTGATACTGTTAGCTCTGGTATGTGCAAGAGTACCTCAGGCTGTACAATAGGAGCAATATCACCTCAGCTGTGGAATATTGTTCAGATTAAATACTAAGTGAAGAGAAAAAGCTTGTTCCAGACTGGATTTCTGTATTAAATACTTCTTTTCTCCAGTGCTAACTAAAAGAATATGAACATGATATTGAACATCCTAATTTTTTCTGTGTGACATCTTCCTTGAATTTACAGGTTTAGTATCTTAGCAGTTTGACACCCTGGGACATAAAAAATAGACTGTGTAAGCAAAGCAATGTAATTAGTTTCTTCTTATTTGATGATACTTTCCAAAATATCTTCAGTTAACCAAAAAAAAGAAATTGATTTGAACAGCAGGGAAATTGTTATTAAAAGGATTATGAACTTTTATCTATGCTGAGCATTTGCCACAATCCATTTAGTTGTGCAATTGAGAACAAGCAAAAATGTGTTTTCATTTAAAGCCATTCAGATGACTCCTCATTTCTTTTTCTCAATTCCATTTCCTTCTTAAAAATTGTATCTTCACTGAATTCTGGATCAAGAATTGGAGGGGGGTTATTACTAGAGCATCTTTCTCATGAGGAAAGGCTGCAGGACCTGGGACTGTTCAGTTTGGAGGAGACTGAGGGTGGACCTCATTAATACAAGTCAAGAGGATGGGGCGACACTTTTTTCTGTAGTGTCCAGTGATGGGACAAGGGGTAATGGAAAGAAGCTGGAACATAAAAAGTTCCATTTAAACATAAGAAAAAACTTCTTCATTGTAAGGGTGAGGGAGCCCTGGCACAGGCTGCCCAGGGAGGGTGTGGAGGCTCCTTCTCTGGAGGTTTCCAAACCCACCTGGATACATTCCTGTATGACCTGATCTAAGTGGACCTGCTTGAGCAGGGGGGTTGGACTGGATGATCTTTAGAGGTCTCTTCCAACCCTCACCTTTCTATGTTTCTATGATTACTCCAAGGAAAATTTTCCCCAGTGAAGCTAATGGCTTTCATAAAGGCATATGCTCTAGAAAATTCATAAGTCAGCAGTTCAAGGGAAGCAGTTTCTGGCAGCAGAAGCAACAGAAACCGCAAGATACTGAATCATCATTGCCATTAGAATGTTTCCTTCTAAAAACAAGCTTTCCAATACTGAAGTTGTATATTTAAAATGTAATGGAGCTAATGTAATGAGTTTTACATATTGTAACATAATTATGTTTTTTCAAGTTTATGAAGAGAATGGAAGTTATATGATCCTGCCCTAAGATTAGGTAATGTATTTTTAGAGATGATTTTCAGATAGCTCTAAGGTATAGTATTTATCCATTGCAAAAACTGTTCTGAAATTCAAAATTAGAGCAGATTTTAGGAGATGAGGAAGTAAAGATTAAAAGAGCTGGGTGGATCCTTATGACTATGAGCAGTAGACTGAGTGACAATGTTAGTGTATCAGTTAAAATCATATGGTTACTGAACAAGTACATCATAAGTCTCCCAAAGGCTTAATACAGGCAAGCACGTTCCTAGCACCTTTTTAATAAAAAGACCAATAAATGAATGGGTTTGAGTATTTAACTACTTCTTTACACATGGAACCCGAAGCGTTGGATACCTCTTATGCTAATTACTATATACCATTTGGGATGGAGCAGTTTTGTAAAGGAGTTTGTGGGTTTATTGGAACAGACCTGCCTAATTTATGTCACACATCTCCCTAGAGGTGTCAAATGTTCTGTCACCTGTTTGGGCAAATAGGTGAAATTTCACTTTCAAATACTTAGAATGACCAAGTAATCAAGGGAGTTCTGCAGCTTGTGCAGAAGTAAAATACACTCTTTTGATCATACTTATGCAGATTTCTTGAACTCAGTATGAAGTTAATTTATGTGGTTTTTTTATAAAGGATAGGGAATGGGAACTGAAAATAGTATTCTGGATCCAGCGAGATGGACTTCTTTCTTTATTAGGCTTGATAATACTTACCAACAATAAGTTGTATGCTGTTGTACACTGGTATGCTCTTGACTTGGAATTATATGTCATCCAGTTGTCACACACAGACTCACAGAATCTTAAGGGTTGGAAGGGACCTTGAGAGATCATCTAGTCCAACCCCCCTGCCAGAGCAGATTCACCTAGAGTAGGTCACAGAGGAACTCATCCAGCTGGGTTATCACTTGATATTCAATCTTAGCAAGATAAATATTTTCTTCCATTTAATCTAATTTCACTGTAGAAGAAGTGCAGAACTAATCATAGGTCAGGAGCTGCAATAAGACAACTATTCTTTGTGTTGTTATTAAATCACAGGGGGTTTCTGTTTTCTTAACATCAGAACGTTGTCATTAGGCATCATCTACCAAGACTGATATCCCAGGACCAAAAGAAATTAAATTTTCACTCAAGAGGCTGAAAGAAAAAGTGTTGAAAAAATACTTGTCTCCTGGAAATGCTTCTTGGACATAGATAGTGAACAGCATTAAAGTTTGGTGGTTGGGTTCTTTTTTCCATTGATTCTATTTTAAGATAACTGAGTATGGAATTTATTTAAGAATGAGCTAGCAAGTGCAAAGATGATATTCTGTGTATATTCTCAGACAGGAAATTTAAACAACATGTGTGTTCTCATGTTACTGGAAGGGAACCCTCCACAGTTATCAAGTTCTTTTCTCTGTATTAACAAGGAGAATATGAAGTGGATGCATAACTTCTGTGAATGAGAGAGACTTTCTGCTAATGTCCTTCTTTTCATTTCTTCTTTCTGTGTGGATCTTGACAGCAGTGTATTTTGTATAGCTTCTGTGTGCAAAAGCCATGGTGGTACTACTACTTCTTATTTCTTGAAAATTACTCTCTGTGAGAGAAAAAATAAAGAGAAATGCTTTCAACAGCATATTGAGAAATATGATCTTTTTCCTGAACTTTGTTGATCTCTAAATGATTTTCCTTGAGGGTGTAGCTCCTACTAGTTGTTGCTTCATGAGTAATTATCTATTAATGTTTTGTAATCCCATCAACAAGGAAATAGTGAAGCAGACATGCTGGATGGACAGTAGCTTGGATGTTAGGACTGGGGTTTTAATTGACTAAACCAAGGATTTGCATCGGAATTTGTCAGTGAATACCTTGGCTGCACACCAGCTGTTTCTGTCAGGAGTACCCTCTCCTTTTTCTGTACTTCCATGAACATCTGTAAAGTTATCTGCATAGAATTTTTCATGTCAGAACACCGAAGAATAGGGAAATTATTACTCCTATCAGCTTTCCTTTTAACAGTTGCTCCTCCTTGTCCACTAATACAGAGTGTTCCTACTTTCAATAGATTTTTATGAGATTGGTTTAGTCTTATGTATGTGCTTGATTAATAAGAGTTAATTTGGTAATTGCAATATGCTAGTTGTCTTGCTCATTTCAGAAAATCTGACTTGCAGGTTTTCTATTAAAAGGCATAGCATCAAAACTAATCTTCCAGTAAATTAATTAAATGGCCTAATGCCATGAGCACTGTTTTAATCAAATAAAAATGTAATCTCTGTGCAAAATGTTCCCATCTCCTTCCACTAGGACAAGCTATGCCTCCTTTTGTGTACTTTTTTCTTGCACTGTTTGTATGCCCTGCAGCAGGGATCTTCCTGGCTGACACAACAATTCTCGAGAAACAGCTTATTTCAAACATGTAAATGATTACATTATTATGTAGAACCAGCATCTTTTACAAATAGTGAAGATGTTCAGCTTTGTCTTGTTTTCTTTTTGCTGCCTTTTGCTGGGATGCATTCTAAATTCACTAGGTATATTGAGACAAAACATTTTTCTGTTTCTGTGATCTTCCCTCTATCAAGCTGAACAACTAAGTTGTAGAACATGGTCAATATATCAAAATATAATTTGCTGCAATGTAACACGTAACCTGGTGTAGCTCTTACTATAACTACAAGTAGAAAACTAAAATAAATTCACTTGCACTGGTGTCTTAAAATGGGGTCATACCTTTGTAAGCAATTTGTGTGCAGGAACTACAAACAATGTACAAGCACCGTGGAAAAGGAGCAAAGTCTTCCCAGTACAATGGCTTTCACAGAAATCAGCACTTCAAGTAGTTTTGGAAAAAGTTAATTATTTGAGCTCCTAGTGTTGATCTTTCTCATAACTTGGGTCTGAGAACTTGTTTCATGTAACTGTGGTTATAGCCTAAAGAAGACTCAGAACATTCCCAGAAATTCAGACTTTGGTGTACAGATCCACTTTTTACTTCAGAGAGAACTGCCTTTTCTATCCTATGAACAGTCTTCTCTGAAGCCTTCCTCAGTTCTTTCAGCTGTGACCTTTCTGGATTCATTCTTTTCAACAGACTTGGTTCTGCAGGGCCTATGAATTCTGCCATAGTGTTCTCCTCTATCACAAATACTATATGCCATTTTACCTTCTCTTTTCAGTAGGCTCTTAGTCTGTCTTCTGATCTGTAAGATATTGCTCTCAGTGTCTGGAAGCAAAATTGGTAGATAGTTCTAAGACTATTCTAAGCATTCACTAGCCAGAGAAAGCCTAGCTAGGTTTCATAGTAACACTTTGCCTAATCCACCCATGGAGCAAATCAGGAACATAAATTTTCACATCTACTAAACATGACCTATTAAAAAGATTTAGTGATCCTACCAGAGAATCTGTGGGATTCAATAATGTATTTTAAAACCATGGAGAACACTACAGAGAAATGAGGTTTGGTTTTGTAGAAGTACAAGTGGACTATAAAATAAACAAACTAGTAAGAACTCAGGTTGTACTTCTAGGAAGCCACAGGCAAAACCCAACCATCTGTCAGTGGAAGTTTCTGGCCTGCTGCTGCTCTGACACATATGCATATGCAGTCCTGTGATGGTGCTTTTCAGACAACTGGACTTCTTTGGTGAAGATTTGATATTCCACTCCCAAATTAGTTAACTGTACATGCCTGTAATGGTGGAAGGGAAGGGGGTGAAATAATTACAGTGAGAGATAGCTGGAACTTTCATGATGCATTTCTGTATCACTGTAGGGATTATGTGACTGTGTTCTGTTTGGTTGTAAGCAGATACTTTTCTTGGGTACCACCTCTGGGTCTGTTCTGACTAGCTTGGATACTGACAGCTATTAAGTTGCGTTAACGTGGCATTCTCCTTCAGCTAACACATCCCTAACTTGAAGTAACTCAGATAGATGAGTCATTTTGGTATAATACTGCATTGGTTTATGTAGATACAATGCTCTTCAAATCCTAGAGGCTATCAGAAATAATCAAGTGGCACAGAAAACCGTGGTAGAGCAACAGTTTCTTGCTGAGATGGTCTGTTCAACTGGAATAGATTTCTTTATCTTCAGATCTTTCAAAGATGGCGACCATTTCTTTCAACAGAAAGTTTATTATGTCCTGCTTTGCAGTGGCAGTATCACAGGGCTGGCTGCTACAGTTTTCCAGCCTTGCTCATTCACAGGATTTTGTTAGCTGTTCTGGTAGCAGCTGTAATATGTGGTCCACTAGTGATTAAAGTAGAAAGGCTTATGACACTGAGTAGTTCCATCTCTTAAAAACATGTATGCCATGAAATTAAATGGAGTTTGAGTAGCAATTGCAGTGGCTATATTGCACTTAAAGCTCCAATGTCTAGGTTGAAACAAGCTGGCTGATGACTAACGACTGCTAAGGAAAACAGTTCTAAACTATTTTGTAAAGTTTTACCTTAGTATTAATGTTCTGCTTTCTTGTGTCCATGATAATTGTCACCATCTTTGCAACTATGTTGAGTATTGTCACATAGAAACAAGTTAAAAAGCTTTCCCAAACCACAGAAAGGAAACAACCATGATGTACTAGTTTAAGCCAGCAGTGCTTTTTAGTTTGTGGCATCTGTGCAGCCAGTAGCTACCAAGACAGTGTTTTAAATATTTTGTTTCTTGCTACTGCTTATGCTTTATTATCCTAATTCTGAATTTATTCATTGTCTGTGTAATAACAACTAACACTTCTCACAGTGAAACACTAGAATCACTATGATTTTTCTTTTTGTTAATGCAAAAATGTTTACCCTGAAGTTATCAAGCTAAGGGAGTAATTTCAGAGATGAATGTGGTCCAAAACATCTTTGCTAACTAGTATATTTTGATCTTCTAATTTAAGCAATAAAGAGTGAAACTGAGACCATGGACAAGTCTACCATTAGTTTAAGGAGAAGAAAGCCTTGCAATTCAAGCTTTCTGCTATAGATAGACCTGTCATTCAGGTCAATTATGAGATCTTTAATTTGGAGTCTGCAGTGACTGTTATGTAATTATGTTCTCTTTGAACTGCATTGATGTGGGTCACTAGCAAGCATTAAAAAACAAATCTGAAATCTGACATACTGTGGTTACAAAGAAAACATGGGAGTCGTGGTCATGGTGGTGTAATTTCTTTCTACCTTGATCTCATGGAAAATCATAACAAGAGGAAAGAAAAATCCTTCAACAAGCTGTAAGAAATGAGGAAACTACTCTCTCTTTTACCCCATTAAGCCTCCAGTTAATACTCTGTCTACTTCTAGGTTTATGGGGTTTAGAAATGGTTAAAGCAGAAGACAAGCAGAAGAAAACTTATGAATATGACTCTAGTTCTACTTTGCCAGAACCACTGACTTCAGAATTATGTGCTGTGTGTTCAATCTTTCCAATGATGTTCCTTCATTGGTGACCTTCCAATTGATGTCTTTCTCAGAAGTCAGTCTCAAGAAGATGCCTGTTTATTGATAGTCATTCCGGTTTTCTTTCCAGAAAATGGAACTGTTTAAGATACTACTGACTCTCAGATCGGTTCCTTTGATATGGTAATTTCACGTTTGGTCCCAGGTGAATTAATTATTTTCATCTTAGTTCAGACTAATAGAAAGTTGCGTGAAAATACAACCATGATTGTGTTTGCGGTCCTGTGCTTTGCTTTTGTAACAACCAAAAGATCTGTTATCAAAACTCAGGTCTTCTCCTGCTGAGTGTACTTCACCAGTACAAGATAAAGAAGATAGTCCTTGTAGATCGTATGAGAAGTCTCTTTGTGGAAAGCTTTTTATTTATTTTACCATTTAATTTTTATAACATCAAAATGCCTGCCTTCTGTGTGTCCTCCAGAAGCAATACAGAAAGATTTGCTGGGATGTGATGTTCTAACATTCTCTAGAAAAAATATGGCTCCTTTAGTTTTCTTTGGTCAGTGACCAGGTTTGTATCAGTAACTGGAAGGTCAGGAAGCACTCCTTTTCTTCACTGTGAGGTGCTGGAGCACTGGAAGATGGGTTGTGGAGTCTCTTCCATGTCTAACTCTGAATACAGTATCTGGGAGCATAGGTCAGAACAAAGGGTTGTGCATGGAATTCTTTTCTTACAGTAAAAGATGGAAGGAGTACAGATCACTCAGCCACCATCACAAGTTAGCAAAAATTATGCAGAGTACACAAGAGATTGGAATAAAGGTTGTCAGTTCTAAACACATTGCACACAATTTCATGAAGGTCCTTGTTTTAAAGCATATGAGCATCCAGTAATTTAAGTGTTGAGGAGATGAGTTGTTTGAGATGCAGAGATTGCACTGCAGTGGAAGTGCCTTAATTGATCAGAATGTGAAATTATATGGTTTTTCAGCATGAAATGACAGCTTATATTGTTCCAAGGACAACATTCTTTTAAAACTTAAATATTTTTATCTTCAGTTCCTTTCTTGCCTACCTGAAAACACTGTTGTGATATGCAAGGAACAGCTTATGTTCCTCTGTCAGAGTGCTTTTTTAGCGTTTGGCATTAGATACATTAATACTATTCCTTACCACACCGACTCCTTATCAGAGGTCCTTCAACTGAAGCTGTTCAATTGGAGTCTGAAGATAAAGTCAGTCTCTCTACAGATAAAAATCCCACTTTGCAAAAATGCTACAGGTTCTAGGGACTGTGCAATTTTGGCTTAAATAAGTGATGGTTTTCTTACTAAAAAAAGAAACTCTTTTTTCCTCTTCAGAAAATTTTCTTAGAATTCCATATGTTCAACTACTAAAAACTTGTGAGAGATTTTAAGGGTTTAGGCATTTGCCTTGAAATACAACTGGACAATGGTGATGTTTTCTACTTAATCCTGCTCAGACAAAGGTTATTTTTCCACACCAGTTTTATGCATTGTCAGCTCTTTAATTGCTCTGGAATTTCGGCTATCCTTTTAATGCCTTTTAAATGTCATTGTGCTCTGGATGACTGGTCAACTACCCAAAGGGATGGAATGAGTAGCAGTATGTTGTATTCATGGATTCAAGGACATATTTTCTTTAAGATAGATATATGCAGTGATGGAATAAAATAACTAAAAGATATATTCTTCAGTCACCTGAATTGGAGTAAGCTGTAAATTCTAATCAGCTAAGGAGAGTGATCTCAGAGCTGCATTTGGCTTACCGCTCATAGCCTATTTCTAACCCAGAATGTTATTTTTGTTTCTTCTTCTTTCTTTCAGTTTACCTGATCTTCATTTTCTGTGAGTGTGTACTTGAGATAGCGCAAGATATTCTTTGGGATACAATTTTTTTCAACCTCTTTCCACTCTCTGCCACCCCCTGCTTGTGAAGACCTGAATAATCTGTCTGAAATAGCACTTTAACTGCTTCCTCTTCAATATACTTCAACAAAGTATGTGTGACTGGAATGGCAAATTCAGTATGAGAAGTATGGCTTATGTAGACTACTTTTCAAAAGATACAGTTGAGCTTTTCATGCACTTTGCACAAAAATTGGATGGAATATAAATATAAGATTGGGGTGAGGGATGTTAGAATAGATATGCTCAAGTACTAGATCATGTTTAGTTAGGATTGTGTGAAACAAGTAATAAAACAGTAACTCCAGTATTCTGGAGCTCTGCTGTAGAAGATCATACTTTCAAAAACAGATGACTTTTAAGATTTGAATGTTCTGATGAAGTTTTGGAATGTAGCAGAAAAAGCATCTCTGTCTTTGCTCTAGGTTGCAGCCTCTGTAAGTAAAGCTGCTACCAGAGCAGATATGGGTTCAACACAGTGCCTTCTGTATACTATGTTTCATTTTTTATTATCTTTTGATATGAAAAATACCACTTTACTACACGACTGAGCAACTTGACTTGGTAGAGCTGCTCATAGTTACAAATGTTGGGCTCCTAATATGTACTTTTGAGGAAATCTTTCAGTCTTCTCTTTGAAAAAAAAAAAACATTGAGGATTATGACAGTGGATACCGATCAGTTGTAAAAAACTTGCTGAGAAAACCCAGAAGGAAGTTGGCATGCCAAAACAGAAGAGCAAAGCTGACTTTGCGAAGCAGAAGGTGTCTTTCAGAAACCTGAACTGCCTCCAAATGAGGAAAAGATAAAAGATCACAACTCTGGCAGTTTAAATGTGCGGTTCAAACCCTTTTTTGACTTTCCATAAGTTTTCACGTGTAACATGCTCATAATATATGGTACAGCAAAGCCATTGTTTTGCTGGATTTTCTGAAGATCAGAATAAATTCGTGTAGGGGACTTTGGCTTCCACATGACTGGTTCCTGCGATGATTTGGGCTGTTGGAAGACACAGTGCCATCAAAGTACACTAACAGAACTCTTAAAAGCTGGCTCACAACTTCAGCATTGCTGGCTGAGGGGCTCCAGAACTTCTAAAGCTTTGTGCCTTGAATTTAAAACAAAATACAAAAACCCCTACAAAAACAAACCACGCCTTCCCACTCCCCCCAAAACTTCAAAATAACCACCTTTGTCAAGAGAAGAATAGCATTCAGGTTGCTATTCATTGTCCTGTAAAGGAAAAAAGTGCAGCAATGAATAAAATGCAGTAGAAAATAATCCATACCTGAGGGCTTTTCAGTTGCCTTTATGTTTCTCTGGCTTTGGAGTCAATTTAGACCCAAATCAGTCTGATCCTATACTGGTTGTTCATTTTCTTCAGCGATTCCACACTTAATAGAAAGGTGATCTGTGCAGATGTTCTCATTAAGGCAGAAATACCAGTTTTGAAATACAGAATGCTGTTTTCTATGTTCTATTCAAGTATGAGAGCTTTTTGAGCAAACTCATGTTGCGGTGAGCACTCCTATTGCCAGTGTTGCCATGCTATTTTACCTACATATGGAACACTTCTTGCCTGTCAATTTTGTAACAGCACAAAAATTACTATGCTGGATTAGACCAGTATTTCTTAAATGGCTTGGAAGGGAAGGTTAAAGGTTGTGTAGTGAAATTGTTCAGAGAGGATGCAACAACTGCCTTTTAGCCTGGAGAAAAGAAGGCTCAGGGGGGACCTTCTCACTCTCTACAACTACCTGGAAGGAAGCTGTGGCAAGGCGTGAGTTGGTCTGTTCTCCCTGGTAACAAGCAATAGAACAAGGGGAAATGGCCTCAAGTGGCGCCAAGGGAGGTTCAGGCTGGATATAAGGAGGAATTTCTTTACTGCAAGGGTTATCAGGCATTGGAAGGGGCTGTCCAGGGAGGTGCTGCAGTCACCATCCCTGGAGGGGTTTCGGAGGTGGGTGGATGTTGCACTTAGGGAAGTAGTCTAGTGGTTGATAAGGCTGGACAGAGGCTGGACTTGAGGATCTTAAAGGACTCTTCCAGATGAAGCCATTCTATGATTCTATGAACTGTGTAAATATAGGATTAATTATGCAGGTTATTACCCATATTACTTCCATAAACTCTTTGTGTGCTCTTGTCCTCAATTTTGTTGGCTGTATAGTTAACGATATTTTAAAACATTCTCACACCAAACTTAATATGTGCTACATGCAAATATTTGTTTGCAGAAAATGCAGATATAAATGCCCACAAAATGGTGTGCAAATGGAAAATTCTGATTTAAACCAAGTACTTCTTTTGCACCCTAATCCAAAAGTAATTTTGTCATGTATTTTTTGTGAAGAGACTTAGCTGAAGGTGTTGAAGAATAGGCTGTTTTATTCAGTGGATGACTGGATTTCACTCTCAGTACATGGCATTTGAAGGCAACAATGATCACGAAGAAAGGAAAGTAATTTTTTTGAAACTCTGTCGAGTAACATGTGTCAGCTGATAACAATACCTGTCTGGTGCAGGAATCGTACATGGCTTGAAAGCTCCAAGAACAGTTTCGTTGAAAATGCTCCAAGTGTTCCCTTTTAGATGGTTTAGAAAGATTAAGTCAGTTTGAGCTGTATACTCCTGTTCCATAGTAATACTTCTGGAAAGACTGAACTTTAAAAATGGTACTCCTTTAGGAACTTTGTATGATTACCAGTTCACAGAAGACCTATTGCTGAAAAAAAAGAGAGGGTTTTGGTCATATTTTTTACCTTTTAATAGAGGTTCATTGGGAGACACTGAGTAGTATTGATTCCTTTACAGTAAGATTGCACTGTTGAGCATTTTATTTTGACATAATATATTCACACATTAAATGGTGTTGCTGGCTTCACACATTTGCCAGATTGTTCATCACCTTGGATGCTTGTGTTTTGTAATTCCCGTGGGGCTTGTGTGTTCTCTGGGAGTGTTTTCATTTGTCTGTGATAATGGAAATGTCACCTAGGAGCTCAGCAGCAGGAAGCCTCCAGGGCTCGTATTGTTCCCCTGAAACTCAAAAGTTTTGCTGGAATATAAATTCCATGAGTATTCATAGTTCACATTCGGCTTCTTTGTGGACAGGTTCATATCAGACATATATGAATGCATATTAAAGGCCTTGGGGAAAATTTAAATCACTCTCTGTATTGAACAAGACTCCTACCCACCCCACCTGGCATTGTAGGCAAAATAATACTTTATATAAATTACTGTGACATTTTCCTCCCTACTTGTGTACATGGTCAAAAAATGTTAAAAATTATACAGTTTCTTCTGCATCAGCTTATGCTTTCAAAATATCAGGTGTCTTTACCTTTAGACAGATGTTTTTTTCTCCACCTATTTCTTCTATGATTCTCTCTACTTACTCCTCTGCCTCTTAATCTTTTGAAATCTTCAATAGCTGCTTTATAGTTATCTGTTTGCAATTAAAAGTTCTTAGTTTGTGAACTGAGACAAATAAATATGTATTTATTGCATAAAGACAAGTGCAGGGTCCTGCACCTAGGACTACAACTACACAGGCTGGGGATGTCCTGCTGGAGAGCAGCTCAGGGAGAGAGACCTGGGAGTGCTGGTTGATAATAAACTAACCATGAGCAACAATGTGCCCTCATGGGTAAGAAGGCCAATGGCATCCTGGGGGTCATCAGGAAGAGTGTGGGCAGCAGGTTGAGGGAGGTTCTCCTTCCCCTCTGTTCTGCCCAAGTGAGGCCTCATCTGGAATCCTGTATCCAGTTCTGGGCTCCCCAGCTCCAGAGGGACAGGGAACTGCTGGAGAGAAGCCAGTGCAGGGCCACCAAGATGATCAGGGCACTGGAGCATCTTCCTTATGAGGAAAGGCTGTGGGACCTGGGGCTGTTTAGTCTGGAGGAGACTGAGGTAGGATCTCATTAATATTTACAAGTATCTAAAATGGTGAGTGTCAGGATATTGGGGCATCCTTTTTTCTGTTGTATCCAGTAACAGGACAAGGAGTAATGGAAAGAAGCTGGAACACAAAAAGTTGCATTTAAACACAAGGAGAAACTATTTTACTGTGAGGTGAGGGAGCCTTGGCCCAGGCTGCCCAGGGAGGGTGTGGAGGCTCCTTCTTGGGAGGTTTTCAGAACCCATCTGGACTCGTTCTTGTGTGACCTGCTTGAGCAGGAGGGTTGGACTAGATGATCTTTAGAGATCCCTTCCAACCCCCACCATTCTGTGTTTCTATTATTCTGTGGTTTTGCATTAATAACACTTTTTATATGTGTTGACCTTTAAGAGAAGTATTTTGTATTTTTAAAAATACTTTGAAATCATAAAATACTACAAAAAATCAAAATTTCTGATCTCCAAGGCCCTTTCTAAATAAACTCAGTACTGTTGTAGTTCCTGATGTTGTACGTGCATGTACCAAAAGCTACAACATTAACCTATTGCCTGGTCTGCTGGACAAAAGTGAAGTGACTTTATGAGGTTGATTTTGCCTGTGATTTTTATAAGATTGTTGCTGCTAACGTAGCTGTCAATCTTGGAGATTTAGCCTGGCAAATAACATTTTTGATCCGAGGCGCTTATGAATAACTCTTGGATTTGATGAATGGGGTTTGGAAAACCTGGCTTTCCTGCAGTGCTTAGCTTTTAGAATTTGATTTATTCTTGTGAGATTTGAGGGAGGAGTAGGGAGAATACTAAAAAAACCCACAAACCCCACACTGTAGTTACTCTAGAAACCATGTAAAGCTGGGTAATGGTAAACTTGCCAACAGTGCACTGATGAGCGTATAGCATCGCTTCACTGTGTTAATTGTCCATCTTGTTAAATAGCACAGGATTTCTTGGTACCCAGATTAATGCAGCCAATTGTGCAAAAATCCTTTTTTAACAGATTTTATTTTTTTTTCCCATATTTATACTTTGATTATGGGTAAAGTAGATACATAATCTCAAAGATAATGTGGTGATGCAGGCTCTCACAGATATGTTTGCTAGATTGAGAGGGGAGGAAAAAAAGGCAAAAGATGTCTAATTGTGTTTAGACACTGAGTATCTATCTGCCTTCCAGTGGCTCCATTACTTGTGTTTGGAATATTGAGAACATATGATTATTAATAATCTCTATGTCAGTAAGTAATTCCTGTTGTATAAGTGATGGATCTCCTGTGTAGGGAAAAAAATTAATTTAGTGCCTGAAAAAACATTTGTGATCATTCTGCATCCAGCCCTAAAGAGTATTCCATGAAGAGCTTGATTGATTCATTCTAGCTGAAAACTGGGCTGGATGCTCAGAATTAATTTATGCTGGAATCTCACTGCTTCCCAAGTAAAATTATTCAGAAGTGGAGTTTTCATTACTTTGCTGTTTGCTTCACAGACTGCTGCTGATTAACTAGAGCTTTAAGATTTTCTTTCTGTGTCTGATGAAGCTATTTTTGCTTCTTCAAAGTAAAACCTGCTGAGACAGAGTGACAAAGGCACTGATGATATAAATGGCATACTGTGTCAGCTCTTACCTCAATCAGCTTTAAATAAACATTTGTTTCAAATGGTGAAACAATTAATGTAAACACTAAGTATCAAATCCAGCTCTGGAATGAGCTAGTGCCAGGCTACTGACTCCAGCTGGTTTATACCGGTGTTGAATATGAACGTGGTTATGTCTTTCATAACCTGTAAGGTTTTCAAATGAACCTCCTTCAGATGGAATTTGGTAGGAGATCATCTAACAAGAGCTGATGGAATAAAATAAGAGTATTTAGAAAATGAATCAAGAGCTCAGAGCTGATCAGGGACCACTGGAAATGGAAATAATTTTAGTATGCTGAGACCTGTCTCTTACAAAGAGCGATGAGATGGGGAGCGTTCTTCCAACATGCTGTTCTAGCTAATATGAAGTCTGAATAGAAGACATTTTGAGAGAGGAATTGTGCAAAGGCAGTTCAATATAAGAGGTGAAAGATTATCCTCTATACGCTGTAATGTATTGAACGTTTTTTAGGAGAGTGAGTAACAATCAAACACAGGCTATTCTGATCCTTTGTAATTAAATGAGCTTTCTGTGTATACTGTGCTGTTCTTGACTCCTTAGAACTTCAAAATTTAGCCATCTCTCATCTACATAGACAATTTCTTAAAGGCTGCCTTCAGTTGCCTCTTTGAGCTGTGAACAATTTCAGAATTTCAAACAGGGGCTAAGAAGTATCCAGAAATAGAGCTATGAGTTTAAAGTGTTTTAAACTCTGTCATGTTAGTGACTTCAATAATAGATACTTCACTACTATTTAATGATTCTTACTTTAAAATATTAACATTACACTTTAATACAGAGTTTCAACCCAAATGGCCCTTTTTCATCAGCAGAAAGATGTTGAACTCAAATGGTTTTTGCTTCTATGCGATAGATGAAGCTGGAGTTCTGCACTATTTTTGGAGCATAGCCCTTAAGTTTGGTCACTGCTCTAAGTGGTAGAGTTTATTCTGTAGAAAACTCTAGCCAGAGCTGTGTCCACTAGAAGTTTTCCAGTCTCCTAGTTGATCTTTGTTTCAGATGTCTGCCGTGCCATTTTGGGAAAATAGCTATGTCTGTAAAAAAGCCACAAAAGAAGATTCTTTTGAAAAAAAAACCCAAAGAATGCAGAACTTATCCCACTGGCCGTGTAGTCAGGCACCTTGTTATTACTGCTCTGTTGGAAATAAAAGCAACAGTCTTTTTTTTTTTTTTCTGTAACAGAGGACTGATTTATGTAAAGTAGATCAGAAAAATGGGTGCAAAAGGTGGGGAGTTGATTTTTTATTTGCCTCTGCCCTTGGGTTTTAATATTTCTTATGAAGTTATACCAGAAATGGTTTATAAGGGAAAGGAAGCTTCCAGATCAGCCCAGTAAATTCAGATTCTGGACTAGTCAAGGAAGCATTTTCTAAGGCAAAGCTTGCTGCATCTGTTGAAAATTACGTGAGTGTGGTGAGACATTGTTTAGAAAACCTTCATTTTCCTCAGTGCATCCTATATGCAGTCTACTTATGCAGTCTACTCCAGGCAGAGATGTTTGGCTATATGAATCTTGTAATAAATAGGATAAATTGGGGGTAACTTTAAAACATAGGATTTCATTATTTTCTCTCCCTATCTACTGCTGAATTCTTCAGTATGTAGCCAACCAATTTTCACACCAGTCTTTCCCAGCAGTCACTTATTCACTACAGCTGAAGAGTTTCATCTCACTTAACTCATGACAGGTGACTAACCAACTACATCACAGTGAAGACTGAGTTGTTTGATTGATCTGTAGTTCCTTATTAAAGGCAGATGAATGTCTAGAGAATATGAATTTTACCCTTTACAAAGGAAAGTATCCTGAAGCCTCAATGCAAAGCCAAATAAACATATTTTAAATTATAACAGGAAGAATCAGACTGTACTAGTACAGTGAAAACATAATTATAAGATCAACTTATCATACTCATTATAATAATAAGCTGTGTTTTGAGTCCTTCATGAAAATAGTACTGTTCCATTTTGCAAGCTGAGGGGACTAAAGTTTTGCACATTTAGTACAAATCTCAGTGAGTTTCAAAAACATCTTTAAATGGAAAATTGTTCCACATTCTCTACATCTCAAGACATGGTTATATAAATGGAGATTGAATCTCATTTTTTTTATAGAGGACTTTTAAAAACAAGGATGGTTCAATCATGGAATTAGAGTAAGACTAGTTTTATAAAATATTAATATTAAATGATGTATACCAGAAATACAGTGTCCATTGTTCTTCTTCATATGATGAACATGTACATTAGCTTTCTCTATATTGTCTACAGTATGTAATATACCTTCATTGCCACACTTCTTTCTTAACCAGCAACATATTTCCTTCTTTCATTCAGTTTTATCTCCAGTCATAAAAGATAATCTATATTTAATATGGCTGTTTCCAGCCAGGGGATTAAAAATCTAAAAATATTTTTACTCCAGCATGTGCCTGTAGGCTTCTGTTTCATTGTGTTCACTGTCAGAGCAGAGAAGGATGTGGTCAGGAGGAAATTGGATGGTCTTTTGATCAGACAGAATATTACATGAACCATTTTAAAAGCTGATGGGGAAAAGTTTCTTCCCAGACCAAATTTGCTTTGCTGAACAAGCCAACCTACATTAAAATGTTATTAATAAATAATATCTCATTTCTCAAACCCCTCCCTAATAGCTGTACATATATCCTAAAGCAAAGTGTCTTGGAAGTATTCCATATTAGTGTCTAAAAAATTCTATTAATTGTATTAAGCTCTAGAAATTTAATAAACTAGAATGAGTGAAGGATGTATAGACTATTAATCTCCCACTGAACTGTGTGTTGAGAAAGTAATGATTACAAAGTGCATATATAAAGCAGTGGTGAGGCCATGCCTGGCCAACTGTGCCCAGTCTGGGCAGCTGTGAACAAGTGGAAGATTGTGCTTGGTCTTGTGAGATGAGATTACAGCTGTAAAATACCATTTTCATGCAATTACATTTATGGTGCAAAATGGTTGTATAAACATGCATACTGGTCATCTTAATCAGTTTTTGCCATCTTAATGGAAAAAGATCCCAATAATCTACTTTTATTTTTCTACTTGAATGTCTATAAGATTCCTAGTTACTTTTTACTATGGAAAATAGTTTATTCTGTGCACTGTTGTGCTTAGTAAAACAAATCAATGGGTAACTCCTTCGTACAGCCCCTGTAGAAGTAAGAGTTAAGTCCTTCATACAACCCCCCAAAAATCCTTAGATATATTTGCAAAATGTTACATTATTATTATTATTTATGCCATGAGGCCATGAAAATCAATCCACTATTCATAGAAGTGCAGTTTTCTGGATTAGATTCCAGTTATTGGAAACTTAATGCAGTAACTATTGAAGTCACAGGCAATTGCTCCTGGTGGCTCTTGTGTGCTTAACAATAAAGCATAAATGTGGTGGCAACCAAAGTTCATCTGTTGCTAACATTGACGGAAGGATGAAGGAAGAAAGATAGAGCAGGAAAAAAGTTGTCAGAGCTGTAAGAGCAGAAGCAGTGCTGTGGCAGATCCTGAGTAACAGGCTAGCAGTTTTTCTGCACAGTCAGATGAATTTGATATATGTGAGGCTGTTTCAATTTGTGTTCCCCACCATGCTAAGTATAGTGAAATACAGTGAAAGCACAAAAGCTGTGAAGAAAATTAATAGCTGCCTACCAAAACACTCATAAGAAAGCAAGCTGATTTGTGTGCAAGACCTGACTGGATTTTGCAAAGGACTGGATCATTCCCAGTCTTCTCCAGTGTTCTCTGAAGGCTTACTCTGGAGTCCCAAGAAGGTTCAAGGAAAAAATTCCTTTAGTCACTGTCCATTAAGTAACCTGTGTGTAAATACCATAAACTTGGTGATTAGTTGTTTGAATTAATAGTAATGATTTTTACCTTTTATGTTTTCCTTAACCCAGCCAGGACCTTAAATCAGTACTTGGTTCTGGGACAAATGTAAAAGAGAGTAGAATTTAACAGAGTGCTTCTCACCTTTCAGGCATATTCCATGTAGCAGGAGGGAACCAACAACATAATGTGAGGGTAATCTCTCTGAAGTTGCATGTTTAACCCTCTCAAAGACAATAATTCTCTCATTTACTTCCTCTGAAATTATTAAGAGATGCAGCCTCATATAAGTAGTTAAAAAATGAGCTATAGAGGTGTTTTGCAGCGATTTTTTCCAAGTAGTTTGTCCTGGAGTCCATTCAGCATTACATGTTTTTGTAGTTCATCAAAAAGAACCCCATAATTGCATAGATTAGCTGTCTTGAAATATTACAGATATTTTTTATGTGTTTCAATTTTGCTCCTTTTTGGAGCAAGGTCACTTTTCCTGCTATTCATGTATTCATGGCTGTAAGTTATGTACATACCTCTGGCTACCAGTCTAGCTAAAGCCCTGGATAAACACAAGGTCCTGGTCTCACTATTTGATATTTGGAATGTGAAAAGAATGCTACTTTTGATGCACTATTGCTATCCAAATTCCAATTGTACCTCTGTGCTTTCTATCACTATATCTATCACAGTATTTGTTCTTACTTAGTTTTCACATGCCATTTTGCCACACAGTGTCTTCTGATTAAGTTCAGCTTAGAAAACCATACACTGTGATATTCTGTAGAATTATTAAAGAAGATGAATTATTTAACAGCTTTCCATAACAAAGTATTATAGGAGCTGACTGCTGAAATATGCCTAAATTAGTCTCTTCCTATTACGGTTTATTTATTTTAGTTATACTTGCTCAAAGCAGACACTTGTTTAAAAAAAAAAAACAAAACAAAAACAAGCCAGCACAACCTCACTGATGGTACTTTCTGTTCCAAGCCACAGCTCAATGCCTGGCCTGAGCAAATGAGCCAGGTTGTGGGCAAATGTGCCAGGTCCCAAAGAATAAGAATCATAGTCACGGTCATTTATAACTTTATGCAGTAAGCCACAGTGCAGAGAACACGACTGGGTTTCTTTCCACTGGGTGCTTTTCAAATGTGTGAGAATTAGAAGCTTGTTTTTCCTCTCAGTTTTATATAGCAAATAGAGCTTGTAGGGCTGCAGCAGAAGCTTTCCAGCCTGGCTGTGTGCCAAAAAAAGGTTCAGAAAGTATAAAGTAATCATATTTGTGAGATTTACTAGGGGGGTGTACAAGTGTATGCACTATGCTGTAATGCTCACATTTCCCCAAAAGACTCTTCTTACTATATTACCAATGTATTGTTAGAATTGTAATTGTGATTACTGTATCCCTAAACAAATATATATGCTCATTGTAGTAAAAAAAAATGCATTTTGGAATGCACATGCATAACAAACCTGGACTTTTTGGACATATGGTGACCTGGTTGGTGCTGCTGTGTGTGCACAGCTGATGTGACCTAAATACAAAATAAATAGGGTACATATGTATATAATATGAATAACAGAGTGAGGAATCCCAGAGGAACTTGGAAAACCTCAGTAGTCAGAGACATGCAGGGGTATGCTGCAGAAAACCTCATGGTTAAGAATCTGTCTGTTACAATTCCTAGGATCTGAGGAGAAATCATTAACTGTACAGGAGTTACGTGGCTCAGTGACTATATATTATCTGTCCAGCAAAGCTAATGTCGTTATTGGTATTCACAAATTATACTACCATCAATATTTTGTCTGTTAGAATTTGATGTGTTCACAGATGGGACTTTTAAACAGAGGTTTCCAAGTCTAATTCTAGTAGTAATTCAGTCTTTGTAGTACTCTGCCTAAATGTCTATTTTTGATGATATATTGCTCCAATTCATTACAGCATTTTTGTCAGTTCTAAATTGGGCAAATTAACAAGGAAAGCCAGTTGCTTTTCATGTATTGGATTCTTAGAGACTTTTGGACCCAAATTGCACAGACATATGTCAAAGGGAAATATGATCCTCTGTACAGTTTACGTAGCTCATAGTGTCGAGGAGGGAAGGCCAAGTACAGAAAACAGTGCTTTATAGTTAGCCTGTAAATCTTAAGAAAAAAGCCTATCTGTTTAGCTAACCTACACTAAGTGTTGCAGTCATCCTTATAAACAATAAGCTCATTAATATTTAAACTACACATTAACTGCATCTCTTAGAAGGAGCTAATATTCCCCATAACTGCCATTAATTATAACCAAATCAACATGAACTGAGGATAACTGTCTGTGAATGAATCTGTCATGGTTAAAGCAAATCTTAGTAAAAATGGTAACAATACTTTTGATAGGAGTAACTGTTTAGATAGTTATTAATGATACACTAAGAAAGGGCACTCCACCTGTGTTGCTCAGCTCAGCAAACTGTAGAACTTCTGAAGTAAAAGTAAATTAGTACAATGCCAACACCTGTGTGATGCCCATTCACATGTGGTTTCCTGTTGTTAAATAGTCCTGAAAAGAGCTGCTTTAGAGAATTAACGGGAAGGTATTACAAAAAACAGTCTGTATGTTGTATTTGAGTTTATTGAACTTCATGAGGTTCTTGAAAGCCTATTTCTTCAACCTATTGAAGTCGCTCTGAACAGTGGCTGCAACCTCCAGCCCATTCCTCCTGATTTTACATCGTCCAACTTGCATTCTGTTCTGTTATCTAGGTCACTAGGTAAAGACTTCAACAGTATTTGCCCTGGTGTTTTCCTCTGAAGGACACCACTAGTAGATGGCCACAAGTTGGACTTGGTATTCTGATAGAATCCCTCAGTTCAAGAAGGACAGGGAGCTGCTGGAAAAAGTTCAGCACAGGGCCAACAAGATGACTTAGGGAGTGGAGCATCTCCCTTATGAAGAAAGGCTGAGGGAGCTGGGAGACTGGTGGGTAATCTCATTAATGTTTACAAATATGTAAAGAGTGGGTGTCAGGAGTCTGGAGCCAGGCTGTTCTCAGTGATGGCCAATGATAGGACAAGAGGCATTGGGTACAAGCTGGAACACAAGAGGTTCCAAAGGAACACAAGGAAGAATTTCTTCACTGTGAGGGTGAGGAAGCACTGGAAGGGGCTGCCCAGATGGGTTGTTGAATCTCCTTCTCTAGAGACATTCCAAAGCCACCTGGATGAGTTCCTCTGTGACCTACTCTAGGTGTTGCTGCTCTGACAGGGGGTTGGACTGGAAGATCTTTTGAGGTCCCTTCCAACCCTTAAGATTCCGTGATTCTGTGAATACAACCTTTTAAGCCCAATGGTCCAGCTGATGTTCTGTGGGGCTATTAACTGCTTATTTTGGAGTATGTCACTTTTAAAACTGATAGAACCGAATTTTGGCTAGGGATTGGATGACCCTGGCATTTGTATAGTAGTGTTCTTATCCCTTATTGCTTTCATTTACGATTTTGTTTTATGTTACCATCCACTCATATATTCTAAATGAGTCTAAATTTGAGCATACAGATAATAGCTGTGATCTCACAGAACTGCAGTATTTACATTTGCTTAATACCTGTTGATCTGTTTATAATATCAAGGTTAAAATATGCACATGCATAGAAACCTATCTTAATTGTAAGCTTAGGATATCTAGCTGTACTTTCTACACAATGCTTGCATTATGGATAGGATGTCACTTGAACTTTTTCTCAATGGAATCCAATTTTTATAAGTTGACATGAAGAAAACAATTTTGCTGCAATGACCTGACAGGACAACGTGCAGAAGCTCTATGTGCCTTATGAATTTGCTTTTCATATGAAAACATCATTCCTGCAGGGAATTCTATTTCAGCCACAGAATGAAGGCCTATGAACAGCTCTTCTTTCTGCCTGAATGTTCCCCAATGAGTTGCTGATGTTTAGGAAAGCTCACAGTGACAGAACAGGAGACAGCAGCTTTGTGCTTAGATGACAATAGTCTGTATCTGTGCTAACTGCAGCTGGCACTATTAACTTACTATCCAAAACTGAAATAAAACACAATTATGGTTGCATGCATTAGAATGATGAAATCCACTCAGTTTCTATAGTAACAGGAGTGGAAATTTATTTTATGACCTTAATAATGCAGAATGTGACCATTTATCTTTTTGTTTTTTGCAGTTTTACAAGGAGCAGTAATTCAGAGAAAATAATGTTTAAGACGATGAACATAACTGACAAAAAGGTAAGATGTCCTTTACCAGTAACAAAATGAGGCACAACACACATTCAAGTTAGAAAGTTGATTTTGGCATGTGAGAATTCTGTTACCTAGAGACATACCTGATTTAGTGCTGTTTGCAGTAAATTCTTCTTTTTCTGTTTATCACAAATAGTCTTTAAGTAGAATCTTTTAAAATAAATTAGAGAGAAAATGAAGTGAGGGCTTGAGCAAATGAAAACTTTAAAGTTCTTTTCCCATTTGGTCTGACTTAAAAGTATCACATGAAAAAAGTTTTCTGTTCTGAGCCTTTGTGTTCCGAAGCACGTTGAAGTATCAGAACTCTGTAAGAGATTACTCTGTGTGTATGTTTATTAAACTGCAGCATTTTTAAGCCTATCCAAGCTAGCATTCATCTAGTTGAATTGTTTAGTAATAGCAGGAAAGCTGTGGCAGAATGTTGAACAATCTTAGCTAGGATTTGAAGTATGTATTGTTATCAATAGCTTATGAAGTACAATATTACAGTATAGACCTGTCAATAGAGTAGTGTTCCCAAGTTCTTTAGACTGATTTCAGCATTCTGTTTGAATATTGCTTTGTTTCAAAAGCACCTCCCTTTACAAACCTATAGCATGTTTATCTGTGCAGTCATTCAGAAAGAGGCATAATTCTTGAAGCATTTAATAATTTACAACCTTCCCTCTTCCTCCATACTTGTCTCACCCAAAACCTCTTTCCTCATTACGCACTAAATATATGGAGTGCTTCTATGAGCAGCTCAGGAGCTAGGATCATCTCTTAAGAGATATTTCATAATCCTTTACTCATAGAAGTTACCTAAAGCTTCAGGAGTGTGACAGTAATCCATGCCTATTAGTCTTTCCTTGCATATAGCAGAGATGATCAGATAAAGAAAGAACTCAGTTCTAACTCTGCTGAAGTATCCTGTTCAGTCACTTGCTATTCTTTCTACAGATGTAGCAATTAATTATTATCTTGAAATTATAAGGGGTTTTTTATTATTAATGTTAATGATTACCATTGATTGTAGTTCCAGAGGTGTCTGTAACCATGTGTTTTAGAGAAAACACAGCTCATTTAAAAAATTCATTTCACTGCAGCAGAGCAAAAAATACATCATATTATATCTTAGTGTCTCTTTCCAAGCCTGTGTTAGATTGGTGATTTAACTGCTTTTTTAAAGTGTATTAGTGGTTTCATTTTTTTTAATATTAGGCATCCTGGACATAAAATTGGTCTTTCCTGTACCTGCCATTATAGTAGTAAACACAGATGTTCTTTTAAAACTGCAATAATTCCATTTTAGATGAAAAGCAAGTGTTTTGTTCCAAGTCTGAAATATTCAAGTAATATTATGTCCATTTCTAAGAAGATTCAACTGAGCTTACTAGAAAATTTGAGAGTAAAAACCCTGAATGTTTCTAGCATCTAGATTTACACATTATAGCCAGTTTCATAAAAATAAATGTTGTAGTGTGAGCCAGATCATACATTCACATAATGTGAGTTAGGAGATCATGTGACTGTCACCAGAGCAAGGCAGGAAACTACTTAAAGAGAACAGGAAGAATGAGGAAGGCTGCTTTGTTTATGTAAAAAGAGGAATAATTTAAACCCACATAACAGAGTTCCTCTTCTGAAATCAAATAGGATAAAGAACTCTGTTTTAGACACGTAATAGCACTTCAGTTTCTGATGTAGTGAGATCAAGTGTGGTCTGAAAAATTGAGAAGTTGGGTTATTCTAACTGTACATTCTTCATTCTGATTTTGATGATTCTCATTGTATGTTCTGTGCTTCTGTGACAGCTCATCTCTAGATGAAACTATCACGTAAGATTTGCAAGAGAGTTTGTGTGGAGTGGCAGAAAATAAGGAATGCAGACTGCTTATGCTGTTCTTAGAATTCCAATGATGGGATTATGTTTTCATAGCTATTTCATTTGTTTTTAGCTTGCCTGCTTGTAGAAAGTGTGTACAAATGTTCATTTATACTTCCTTGGGTTTGTATAATTGCAAAAGCTGGTATATCCTACTCAAACTGTGTAGTATTTCCCAATTACTTTGGTGTTCTGTTCTTGAGTTCACTGCCTAAAAAAATCATTCGAGGCCAAAAGGAGAATTTTGTGAACAAAGAGTTAAGGTTACAACTGGCATGCAAATACTCCATAAATATTCCAGATTCTGATTAAATTTAGAAGTTACAAATCAAAGTCCGGCTAATAACAATCCTTAGAAGTGCATATGAGATTAAACAGTGAAGCTGTGAACACTTATGGGTACACATTGGTTTTTTAAGATAGACGCTTTCCTACCATAAAAAGCTGAAGGATCCTACTGGTGGTTAACCTGAAGATTCTGTTCCCACATGCAGCCATGCATCAGGACAATATTATAGGGAGATTTATTACTTTACATTAGTGAACAGGGTGTTGCAGTAACCAGTAAACTGAAGAGCAGCTATGGTAATAAATAATCAGTGTGTTTTATCAATTGAAATTAATAGCCTGAATATGTCTGATTTTAGTCAGCGCTTTGGTTAGCATGTAGCAGATTGACGTTGTATTTTAGTGACAGTTTCCTGTTTGAGGAACATCTTTTTGTTCATTTGTTTTTTAGACTATAAAATGATTCTTTCTTTATCCCTACATCATCAGAGTTACAATACTGCCATTAGTAAATAAATATCCCAAGGTTTTTCCCCACATTTATAGGTATATGAATACATGTCATTGTCAAAGTCACTGATCCTTCAGAAACAAAGACCAGTGAAAAAGTTAAACAACTCTTCATGAAAGTCCTAGTTTTGAAAAATCAGAGAGAGAATTGGGGAAAGGATCTTTTTCAGGCTAGGTATCACTGGAAATTAAAATGAAAAAAAAAGAGGAGTAATGTGAATGAATCACAGCTCATTTTATTCTGCTGGATATAATCATCTAGGACTAACATTAATATTTGCAGTGCATTTTTGTTTGCCTAAAGAATTCTGTTCAAGATCCTGAATGTTAATACACACCTCAAATTCCTGTTAGTATCCCTGTGTGACCTCTGCTGCTACAAAGGTTCGTAAATAGTTCTGCTTTTTGGCATGAAAATATGCAGAGAGAGAGTCTATAATGACAGCCTTCAGCAATTAGCAAGTACAGAGAAAGTTCAGTAAATAAAGTGCGAGATTGTGGTTCCAGTTTCCAAAAGTATAGGAGGGCAAGGTTATATGCAAGGCAGCTGTGCCAGCTTGTAAAAGGTACATGGGAGAGATACATGAGAGATTTACAGTGTCCTTTGAGTCCCAAAAGCCACTGGCTACCGTGGCTTTCAGTATAACTGCAGGTTTCCATTCTGTGGTTTCAAACATATGAATTTCAATTGAAGTCCAGGATGGCTTTCATCTGGTAAGATTTTATTAAATGGAATCTATTTCTAAAGCTTCCTGATACCTTTGTTTATCTGGAATCTTGCCTTCTGTTCTTTGTAAGAATTAATCTGAAATAATACAGACCTATAAAAGAGGGGGAAAAATTGTAAATTTAAGTAATGAAACTCTCAAAGGCTAATGTAATTAATAATCTTATTTTCACCCTTGCTCCACCATGTCTTCAACATCCTTTAAAATAATAATTTAATATAAAACCAAAATGTCACACTACTGGCGTATACATATGAATGCAAGTTGTGTTTTCATGGCATATGGTATTCAGTTAAGCCTGGTAGAGTTGACATATGTCTCAGTAAAGTCTCTTTTTGGCATTAGATGTTTAATTTGTATTTTGCCGTGGATAAGATGACACTGGGCATTTGTGGCACTTTGTAGTGATACCATTTTTTCTTGAAGTGTTTCCCATTTATTTAAACCTTTCAAAAGGTTACTGGAAAATTTTTGCTACACAGAATGAAAGTCCCAAATCTCTAATAAATTCAATTTGCATAAACTAGAGTCTGATCTGACTTAATCTGTTGATTTTCACTGGGCTTTGGTTTTGTAGGTACTACTTTAGTTTTTATGACATGTCAAGGAGTGACAGATTTTACATTGTCTCCCTCCTCTACTGTCACTGTGTGCTGTTCTGTGCTAAGGAGTTTGAACGTGAGCCAGCAGCATGCCCAGGTGGCCAAGAAGGCCAAGGGCATCCTGGCCTGGGTCAGGAACAGTGTTGTCAGCAGGAGCAGGGAGCTGATCATTCCTTTGGTGATCATTCCATTGGTGAGGATGCACCTCCAATACTGTGTCCTGCTTTGTGCCCCTGTCTACCAGAAGGACGTGGAGGTGCTGGAGAGGATCCAGAGATGGGCTACCAAGCTAGGAGAGGATTTGGAAGGGCTGTGGGATCTGGGGCTGGTCAGCCTGGAGAAAAGAAGGCTCAGGGGAGACCTTCTCACTCTCTACAACTACCTGAAAGGAAGCTGTAGCAAGGTGTGGGTTGGTCTGTTCTCCCTAGGAACAAGCAATAGAACAAGAGGAAACAGCCTCAAGTTGCTCCAGGGGAGGTTCAGGCTGGATATGGGGATGAATTTCTTTGCTGACAGCGCTGTCAGGCATTGGAATGGGCTGCCCAGGGAGATGCTGGAGTCACCATCCCTGGAGGGGCTGGGTAGGTGTTGCACTTAGGGAAGTGGTCTGGTGGTTGTTAGGGCTGGGACAGAGGCTGGACTCGATGATCTTAAAGGTCTCTTCAGTTGTAACGATTCTATGACAGTATTTTTTGCAGTATTGGTATTGTACTCATGGTAGGCTTAAATGCTTTACCATGGATTTCATGTTTGTTTCTAGGCAAGTATGTGTGAACATCTGCAATGTCCAGCAGAGAACCTTGCATGGTTCTTTTCAATTCCTCATTCTTGATTGTGATAAGCAGCATTGGGTCCTGGAACTGAATTGTTGGCTTGTCATACTGCAAAAAGTCTTGATAACAAAGCTTTCAAAAAAGTGGATGTACTTCTCTCCCGTTTCCATAGCAATCTCATTCTGCAAATTCCTATGTGAAAGTTTTTAACTTAACGTGAACAAGTTAATTAGGGGAAAGAGCACTTAAAAGTTCTAGATCTACAT
Source organism: Colius striatus (assembly GCF_028858725.1). Classification (NCBI taxonomy): domain Eukaryota; kingdom Metazoa; phylum Chordata; class Aves; order Coliiformes; family Coliidae; genus Colius; species Colius striatus. Next base: position 4,049,060 of record NC_084772.1, read on the forward strand.
GTTCTACTTTCCTAGACTTCCATAATATAACAATGTACTTTATTTTAGGAAAAGGAATGAGAACAAATAGTTCTTTGGTGGGAGAATATAATGTGTTTTAAATATATAACCAGTCTGCAATGAGTGCAAAAAATGGAGAACACCGTTTGTGAAGTTAAATTGAAACATGCTAGAAGTAGCTGCATGAATTTCATAGCTCTTGAGTGATAGTAGTCTTCTGCTCTTAGCTTTAGTTTGTCAGAGGAGTAAGATAAATTCAGATAGAGTAGAAGAGAGTAGTTCAAATCAAAACTGCATTGTTCAGCATAGGATTTCAGTTCAGCATAGAAACTTGTATTAATACCATGAGTTTGAGATGTTTTAACGTAGACAAAGTCTCTGTGGCCTGAGCATCGCTAGAATATGAATATAGCAAAAGGATTTTCAGGAACTCATTTGGGAAAACTACAGATTGTGCTTCAAGTTGGGGGTACAGGCCCCTATCTGCCTCACTTTTATTCTCTGGTAAGTCCAATCATTTTCCTGTTAATTTGTTTGCAGTGTACATGGTGCTTTGTAACTAAGTAGGGGAAAGATTGTATATACCTGCTGAAAATATATTCACCTAAGATCTACTTTTTGATCCCACAGCATTTAGAAATAAAGGTTTATTTGAGTGTGTTGTGCAAAGAATGGATGATACATAAGGGTAAGTTTGGTGTATATGGGGTTTATTCTTTGAAAAGGATTCTGTCTACTGTGAACAGATTCCTAATCCAAGCATGTACGTGGTTGTCTTTTATTTTCTCCTTAATCAGTTTGCACTGTGATCAACATACCAGCTTTTGCATTTTGCTGATTTATACACTTGGAGTGTTAAAAAGAAATACACTCTTTATAATGAAAAGCGGAAATCAATACTGTCAGGATAAATCCACTAAATCTTTAGCTATTTAGTGTTTATTAAGGATAAAAAGCTAATGAATGCACCTAGTTGACATGCCACAAATCTCTGCTTTTATGTTGGCAATCTGTAAGGTTTTTGTTGCTGCAGATGAGGTAGTACTGCAGAACTGTGGCTGCAGTAAGAGACTAGATGACAACTTGCTCAGAGTTGTTCTAGTTTTTTTTACATCTGTGTTTTAAAGGGAGGTGTTTTTCAAATAGCTATTCTCCACACTGCATTAACAGTCATACTTCACAAGAGTTTAATTCATATTTAGACCTCAAAATTAAACATTGATATTTTAAAAATACATATACTAATTGGAACTTGCTGGTTGATCAGCATTTTAGGCAACTTAGCTTCTTTGTTTTCTATCCTAAAGGGAAACTGCTGACTTCTTTGAAAAATCTCTCCCTATAATTGTGTACTTTGATTGCTAACAGAAGACTGAAAATCTGAGCTCGACATGGTAAAGTACAAAGCACACAGTTTCAGTGATTTTTTTAAAGAGTGGCTTTTTAATCTGGTTATTGGGTTTCATGTTCTTTGCTATTTAAAGTTTTCACATATGGTTGTGCCACTGAATGGTACTAGTTATCTTAGAATAGTTAGTGGTAGTTATCCTCAAAGCCTAGACTGCTGCCCTTATAGTGCAGGAGTATGTCATTACCCCAGGGCTATGTTATTATCTCTGAATCTTTTTGCATCCTTAGATTTTCTGCTTAGAAATTTAACACCATCACTCACTAGAATAGCACGAGTAAAGTGAAGTCTTGCCAAACCCATTGGTGATTGCCATCTTATGTAGCTATGTGTGTCTGGATGCTGACTAAGATTAGAGATAGATTTCCCTAATATTATTGGTATTGGATTTGTCCAATCCTAGGACACAATGCTACAACGAAAGCATAATTTCTCTATCAAATCTTTTAAAAGCACACTTGCACTGTGATAACAGAACAGTGAACATGTCTCTTTCATGAATCATTTGTTAGCATCAGTTGCTCATGAGGAAGCTGACCAGTCCTCCAGCTTCCATTTTGTCCCTTAGATTACAGAACAAAAATGACATACACCAAACTGAGTAGGAGTGTCATTTTGTTGGAAACTGAACCCCAAGGAATGGAATTCAAGGGATTATGCTGGTTATCACCACAGTATGACAGGAGAGAGGTTATCTTTAGATAACATTATCCCAGCTACTATGTTGTCATTTTAGCATCCCAACACGTTACTGAAGGACTGTTTTATTTCAAAGCCAGAGGAAACTTCCTTCTACCAAAAGGACAGCATAAATCAACATGTGTGTATTGGGAAGGGAAAAAAAAAAAAGCCTTGTATTTTTGGTTTGCCACAAAGTGGTTAGCAATGCAAAACTGCCTGTAATTTCCACATACAAATACAGGCCTGATTACTGTGTTTGAGGGAAAGCTATTTTTGACGATTTGACCTCCTTGAGTGATACCCTTTTAACCACATTACGTTTATGGAGCCCACATCTTTGTAAGGTGCTGTTGCTACCAAAATAGCTATGGTTAGTATGCTGGTTGCCAACCTGTACTTAGAGCACCATGGGCTTTTTTTCATATGTTAGTGAAGAAAATCATGTTATACAGCTAGGAAATCTTATTCTAAGCTGGGTATCTGCCCAGAGAGAGGAAGAATCCCGCTAAGAAAATCAATAAGGCTGTAACTGTTTAACCATGGTTATTTTTGCATAGCAAAGGAACTACGTGTTAAAGTACTATCCTCCAGTATTGCTTATAGTGTGTAAAACATTGAATTGAAATGTTGAACAGTAAGATTTATTAACCCAAGGTTGTCTGGCCTTATCAGTTTAAGAGACTAATCAGTGGAATGGACTCCTGAAAGAAAACAGCTGATAATGGCAGCAGTGAAGATAAATTCATAGTTTAGAGTTAAAATTAAGTATAAAGAAAGGAAAGCATATTAAGGCATGTGAAGTTAGCCATGGCAACCACGTAACTTCTTTGTCTTGCAATTACATTACCATTTCAAACATTTTAGGTTTTGGTCTCAGTTTAGATGAAATTTGGTTCTGAAAATTCTTTTTCTTTTCCAGAAAAAAATAGATTCTGTCAAGTGTCCCCACTCTCATTTCCTTGTCATTATATGAAGGCAACTGTAAGCATTGTTTTCCACTGACTGAATTCCTTCTCTACAAGATCTCTCTTTGTCTCCCATTTTGAAAGGAGAGGCTTTCTTATTTATTCTTAGGTGTAGAGTTTAAAAGAAGTGCATGACAATTCTTACCCAAAGATGATTTTGCATTTTATAACAGAATTCATGCATCAGACATGGATGTAGGTTTAAAATACTCTGTCTGATATGCTTAAATGTTTTCAAGCTGTTACAAGGCACATGAAATACAGGTCTAATTCAAAGGGTTTTGTGCAACCATGCCTCACAAATGTGATACCCAGGTAAATCATAGATACTTATTTACAGATCTAAAAATACACTTAATAGCTGTCTTGTGAATAAAGTATACTGATTGCCTAGAAATCTCCAGGCTTTGGGCAGTAAAGCTTTCACCATAGGATCCATTGTTATTAAAAAAGGTTACTGTTAAAAATTCTGCTCACAGTGCACAGCCATGATGTGAGGAGTACAACTGCACTAATAAACTGGTTTTCAGCCTAGAAGCTTGTTTTTTTTAATGGAGAAAGAAGGCAAAAGAGGGAAAAGACCAATCAGTTAAGGAGTTTCCATCGCTTGATACCTGGGTGGGAGGGATCAGTTGTGTGTTTATTATGACCCATGTCTGGTTATTGTTATATCTGATCGTAACATTTGTTTATGCAGGTAAATGTTTTCATATCTAAATTGTAATAGTTTATTTTGTCTTTAAGTGAAAAATGAAGTTTGGAGAGCTACAGCTCAACTTTATAGTCATAACATTTGTTTTAATATGAAAAAAATCCCCGTGTTGCCATCAGTTCCTAGTTCGAAATTTGGTGATTATAAATTATAAATGAAAATATTTTTTATACAGGGATGCATCTGGAGTGAAACTAAAATGCAGTGGTATTACTTTGCAAAGAGTTGTGAAAGAAAAGCATAACTCAATGGTTTGCTGTGGATATTGAACCGTATGTTAGCATCAGCTAGTATAAAAATTATTTAATATATAATAAAACTAGTAAGGTTTATTTAGTAGTGAACTGAAGAGAAACATCTGCCTGTGAGTACTGTATGAAATTTATTCTTCCAGGGCCTTTTCCAGAAGCTGACCTAGCATATTTAAACTGTTCTATCACCTCTATATCCTTCAACCTGCTGTGAAAAATAGAATTGAGGTGTACCTTATAAAAATAAGAGAAAAAGCTAGTTGGGAAGTGTTACTCTATTAATTTAAGGAACTTTTTAAATGTCTAGTCTGGTATAGTGCAAACAGTGCTTACTTACAGCTCATTGCACGTTTCATGGTGTGATATGCCATCTAGTGTTAAATTCCCCAAAAGGAGCAAAGTTCCAGCCAAGTCCTGATACCAGCTTCACCAACAGTACACTTTGAGAGCTACTGGATTTTTTGAAACATTCAGTGTTCAGGAATATACTGTGTATGTACAGCAGAGTGAAGAGACACTGTTTACTTCTGGTTTTACTGACTGGTTTAGTGTTTATAATGTATTCCTCTGTTCAGTAATCCTTGTTATATGAAGATATATATTCAAGACCTATCTTCCCAGTTACAACCATGCAGTTTGATGTTTATGCCTCGAGTAATGTTGAAACCTGCTGAGTCCTGTGTGAGTGCACACTTCATGTTATATTTACAAAGAGGTTAAATTTTCTGAGGGCTTCTAAATGCATCTTGTTAGGTAGGGGAAAAAATTTAATAGCCCCAGAGATTTTGTAAAGAATAATGATAGAATACGTTTTGTAACACAATGGAATATCCTTGTATTAAGCGGAATGTAACAACATTGACTTACTCTGCTTCTGTCATATAAACAGAGGTAGGGTTCCATGCGTTCTATTAGAATGTTGCTTGTAAACCGTGTTTTTCTGAGGATAAAAGGGCTTCCATTTTGAGGGAAGAAGGAGGGAATGTAAAAAAATTGAAAACCTGAGGCTTAACAGTACCACAGTGAGCAATCTGCTGTCCTTCCTTGTTGAAATACAAAAATACTATGTTCAATAATATCATAGAATCACAGAATGGTGGGGGTTGGAAGAGACCTTTAGAGATCATCCAGCACAAGCCCCTGCTAAAGCAGCTTCACCTAGATCAAGTCACACAGGAATGCATCCAGGTGGGTTTGGAAACCTCCAGAGACGGAACCTCCACACCCTCCCTGGGCAGCCTGTGCCAGGGCTCCCTCACCTCACAGTGAAGTTTTTCCTTAAGTTTAAGTGGACTTTTTTGTGTTCCAGCTTATGTCCAATACCCCTTGTTCTGTCACTACACACAACCGAAAACAGTGCCACCCCATCCTTTTGACATCCACCTTTTAAATATTTGTGTTAGTGAGATCCCCCCTTAGACTTCTCCAGGCTGAACAGTCCCAGGTCCCATGGCCTTTCCTCATAGGAGACATGTTCCAGTCCCCTGCAGTAGTCTTAGGATTCAGATTAAACCTGTAAAAGAATTTTAAATACTTCTCCACTTAACATCCATCTCAAAATCATTCTTGCTTTGAATAAGACTGAACCTTCCTTCTAAAAGCCAGTGTTTTTGTTCTAAGGGCGGCACCAGTGTGTAAGTAATATTAAACTAGAACTTTGCGAACTTCTTAATTCATAGGAGCTTCTGAAACAATACTATTAAAATGTATAAAGTATGCAGAAATCTTTCTTTTCAGAAAATGAAACAGAGCCTTGATTTGTTAAAAAGGATGTCTTATTGCTAAGTAAGCCAGATCTTCAAAATAAAACCAAAAGAATTAATTTTAGCACTCCTTCAAGAATCTGAATTCATTACAGGAATGGACATTCCATGTTTTTTATGGGTACTTGGGTATATCAAGCTGTTGTTGGCATTGTAGAACACACTTAGAAGCTGTTTTGGTGTCCTTTTACAAAGTTGATTTTATTAAAACCTGGTACTTTTTTTTCCCCTACTTCTCACACAATAATTTGCATAAGGATGTGTCAATCTTTGATAAAAGCAAGAAGAAATGAAGAAACTCCCTATATGCAAGCTCTTTGCATTCTGATACTTATTTTCTCTATTGTGTCAATTTGCTAAATTAGCTTCATTTTTCAACAGTTTTAGGCGAAGCGGTGTAGAAGCAGCTTGTTTTGTGGTCTGGCAGCCATCTAATCTGAAATGGGAACTATTTAAAGTACTTGTCAGACAAATATAACTTTCTCTTGATTCTAGTTGGAAGAAGGGAAATGGCTTTTATAGCGAGCAATCTTACTACGATGGCAAACTTCAGAATCACTATATTTGTTAGCTGCAGTTGAAGCAATAGAGTATAAATAGAAAAGGTTGAATTATGTCTCTTACACAAATGCAACACATTATTTGAAATTGTGTCAGCTGAGGAACAGTATAAAATGGCAGATCTTGCTTTTTTAATTAATTGAATGCATGAAATGTAACAGAGTAACAGTATAACTGAGTTATAACTATTTGTATGTGTATAAGCCCCTTATGACACCACTTTTGTTGCATGTTGAATTTTGTAAAAACTTGAGTCGAGCCTTCTGTGTCTGTAGACTGGGCTGTACTCACTAGCAGACCTTTGTCCATGTCTGGATGTGAACATGGACATCAGTTTTCATCAGTCCAGTTTAGGCCTTTCATAATTACAGGCTAAAGGAAGCCTTGCCCAGCCTCATTGCAAGTCACAGAATCATAGAATGGTAGGGGTTGGAAGGGACCTTTAGAGATCATCTTGTCCAACCCCCTGCCAAAGCAGGTTCACCTAGATCAGGTCACACAGGAACGGGTCCATGCGGGTTCTGAAAACCTCCCGAGAGGAGCCTCCACACCCTCCCTGGGCAGCCTGGGCCAGGGCTCCCTCACCTCACAGTGAAATAGTTTCTCCTTATGTTTAAGTGGAACTTTTTGTGTTCGATCTTCTTTCCATTACCCCTTGCCCTGTCGCTGGATACAACAGAGACAAGTGCTGCCCCAGCCTCCTGACACCCACCATTTAGATATCTGTAAATATTAATGAGATGGCCCCTCAGTCTCCTCCAGACTAAACAGTCCCAGGTCCTGCAGCCTCTCCTCATAAGGAAGATGTTCCAGTCTCTCTCCAGCAGTTCCCTGTCTCTCTTGAGCTGGGGAGCCCAGAACTGGACACAGGACTCCGGATGAGGCCTCACCAGGGCAGAGGAGAAGGGGAGGAGAACCTCCCTCCATCCGCTGCCCACACTCTTCTTGATGTATCCCACAGTGCCATTGGCTTCTTGCCCACAAGGTCACGTTGCTGGTTCATGGTTAGTTTATTATCAACCAAGACTCCTAGGTTGTGAATATGACTTTTCCTTTAAGATGAAGGTAGTGTTTTGCTTATACAGCACACCAGCCCAGATCAGCACTGAGAACTGTCTGTAATTCATAGAAAAGTCATTTTTACTATCATATAAAAAGCTATTGTTTGCTTCTTAGCTCAAAGCCAAAAAATGAATCATATGATTCACTATCACTCAACCAAATTGGTGTGATACACCTGTTCAGCAGATATTCATATAGACATGCCACTCATACAGCCTTAAAATATTTATGAAGTATGCACATGAATTTGGGGTATCGGACTAAAATCCTGAATCACTGATATTTTAAAATGTTACCTTACAAAATTAGTTTTTTATGGGGATTATAATTAGAATGATAGTAAGAGTGTGAAAGAGCAAATTGTTCTGTTCTGCCTGTAGATCATTAGAAAATCTGTCTGCAGAATTCTAATTTCACCATATTTATTGGTAGTGGTGGTGTAAGCATTGTGTGTAGCAGAAGGAGCTCAGCTTGATTGTTCAGATCCCAGATGGAACTTGAGCTGCTGGCAGTTTAAAAAAAAAAATCTATATTTGACTTACAAATTCCTGCAAATGTTGGTGCAGAGAAGTAATCATAGAACAAGAAGAAATCAGAAAACTGGAAAAGTAGAACTGAACTGAATATATTACTTTCTACTTCAGATAACATTTTCTTGGCACTGCCAATGATGGGCTAACAGTTTGAAATGTCAAATAGAGTAGAATATCCTTTCTGTTCACACAATTTATTAGTTTATAGAGCTCCTCAACGCATATTAAATCGTATTAAGACTGGAAATACCTATTTTTTTACATCAAGACCTACAAAAAAAAGTTTTTATAGCATTTTCATGGACATACAAAAAGAAGAAATTGATGAAAGAGATGTCTGGAGTACTGGCACTGTCTTTAGCTATTCTTAACCTGGCTGCCTATGTATGTTTTTGTTTCAGAGCTTTAGGGGATGTAAGCTTTGGAAACGTTGTACTAGGATGTAAAGATTGTATCATATCAGTTTACAGAAAACATAAAATCTGCTATACACAGTAAGGGAAAAAACCCTGCAAAATGGATGTGGTAAGGGATTCTGAAGGAACAAATGAAACTGCCTCATTCTGCTGTAGTTCATCTAATGTATAAAGCAAAAAAAGCAGGGGTGGTGTATGTTTAGAAAATGTTGAATGTAACTTGATTCCTAAGATTGCTAAAGCCATGTCTACAGTCTTCAGTAAATGCAAGTTTAAGGATTTGGGATAACATTCAGGGCAAATCTTTACCTTGGTTTTCACTTGCCATGCAGATTAAAGTCCAAGAAGTAGCTTATAAATCATACAAATGGATCACAAACAAAACTCGGGTTTGATTTTGATCATGGAATGTTTAGTTTTACTTTCTCTGTATATAATTTCAAATGGCTTCCATATAATTCCACATGCCATCTGCTGTTATTGATCAAATACTGCCTGAAGTAATGTGGTCTCCTGGGCAGTCACCTCCCCTCTGCCAGCCATGCAGAAACTGAATCAGGGAGAGAAGAAATAACTCGAATGGGTGCATTTTACTTGAGGATTCCCAGAGGCTTATTTTCATAGGAAGTTATCCTCTTTTGTTGCCTTTTGAGGAAATGGAAGGCAGACACATTCAGTTTTGCTGAATGAAAAAATACCACTCCAGATATTAGTAGTGTGGCTCTGTATGCATGTGGGCCTCCCTGTTAGAGGAAGTTTGTATAATGATGTGTGTTTTGTCAGGGGCTAACACTGTAAGAGAAAGTAGACTGCAAAATATACAAAAGCGAGTTGAAAAGTCCTGAAAAAATTACACAATGGGAGAGAAAGAAAGAAATATACAGTGGACAGCAAGAATGAATGAGCAAATGAGCATTATGAATACATTCAGAGGGAAACAAAACAACAGGAAAGATATTGTAAGACAGGAAATTACAAATGAAACGTGAGGAATAGAAATATGAGGGAAAAGAGTTCTGACACACCTGGAAGCACCTGAAGCAAGTAGTGCTTTCTACAATCCTTAAAAAACATGTAATGCAAAATTATCAATGGAACCTCATTATAGGTCCAAGCATATAAGATTCGTAAGTTAGCCTTATGCTTTGGCATGTTTGTTATCCATCCTGACACAACGTGTCCAAAAAACATACAAAAATGTGCTGCCTGTCATATGTGATCTGCTGCTTTTGTTGAGAACCTGTTCCCATAGTAACATTGCTGTCTCATTGTAAGTATAGCAAATTCAATTTCTCTTTGTATGTGTGCACATACATCTTCAGCCTGAATGAACACACATGCACATACTGTGTGGTTATTTAGGTGGTGTGTGTTTTAGATCCCAAGACACTTGGTTGAGATCTTCTCTCATCCAGAAATAACTGGATGTGTACTATAACTTCATGAAGAAATGTGTTTAAATAACACCACAGACCCTGAGGCTGGAAGACCTAAAACTATTGATTCATTTCATAACTAGCTCTTTATTTTCAAAGGTTTCAAGACATATTTTTGAAGAGAATAAATATCCTGTGGAAGTACATTTTGTATTGCAAACCTGTTGAAATTCTGTCTTTTAAAGACTTACCTTTAACTTGCATATATATGAGTTACATCTTGAGTTACAAAGGTTGTGATAACACAGTTTCAGCTTTGTACAGTTCTACATCTGGGATTGATTTAATGGAGAACTTACATTATTCTGTGATCACACCTTGCAAACAGTATAATTGTGCTTTTTTTCTAAGTAATCTAATCAAGGTTTCTTCTATGGGAGGTTCAGCAACTGTCAAAATTTTTCCTATCTGAGAGAGTCAAATTGGGTATTTTAGAAGATAATTACAGTGATGGGGTTATAGAGCTAGAATTCTAATGAGAGGTTTTGGTGTTGTTGAGCATGCACAATGTGTTTAACAGTTCCTTGTCCAAATGCTAGGGTGCAAAACAGACAAGTGAAAAAGTAATAAAGTGAAGTACACAGTAGGCCTAGAGAACAAAAATAAATGTTATACCAGCTCTCTTCCTTCATGGATTAGAGAGAAATATAATGGTAGTATGCAGCAGTGGGAATTGGGGTATGCTGCAGCCATCTCATACCTGGATTCACTTGAACAGACTGCAGCTGTAGTTCCACATCTTTTTTTCCAGCTCTTTCAAAAAGCTACTGTCTGTTTTCAAGTAAGCTGCCCAAGAACTAAGTCTCAGTTTTACCATGCAAAACAGACAGTTGTTTCTCAGCAGCTGCAGCAAAAGGAGCACGTTATGTTCTCACAGGTTAAGTACTCAATTAAATTAACTAATCGTTAATGTGCCTTTTAGGTAATCTTGCATAACAGCTTTGGGTGCTTTATATGTTCCATACTTCACCCTGCACTTTGAAATACACTGTGTGTTACATTTGTAGAAGGATAGAATAAAATTACAAAATTGGAGTGTTTATGAATCTATGAAGGCTTAAGGCTTCCTGCCTCTAATCAGTGCTGAGTGTTATAATTGATAGCAGTCATGCTAATACGTTCGTTTGGCAGATTGTCTCCCTGATTTGTACTACTCTTACTCCTTTTCTCTGTCATCAGTATAATTTAAGGAACTGCACTGTCAACAAAGAAAACTAGCAAGAACAGGAAATAATTGTCCTTTGCTTCAAGCTTTAGACAATGTGCTGACATTATCTTGGTGTATATACAAAGCAGTAGCAATAGATTGTGTTTATATATCTGCTGAAGACAAGACAACTCCTGTAGCAGTTTTAGTAGGAACTTTTGTAGCAGTTCTGGTATAAGTTGGGTATGAGGCTTTTTCTTTCTTTGTAACTGAATGTTGTAAGAGACTCTTCAAAGAACTGGAACCTCTATTGATAGAGGGTTGTAAAAACCAAATTACGTAAATAGCTGCTGCTGGCAGTTTATGTGTATGTGATGTGGCTTCATTGCCAGGGAAATGTATCTGAGTACTTCCTGTCACTTTCCTGGTTTTCCATTATTCTGATATGTTTCCTGAAATGCACTTTTAGACTGTATCCAGACACTATGTTTTAGTGACAAGCACAATAGCTGCTGGTGTAATATTACTCTGTAATTAAGTGCTTTTCTTTGAAGTTATGAAACTTTTCAGTGAATTTCCTTTTTTCCAACAGTTATTACTTGATCCAAGATAATCATCCCGTGGTGGTATTTTTTAATTGTATATATAAATCCGTTTTTTCAGTCATTGGCAAAGAAAGAGAAACATACCAGAAATACAGTAAGAGATATGGCAGGCAGATTTCGTTGGAATATGATGCAGCAAACAGTGGATGTGGGGAATTACTCTCAACTTTCTAGAATCTTTTTTGATATAATATTGCCCTGAGCAAGCAATACTTAGGAGACCCTAAACTACCCAATGTGAATAAACACTGATGATTTAAGTCCTTCTAAGTCCCAACACAACATGAGCCCTCTAGATATGATTAAAATACATATAAAGCAAATTGTGCTACTTTAAGTTAAAAGAACCTACTAGACACCATATATTACTGAGTTACCTGCTGTTCACCCTTCTCTATGCAATATGTCTAAGTGTGTCTTAACAAAGGAATACTACTGGCTGAAAAAAAAAGCTACTAGAATTGTTTGGTTTTTAACCTGCCAAAGACATCTTAACTCATTTGAACTTCCAAGAAGCAAAGATATTCTTTTATTATATACATTATTAGAAAATAACTACCCCATCCTTTGAATATTTTTTGCTCTACTAATATGGAATAAACAAGTGTATTTAAGTTGATTCTGGCAATTCAAGATGCAGTTGTATGTCTGAGGCAAAATTTCCATTGGAAACTCTTTATTTGCCTGCACTGAGTCCATGCAACTGGGTCAGAAAAAAGTAAGACCAAAAAGCATGAATAATGCAGTATTGATGGCAGCTTATGGTTACACTTCTGCCTTTTCCAATCCTGGGTTTCTAGGGATATGAACATTTTAATGTGCATACATTTTTTAATGCAGCAACATTTGATTGATTAAAAATATATCAAGGTTCTAAGCCACAGCATACTTAGTAGTCTGTGTGATGAATTTCTGGAGCCAGGTAAAGTGTGCAACATTAACTGAGGGTTTTTTTAATATTGGGCTTTTTTCTTTCAATCAGGGTAAAGATGAAAATATAAGTGGTAGCATTAATAATAATGTAATAACTGATACAAAGCTGCAAAACAGTATTTCTCATGCCACCTTTTTCTGTAAACTCGTGTTGTCCCACCAGCAGTGTTTGGTACCCAGTGTACAATGACCAAGTCTTACATACTCAGCCAAGGCGTTTATTCATGTCTGCTCAGAAATGAGTGCCTGTGGCAATTGCACAAAGCCAGTACACCACACAAATGAACTCACATGTATTTATCCTGTAACATGATTAGCAAAATCCCACCTAAATTTACACTTGTTGATTAGTAATTAGTATTCCTTCCGCCAGGGGTTAGCTATATTTAAATCAACCATTTACATTGCCATGTAAATTTAGCATGCATGAGCCTTACAGGTGGAGGTGGGGAGAGGCAAGTCGTTCTGGTCTTGAGTAGGTGGTTGAGATCTCCCCCTATCACCTTTACCTTTTTCTCAGTTACTGCAGGTGTTTGCTGACTTCACACTTCTTGGGCAAACATCTAGCCTTTGGTGCCTTCTCAGGCTGGAGGTTCCCTCCTTATCACTCTCTTAAGTCCATCTTCAAGGATACAAAGTAGTCAGGTTCACATGATGAAGCTCCTGATTAATGGTCATCCTAACCTAAACAGTGTTATTATGGCCTAGACATTAACCCCTTCTTCTGTCTGCCTGATGCAGTTTCACAAGATATTCAGTTCATTGTCTTTGTTTAAAAGAAAATTCCACTCTATAAAGTACATTGCTTGCAGAAATCACTCAGCTCTGCACCTCTCCCTCATGTAATACAGCTTTGTGTGATGATAATGCTACTTGAGTGTGTCACATCGGACTGCAGGCCAAAGCTGAACAAACTTATTTGTCTGTTGAAAAAAAGAGGGGAGAGATGGTTGCTGACTTGAAAGAGAACAGGATGATACCCAATATTTGCATTCTATTATGTAAATGCTATGCAGACATCCAAATCTGATTATTTACCATTTCCTACATGAAAATTCCTAGCCTGCATCATCTACCTCCGTGCCTTGCTGAATTTCAGTACATCAGAATTCAGGCTCAGTAAAGAACAAGTTGCACAGATTCAGATCATATAGGTTATCTTGATATATATATCTTGTATAACACTATGGCCTTTCTAAAAGAAATTACATTAAAATCTTTCTGAATTCTAGGGATGCATATTTAAGGTTAGCAGATTGTTTCTGCAGGGAGGTGCTTGCATCAAATCAGCCCTGATGTGACGAGCACGTGTTGCCATGGCAATGGAGACTAGTGAATGTTCACACACTGCTTCAGCCAAGTGACAAATAGTAGTCTAAGATCTGTGGTACACATTTTCATTTTTTAAAGTGTGTTTGCTGTAATTTTCTATTAAAAATTTGGTAGCAATGAACCATTTTTTTTCTAATACTTGGTTGCAAGTTCACTTTGATTTCAGACTTGCTTACAGTGTGTCTATGATACTGCATAAATAAAGAAAAGCACAGTGTTTTACAAGTTGCAAGTTTATTGATGCTCCTATTAAATGCTGGAAGCTTATATTGTATGAACAGTTCTAATGCAATTTTTTGTATAACTGATATTAAAAGGCATCAGAGTTGACTTTACAGTAATGGTCTTTGGTGTTAAAAAAATCACGTAAGCTGTGTAAACTATCTAAATGCAACGAGCTGTCTATTTCAGGTTAGCTCATTGGTCTTTCATCCTTTGCATGTCCTCATAAATAGTTCTCTGCTAAATGACAAAACATGACTTCAGTGTTTTTAGAGAAAAAATGTATAATGTCGCCATGTAAATGCGACACATAGTGGAGGTTGTTTTACCCCGACAGTGTTGCTGAAGATGTCTGGAAAGGCAGGAAGTTTTGGACACTCGTCCTAAACAATATGTGTTCCCTGAAAAAAGAGCACTGATGGCAGTGCTCTTTAAGTGTTATGATTCATGGACATAGAAAGCTGGAACACAAAAAGTTCCATTTAAACATAAGGAAGAGCTCCTTTGGTGCTGAGGTGAGGGAGCCCTGGCCCAGGCTGCCCAGGGAGGGTGTGGAGGCTCCTTCTCGGGAGGTTTCCAAATCCACCTGGACATGTTCCTGTGCCCCCTGAGCCAGGGGAACCTGCTTGAGCAGGGGTTGGGCTGAATGAGCTCTAGAGGCCGCTTCCAACCCCCACCATCCCATGGTTCTATGATTTGAGTATATTCCTTCTTAAATGCTGTTCCCTTGAAGGACTATGTTAAGGGAAAAAAATGACAGACTTTGATATTTGAATATCACAATCCTTTTTACATCCAATATCCCACTGCAGATAAATTGCATTTCAGTGGATAATTTTGGTTTGTGGGCATTTCTGCAAGGTAAATTTGCTTGATTCTGTGCAAAGCAGCTTGATTCTGAAGTTTGTAAACAAGGGTTTAGAACCTACTTTTAATATTTTTTACCACAAAAATAACATATTTCTCTAAAAGGCTTTACCACATTGCACTAATAACAACAAAAAATGTTGTGATGTCTCTCAGTGATAAAAATTTACTTTCATACTAAACCCACCATGATTTAAATGAAAGCATTTTCTTCTTTCACTGTGTAAACCACTAATTTTCAAAATGTGGACATTTATGTAGCTTTGTAAATGAAAAACAATTTCCCTCCTTCTTAAAATGTTCATAAATATTTGTTGTCTCAGAATTTTGCAGTGTTTTAAGCAGGCATTTCAGAGGTATTTGCTTAAGAAACAGTTCACTGCACGGTATGGAGAACTGACCTCTCCCAGATACAAAACTTTTAGCAGAACTCTAATTAATTAAAAACTAGTTTCTTCGCTTACCTAGCATTTGTATAGCAATGCTATTACTTGCAAACAGAAATAGCCTGTATCTTATTGAAGTCTGTTTTATATGATATTTTGAATTTGGGTCTGAGTCCAGAGGGAGATCCAGGAGTTTTCCCTCAGGTCAGTCTCAGATGCTTTACTAGTCACCTTTGTCCTTGGGGCTTTCCTGCAAGAGCGCAGAGAAAGCAGGTTTTACATTTTTTCAGAACAAATCTTTGTCTTACAATGAGGGGAAGAATTTGGTCCTCAGTCAGCCTTAGGAGCCCTATGATAACTTCTAGAGTAAATTCAAACATTAAGAATTTCATAACTTTGCATTCTGTTTCGCAACAAAATATGTGCTTGATGAGCATGTTCACTCTAACAGAAAAAATGCACACCTTTGCAGCTTTACTTTCCAACTGCAGAAGATAACAGTAGCACTTAAATATGGAAAATCATTTATACAGCAAAGTAGCAAACATCATTCTTTGTAAATACACTCTTGTCTGTATAGCCAGCCTCTCTTAATACTTAGCTATGCCACATCATCTTCTAGCTGGCAGTTACATTAGAAAAATTAGTCAATCTGAAAAGGAATACCTTAGTTTCCATGGAGCTACTCTTCATAGGCGTGTTTGTAGGTTTGAACTGTACTGTAGGTAGAAAGAGCAGCACTGAAATAAATGGAGAGCAGAAAGTCTGTGTAAAGAAGATTTTGAAGAAGAAAGAAATCAAAGATATTTAGCATTAGGCACTTCACAGTTAAACACTTGTACAAGAGTCTAGCTGTTGTCAGATCACCTTGTCAGACAGAGAAGTGTTTCTTAGCCTCTCTGGATTTTGCTTGTAAAGAGTCATGGACATTAGATATTATTAGCAACATAGAAATAAAGCATCAGGAATTCCTCAGTCATGCTTTTCTGGTTTGAGTTTACTCAGTACTACATTGTGCCACATTATTTCTGAGCTAGTCATAGGTATAGGGTGAGAAAGTTTCCATCAGCTCATGAGGTTGTATGGCTGATTCTATCTTCTGAATGAAAGGAGTAGCACTTCATCTGGTCTCCTCGTTGGGTGAAGTATGTCAATGGTTGTTCATCGTAGTGAAGACACCACCTTCCCTCCAAAATCCAAACTAACAAAAAATACTGTTGAGCTCAGCAGCAACACAACTGAGGGACAGCTTCATTTGGAGAAAACAGAACCCCAATCTTGCCTCTAGCAGGGAATCACCATTTTTACAGTGGAATATGGAAAGAAGCAGTATTGTCATTAGCTTTGCAGATTTCAAGATGCCAGTTCTGGGTGGTCACTGGTCCCTGTCAAAAGGCAATTGCATCTGACTGGACGTTCGAATCAATTGACTGCTTCAGCCAGCATACATGCACCCAACCGGACTTGAACTAATTGAGCCTCCTTTGTAAATCTAATTATAAATATAAACAGTATCATCAAGGGCTCATGAAGATGGTAATTACTAGGTTGGAAACATCTATAATGAAACGCTGCCATTCTAGAACTGTAGTTGAGAGCCACAAGCTAATTTTAAAGCACTATCTAGCAAGTCTCTGGAATAAGTGTAGTTCTTTCAGGCAGAAGTTTTGCAGATTACCAGAAATAGAGAATTCAGTAACAAATTATTGGCCCATTGTTTCCATGCAAGTCCAACTCAGTGAGCAGAACTGACAGTAAAGCTAATGAGACTTTTAAGTCTAGTAAGCTCAGGTTTGAATTTAGTGTAAAAGGAAAAAAGCACAAGCACACTAATTTGGAATCAATTGTGACTGCTTAAAAATGTAGTATTTGTTCAAGGGTATAAATAGTCTGTCCAAGCAGCTAGCCTTGATGCTTTTGTTGACTGTCTTCCCTTTTCATAGCTCTGCAGTGTTAGGATTCAAACACTGCTGTTTTCTTAGGATAGCTATTTAACCAATAAGTGATTCAATTGCCATCTCTTGGGCAGTTCTAATACCCGGGTGAACTAAGAATACACGTTGCATTTCTCGCCTCGTCCACTGAAAGCTTATCCTACACTGTGTGCTGTGTATTGGTATATAAATTGTAGCCAGTTAATATGAATAGCAGTTAACTGGAACAAATAGGCAAAAGTGGCTGTAGTAATGCTGCTTATATGAAGCAACTTGTTTTGTACATTAGTGATGATAATTTGTCACTGCTTTTCTAAGAGAACAGTGTGATCTTTAAAGCTCTTCACTGAGTTCCTGCCCTTATACACAGGAGAAACTCCCTGATAAAATCCAAGTCATTCATCTCTACCACCTCAAGACTCACCCTTGCTGTAGTGCACTTGTTTTAACCCTCTTCACCAGAACTAGAGATTTTCCACAGCTGGTTTTAACACAAAAAGCTTTGTCCATTTTTCCACTTCTCCTGCAATAGCCCTTACCTTTTCATTTTTCCTTGTCTTTCGACTGTGTAAACCCTTCATGGTCTTAATTATCTCTGCTGTTTTATGTCATCTGTAGCACAGCAGCACTTGTTGGTCTACCATAAAATATGAATGTCTTTTACATTCAACTGTAGCAGAGTTATACCTCTTTGTGAATCCTGGATAGTAACTGATAACTGCAAGCTAGGTTTGAACTTGGTTTGGGAGTCAGTTCATCATCTTTCAGTAAGAATTGGCTTGTTAAATTTAAAGAGAAAAGGAAGTGGGAGTAAAGACAGGTTTGCATCAAGAATGTGGCACTTCTATTCAGCCTTGAAATAACCCTGTGAAGTAAGAGTGCTCAGGAGGTAAAAACTGGAACAAGTAACTGAGTACAGAAATAAAGAGCAAGGAGAATTTTCCAAGTGTTTCAATACCTTCTTCTGTTCTGAAGTTTGCCCACCCACTCCTACATACCACCTCCTGTGGTGCAGGACATTTTAATGCAATGTGGGAGGTTAGCATACAAATTCCTACTGACTGCATTTGTGCATAGCTTCCCACATACCTTTTGAAATAGGGTCCCTTATTTAGAAAAGTTAATGAGTATTATAGCTATGTCCCAAACTACAAATGCAGTGGGTTGAAAATTACCTGTCACATCCATTTTGAATTACTTGGCAGTTCGTAATTTTTAACTTTGTTACTGAGACGAGTTTGTGCACCAACTGTGAGCAGTCAGTAACATGGAGAAAGGGGGTATTCATGCTGAGGACTGGAAAGCTAGATGCTGCATCTTGAAACAAGTACCTTGCAAAGGATGCTGTCCAGCGTAAATGTACCCCGATGTTGATTCCTTGCTTGCACTGATGACACACACAGAGCGTAGGAGAACTCGCCACCTACTTCATAACAGTAGTGTAGTAAGGTTGGCATAAGTCAACACTAAAGCAATTAACAACTTATCAGTAAAACTTAGCAACAAGTCTCATCAGCTTTCAATGACATGCGTGCTTTAGGCTGCTTCAGTCACTTTTCAGTCTTAGAGGAAACCAACATGCTCTACTCCTATTTCCTGAAGGCATCTAGAGCTCAGTGATCTCTTTTGGTGTTATAGGTTCCTGGTTCGGCACTGAAGCTCAGAGCTGTTACAGATGGAATGAAAGGTCAGGTCTAAAACCTACAGCTCTTATTATTTATCACAAGTTGACTAATTTCAACAGATAAAATATGGCATTTTGTATTTTAAATCTGCCATTATTCTGGGGAGAAAAAAAAGAAAAGAGTGTTTTTATGGATCATGTGTTTGTACATTTCTGAGAAGCTGATGACTTCTACTGATCAGTGAAACCAGACAAGTCAGTTTAATTTCTTAATTTACAGGAAATAGAAGCAAACAACAAATGGCAACAGATTGTTTCCTGTATTGAGCTGAAGCATTCAGAAGGCGACTCATATATTCATATATTATATCATATACATTTAGCATTTACAAAAATATAACAAATAATTGCATAGTATCTTACTCTGTGCCATTAATATGCCTTGCTTCTTAGGGGCCTGATGCAAGAACAGCTCTACACGAGTCTAATTTCAAGTAGATAAGGGCTTAGATCCTAAATTCGATCTGCTTCATTGTACAGGAATATGGTTATGTTAAACATCAAGTAATACTGCAAAAACTGTGTCTAGCTGAAAGCCTGATGCATTTGTAACCTGCCTGACAGGGGTGGGGATTGGAGCATCATCTCAGCAGTATTTCTTCTTGAGTGCTTCACTGTTTCATGCTTTTGAAGAAGCACCCATTTTGCTGCTACTTTGTCATACTCAGCCAGGCATCTGACAGGTGTCATTATTACTTTGAAAAATCAGATTCCTTTTCTGGATTAACAAAACTTGGGAATTTTTTTTTTGGAAATAGAACAGGTAGAACTATCCATTTTGCTGTGGATTCATCTGTTTCCTCACCTAAACACCACAGTATTTAATCCCAAAAGATACAAATCTTACTTTACAAATTGAGTCCTTCTAGATTGATGATAAATGTATGAAGTACAGGTGATAAAGTTGTCTTCTACTGTGGAGCTGCCACGGAGACAACTTCTTATTTCAATTAGGAGATACTCCTATTTGCAAGATTTGTACTACAGGGATGTATGTTTATGTGCTTTTCTCAGATGGTAATAAATCAGTGATCATCCTCAAAAAGTTAATGATAAAGACAACTGAACGAGGAATAATATGATAACGTTGTGTTTATCACACAGGCTGGTCTGAATGGAGAAGTGAAAAGTGGTCTATGCATTTAAAATGGAAGACACAAAAATTATGTCAAAATACACTGAGGCATGTAGCTCTTAGGTGAGTCTCAGCTCCTTGGCTGGGAATTTGAGACATCTTCAGAGCTGAAGTCTAGAAGAGACTAGAGCCAGGCAAGTTAGCCGCCATGAATACTGGAGGTCTCCAAAATATGGAAGTCCCACACAATTCAGAGTCTTCTATTAAAATTGTTTTAGCTAGGTGAAGATAGCAAGCATTGTGTCTCATTAAGATTCTCCATATGTAAAGACAGGTTCTTTGCTGCTTCTATCAGGAAACATGCTTTTAAGACACACAATCTATACAACTGCCTTGTGCAAATATTTCATAACTTGAGGATTCCCAGACAGCTGCAGTCATTACTGTTCAGAAATCCAGCATCAATCTCTGCTGGCCAGGGCTCTCTAGTTGAAAGCTCAGGCAGCTTTAAAAATTTGCACTTGCTAAGCAGATTTTGATGTAGGATAGCCAAGTACCAGGAAGTGCCATCCAGCTTGGTACTTGGTTTTGCCCCATCTCTCCCAGCGTCAGAATTTTCCTTCTGTTTTGATGAAGTGGATTTTAAAAGCAAATACATCATAGCTTGACAGACATCATTCTACCAGCTCAGCCTCCCCCTTCCTCCTGCCTTTCTGACATTCGGTTATTTCTGAGATTTCCTGACACCCTTCAGCTCTGAGCTAAATTCTCTCTCAGCATAGGCATCCCTGCTAAGAAAACATGGGTTTCTTAAACTTCATTTACCATTATTGAAGCATTTGGCTTCTCTCCAAGAAGAAACTGTGCATAACATTTGATTGTTATCAATTTGCTCTTTCTGTGTAAAAGATTTTCATGCAGTGTTTGGCTTGGGAATGTTTATGTGAGCCTTAGGTGATGAAATGTTGTTAACCATTTAAGCATGGAAAGGAACTTGGGCTCAGTGACAAGAACCAGGTTGGAAAGTCTTGAATTGCAGGCAAGGAGGAGAATGAGCCACTTGATCAACAGCCAAAAGTACACTGAGAGATTTTTCATGGAAAGTTTTTTGGTTTACCTTTTGTATTCTATATTACATCATGTAATTTTCTTCATTGTATCAGTCTCATATAGAAGTACAAATAGACATAATAGAAACATAGAAAATGTGAAGTGACATACACTTACCAGTAGGTGAAAAATCAATCACATGTAAAGATGCATGTTCTTAACTGCTTTGGAACCTAGAGTTAGTTCAGCAAGATGAAATTACTAACAGGGAATGTGTTATGCAGAAAATGCATTCATACACACACTACATTTTTCTCAAGTATTGTTTCCTCTGTCAGAGAATGGCATGCCAGCTTTGCCCTTACTCTCCAGCAAACGATTTGTTCAGTAGACTGAAGATGATTCAATGACAAGAGCACTAACTTTGGATTTAAAGGTTCACAATTAGATTCTGCCTGAAGGGATCTGAACAAGTTAACAGTGTCTCTGTCAAATAGAGACAACAGTGCTTTCCTATACCTAGAAATATCACAGGAGCTCAAGTCTGAAGCAGGTACAACATGAGTGAGGAGTTTACACGCATGCCAGAGATGATTACATTCTTTGCTTTATCATTTTACCCTCACTAAAACCTCTTTAGAACTTAAATACACAATTTTGCCTTCCAAAGATCTTTCCAAACACCTGAACTGTGTAATGCAGGGATGATCAATCCATGTTTTGGGACCTTCAGGTACATGTTTCAGTTTAGTCCACAACCGTATGCCCTTGCCACGTGGAGACCCCTTATTACTGTCCCTTACCAGCTTTGCCTGCCAGATGCGTTTTGAGATGCCACTGCAATCTTTGGTCTGCTCTGGTCATGACAGTTTAAGTTTCTAGTGAGATTTCCTATATTCTATCTTGCCTTTTTTTTGTACAGTATAAAATATCTGCTAGCACAGCTAAGATAACAGCCCTGTTCCTGGCTCACCTTAATCAAACTGCTTAGACCTGTACTAGAGTTCTTCTTTGACTACCTCAGACACAGCAGACTTTCAAAAAGAATAATAGTAATGAAAATACTTAGTCTGTAGGCACGTTATTTTCATGCAGCAGTGTTTACCATCTGGCTTGATGACTCTGGATACTTACACTTTAGCCACATAAGGTGACATTTTTAGCTATACATGCAGGGGCAGCTTGGTCAGTAATTCTGCCTTCCCAGAAAGGTTTTTAGTGGTGAGTCAGTGGTTACAAAAGGAAAACTTTCAGGTGCAAGGTTTGTCCATTGTATAGTAGTGCAGCAAGAAAACAAATCCAGCAGCATTTGCAGTGCTTCTTTTAAAAATGCATGATGTGTTTCCTATACCATAGTACTGTACAGCATTATGTGTACACAGGCACTCCATGCAGTTGCTAGAGAAGAACATGTCCGAATGACGGGATAGACCTGTAAAATTAAACAGTGTAGATACATGCTTTGTTGTCAGTGCACAGACACAATACTCAGTGCTCAGACACTGGACAGCAGCATCCAGTCTTTACTTTAATCAGAGATTTTAGGAGTCGGTATATAATTCATGCCTCAGATTCTTCTACTCGGTTTGAATCAAGCTGAGGTTTCTTGCTTTTTATGCCAGAGAAAATAACCTTTGACACCTCCAAAAGCAGAACCTACATATGGACACGTTTCAGGACAGGAAACATTTTTGGGATATCAAACTTAGGTCTGCATTTCCCTCTATTCCTGGATTTCTCAGGTGAAACTAACACAGAAGCCATTTGGTATTACCAAAAAACCCTTCTCTAACTTATATACTACTGCCCTCTGCTGCATTTTTAATAGAGGTGATAGAAGTATGCATTACACCAATTCAAACCATACCAATCACAGTTCTTGTCAGGTTTACGAGGATAGTTCATGTCAAGAACCAGCCCAGGTGCACAGTTTTGGGGAAGAAAATGGCAATATGTCTGAACCAGGAGAACTACAAAACCCCAGGCATTTGTGTAGCCTTATTAAGTCTCCCATCTTTCATCTCCCAACCACATAAGAAAAATACAGCTCACAGTCAGTGTAGAATTAGAAGCACTCTCCAGTCAGTTCTCGCTGCTCAAATACAAGCTGAAAAAAGCAAACAAAAAACCCCACCAAACAAAACCTATAGGAGATGTGAAATGTGTAATATTAATGCCTTAGAATTATCTGAGGCTCATAAATCTCTGATGCTACTGGCTGCTGAAAGTGTCTACCAGTACAAAAGACCTAAGTCTCCACATATTTCTTTCCCAAGAACTGAGGTTTTTGAACATGGCTAATATCCAGGGTACATTGTGGAATAAATGGCACCAGAACAAACTTGATGTTAATGCTCTCAAATGAGTTCCCCAGGAACTGATTTTGTTTCAGTATAGGAAAGAGGTTTCTGCAGGACATCAGGCACTTCAGACTTAACCTAGTTTCCCTCCCGTATTTGCAAAGCACTCTACATGGTGTACTCCTACATCGCTCCTTTCTAGTGGAAAATGGGCAGATTGAAGTACAAAGGCGGTGCCGCATATTTGTCATTAGAATATATGAGATTAAGGTCAGGTAAATAACTTTCCCTGATGCTGTGCCAAGGAACAACGTCCCGGCCGCCTCCCTGTCGCAGCTCGTGGCCGGTCTCTGCAGCGGAGCTCGTGTTGGGATCCGCCGCCATCCAGCGGGCACTGCGGGGGCTGCGAGCGCCAGACTTCGCATCCCAGTTCCCTTCCTCTTTACAAACACTTGCAGTCCTACACAGATCGTGATTTCGACGACAAAGGGCCTCCGTGGCACACGGAATTATACCCCGAGCAGCAGCATATCCCAGGAGAGAAGCCAATATTTTATATACCGTTACCAGTGTTTGAATTACCAACTTCCCAGGTATATCCAGAGTGGGGAGATGTAGGCTTTCTGAACATTTCCATGAGAAACTGATGAAGCAGTTGCAGCCTCAAGGTCATGATGTCACCAAGTGTTTGGTAATTTTGCTCCATTGAAAATCCATTACCTTTCTAAACACTCATGTGTAAACCAGATTTAGATGAACACACACAAAAGGCCCCAAATCCTTTGACCACTGAGAACATCCCATTTTCTTTTGTTACAAATCCAGAATTTGTAAGCAAGCTTTACATGAAATTTACATGAAATTAGGAGAAGAAAGAGTAGTTTTTCAGTGTTCAGTTGGGAGTATACTAGCATATTCCAAAGCATTGTACAAATGTTGACTAAACTGAATGTAGTCCTGGAGTTAACAGAAAGCAGGGAAAGGTAAAACTGATGGTCAAGTTCAACTTAAAGCAATGCAGCAAGTTACCAGAAAGACAGAATTACTGCTGTGAAAATTGCTGGAAGCAATACCTCACAGTCTCTTCTCCTAAGCTTTCATAGAATCATGGAGTCATTTTGGCTGGCAGAGACCTTTAAGATCATCAAGATCAGCCTTTGTCCCAACCCTGTCAACCACTAGACCATTTCCCTCAGTGCAACACCCACCTGTCTCTGAAACCCCTCCAGGGACGGTGACTCCAGCACTTCCCTGGGCAGCCCCTTCCAATGCCTGACAGCACTGGCAGCACAGAAACTCCTCCTCACATCCAGCCTGAACCTCCCCTGGTGACACTTGAGGCTATTTCTTCCTGTTCTATTGCTTGTTACCAGGGAGGACAGACCGACCCTCACCTGGCTACAGCTTCTTTTCAGGCAGCTGTAGAGCACAAGAAGGTCTCCCCTGAGCCTTCTTTTCTCCAGGCTGACCAGCCCCAGATCCCACAGCCATTCTTCATCTGAGACATGCTCCAAATCCTTTCCTACCTTGGTAGCCCATCTCTGTATCCTCTCCAGCACCTTCATGTCCTTCTGGTAGAGAGAGGCCCAAAACTGGACACAGTATTCGAGGTGTGCCCTCACCAAAGCTGAGTATAGGGGAATGATCACCTCCCTGCTCCTGCTGACAACACTGTTCCTGATCCAGGCCAGGATGCCCTTGGCCTTCTTGGCCAAGTATCGTTTCACTATTGCTTCTACATCTGCTGGAGTGGAGAAAATAACTTCAACTATTTGACAACTAATCCCTAAAACGTGAAATGAAGGTATCTTGCAGAAGTATTTCACACAAAATTAGTGGGCATCTGGTACATAAGAAGGAAAAGAGTTCAGGATTGGGATATTTTACTCAGATGCTGTATGGTTTAGAACAAGAAGTTGGCAAGCAACATAAATAAAACATTAAGACATCTTTTTCTGAGTAAAATATTGCATGTTAGTCTCTAGGCTTTCCTGGGCTCATGTTACATTCTGCTTTTGCCTAAAGAGTTCTGATTTGGGTACTAAATATTTTGCTTAACTCTCATTTGTTGATATGACTGACCACAAAGTAAATTAGTCTTAAAGTAAATTATTAAGATAAAACTTTGGAGGAAAACTGTAAACAGGCAAAAGAAAGTCAATATGATTTCTCAAAACTCTAATCCCATCACATTTAAGATAACAAAATAGCACCAGGCAACATGCAAGTAAAACTTTGTTGTTTGAAAGATGCACAGTCTGAGCTAGAGCCAGCATTACATCAATATTCTAACATTAGGCAGGACACCAGTCTTTCATGTGGCTTGGCATTGCTCTAGCCAGGCCTCATTATTATTCTGTCCCTGCTTGCTTGGGCTCTCAGCCGTCCCAGCTTCTTCCAATGATTGGCACAGTGCTTTAGTGCAGGCTTTTCTCCATTTTAGTATGGAACTGGATGAAGGCCACATTGACCTTTCTGCTGCCATCATATGGGGTCAACAAACCCTGAGGAAGGTGTGAGAACAAGAGCTGAACTGGGACGGGATGTCCAATTAATAAAGAACTAGTACACAAAGAGGAGTAGTGTCACCACCACTCCTCTTGTATTACAGTCTTTATTATGTAAATAAAAGCTCCTCAACAAGGCAAGTTTCAGCCTCCCCTTGTTTCCTTCTTTCTCAAGAGTTACAGCTATCATTTCTTCTATCAGGGAAGCAGCCAGAGGACTTGTGTTTGCCCAACAGGCTTTCAGATTACTTTGATAATGGAGATAATTTCTAAGGGGTTTTGCCCTAGAGAAATCATTGTCTACCATTACAAGTTTCTTCAGAGCAACAGTGCACTATTTTTAAATGCAAAAAGATGGCTTCATACAACCATGCAACTGTATGTCAACATGCATGGCTTTGTGGATCTGTTTGGAAATCAGCAGTATAAAGGCAACTGCAAACATTTAGGAAACTTCACTGTTGGGGGACTAATTTCAAAGTGGCCTGAGCAGAAACATGAGACATCCCATAAACATTTTTCTTTCTGTACCAGATAAGCAAGATTAGAAGCAAACAAAAGAAATTGCATAATCTCAGTCCTACACCTCCATAAATTCAGGTGCAATTAATAGAGAATTCCAAATGTACCACAGTTCTGTCGGTGCATTGGGAAGATGAATCAAGAAGCAATTACTGTGAGAAAATAAGACACCAAGAAACCAAGGGGAAGAAAACAGTAACAAGTTGACATTCCATCTGAGTAGTGAGACGTGTTACTTATAACAGGAGACTGTTACTTATAACAGGAGACAAGCTGTATTAGATCAATTTTATTATGTTATCAAAGTTTGACAATAAAATATTTCAATTCTATTGAAAGCATTCATACACAAAGAGAGCATATAAAATGCTAGGTCTCAGAATATGTTCCATACAAAATACTGTTAAGTACAGAGCAGCAAAGTCATTGCCAAACATTCCCTGAATTTAAGAGGGCCTTGAACACACTGTGCTCCAAGAACTACCTTAATATCAAACATTCCTTCCTTTGGTCTGCAAGTCCTTTGCAATTATTGCTAGTTATTGAAGCCTTCTGCTTTTAAACAGAATCACACAGTGATTCTAAACCTCTTCAGAAGTATTACAATGCAGCTGAAAGCTTCTTCAGCATTTTCTACACATTTTGTCAAAAATAAGAAATACATTTGGTCCTCAAGACTATTTTTGGTTTCTGAAAATATCCTGGAAGAATAATGGTAAGAATTATGGTGAGACACAATAGATGTGTGTTAGGTATAACAAAGATATGTCAGTAAATGCAAACATTTCAACTGTGTGGCATGGCAGAGCACCCAAGTTACTCCTCCTGATGAAGGGACACATTCTCTTCTCCTTAGAGACTTATTTCTTCAGACCTTCTCTCCCCACAAGCATCTAGAGTGTTCAAGCACGTGGCTCTAGCAGGCCTCTAACAGTAATGCTAAATACTCCTGCCTTGTAGAGGAACGTGCTGTAGTGAGTAAGCACTTCTTAACATGCTGGGTGAAGTGGTTGAGTTTCAGAGACTAGAACATTGTAGTTTACTTGCTGCATTCCCTTTTCAGTGAGAACTCCATCCAAGAAACTGAAAATCAAAGGGCTGAAGATGATTTAGAAGAAAAATAACAACTTGTGGACATAAACCAGGACCATAGCCTGCAGAGCCATCACGTCCAATCAAAATCTCACCAGAAGCACTGTGCTTGCTTGCTCTAACACAGTACTTGGAACTCAGGTACACGCATTCTTGCACAACAAGGCTATATACTGACCAAGAGCATTTTTTTAAGAGGCCCTGAAACACTTTCAGCTTCATTTTACCAGGTTAAACACAGGTTTATTTAAAGAGATATACTCTAGGGCTTGTTTACTAATGCAAAGCTGATTTATAAATCTTTAGGTTAAAAGATAGAGTCAACTTCTGTCAAACAGTACGAGGCTGCCAACATTAGAATATTGTTTTTCTTTTGGGATACAAAAAGTCATAAAGGAAAAAAAAAAGAATTTACAAAAGAAAGAGCTGGTTTGGAACCTCAAATCACTGAAAAAAAAAACTGAAAAGAAAATTAGTATGAGACTGAAAATGCCACCAAATAATGGGTAAAGATCTAAAAGAAGATTAGAACTATTCTCCAGATGAGGTAAAGGGCTCTTTACCTGTGTTCTTTTCCCATTTTCCCAGCCTTGATGCCCATGTTGCTATCCTGCAATGCAGCATCCAGCTCCCCCCATTCCAGTGCTTATTAACAGGCCTCTGATTTCAGCAAGAAATAGAGATTGTGATAAGCTGTTTTCTGTAATTGCTTTCTGTTCTCAACCAATAACATAGCAATTTATTTGAAAATTGAGTCAGACACAGGAAGAGCTTTATCACCTTTGAGCAGTCTTGGAACATGAGCCTGAAGCTTATCCAGCTGAAAGCCCTGCATAAAACAGAACTCTTGGCTAAAGGACTTCTGTAGGAGATGTGTTGTAGTGGCTGGTTGTATCTGGGGCGTAGGTTGTTGTTTGGAGTTGGTGTGGTTTTGTTTTTCATTTTAACAGTAAAGTCACAAACTGCTTGGGACAACTCAGTACTTACTCTGGAAAGTCTGGACAATATTGCTGCTGAACTGTAGGTTCCTGGGCAACTGAGGACAAGATAAATGTTGCATTGTAAAAGTCAGGAAAACATGTACTCGACAAATGAAGGAAAGAAAGTGAAGCTACATAAGGAAGTTAAAACATTGGAAGATACTTAGCTTATCCATGACCTTAGTTCAAGCTGTTCTGGATTTACAAGTCATTTCTAAATTAAAATGCAAAGCCTTAAACCTCCCTCCTGTACCAAAATGTTTGCATTCTACAGTAGCAAGAGTTCAAGCCTGTCATTTCAAGACAGACAGGTTTATGCATGCTACCAAAACAGTTAAAAACTTTAGACAACTTCAGTTTCTTAAGTAATGAATCCTCAATAGTTCTGATGAGTCTCCAAAACTCTTGAAGCATTTTTCCTTGGAGGACCTAGCATTTTGAAAGCATTCAAGATTGTTGTTTTCAGAAAACTAAGTGTAGTCTAACCAGGTGACTGGTTTTAAAGCAAGCAAAAGAGAATCTTTGAGTGACCAACAGGGCTTCTGTAATCAAGGCTGTACATATGATGATCTTTAGGCTGTCTGTCACTTCTCTGGAGTTCAGAGGTTATATTTTTTTATTAAATATTTAAGTAAAACAATACTGTAGGAAATTAACAGAGCTCCACATTCAGCAATTAGTAACATTTAAGGAACAGTGTATCCCAGCTTCTGGAAACAGCAATAATGAAACTTGTGGTCAGTGGGAATTAATTGTAGTCATAAAGTTTCTTTTCATCTGAGTGCAATGTTGATCCAATCACTTCTTGTTCAGTAACTGGATGACAAGCTTAGTATTTGACTGAGAACAAGGCTTATACCTCCAATTGTATTATGCTGGTTTCCATTTCCCAGCCCATTTCAGGAAATTCACTTTTCTTTTTGAATTAATGCTCATCATCCTATACCATTTCCATTACAGGAGATCATTTTTCACCCAGAAATGCAGTTCTGCATTGTGTGGATTGTTTGATAGTATTCAATTCAGTTGGCTTCAAGTTTATGTGCTATTCCACACAGCTACAGTTATTGCAAGCACCAGTCACTGTTTAGTTTCTTTCCCTCACTGGTAAATAAAGTAGAAGGTGAGAATTCCTCAGACTCTAGATCATATGTAACCAGGTTCTAGAAGGTGATGAACAAACATTTCTTCTTGTAAAAGAAAAAAACCCCAAAGGGTACCTAAGAAGAAGCTTCAAGTAATTCAAACATCTATCTTTCCCCCCCCCCCCAAAAAAAAAATAAGCTGTAATGAGAGGCTGGATTATGACAAAGGTAGTCCAGTATGAGGCAGACCTCTTCCCTATCTTACCTAGTTGATATGCACATTTGCAAACTAAGGTGCTGGGAACTGTGGATCAGAATACACAAGGCCCTTGAAAAAGTTTACTGTGCTTCTGCAATGTTCATAGCATTCCCTTGTCTTGTGGGCATCTAAAACTGCCTTGCCCTCCAACTCCAAACCCTGCAAAGGCCACACAAAGGAACTCCAGTATCTATGATTCTATGTACTATGTGCAAGGGGCTGCACAATCTCCAAATGAAAGTCTGTATGAATTGTACACACCACCAGAGGCACCAAAATGCATATTTGACCAAATCTGCAGAATGTGAAAATACTATGAAGCATCATAAACACAAATCAGAGACAAACAATCACTTAGGACACCAAACAACTTCTTGAACACAGCCTTAAAAAATGCAAAATAAATAATTCAAATATCTAAATATCAAGGGATTAAAAGGCATTTTCCCATCTTCAAGGGAAGGCATCACAGGTGAGGAAAACGACTGTCAACACAAGGTATCACAAACCAAAAAGCAGCTTTTTCACATAGGAGATAGTAGTATCATTGGTTAGCATTTGAATGTGCTCATTTCCTGAAAGCTCAAAGATCACTACTTCCTGTTTTTGCATGTCCACCCACTTTTGACATTGCAAGGCACTCTGTAAGTTTACTGTACCATCCCCATCGCTGTAAAGAATCTTGGGTTCTTTGTCAGGAAAACTTTCATAATGGAAGGAATCAGGTGTTTCCACGCCAGTCCCGTACAGACAGTGTATGCGCACACCGGGTGGGGTCATCTGGTAGACCAGGGGTTCAGTGTCTTGTCTCATGAACCAGCCATCTTCAAAATTGATGTCCCTGTAGAACTGTCGGTAATCTCGAAGAGTGTAGTTAGCTGTAGGTGTGCTTACAAAGACTTTATCTGGAGGCCATGTGTAGTTGTAGGGGAGCATCCAGTTTGTGGAGACTGCTGATCTCTGCTGGTCTCTGATCTTGAGGGAACTGATAACAGGTATTCTGTTGTTGTCACCTTAAAAAATAAAGGGTGGAATTTCATTTTACACAAAGCAAAGCATTGATCCTAATTAGCAGCAATTACTACCTCTCACAGTGATAGCATGAATAAAGAGATTATTCCCTTTGCTTACAGTGACAATTTGAGAAGTTTTTCCTCATTTATAATGCCTTGATGATTAACTTGTGCAACCTAACTTATGATAACTTGCAAATTTAAACACAAGTTGATGGGTGACTGCCAAGCCAAGAACACTGCTGCCTTTCCAACACACTCCTGCTTAAAGGAGAAAATATTTCCTGTATGATCCAACTAAAAATAACATCAGTTTTCACTGGGCACTGTTTCACACCATTTAAAAGTTTTGGTTTACATGCTTTTCTAGAAGTGTGGTTTACAGTGATTCTGGTACTTAGATGATGTTTTGGCTGAAAGAACTGATAAATGCTGCTATCCACACACATAAGAACTCTTGAAGAGACTTTCTAGGCTTAACAAAATGTTTAAAAATTCACACCAAATTGCTTTTCATGGTGACTGTCTGAGCTGACCCATTTTCCATTATCCCAGTGCTGGCAAACCTCAGTTCTTTTGTCAGCTGAGCTTTGAATCAGCTTTCCCATTATTGTCCCAGTGGTTACAGCATCTAGCGATCCAGGTCAACCACACCATAAATATTGCAACAGTGAAACCAAAACTGCTGTTCCTGAAAGAGCACCAAAGTCTATCTTTCG
Organism: Colius striatus; assembly: GCF_028858725.1. Classification (NCBI taxonomy): domain Eukaryota; kingdom Metazoa; phylum Chordata; class Aves; order Coliiformes; family Coliidae; genus Colius; species Colius striatus. The sequence goes on from NC_084772.1 coordinate 4,080,560, forward strand.
ATTCCATGAGGTGGCACTGTTGCTTCAGCAAGGAGACCTAAAGCACAGCCTTTCAAGCCATCTTTAGGAGGGACTACATGGGAGACATCGGTACTATAACTGAAACAGATGAAAAGGAAACTCAAAAGAGCAGAGTGAGAATCACAGATCCTGAAAAATGTGTCTCATTATTGGGTGGTATAAAAACTGTGCACACTCACCACTAAGCTACTGAATACTACTTGGCAGTTTTCAGCAAAGCAAGCCTGAGTTCTGAATTGCACAGTGAAAGAAATGCATACAACATTTCTTTCCAGGAAAATAATCAAACTCAGAACCTGACCCTTCCACATCCATTACCAAACACCTATCAAATCCATTGCTTTTCTCTGAAGGGCAGAAGTACTGTATGGCCAAGACCATGCTTGAGTCAGCAGGCACAGCACTCATTGACATTATACTGAACAAAATATTAGGTCTAAGGAAGACCTGCTAGTATCTCAAGGTGAGAGGGAGAAGAGATACACAACAAAAAACACCAAAAGAAACTAGCACAGTCAATTTGGTGTCTTTGCTCATTGTAGTGGGAAAACTATCATCACTATTGGCACTGGAATTGTAATGATACGAATAAGTAGCAGAAAGGATCTCAAAGTCTAGAGAAAATAATTCCACCTGTGTAACAACTGTGGCTCTGTCCTGAAGTTCTTAGCCATTACCATATTGTAAACAGGAATGGGAGTGCTAAGGATGCATTCATAACTTGCCTTGTCTTTCCTGCAGCAATGCAGTGGGTTTTTTTTAAAGCAACAACTCTTCTGCATAATGACACCCTGATAATGTTCATTTTAGAAACTCTTTAATAGACTAATGTACTCCAGGCATTAATGTCTGATGGTAGTGATTTACTACAGATATTTGAGACACAACTAGTCCAAAAATGTGCTTGCTGATATGATGTTCTGCCCAGTGAACTTTCTTACATGATTCTTAAATTTCTGCTTTAAAACATGGAGTTCAGTAAGTCAGACATACAGATTAAAAGGTGACAACACTTTAGTAGCAATTTAACTGTTCATTATTTATTTATACAGCTAGCCACTTTGCATGAGATGCAGTATAAAGGGTAAACAAGATAAGAAGCCCAGGAGTTCAATCTAACAGAGATCTGTGACTATGGAATTCTGTGAAGGCAGCATTAGTATTGCTCACTTCCTGCCATGTCTGTAGCATGCAAACTTGTCAGACTAAGTCTGTAGGAAAAGGGAAATCAGTTTTTACAGTACTATTGCAATAAATTTAACAATGTATATAACTCAATATGAATGTTCACTTTAAGCTTTCTAATTAGTAATTGAGCTGTGCACTAGTATTCAGGATGAAATGCCTTTGCCAAGCAAAGTATTCTTTGATCTGTGCATGCATGGCTGGCGCTTCCTGTGTGTTCTGCATTTCAATGAAGTCCAGCTTCTGATGTCAGCTTTGTTTAGCAATAAGATAGTGATATCTGAAGCTACTGCGTTAGAAACAAGGTAAAAAACCAAGCCAGAAACATCATGAGCTAAATGCCAAAGCATGTGGAAGAATTGCCGTGGTATCACATGATGAAATAAGTTCAGTTTTTCCAGCAGTCATTTGCAGTTACTTAACCTTGAGCTTCTTTTATAGAACTTTTTTTTAGTCTCAAGCATATCCAGTATGCTCACCAGAGATTCACTGTCCTTATCTGTAAAGCTATCACTTTTGACAGGCCTTTGTGCAGTGGGTACCACTTCACCACCATGTCTACAAGTTTCCCTTAACGTTAACCTCAAGCAGCTATGTGATCTTTAATCAAAGGAAACTACTGAATGCTCTGGAGTCCATGTTAGCTTTGTAATGCTGAACAGAGAGCTATCAGGCTGGAGGCAGAAGTGACAGAAACAGAAGACACTACACCAAATAGCAGATGACAGTCTCCTGAAAAGAAAGGTCAAGAGGGGACCCAGCTCCTGCTTAAGGGATGTAAAAAACTTCCTGTGACCATAAAGAGTGACAGTCTGGCCATAGGGCTGAATACATCAAGTTGCCATCACTTATAAAAATGTTATTTTAACTTAAGAGTACTCTAAACTCTCACCCTCTAGTCTTAAAGTTAACAGTCTAGTTAGTATCTTGTACTACTAACAAAATACATTGTAAACCTTCAAATTACCTACCTGAAGCCAGCACACGGAGAGTTTTAGCCACTCCTCCCCACGGAGCACCTAATGACACATAATCCTTTATATACTTGTCTTTCCAGTCCTGAGTCTGATGGTTGAGGAAGTAGAGGGTGTACATGTTACCCATACTGTGGGCAATTAAGACAACAGGACTTCCATACTGTTCATACATTAACTCTATCATCTTGCGAAGGGCCACGAAATAGTCTTCATTCTCATCTAAAGGAAACATGGTCACATGGTTATGATTATTAATTGTGGATGCTGAACTTCAACAGAATCCTTTAAAAGGTTGGTTTGAGTTTTTTTAAAACCTCTTGGGGATTTAATAATGCAGAGCTTAGGAATTCCAGTATTAAGTGGGAGGGGTTTGTGTTTTTGTGGGGAAGCACTTTGGTGGTGTGGGTGGTTTTGTTGTTGTGGTATTTTTAAGTAAGTCTTACATAGCAAGTTGTTAAAACCACAACAAACCAGACCACACTACAGGGCTTTCATCTGGGTCCTGGAGAACCCAGGCCCCCAAAAAATAGTCAAAATTAAGTACAGACAGGAGAATAGACCCAAAACATTATTTGATGGCTGGGACAGCCAAATTTTGCTCAAGTAACAATGTTATTTACTTGGTGCCTTTCGCCAGTCATAAGGTGCTCCTCTTACATCTTCATCACGTTTGTAGCCCCAATCCACTAAACTCTGCACCAGCATATAAAAGTAACTGCCTGTGGACATCAGATAAGAGAGAAACAGAACAGTGAAAAGATTAGCATTAGAAGCAGCCATCAGACACTATCACAAAACAAAGTAAGCTCTGGAAGCATTATCTCAGATACCAGGTATACAGACATCAAAACTGTAGTCTTAATCTTTGCCAATCTAGAAAGCTGCATAGTAAACAAGACGAGTTATTCTTACTGTCTCCCAAGAGTGAGAGAATAACATTATTAAATCTTCTGACTAGTTGGCTAATCTATCAAATATAGCAGCAAAGTGTGGTATACAAAATAATAAGTTTTCCTCAGACATGTGTCTTACCCTTGAACTGTAAGAGTACACATCAGGAATGGCTGGAGTTCTAGCTTTCTTTGATATCAAATTAACTTCAGGTAGGGTATATAATAATCCATGCTCTGGACTTCAACATTTGTTCTTGGAAACAATGCTGACAGCAAACCCCAGGGCAAAGTTCTGGAAACTACCCCAAAACTATTACATCACCTGTCAGGTAGCAGACTTAAGTGACTGAACATAATACTTCAATAGCAAAGAATGGAAGCATTTGTAGACTGGCTCATGTTACATGTTGAAAGATGTTACATATTACAAGTTTTGACATGTAGGATTTAAGTATTACCACAATTAATCTGGTAACAGCTTGAAAAATTGTCCAAACATCCTACTGAATATCACAGTCATATCCAAGTTCAGAACAGAACCTCACTCAGTCTTGAATGCTTATCATATAGTCCCAAAGCAAACGGAGGCAGTTGTAAATATGGTCCTGTTCTAGTTGAGAGTCATCTAGTGAAGTTCTTTAAGCACATTGCTGCCCTTTCGGAAATTGCTCCCTGAAGAAAAAGCAATCCTTGCCATGAAACAGGAGAAGCTCAGTGCCTTACTATTAAATTACTGAAGTCTTCAGCCACAGCCAAGAACAACTGACAAAAGCTTCTGAAAGATGACTTCTACAAAAACACTAATCAAAAAAACCTTGCAAATACTTTAATGTAGAAGTCTTATGCAGCAAAAAAGTAATTCTATAGTTATATAGAATAGTAATTCTATAGTTCTGACACTGACAAAAGACAGGGAACTACAGAATGTGGTCTCACATGTCCCAAGCCCATTAACTCACTCCTAAGGCCAAAGAGAACCAAGCTGAAATGCACTGGTTTTCTTTTGGGTTGTTTGTCAAACTTCAGTCTCAGGACTAACTCAACTCATTTTTCAAAAGTGTCTGTCTTCAAAGTGCCTACACAAGTTTCATCCCAGGGAACTTAAACTTGGCATAAGACTAAATCATATGGAATCTTCTTATCACAATCTATCAGGCCAAACAACAGAGTACAATGCCATGAAAACAGTTAAAAGCCAAGTGAGCCACGTGCTACCCTGCTACTGCAACAACAAAAAAATCTGGTTTGCTACTTGTAAAACAGAACTGTAATTTGAAATCACATTTCAGTGGCCTGGTTTAAGACCTTTCTAGTGTGTCCTTATACAAGTGACAAAGCCCTTCAGACACAGCTTGTACATACCAACACTCCTTTTACTCGGGTCAAGGAATTCCAAGGAAAATGTCTGCCCGAAGCCTGGGACTCTGACATCCACTCCAACTGGTGATTCTGTGATCTTACTTGTTCGATTATATACCAGCCTGGTGGGGAGGAAGAAAAAGAGAAAGGTATCAAGTGTGTCAGATTACCACATGACAGCTGTCAGCTACATTGGGTCTTACACTCTTCTGAGTGCAGTAACAAGAATATTAAGTGCTATTACCTAGAAGAAAGAAGGGGAAAAAAAGGCACAGTAAGAGCACTAATGGCTAAGAGGTGGTACAGTGCAAACAATTGTTTAATTCACTTAATGCTTTACATACAGAATCTGAGACTTCTCTGTAAAACCCAGTGTAAGGAATTGGGGCTGAACTTCAACTTTAGAAGCTACTGTATATAGTTCTGTACCATTTCACTTTGCATCAAGGCACACAGTGGAGAACACTTGACAAGAACATAAGAATGTGGCAGTAGAAGATAAAATACCTGTAAAATCGGATATCTGAAAAATTGTCCTAGATAAACATCATTCATTTCTGTTTAGCTACAGCACCCATTCCAGCATAAGGGAATACTTGATATTTCTTAGCTAATAACAATCAGTACCTTAGGAAACGGGTATTGAGTGTTTTGTAGGTACTTTTCTAATCCATTTGAGATAAGAAGAATCTGGAGCATCGGGTCAGGGCTGTGTGTATTCTCACTGGGGCTTTGTTTTTAATACCATATCAATACAACTGTCATTTCTGAATGCAAGCTTTTACCCCTAGAGGAAGGAGTCTCAGAATCTGAATTGATACTCAAATCTTCACACACCAAACATCTCTCTAATCCATAAGGCACACAGAAAGACTTAAATCAGAGGTACAACTACACAACAGCTCAGTAGATTCACATAAAGGAGCAACATGCCAACATGAGCAACATTTTTTAATTGCACAAGCTAAGTAGTTCTTGTTTTCCTAGATATAAATGATTTTTACAGCAACATTAATGAAGCAGATTGAATTATGAAATAGTCTGAAAGCTTTAAATTAGGCAAGGTTTCAAACCAAAATATTTCTAGAGAGAGACTTCCAGACTGTCCTTGAAGTACCCCATGTGTCTCAGCTGCCTGTGAGACTGCTCTCTCTAATGACACACTGCCAGCAGAAGTGCAAGCTTACATTCCTCCTGCCAGTTCCCCTCTGAGCTGCCCAATGTAACCCCTTGCCTCAGCAGAACTTAAGTAACTCCTCACAGAAAATGCTCTGCTTAAAATAAGTCTACAGAAACATCTGCTAAGTGCCCAAACCAACATGGGGTAGGAAGGAAAGTGGAAGAAGAGAACCTCTGCTTTTCATCAGCAATAAACAGCTACTACCCCAGGTGCGACACAGCCTCGTCTTCTGATTCATCCTGTTACTCTGCCTAGCAGAATTCCAAGTCATTTCTCTCATGTTGCATCAGAAAATAAAGTTTAAAGCAGCCATTCTGTACGTAGCATGCCAGTCTAAAGAAAGGAGATAACTGCAAAGAGCAGTATTTCCAGTCTTACCTGATATTATCAATCCAGCAATCAATGATGACAGGTAGAAGCAATTCTAAATTCAGCCACAGTGTAAAATAACTGTCTGTCTTCTTAGAGCAGAGATAATGCACTACTGATGGCTTATCTAGCTTTGCTTCCAGCTGATTGCCTAAGTCCCCTGGAACTGAAAGATACAAAAAGGAGACACTTAAAATGTATTATAATGTAAAATGTTATACATCTTAACACTGTAGCCCTTGCACAGTGTCACTGCATCCAGAGATAACACTACGTTTTGTAACTTGAAAAATAGTATTGTGTAAGAACAAAGTACTGCATACATGTGTATTTTCCAGTGAAAACATTTGGATTGTCAAAAGTCATCAGCTGAGGAACCACCATGTAGAACAATTCTGAGTCAACAGTCCTTAGAGAGCAGACTATATAGGAACAAGCCATGGGCATGAAAAACAGAAAGTTACCTGTGGTCTAAAGGGCAAACTGTATCTTCCTGTAAGACTTCTCTGGAGTACTACAACTGCACATTGTAACTCTCTTTGTTCTCTTTAAACAGTTGCCTCCAAACTATCAATTTGACGTTGAAAAAATGTGGGAACTGAAAGCAGCTTAGTTCATGGTTTTTTGTTTTCACTTCAGCCCTGACTAAACACAAGATTTAGTTGTCCAGCCTAATCATCCAAACACATGGTTCCCTATCTTCTGCATTCAGGTTTGGATGCAACAACAGTGTTGATTCTCACTGTTCTCTTTTATACATGACAGCAGCAATCTTTGGAGGGGACAGTCTTGTGTTTGCACCTTCTCTGAAGTGCACTGTTCTTAAGGCATATACTGAGTGCCAGTATTCCCTTGATGATGTTTATTTTCCATTATTTAGGCACTAGATTGAGATAGGAATATTATTTCTGAATTAGAATTAAGGTTAAGAAATGCTCTCACAATTTTCAGCATCAAGTTTCCAGAGAAATTCCTTACATTCTCTTAGGTTCCATCATTTTTTTCCCCAAGAAGCAGAGACACAAAGTTAAGTTTCCAGCAACTGGAAAGTTTCTCTGTACTAGAAGAACCTGGGAGTTAGGCACTTCTCAAGGGCTCCCCTTGTCCCTTTCAGCTCCACACACCCCCACCTTTTGGAGAAGCATAACTGTATCTTATTTGTCTGTCAATGTTTGATTTTTAAGTTTAACCCAGGCCTACCCATAGAGTTGTGCTTTTTTTCAGCCTCCACTTTAGTAAATTATTTATTTAAAACAGTTTTAAAGTCTATAGAACTCTGGCACTTTGCAATGGTTTAAAGAAAGAGATGATATCTTTTAGTGGAACACCTACCTTAACTGGACAGCTATGTATGCTTTCAGAGAAACACAGCAGAACTAAAGACAGACCGGCCTGGACAACAACACACTGAAAACCTTCAGCACTGCAGGTTATGCTCCACCACAAAAGACATAACTCAGGATTTCTTTATCAACTGCTTCTACTTTCTCATTAGGGTTTTAGTGGTTTTATTTCTCTAGTCTTCAGGTGAAATATGTTAAAAGACCCAGTAGCTGACTAAAGTTTATTTTAGGTCATGTTTCAAGGACTCTGATATACTGGAAAGCATAGTAAGGCTGATTATAGAATTGCATCACACCCTAGAAAGAGTTTACTGAAGTTCAGTCTTGTAACCTCACAAAATGTTGTTTAGTTCTTGCTTATAGCACTATAAGGCAACAGCTTGTTCCACAGTCCCATCCCTGTGCTGTGCTTCTAATCAGAAAACAAGAGGAACAGAACGTAATTCTATTTATATGTACCATTCACAGCTGGCCAGTTTCAGCAGCAGACCTGCCAAGGACAGACCAGGTTGATTCTGTCTTCAGTGTCATTGCAAAACAAAGTAGAAGAGGGACATTCTGTTATACCCCAAGAAACTAATTTCCTTAGGTAAAAATCAAGCTCGTCCAGCAAAGATACCTTTCAAAGGCTTAGACAAACATCTGGAGTATCTGAGTTTTAAGAACTTGCTGAGGTTTCCAAACAGCACTCAAAAAAATGGTAAGCAGTCCTGCTCAGAGTAGGAAGACCGGAGAAGCTGAAGATTGCATTTGTCAACCAGGGTGCTGAATGCAGGAAACTGTACAAAGTCTCACTTGAACTTAATGGAGTGATCTTAGATCAACTGCAAATTTAATTTGGTTTAGCTGTTTATCCTCAGGCTTCTTGAGGACACAGAGGCAGTGCTCCCATGTCCAGAGCAGAAGATGAGAACGCTACATACTAATTTTCACACATGAAGGAACAAATTGATATAAGGATGACACGGAACAAATTGCAATGTAGCAATCCTATGTAATTCTTAAAGAAAAAGGGCCAGTTCCAGCTGTGCCAAGAGACAATACTGGAGTTAAAACAGTCTCATCTACAGGTATGATGCTTGTTTGTTTATAAAGCAGGAATTAACAAAAAGGGTTTTAAGGTTTACATTTCCATATTAACAGTGAAACTGCTAATCCCTGTAATTCATAACTCATGTTTTATCATCTCAGTTATATTCTGCAAGCTGAAGAGGCTTCATGATGAAGCTGTAGGAAACAAAATGCAAGCTTTGATATTTTTTTTTTCCAGATTATGGAAAGAAACATGCAAGGTCTTCAGTCCACACCCCACACAATTTAACAGCGTTAATGATTTACATTTGAGCTGGTGGCTTTTTGATAAGTAGCAGGTTAAATAAAGAGATCACATTGAAGATTAATTCTGTAGGATAAGGACATACCTTTCTGAACTTTCTGCGATGGAATTTGAAAGCAGTAGAAAAAACACATTTCCCTTTGCTTTCAGACCATACAGAGAGAGCAGCTGTGGGCAGAGTGATCTGTAAGCAATTTTCCTCCTCATTCTCCTCATCTACCAATATCTGTAGTTTCTAAACCTTTATGCTGGAAATGTAGAAAGTTATTAGTTTAAAGCCTGCAGACTGACCCCATAAATGCAAGTGAAACTCTGCAGAATGCATCAGCACTAGATAAACTGGATGTCCAAGGCAAAAAAAAAAACCCTCAAGTCTTGCTTTTAAGCCTTTTAATCCCCAATTTGTAGCTGTGTTAATATTTATATTGACTTCTAAACTGTGGCATTTGGAAACACAGTGAAATTTCCTATTCAGTAGAATAAAGTGTCTCTATCAGATTTGATGATCTATCATTTCTAGCATATTCTTATTTTTCACAAAGACAGTAATCCCAACAGAGCTCATTCCAATACATCAATGAGCCCCATTCACTTCCAATATCTTTTGCTGGTTTTTTGCCTCTACTGCCATGAACAGGACTAGCAGATGTCCTTCTGGCATGTGTTCTTATTTGATTAAACTTCATGGAAAGTTCATCTCCAAATTTAATTTGAGAGTCTAATAGATGTTGCAGCCTTTTCCAAGTCTGGAACTACAATGACTAGCTGTAGGATACATGGATGGATACTCCTGCCTGTCGCTGCTCTTAAGTCTTAATGACTGGTTCTCACTTCCCAGCAGAAGGCAAAAAGCAAATTGCACCCTGGAAAAATCACTTGCCTTAATATCACTCAGGAAGCAGTGTAAAGGACATTCAACAAAAGCCATAGACTGAGGGACCTTTAATTTAATTTGAGAAGGAAAAATAGTGCCAGTATAGTAGTGGGGGGAAGCTTTTGTTTTTGTGGTAAAGAGGCCATCAGTTGGCACATTTTTACTACTTCTATCTGAAATGTAAATGCCTTTTTGATAACTTTTTAACTGGTATAATTTCCCCAAGTAACTCTCATCTTTTTGGTCCTGTAACTTCAGCCTTCCTTCCAAATGAACCAAGGTCTCTGGAAAATTAATTTTAAACTCTTGACCAGTTTTCTAAGGAGAACGTCTCAAAGTAGCTCAGGCTCAACCATAGACTGCCACAGAAGAGGCTTCTGTTTAAAATTAGGAACAAGAAAGCAAACATCATCTCACATGACACTTCAGATACCTCAGATCACATGAGGCATAATGTTTAAAACGCTCCTCACATCTAGCCAGCTGAGCATACAAACAGGCACACTTCAATTAGCAGTCAGCAGGAATTCAAACCTCGTTAGCATGTAAATCAATTATTAACAAACTTCATTTAGGTGTCTTTCTAGAAAACTTTAGCCAAGTACCTAACAAATTGTTTGCAGAAGGTATCAGAACATTGATATAGTAATTGTGTTGAGTCAGCTCTAAAAGGTAGAGTTTGGTGAATCCGACATTCATCTTATAAGGACGGGTTATCAGCTCCCCAAACTGCCAAGACATGCAATAGCACACAGTGATTATTGATAGACTATGGGAAAATGAAGGGGGAGGAACAGATAAAAAATAAAGGAACTTCTTGCAAGTTTTAGAAGAGAAGCCTGTTGACTATATAACTAAACTAATAAAAGAAGTGCAGAAATATTGTAACTGCATGTAACTGGGAAGCAGCTATCCCAAAGTCCTGGCACAGACTATATATATTTCTAGTAGATAAGGTCAGTAGAGCAGAGATAACTCAGTAAGTTTTCCTGGATCTTAAAGGAGATTTTCCTGTAGGAATATCCTGTCTGAATAGTAAACTCTTAAAAAGGGCAATTCATTATCTTAAGTAGTCCCCTTTTTCCCAAAACACACTTCAGAGAGGATCTCCAAGACAATCACCTTACATTTCAATGAACAGTGTGTCTTTGATTCTTCAGACAGGCAGGGCTCAGCAAGTAAGATCTTTTACCTCATGTTTCTTCTCTTACCACTATTACATGAATACCCTTTGATACTTTGTTATTTAAGTCTAAGGAAAAACTGAGCAACTGCAAGGCAGTATTTTGCTGTCAGTTACTACCCACATTCCACTTGCTCTCTGCTCTTGTTCCCTTAGTATGTACAAACATCATATTCAGCCGTAGTAGCTCCTGCTGCTAAGGCTCCATTTGATAGACCAGCTTAAAAAATAACCTAATCCAAATGGAGTGGTGCCATGCTCCACATTCCTTCTGCCAACTCCTCCATTAAAGTAATTCAACTACAAAATTAATCACTTCTTCCTCAGCAGGTTAATTTTCCTCATGCTTTAGCAAGAGAAACAACTCCACAAAGTGGCCCAAGGCAGGCACGAGGAAAGCTGGGGGAACGCTAATAGCTATAAGATGAGCTGGGCTGTTTCATAGAGCCATGCTTCACCTGAGCCAGTCCGGGAGCTCTGCAGCCAACAGTTCCAAGGCTGGATTCAAGCAACTAATCTGTTTTCAGATTGGAGAGTCTGAGAAGCAGTATTTTTGTTGGTACATGGGGAGCAGAACAAAGTCACCCACATAGAAGGATTTGCAAGCTACTGCGCTACTTTCTCTTCCATTACTGGGGTAAACACGGGTTGCGACCGCAAGTGCAGTTATTCAGAAGGAAAGCTAAGAGCAAGTTACAGTGGGTCTTGTGATCATCACTGGTCTAAAACATTTATGAAGTAATAATTATGTTGACAACATTCCTTTAACAGCATTCCTTCCTTCTTTATCCCTTAAGATCAGGTGGTTAACTTGCCATGCACACAGTAAGACAAACTTGTTAACTCCCCTCTCTACTTAAGAGTTTTAACATCCAAACAGACCAAGAGTGAATGCTCAGATCATGAGACCACATATACTACACGATACAAACATATTTAATAAACACTTATGAGGGCTTAAGGGTCTAGATGCCAGCCTGATAAATTGGGAGGATCAGCTCCATATCCTCCTCTTGGATGGGCTCCAAAACCATTGCAGGCTTGTCTAGGCCTGTATAGTGCAGCCTTGCATACACCTCTCAATCTTCTCTCGTATTTGTGATCCCAGAGTAATGTGTGTTTTTCTCCCCAACACCTGTGTTAAGCCAGCACTTAGAAGGCCTCCCAAAATGGTTCTCCTAAGACCTTCTACTATCCTCACTGCAGTAATTCCTAAAAAGCTTATCTTAGCATGTTACATATGCAAGAAGGGTGAGGAAAAGGTCACGAAAAGTTAACTAGAATCAAGAGAAGGCTTCACACAGAACCAGAGAGTGACCGACAGTCACTCCTTCCTCTCCTTTATTTGTTTGACCTTCACTGCCCATGTCATGTCTAATTGAAGCTAAGCTCTTACTGCAGGTGTTTTCACAGCAACAGCCATTTCCACGCATCAGAAAAACATGGTATTTTACAATAGATCACTCCCTAACCTTGCCTCCTTTCTCAAACACAGAGACAACCCAGAAATGTTATTTGTTAAAACCCATTGAATTTTCACTTTCTGAACAGATCAAGACTGGACAGCAGAAAACAGCAAAACTTACAACACAGGCATTTACTAGAAGAGATGCAAGATTTGTAGTGGGTGTTGTAAACCACTCGCTGGCAGATGCGTGCTCAGCCACAGTGTTTACCAGAGTCTGTCTTAGGAAAACAAAACGTAGGTGAGACATGGTTTTTAACAGAATCCTTAAGGACCATATATGAGGGACCATAGTAGGTCCCTCAGTAGTAATTCCATGCTTCTATAATCAGTATCCCTTTCTCCCAATTGCTTTTAAATCTTCTTTGATACCTTCATAGCTAGAGTTGACTATTGGATCAGCAGTCACCATCAACCTTTGCTATCAAGAAGCTTGCCCTGGAGCAAGTGCCAATGCCTATTACTAAAACCCAACATTACAGAAGGGAAAGTGGGATAAAAGATTGCTTCTAGCCTTCACAGACAGATCTCAAAGAACTTGTGTTCATGTTTTAACTCCAGCCTCTTGGGATATCCTTGGGCAGTTTCTGTGTCCAATCCTACATCCTCAGTCAGTTCCACCACCTCCTCAGGCACTGAATTTGTCAACAGAGGTGGTCCTGAGGTACACAGCATCTTTAAAAGAGTTCTTTAGTGTTTACCCTCTTAGGTCTGAAGTTTCTGATGGTAGTATTAAAGTCAACAGTACAGCCTAAGTTATAAATAAATGTAGCTTGAACTGAACAGCTCACCACTGATTAACCTTTTCTCAGTATTCTTCTATCTTCTTGCTGCTTCTGTTTTTGTCATCAAGGTTAATTGCATAATAAGAACATACAGTATACTGAATACATCCACAGGACTTAACTACTGACATGAACATCACCAAATGCACTTCATTAGCATACAGGAATACGTAAAGATTACGGTTTCAATAGACAAGTCATTAGAACATTTAACATTTATTTACCATTCTTATCAACAGGTACAAAAAATACCTAACAAGTACTACTTGATCACTGTGACACAAATACTTGGAAAGTATTAGCTACAAACTATTTGTTGTTAACAGCTGAAACCACAGGCCAGTGATCAATAGCATTTTCTACCTAGTGCAAGGAAATAAGCATATTATCTTTTTAAATACTTGTAGTCGACTGCTGTAACTCCAGCCACTCCTTTTTCCACATCCGATTCCAACCCCTTCTATGAAAGGTTTATGAAAGCACACGAACTGGAGCGACAAGGGTCTAGCTTTAGTTCATGAGCTAAAAATACGTTTAAGGGAGCCTTGTTTATCTCATACCCACTGGCAAGCACAGGCAGCCTCACGTTGGCAGCCCGCCCGTGCCCCTGGGCGATGCCCGCTGCCCACCCTCCTCCCTGGGCCTGCGTTTTTCGCTCTGCGGCCGGGGCAGTTAGGAAGAAGACGCTCCGTGCCCCGCGGTACCCGCAGCGCTCGCAAAGCCGGGTCGCTCGGCGAAACGCCCCCGGGAGCGCGGGCGCGCCGGGGCGCGGAGCCTCGCGGCGGCGGCCGCCTGCCCCTGGGATGCGGCGGCGGGACAGCGCTTGGCTCGGGCTCCGCACCACCAGACACGCACACCGCCGCGCCCCGGCTCTTACCCAGCACCACGGGCGGCCCCGCGGGCCGGCGGCGCGGCAAGCACCCGCCGCCGGGGCAGAGCAGCAGCAGGAGCAGCAGGCTGAGGAACGGGCTCCCTCCCGGGCGCGGGAGAAGCCCGGCAGCGACCGGCGCGACCATCACCCCAGCGCATAACCCCGGGGCCGGGAGCGGCCGCCACCCCGCGCCGGACACCTCGCTCGGCCGGGGCTGCGGCGCCGCCGCCCGGCCCGCACAGAAAAGCGCCCGCCCGCGCCGCCCCGCCCCGGCGGCGCCCGGCCCCGCCCCCGCAGGTGTCACCAGCCGATCGCCGAGAGCGCGAGCAGCCGCCCGGCGGCGCTTCTCGCAGCAGCTGCGGCCGGGTTTCTCTCGCGAGCCGAGCGGCCTCTTCCCGCGCTCCGATGGCAAGAGCTCGCGCTGCCCCCTCAGCCGGGCGCGCGCTGCCCCCTCAGCCGGGCGCGCGCTGCCCCCTCAGCCGGGCGCGCGCTGCCCCCTCAGCCGCCACGGTCCCCTCAGCCGCGCGCGCGCTGCCCCCTCAGCCGCCACGGTCCCCTCAGCCGCGCGCGCGCTGCCCCCTCAGCCGCCTCAGACCCTCAGCCGCGCCCGCGCTGCCCCTCAGCCGCCACGGTCCCCTCAGCCGCGGCTGCGCTGCCCCCTCAGCCGCGCCCGCGCTGCCCCTCAGCCGCCACGGTCCCCTCAGCCGCGGCTGCGCTGCCCCCTCAGCCGCGCCCGCGCTGCCCCCTCAGCCGCCACGGTCCCCTCAGCCGCGCCCGCGCTGCCCCTCGGCCGCTACGGTCCCCTCAGCCCCCCAAACGCCTCTGTCAATGCGGTGGTCGCTCTGCCTTTCGGAAGCCGCCGGCGCAGGCCGTGTGAGGCAGAACGGACAGGTAGGGCGGGCACCCCGCCGCTCCGGCTGAGGCCCGGCCGGCAGGGCACGTTTAGCGAGGGAGACAAGCTGCCGGCAGAGCTCGTTTGTTTCACGGTACCAGTGCCTGCGGTCGGACGACCGCGATTTCAGGGGGATTCACTGTGAAACCGATGCATGGAAAGGGGTAACGCTAAAGAGGCGTGGCAGAATGGTTTAAGGCAAAACCAAAATACGTAGCAGAGCTGGGAGGTTTGACATTACATAGCCAGGGGCCCGGGCATCGACTGCAAAAGCTCACAGGTATAGCTGTACTTCATGCAAAGCCTGACTAACGTGGCAGCTAATTGGTACGGAGTGTCACTGGTGTCAGGCATTTGGCAATACTAAAAAATCATTAGATCTTTATACATGTAACAAGACAGGCTAGACTTATAATTACAGTAATTTAAAACCAGAAGAGATGTAAGCAATACCAGTTAGCAGGAGGTACGTGCCGAGTTTGAAGTACGTGTCGTTTGGTGGTTGTCTGTGGAGGAGAAGGGAGAAGAGTAGCCGCAGAGTAAAGGTAAGCAGAGACAAAAATGGTACTTGGAACCAGTGTAATCACATCTCATGATCAGCCATGATTGTGCTGATAGGCAAGACAAGATTTCCTTGATTCACTCATGTACCTACTCCTGCTGAGGACACACACTTTCTGAGCCAGGTGTTACCAATTCATGCTCAGGGTAAAGCCATTTCTGATAGGGTTACTTTGCAACAAGGGCAATACACTGCTTCTCAGCTTCCCACATTGCTCAGCATCTACTAATTTTCATCTACTAATATTCCTACTTTGAATGGTTAATACAGTAGCATGAACAATGTCACAAATGAAGATATGGGAGGGAGAGACAACTCCTACCAGCTATACACACTTTAAAGTATCACATCGAAGCTGTTCTTGCCTCACTGAATTCAGTATTCCACATTTGTAGTTCCTGCAGAAAGATGTGACAAAGATCTTTGTGTGAAGGCAGAATCTGCTAAAACTGATAATGCAGCCTATTGACAGTAGTTCAGAAAAAATCATGGGGTGGCTTGGCCTTGACATGGAAGGAGGACACATCTTCCTCCTGAAATAGGAGGAAGAAAACAAGAAGTCACTCCAGGAAGCTAAGGCCAAGTCTAAACCTAGACTTGCTTTTTGAAGGCAGCTGCCACACCTTTTATACTTACAATTAGTGGAAAGGTGTCAACATCCAACAAACCCAAAGGCCCATCCCAAAGAAAGGTGCTTAGTCACCACGCAAGTGTCATCTTGAAATGACCTCCTACTAAGACAGACAACAGGGTGTGCAAGCATGACTGACTGTAAAACCAATTGCAGCATTGATCCTGGTGTGGGGATTAAATGTTATGAAATGCAGTGAAAGACTTTATGGAAGGGTAAAATAGTATTTGAATAAAACTGATTTCAGTCACTCACAGTCTTTGCCTCATAACCCTGTACTCAAAAGCCTCAAGATGTACATATCCAAATAGCCAGGCCAGGGTCACTTGTGCTGTGACATGAGGTTTAAGAAATGACAGCTGTCACATTCTCACTACATTTCTTGTGTTCCCTTGAGTAGCATCCAAGCAGTTCTTGCACAGATTTTCTGTGCCCTTTAGGACTGATATGGTTTGATTTGAGTTTTCTAATCCCAGTCTTTTGTGTCACTCTCTGTAAATTTTGGGCATGCTCATTGCCTGTAGTCTTTGTTCCCTCCTTTTGAAGTGTCTTTCTTCCTGCTGAGCTGGCAGAAAGAGGAAAGGCCCATATGACTTACTGTATACTTCTTATCATCTTGTGCTACCAGAGGCAGCTCTTCTGCTGGTAAAGCAGTTCTGCTCTAGGCTTCTTGGAGCACAGGCCTTTTGATCCTGATGTAACCACTGCATTTGTCAGCATTTACCAGTTTGATTGCTCTTATGTATGACATATGTTATTTTTGTAGCCATTGCTTTGTCGATTCTGCTCAGGTTATCACACAGTGGCATTTCCATGCTCTATTCAAACCAATCTTAATATTTCTTTACAAATCTCTATGCTATGATTGGCAGCTGGGAATACCTTCACACCTCACTAGAAACATTTCTATCTTACTGTTCTCCAGGAAAAGTCTGCTGAGTACATAATTGCTGTTCCTCCTGCTCTGCAAGCCCAGGCTCTCTTAGATAACGGTCTCTCAGCTGATGAATCAAGTAGTGTATGTCAGTTATTTTTTCTGTTGTCTTCTCTTAGGAGATCAGGACCATTCACATTCAAAACCAAAGTCAGTTAAGCTCTTTGCCTAAGGTTGTTTAAAGATGCACAGCCGATTTCAGTTTTCAAATTGAGTGTCCAGTCCTGTTGACACACCAACAAACACGAGGAAACTTGACACACTGGAGAGTCCCTTGGCATTGCTTTACAGTTGATGATACCCTGCAATTAATCCAGTCAGTGTAACTATTTCCAAGTGCTGTTTGGTTAGAAGGGTGATCCAGCTCTTTCTCCATGAGGAGTGACTTGACAACAGGGCATTTGTAGATTAACAGCAACACAAGAACCATGTGTAGCCACGTGACAATTCTACTTACTGTCATCCAAGGCAAATTCAAGAAATAACAGAACCATCTACAGGTCTGAACTGTCAGTAAAATGCCAGCAAGCTTATTATTATACAAAGTACATGCTCTGTACTGCTTCCTTCACATTTTGTATCTAAAGGTGGCTGGATATGAAAAAGGAAGTTGTTACAGTTGAAACTACTGGTAAATGCAGTACTGCGCCTTTTTCACTTATATATGAGGACAAAACCCCCATTATCTCTACTTCAGAGACCAGTTTGTTATTACTCTTGAGAATTTTTTAATATTCAGTGTTCTAAGAAAATATTCTTTATTTATTTAAAAAAACCCACCAGAAATAAACTGTGTTAAACACCAGAAACTACACTACCAGTAGCATTATCTTTAAGACTCCTTGAGGGCTTGCACTGGCAGCTTGACAAAAACCATGGATTGGATACGAGTTTGCACACTGGTTATTTAAAAGAAGCAATCCTTTCCAGAAATCTAATATTTGCTTAAACATCTTTTATTTGATTGAACAGAATTCTCTGTTTGCTTCTGATCCTTGTTATTTAAGTAGTGTTTGTATTGGCTCAAACACGATTGTGCTGAGCTAGACACACTAGCAGAAAACCAGCAAGTTGCAAAGAAAGATTTGAACACAAGGGAAGTGTTGGCACAGATCTGTGCTGTGAGCAGGAGCCCACCCCAACACTTTCCCCATTGTTAATGTGTTTCATTCAGGAATGTACCAAGTTCAGAATACATTAACACAACCATCAGCCATTTCTTTCAGAAGTGTGCTATCTTAACACCTCACAAGATTTTACCAGCCATCCTAATTTTGCATTTGAGTTTGCATCAATACAATTATCCCTGAGACCCAGAACCCAACCTTAATGAAAATGAGAATACAGACACTTGCAGAAGCATCTTAGACAAGAAGGAAGGTAAAAGGTTTACTATGATGCTTATTATGTATACAAAAATAATATTTGGGTCAGCTTGCAGTGATTTGCTTTCATCATCTTCCTTGTTACTGGGGATATAGACAGCATCTGATGCCCATTTCATTTTTTCCTGCAGACATGAATATGACACCTCTCCTTGAGTTCCTTTTGTCTTTGGAAAATATTATGACACGTATCTGTGACATTTCTTCCCTTTCCAACCCCTAAACATCACAGACCAGCTTCAGTACTGAGTTTTAAATAAGTTGTGTTCATACATACAATTTTGAACTCATGTCCAAGGCCAGGAAAGAATCAACTAGTGAGAGGTCAGGCCTACCCAGAAACCTCCATCAGCCTGTGCATTGGTAAAAGCTAATATATACAGAAGTATAAGGAGCTTAGGAAGACTAGAGAGACACATTTTCCTTTAGTTTGCCACAAGTAGTCAGATTGCCTAAAATTCACATTCAGAACAGCCCGTTGGTTCCAGTTTAAGCTTCATTAGAGGCCACAGATTCTTTTTTAAAGAAGCTGGGGTGTTCCTCACCCTAATAATTCTTCTATCTGTACCACAAAGATCTCCAGTGCTCCTTGACACAAAAATTTACCTTTCTAAGTCTTCCAACATCAGTAGAAATCCCTGCCATTGTTTCAACATTACATTGAAAAAGCAGCACTAAAACAAAATCATACACCACCAATATTATCTTTATTTACTGACTACAGAGCAAGATAATTGTTTCATTGGGGTTTTTTTAAACAAATACCAGTCCTTAAAACTTAACTCAGGAGGCAAAAGCAAGTTTAATCCCTTCCTTCTCAAGAATGGTTTGAGACCCAGCTGAAATCAGTCTTGCTTTTCTACTTGGTTTCAGTACAGTTGTGACTGACCTGTGGTAATACATATTGCAACTGACCTGAAAAGCAGACAGTCGTAAACATGTATTTATCTTAAGAGCAAAACATGCATTTGAAGGAGGCTTTGCTTTGTGTTCTGGTTTGGTTTGGTTTTTTAAATGGCAACACTGGATTATGTAATAATATTTCTTCACTGGAGTAAAACTTTAAATATAGAAGATTCTATAAATATGCCAGTTATTCACTTCCATTTGTAGCCCAGTTTTGTTAAACTTGCCAGAGGAGGGTTCCACTTCTGGGCTGCCTCGAGGATCTTCATTTCTTACTTTTAACAAAGACTTTTTTTAAGATCCACTATTGGACAGATGAGCAGCCTTTTTAGTGTTCGTGAAACCACCCATGTTAAACTCAATCTTTACTTACATATAGACACAGTAGCATAGTCTCAGAACACAATCTGATATTGAACCAGGGCTGCAAAGATACTTTCCCATCCTTTCCCTTCTCCCGGCATCCTCAGCACTTCACATTCACTCCCATGCTGTTCCCCATGCTGCTGCTCACTAGCATCAGGACAGTAAACAAAACTGGAAATCAGTTCCTCAGTTTTTTTCAGGCTGAATTTGGATACAGTGCAGAACAGGAGCAGAAGGGGGTTGGACTAAATGATCTGTGGGAGATCTCTGGCAACCCCTACCATTCTGAGATTCTGTGAAGAGGGCAGTTGGATAGTGGGAGTACAGAAATTCAGTCTTAGATGGATATCAGCCTAGAACATCAGAGCTTAGTCATTTGCTAAGGTTGGATACTCACAGTTAATAGATGCCGTCACTGTCACCTTTCTTCAAACTTTCAATCTGTATTATAGAGATCATGTTACTTTTTTGGTTCACATTTTGTTATGGCAAATCAATTTGTTCCTGTAAACCATCCATGTAATGGAGCTTCACAGTAAATTCTGTGATGATCTGGTGACTAACAAGCTGCACCGAAGAATTCCTGCTCAGCCAAAGAGAGTTTTCTGAGAATCTGGGAATAAGAAATTCTCAGCAAGAATGCTGGGACTTGAGTTACCAGCAATTTTACTCAAGGTTTACCCAGAGTTGTTGTTCTGGGTTGGACCAGTGAGGACCTTTGAATCTGAAGCTAGGGAAAATATGGAATTATACCAGAAGCATAAAAGGTGGCACAGGAAGATGGAGAGGCGAGATAGAATTTTTTGTATGATGAGTATATGAGGAAAAGAGTTGAAAATATAACCTATGTTGTAATGAAAACTGAGTAAGTTGAACCCTCAGGGACAGTTTATGTCTTGCACAAGTTCCTATAAATTACAACTACTTCCTGGCACATTGCAAGAGTGGTAGAACCTGACATTTTTGCTGTGCAGAGAACCACGCTTTCTCAGGAAGGAAGATAACAAGGTGGTTTTGATCTGCAGGCAAGATACTTCTCAGGTGAAGAGCAGACCTGAAGGAAAAGCAGAGTTCAGCGTGGTGAAGGAAAAGCAGAGTTCAGCAAGTTTTACAGGCCTATAAGAGTGGCTAAGGCACGGTGACATAGCTGTCAAAGAAGCAAAAGAAATCTTGTTTGTCATGTGTCATGAGTCAAACAGCAGCATTTCAGCCTTCTAGCCCACATATAATAAAAAGGCAAGGAGACCACTGTTCTGGTTAATAAGCAATTCCATCCAGTGTCACACCTTGTTTGGGATCTCAGTTGGGCAGGGTGTCAGGGAAGTTGCTGAGAAATACCGGGCTTAGGAAATTTGCTAGCTCAAAATACCTTCTGAAAAGCTGCAACACTGGTATTACTAGATCCAAATGATTCCTGACAAAAATGAATCCATTTCTGGAAACACAAGTGTGTCCACAAGAACTGGAACTGCTGTCAGTCATTTAGCAATTTATCAAGGAAAATGTTGGCCTTTGTCTAGTCTAATTAAGGTTTCACTCACTCATTTTCAGTGCTAAATTGTTCGAACACTGAAGAATGGAAACACATCAGCCTGATCATATTTGTTGAGAAACTTCACTGCAGCCTTTAAGAAACAATCTGAGAGTTCCTTGGATTAGTGAGTGCATTAAAAAATGAACTGATGAGAGTTTACCTGAGTTTAAGGGATATATACAAGTATTTTTTCCTTCATTTTATAGTTGTATGTGTTTGGATCTGAACCATGTATGCAGTCCCTCTGAAAGATGCATCTGCACAGCAAACGTCTTCTTAAATGTGGAGCTGTAGTGTACATAGACCACACATTTATTTACAGTCTTTTAAATCCAGAATATCACATTAAAACTACGTCTGAGTAGGAAAACTGACTACAGTTAAGAACCACAGAAGAAAGGTGCCAATTTTACCAAAATTTCATACTTAAAACTAGCAAAATTGGCAAGTTTAACAAAATTCATTGCCCAGATCTGAGTTTCGACCATCAACACACAGAAAAATAAATGCCCAATCTGTTGCTTGGCTGATACCACTTTCCAAAGAAAGAGATACCCTACAAATGCATCTCATTTGTACACAGACACTGTCCCATCCTTTGAGCATGTTAAGTATTGCTTGATGATTCCTGTAAGGACATAGTTCCCTTCTAGGCAGAGGGACACGGGCAGCTGGAAATGGTTAATCATGGGAAAGTGGTTTATTCAGCAGCATTGTAGCGTTGTGTCAGACTGTGTCAAACATGTCACTGCAAAATATAATTACAGGAAAGTTTAAGTTGGAAGGGACTTGTGAAGGTCATTCCTCTAATCCTCTTGGTCAAATCATAGCTAGGATCAAACTTAGATCAGGACAGTTATTCTGATGGCTCTGTTGGGCAAATATACAAGGACAATACAAAATGACAATTCTAATCAACCATTTCATTTAACCCCTTTCTGCGATTAACCCTTTTTAGACAGGGCTTTTTAAACAGGGGGCAATGAAGTAACCTGTGATATTCTAAACTGCAAAGTGATGTTTTGGAGGCATTTGTGGACACGTTAGAAAGGGGAAGCTTGCCAAAGACTGACTGGCCATAGTACTTTGAGGAAACAGATTTAGTGGAAGAAGTTTTTAATATGTATGTTATATACAGCTGGAGGTGTTTTAAATACTGCTGCTGTGATACATTGCCGGTATATTACTAGAATAACACTCTTAAGAGTTTCTTCATGGTATGGTGAAAGTAATTTGGCTATCACTGTTTGGCAGCTCAGATTACAAGCCACAGAAGTGCTAGAAAATGAGTACTGCTAGCATGTGACAGAAAAACTAATTTTCTGCTGAAAGCAAGAATTATATGAGCTTTCATAGAGCAGATAAATGAGTCTCATGATTTCCTGTTAAATGATATACCGTGATGAGGGAATTTCAACTCTCCTACTTGGACCTCATCCTAACATAACTTGTTAAAACAGTTTTCCTGTGTTTGTGTGCTGCAAAGATGTCTCGACTAGCTGGAGAAAACGATTCTCTCAGCTTCTATCTTTCTCTAATTTATTGGATACTTCATTTTGGCAGGGCAAAAGTACTGATTTTGTTGTTGTGCTTAGAGAAGATGTCTGTTCTCAGATAACATAGGAAGGCTAACAATACTCAAAATACAAATTCTGTTAAATGTTTAAATTCTGGTTCTGTATAGTTTAGAGTTGTCTTCTTGATATCTGTATAACCTGGTACAGAAAATGGGGTTAACCACCTAGTAAACTCCCTAAATGTTAAATTCAGCCTAACATTGTTCAAAACCTGAATCAGAGAACTAGAATCACAGAATCTCCAGGGTTGGAGGGGACCTCCAAAGCTCATCCAGTGCAACCCCCCTGCCAGAGCAGCACCACCTAGAGTAGGTCACACAGGAACTCATCCCCATGGGTTTGGAATGTCTTCAAAGAAGAAGACTCCACAACCCATGTGGGCAGCCCCTTCCAGTGCTCCCTCACCTCAACAGGGAAGAAGTTTTCCCTTGTGTTTCTTTGGAACCTCTTCTGTTCCAGCTTGTCCCCATTGCCCCTTGTCCTGTCATTGGCCATCACTGAGCACAGCCTGGTTGCAGCCTCCTGACACCCACCCTTGATGGATTTGTAAACATGAATGCGGTCACCCCTCAGACTCCTCTTCTCCAAGCTGCAGAGCCCCAGCTCCCTCAGCCTTTCATCACAAGGCAGATGTTCCACTGCATCATCTCTCTGGCCCTGCACTGAACTCTCTCCAGCAGCTCCCTGTCCTTGAGCTGAGGGGCTCAGAACTGAACACGGTATTCCAGACCCCTAATAGTTTGATAACTGGTAGTCAGCAGCAGTGTCTGGCAAGAGCCTTAACTATGTTTTCCCTAAGTAGTCTGTTTTGTACTCAGACTTTAAAATGTGCCTAAAAACCACTCTGTATCAGGATAGACTGCACATAACAAACATTTTGCTATGCCAACAGGAAGTCTATGTAGCTAGTAGGCAGGGAGCCAAGGTAACAGCTATAGCAATAGTTTCAGTGATGCTGTGGTCAGATACTACACAACTTGGTTAATATACAGCAACTCAGAAGACAGGAAAACCACAATCATGGAAAAAATAGCTGCATACTAGGGTACATTAAAGAGGTACCATTCAATACCATTGAGGACTGCTTCTCACACACACCTAACAAGACAAAAAGCTACCAATAAAAAATAGCACACTCAATTAAAACTGCCATTCCTACCATACCAAATAATGGTATTTAAATGATACTTCACTATTCGTGATTTAAGCACAGAATAGGACACACAGCAAACAGAGACACAAAGCTCTACCAGACAGAGGACAACCTGTGGTTTAAGGATTACAAGGTAATTACATCACATGAGGATTTCTATGATTGTGGAGCATCTGAAGTAAATGAAGGAAGAATGGCACAGTGACCTTTGGAACAAAGTCTTCTAAATGCTAGAGCACAAACTGGCATTGAGGGGGAAAAAAACTAATTCTTTCTGTGTTTGAATGTAAACTCAATTAACCTCCAATTTTTTAAAAAAGAAGGACCTTTCTGACAGCAATTGAAGTACAGACAGCCAGGATATCATCCTTTTTGCAAACAGCCTTGAGATGAGGGACTGCAGTTTAACTGAGTTCTCAAACTTAAGAGCTGATCTGTCCCTTTGTCTCAAAGATAAAAACTGAAAGAAGAGAGATGACAACAAGGATGATGAAAAGGGTGGGATGATTTCAATGTAGGGATTGATCATGTATGCAGGAACTCTTCAGTCTGGAAATAAGAAATGACTGACAGATGTAGAGTTTAATCAAACCAGGACCATGGAAAGGGTTAACAGGGATCAACTACCGTTTCTTCCAGTGTATGGCCTGTGAGGAGTCAGATGAGTCTTAACAGGAGACCAACAAACAAACACAAAGAGGTGGTTCTTCACACAGCATGTATCAAAACTTCAGTGCAAGTTTACATGGGTTCAAGGATAGGCCTAGGAAGCCTACAGAGTAAATGTCCACAGAGCTTTATTAAACACACAGAAACCATACCTGGCTCAGGAAACTTCTCTGCTGTAATTACCTACATGCCAGAGACTATGTGGAGCAAGTACAGTCACACATGGCTTGTTCTTACATTCTTCCCTGGGCACTTGTTTTTGGCTGCCATCAGAGACAGAATGCTGGGCCAAAAGGACTTTTTGGTCTGACTCAGTACTAGAACATAAGAAATAAGAATGCCTAAACCCACATCATGTTGTTAAACTCCAGTCAAATGTAAGAATAATGTGAGATTGGGTGACTTTAGGGTCTATTAGCCTTACATTCTAGTAAAATCCATAAATCATTGTGTTTTTAACTAAAAAAATAGTGCTAGGACTTCCTGCTAGTGAAAACACTTGCCTCCTTTAATAAATTATCCTTATTCACAGCCATCTCTAATATTAAATAAAGGTTATACAGAAGCTGTAGATCACCTTACAGAGTGATACAGAAAATTACCTGTGAATGAAGAGTCTGTGTCTTTTTCTATAAAATACATTATGTGTGTGTTTAGTGAATAGCTGTTACTGTAGCTGTGTGTGACATCTCACAGTTAATCCTAACTACTTTTAATTTCAGATTAAGAATGCTTGGACAAGATCATTCTGAAGAGCAGCATGGTACAATGTGCTGTCTTCTCTGACAGTGCAGAACAACATGCCCGGTATGCTAATTGCTACATGACTGAGAGTATAAGCCAAGACAAGTTTCTTTAGCTAACACACCTATGGTGGCTGCTAGAGAACAGGAGAAAATCCTTGTATTCCTCATAAAATTAGTACAGTCCTTCTGCTTTCAGCACAGTTAACCAGCCTTCTGATGTAACACCATAAAAACAAGACTTTATTTCATGCTAGGGCCCAAGGTAATGACTCAATGCTTGTGTATTAAAGGAATTAAATAAGACTTGGAAGCTGCTCAGATCTGCTGAGCAGGGCTGTTTCACAACATGTGAGATCACAATTTGATCTGCTTTTCAAAGAGACTACAAGAACGGGATAATGGAAGCTACACCAAAGGAACAAATGTTAATATCATTGCCAAACTTGCCAAACTTTGATACTTTGGAGGCATAGAAAGTTAACTCAGATTCCAAGTTCTTTATGTTGTGGAAGGAGCTGCCCTTACTGTGTTAGCTACAGCAGAATGTAACATATATCAAAACAGCTGAGAGCTAGAAGTGAGTATTTAGAATATGACATAATCTACAAGACAGAAAAGACATTGCGATTTTTATCTATAAAGTTATCAATAAATTAGAAATAATCTTGAAACTTAAGTCACAATCATCCAACCTTCTGATGTCAAAGAATCAGTTCTGTGGGTCTCAACGTTCAACACTGTGCACCAGGTGCAGGGAAAGGCTCCACCTCCACGGCCTGCGGTTTTACCCAAAAAACCAATAGATGGTTCACCAGTGCCACCCTGTGTTGAAAAGACATAGCTACCTGGAGAAATCCTTTTATGTAAGAGTTTGCCTTAATGGTGTATGCCTGGTTTACGTGCAAAACAGCAGCTACCATCTGTTGCTGCAGCACATGCACAGGAAAGTATGGGCTTGGGTTTTTTTAATCATAGGTCTTTCACTAGGAGATGCACTGCTAAATACTTTTGTTCATTGCATTGCTGAATAACTAAAAGAGACGTTGATCCTATAGTAATAAAAAATTTACAAGCAGTCCCAGCAAAGGGGAAGCAGGTTTAGCTAAATGGTAAAGAAAAGTCAAATATAATTTGGTAGCAAATAAATTAAGCACTGTTTGTGGTCAATAATCTATTGCTCAAAAGAAAGAGTAGGTGAACAATGGATCTGATAGACCCAGTAGGAATTGTGGTGCCAAACATGGTTGT
This sequence comes from Colius striatus, assembly GCF_028858725.1. Taxonomy (NCBI): domain Eukaryota; kingdom Metazoa; phylum Chordata; class Aves; order Coliiformes; family Coliidae; genus Colius; species Colius striatus. The sequence goes on from NC_084772.1 coordinate 4,107,004, forward strand.
GAAGATAAGGACTTTGGCTAGCAACAGTTTTTTTATATGCAAAGAGCAGCTTAGTAGTAACTGATTTAGAACAGGCCAAAGTCTCACCTGAAATTGTAATGAATCTATGCATGTACAGTTTGAAAGCTTATATTATGAAATATTAAAGCATTGCAACCATATACATTCCTAATAACATTGTGAAAAGATATTTATTGTTTTCCCATAAACTCTGCATAGTTGTCAATCATAGTCCTGCTTGTAGCCAGAATTATGAATGTGGTTCTCATTATCTTAGTTAGCACCTCTGCTTTCATTAACATGACATGTCTGTATAAGAAAAATGTTTCACCATGTACTTGAATAGTTTCACAACTGCTGGGAATATGTTCTGGTTGTCTGTGATCATTCTGTTAGGGTAAGAAAGGTACCAATATCTGTGGATGGATCGATGCATGTACAACAGGTGCCCTGTTATTTGCTTCCTAGTTGAGTAAGGAATATAATTTTGTCATATTATTAGAAGACTGATTAACAATAATGCACATGGCACAGAATATTTCAGACTTTCTATTTATAGTGCAAGGTACACACTTTTATTACATTCTGGAACTGATCCCTGTCACTAAGTTATTTTCTCTGGTGATAACGAAACACGGAGGGTGTTCTCATTTGTACTTGCTACCTCCTGGGCTGCTGTCACAAACAGTGTTTACAACAGCTTAGAGATGTCTGGTATGTGTTTTCTCCTACACTGCACTTTCCTTTGCAGTACTTGCAGAGCCGAGACATTACCAGCTGCTGTGCACCACCGTGAGATCCCATTTATGCAGGAGAGCCTGCAGATCAGCTATGAGCATGCCCATAATTCTCTGATCAAGGCAGAGTGTGCCACTATTCACACTGTCAATTGAGTTTGTTGTATGACAGTGCTACCAATTCTGCAAATACTATCTCATACAGTGTCTGAAGAACTCGGGGGGTTGGACTCGTAACTTCCTGCAGCATTACCAGGCAAACAAGGTTACTCACATCAGTTTCCAGCATCTGAGCAGATACATGATACTTGGTGATCATTATTCTACAACAGCTTACTAGATACATCCAGGGGATCCTTCTGAAGCAAAAAAAACCCTAGCAGATTTGAAAAGTGTTTTTGGTGCAGCTGTTCGTACAAGTTACACAACTTCTATGCAGATTGTTATAGGCATGCTCTCACTGCGTGGAGGGGCAGATGCACTTTGAGCAGAGGCTGTTATCCCACGGACTCGGCATCTCAAAGTGAAGCTCCAGTTCTCAGAATAAATATGCAAAAGTGGGAAATATCAATTAGAATTTACATTTAGTGGTCCAAACAGCTGTCTGAAAATGCTCAGTGGGAGGCTAAATTACAGACCATCCACTAGAGGGAAGCTCCTGAGTACAAAGAAAAGTTGAATAATTTGGAGGATGAAGAAAACACCTCCCTAATATTTAAGCCAAAGCAAATTCTATGCAAAATGTTTCTTAGCTGTAGCATGAACTTCTTAAGCTTGAAAAGTTTTCAGAATTCTTTGCCAATCTATAGGTAACAGATGTAACAGAAAGTTATATGCATGCACACAAAAACCCCATAGATAGATGTACATACACAGAAATGCAGCCTGAATTCATTGCTGTTAATAGAATTAGATCAGAGTTTATATGGTCAGAAGTCCAACTGCATGTTCATACATTAGAAGCCTCACCTACATGTGGTCACTAGAATGAGTAAGATACTGCGTTGTTTAGCCACTGTTGTGTTTAGTGTGTTACCAAACATACTCCACTGCTCCCCTTGTTAATCAAAATAGTACTGAATTTCATATACAGTTTGTGTACTAGTGTACATTTGACAGATTAAGTCAGACACTTCTAGGGAGTATTGACAGCTTACACACAGTCACGTTGTCACAGTGATCCAGCAGTTACACAGAGCTCTTCAGAAACATGCTCCGTAGTCTGTGATACTAAGCCTAATAGCCTGTCTTTGGAATCTTACTCAAGGAAGTCTCAGCATTTCATCACCTGTCAGGGATCTTTTTTCAAACAGAAGTCCCAGGCTGTTGCTGCAGTTCTGAGATTCAATTTTTTTCTTGTTTGAATGAAAGATGCAGCCAGAGGCAGATGCCATCTGGACAGCAAACTTTGAAGTGGAGAAACACGTTTCTGAAAAATGCAAGGACAGACGCTTCAAAAGCTGAGGCAGATCCGTGCACCACTGGATCAGAACTGTGCTAAGACTGATGCCAATCGTTGTACAGACAACAGCTCCTTGCCACCAAAACTAAAAGAGGAGTTTAAAGAGGAGAGGCCAACAGAGGTGTCATCCAGTGCTACAGGAACATGCTTCTTTCTGGGATCCTCAGTAGAATGAGTACTGGCCACAGGGCTGTAGTTACAATTGGAGCTTTATTATGATGTACCAATTTTAACTATCACCACTGGTTATTGTTGTCTGCAGTTTGTGGCAGTTAGCATAGCTTCTTGGTACACAGCATTTTTAGCAAGTACAGCTTTCAGTGAAGCAGAATTTCTAGTAATCAGTGTAGCTTTTCTTACCATCTTTAGATACCTGGACTTTTGGTCACTTGGTCCCTTTGCAGATCAGGTCAAATTCTTGATAATCAGCATGTGATACAGTGATCATAATCTAGATTTAGATTTTACCTAAAAGAACCTGCCTGTCCCTGTGCCATCAAGTGACACAATAAAAATCTGTAAGTTAGCTCAGTCTAGACATACCACTGGTAATAAATTAGTAAAGAGCCCTTCCAAAGTTTCTTCCGGAGAAGTAATGTGTATAAAGGTGATTTTGTTAGAGGAAGAGACATTGCCCAGCACTTCCTTTCAGTGGTCGATTTTCACAAGTGGTTTGAGAAATTCCCTTTAGAATACAAACAACTGGTTTGGGGTTTTCCCCTACCCAATCTGCATTAAATGTAGTTAAAAATAAAAGGAAATGGAATCATGTGCTATATTAAATCCAAATTATAGTGTTTATTACACTAATAGTCTCGAGGATATAATACTTGACTTCAGTGGAGTTGTTCTGGATTTGCTTTTGATCTCATGATACTCTTATGAAATCAAAACCAGCTAAGCTGATTTGAGGGCAGTAGTGCTGCAATCCTTTTTCTGTGCTGAAAGATAACTTTCAACTTAATGTTAAGCACTACATTTGCCAGGTTGGTAGAATTCTACCTCAACACTTACAGAAATAATCTGTGTCCCAGTCTTAAATTTCAGAGAGTATTATGCATAACTCCTTTTCTCTGTGCATCATTTTTATGGAAAATACCCTTCCAGTTTCACTTCTGTGACTCTTAAAACATTTCTGTTGGTGCTGCTGTTTTAGTTCCTCGTTTAACTTTTTAGAAAAGAACTTGAAGATGTTTTGACATCGTGATAAGAAAACACTTCAATGTTCTTTGGCCAGACACTGAAGAACTTGGGATTCACAGGGGATTTGAATATGGCACTGACTACCGTGTTTCCTAGGAGATAAAGTCACAGCCCACTGCTGGCACAGTAGGAGCACAACATAGTAATAAATTTCCTCCTGTAACCCTCTATCCAGACTATCCTAATGGTTATTGTTTGGCTGGAGGACTGCAATGTCCCAGAGCATTAGAAATATAACTCCCACCCACTTTATTGTACTGATGGAGTCTCACTCTGGGACAAACATTATTTCCTTTGTGCCAGTGCACTTTGGAAGCATGATTGTTTCCTGCTGAAGTTAGAAAGAGAGCATGAAGGCAGTAAGCACAATTTTTTATGCTTTGGAGTGGAATTTCATGTCAAACATATAATGCACATTTGTGGTTTATCAGCCACCCCTCTTTTTTTTGCTTTTATAAAATAAAATGTTGAGTTATTCATAAAAACAAGAGTGGAAGAATATAAAGAGGATTTCTTTCTCCTCATAGCTACTGCTTAGATCACTAACTTTAACAAAGCAGCAAGCCTCTTTAAATAAGGATGCTTCTGAAGGACCACCATGCTTTAAAATGTGCTGAAGTATGATTGACATACAATTAAAAGCAAAGCAGGTGCTGCACTGTATTTTTATTCTTTGCTTCATCTGCAAAAATGCACACTCTTTCTAAACAACAGGAACTGCCATATGTGGTCAGATGTTTAAGTGTGAGGATGTGAGCTCATATGCCATATTAGCCTACAGCATATCAGTTGGAGAGCTTTCAAGTGGTTCCCTAACATCTTCAGAGTGCAAAGCACCAAGGATATTGGCAAGTGAGAAGAATTTCCAGAATGAGTCAAGCTGAGGAAAGCAGCATCCACTCGACGTGGAATATTGTGAGATCTGTGGTCTGCATAATACTGAGCTTGTCATTTATTATTGGGACCCCTGGGAACTGCATCGTCATCTGGACTGTTTGTACAAAGATAAAGCAAGTATCTCCTTCAGTCCTGCTCATCTTGAACCTGGCCATTGCAGATGTCCTTGTATTGATTACTTTACCAATCTGGATTTACTCCTTTGCCGACTCGTGGGTTTTTGGAGTCATCTTCTGCAAAATGCTGGTGTTTGTGATTTACTGCAGCATGTATGCCAGTATATTTCTGATCACAGCACTGAGCTTGGAGCGGTTAATAGCTGTGTTTTACCCTTTCACCATTCAAAGATACAAAACAAAGGAAAAGATTTCTTTAATCATGTTCCTCATTTGGTTCCTGTCTGTCGCTCTTGGCGTTTCCGTCATTCCATTTCAAGAGACAGAAGAGATGGATGGCAGGCTCCTCTGCACGTGTCGCAGCTACTCTTCTGGTAGACAGAAAGTGTCGTTTCTTTTGCTGGAGACACTTGCAGGCTTTGTAATCCCTTTTTTAATTATTTGCACTTGCTACGTGTGTGTTGCAAGAAGAATAAGCAGAATGACTTACCAATCCAAGCAGCGATCGGAACGGCTCATCGCCAGCATTGTGGTGGCGTTCATTGTATGCTGGTTCCCTCATCATCTCTTTAACATCCTTGATATTATTTCAATTCAGATAGAAATCTCTAACGAGGAAATGTCTTTGGCATTGGATGACATTGTAGAGAGAGGAGTGTACATTTCTGGAGCACTGGTATTCATCAGCAGCTGCATTAATCCTTTACTTTATGCTTTTGCTGCTCGAAGATTTCAGAATCATCTGAGATTTGCCAAGATATCAAAGCTGTTTGAACAGATGAGTCAGACTGTAACAGAGGAAGACAAGAAAAGAAGTTTGGCTGTAACCAAAGCAGAAGATACTTTAGTAAGCACAGAAAATTTCTAACAAGCAACAGAGGCTTAGTGAATAATATTACCCTGTGCCGATCCTTAAGCCATCCTTTCTCCTCAGGCTCTCACTTCTGTTTACTAAGCACTCCAGGTAAAGCTAGAGACAGGTAAAAGTTATTAGGGTTTGGTTTATGTATTACCAAAGAATTGGCACTGACAACCAAGTTCAGTTCCTGAGTTTGTATCCACATCGTGAAATGAGCACTGTTTCACTGGTGCTGAGAACCTCAGCAAGGTGGCTAAAAGCTCCAAGTGTAAGGAATGCAGCTTGCTTTCTTTGCCATTAAAATTATTTGTGATTTCTAAAAGTCTGTGTGTAGAAACCAGGAAAAGACTGTATGTGGGAGTTTTTTTAAGTTTTCCTTAAAAATCTATTATCACCTAAAGTTTTAAGAGAGCCTATTTAAATTCTTGGTATGGGTAGGAATGGTTTTAAAGTGTATTAATGACTTGCAGAACTTTAGTGTAGATGGCAAATATATGGCTGGTTTTATCCATTGCATTATTTAGATTTGAAAGTAAGGAGGGTTTTTTACACAGTCAAGCTCATTTACTGAGTTAAATGTGAAGTGTGACATGCCTCTTCAGAAGAAAACCAGCAGATACAAGAGTTCTGCGTTGTATGGCATAGTCTCAGACTTTGTGCTGTATGTGATGTCAATTCAGTGGCAATTAAACTGTTGATATAGTCATACACAAGCTATAAGTATCCTCAAAAAGTCTGATTAAGTTTCCAAGGTGTCTATTAAACTGTGGAGTCACTGGATCAGGCTCTGGTGGAAGAAGAGATCTTTGATACTATTTTTCATGTGAGAGAAAATGACAGTATCAGTACAAAGTATCTTAACACCATGAGAACTTCACATTGCAAATACAAGCATTCTTTTTTCTTCACTTGTAGAACAGAGTGGACTTTGCCATAAGAAACCAATGAATTCAGCAAGGACCTTATTTTAGTTTTGTGAATATACAGTCTCACTGTGGAATAACTGTGTGCCATCAAGTGTTTGCTATTGAAGTGTTCTCAATTTCAGTTGTGCCTAACATTTTCTAGGTTTACTCTTGCTTATTTTTTAAGTCAGTAATTTGTAATAAGATCAAGATAATTAATGATTGCTAAGAAATGTGTTGTAGTTTCCTGTACATTGCCCTGGACAGCTGCTAAATAGCTATGCTACTCATCTTAAAGGAATTACAAATTCTAACTAGAGCTTAAGTTTCAAAACCTGATCAAGGGTATTTGAGTTGTATTACTTTAGCTTGGGAACTGAAATAAACATGGGGAAGTAAAATCCTCGACTGTTAACAGAAGACTATTTCTCTAACCTTTGCATATGCATTTAGCAAATTCCTGCTTTTAAGGCAAAAATCTTTTTCTTCTCAATAGAAAAATCCACATCACAGAGGGCTTTCTGTCAATAGGGCTCCACTGAAATTCAACAAAACTTTAGCAAGACCTTGTTTGCAGCAAAGAGTAAGCAGCAGGTTAAATCCCTTAGATTTTACACCATCCACCTGCCACTCTTTTTCACCCCACTAATGGCTTTTTAATTGCTATTGGTATATTCAGTGTAGCAATGTGTCCTTAACTCACAATAAAAGTGGCAGCTTTAGTTATCTACTGCATAAAAAAGTGAAGCTGTGTTTCCCAATATGTTCTTGAGATAGGACCCACTCACTATTCAACACCACCTCAGAACAGGTGAAGAGATAATAAGCACATGAGCGCTGCAGCTGGACTAGAGTCCAGGCCACAAGAAGTCAAGCGTTTCACAACTTACAAGTTGAGGAAAGACCCAGACAAACTTTAATACAAGCTACCAGATGGGAATTTTCCTTTCTGTCAGTTTGTGTCCTACACCTAGCTATAATCAATCTTCTTATTAGGAATTGGGTTAAACCCCTAACCATCTGTGTGTGTATCATCTGCCTCATGAAGGAAGCAGTCTTTTTTTTGCCATTTGCTATTCAACAAGCCTTTTGGGAGCATTGACTGCTCAGCTATGCCTAACCCAGGACAAACTATAGAGGGATCAGTGGCCAGATACATAGCAATACTGCCTGCTGCAGCAGTGGTTGGGTTTTGTTTGTTTGGGTCTTAAAATCAGTGGGTAATGAATAGTGAATCGGAGCTTTTTTCTTCTATTTTTGTCCTGTCCCTCACAGACGAGTGCCCAGCAGCCACAAATCTTGAAAGCAGAACTAGCAACATTCACAGATGAGTAAATACATTCTAGGGAAGAATAAAATGTTTAGTTAAGGCAGTTTTGAATTGAAAGCTGTTCCTTTGAGGATTCAGAATCATTTACTACCAGGTGTTACTCCTCCACTGAAATGACAGTACTTATAGGCAGTATAGAGACCTAAACATAAGTGAATTGAACAATGAGAATGTTTCTGCTGTTGCATAAAGCAACACTTGGCTATGTTCTACTGCTGTGCTTTGACAGTAAGTAGAATGAACTTTCTACCTCATTATTCAGTTCTCACGTTTTTTCTACTGCTTTTTACTCACAACTGTGGTCTTGTAGAGTTTGTAAGACATGGCAGCCCATCAAGGAGCTAGAACCATCCTCTTGTGCTCATATTTATGGCCTTGGACAGCTGCCTCCAGTAGTAAGTCATCTTTAAGAACTGTGTTTCTTTTGGATACTGTAGAAAAGTAGTAGAAGACGCTAAAACAGCAACCTTAAGTAATTTAATCTTTCTACAGGGCAAACAGTTAATTTTTGCAAATGTTGGTACACACAGATAAAAAATGACTGATTTAATGTTTTTGGCAACACAGCCATGATGTAGCTGGGTCCATGAGTCAATGTAGAAGTATAAGCTGCTGACATGGTTGATTGCTTCTTCCTTTAACAGGTATACGTCAGAATAGAGCAAAATTTACTGCTTCAGCTGCACTCACATGCTTTATCACAAAACTACAGGGATTCCAACAGGCCCATTCAGCCAATGGACAGTGGATATTCTCATCTCCTGAAGTACTGAATCCCAGAAAAATCTAAAACCTGGCACAGATGCTGCATCTTATAATAGTAATACTTCCTGTTTCTTGTTGACTACATTACATATCCAGAAAGCAAAGACTTTCCTTGATTGTTCAAGCTAGTCCTAAGCAGTGACTTGGAGGTGAGAGCAGTCTTACTAGTAACCACTGAGACACTCTGACCCTTCTGAGAAAAATGAGGTTTCATCTCATTTGAGTTCCTCTTATTTTTCTTACTTCCTGACTCTTTGGTCCTTGTTTATGAAGTCTGCCTGTTTTATGAAATCAGTGGTTGGAGTGTCAGGCTGTTTCTCGTGACACAGCAAGGAAGAAAGCTGAGCTCAGAGAGCGCCACTTCAAGTCACCTGAGTCAAATCACCTCAGATTACACTGAAGGACAGGGAACATTATGTGTATTCAATGTAACACTGCTTAGAACACAGAGTACTAGAAGGTGATCAGATGGTTTGAATTTCTCGTGTTTGTAGAAATTAGTGATCTTCTAACACTGATCTCTCACAATTAAAGTCTTACCCAGCCTGAAACTTACTGTGAACATCCCATGAGTATACACCAGGAATTTATCACATTTACTGTGGTAGGATCATGCTGCATAAGGGGAATTCATGCTGTATTAACAGGACTGGAGGAGGGCCTAAGGTATTTTTAGTTCATATGTAGCTGATGTACACGAAGGATTAAAAAAAGAACACAAAGAAAAAGTGTCATTCTTAGACATTTTGTTGCCTGTTGTCACTGGAAGTTTTCTGTAAGCATCACAGTAAAAGAGAGGTCTAGGTTTAAATAGTGAAGCTTCGTGGATATTTAGAGTCACCGTGTAATTTAAGAGGTAACACAAAGAAAATGAGAGATCCTTGTTTGCAGGCAGAAACAAAGTAACTGTATTATACTAGAGATTTTTTTTATCCTTTAACAAAATCAGAGTAGCAAATTGGTAGAGCAAAATTTAAGAGACATTTTAAAGACAGTTAAGACTGCAGTTATGGAACTCTTAGGATTACTATTAACAGGACTAAAAGAAAGATTTGCATACAGGACTTGGCTGAAAGAAGTAAAAAGGACCTGGAAGCTAACAGATGTGATGGAGACTATAGGAGTGCAGATTCTTTCACATTCAAGCAAGAGACTGATCCATAATAAATATTTTAGAAAGTGCAAAATTAGAGAACATGAACAATGGTGCTCTGGTTTTGTATCCTACAGCTCTTGTGTTTCTCCCTTTTCTGCGTGTATAGGGCAAAGAGAAGAGTAAGGAAGCATTTCTATTTGATTGGAGTGGAAAAGCAAGTGAGAAATAAATCAGCTCAGAGTAATGCCATAGAATGAAGTTGAGAAGTTCAGCTCCAAAAGCTGAGTACACAACAAGAACAGAAAGGGAAGTAACAACTATTTTGATGCAAGGCAGTTTCAGGTTCTTGCAAATGCTTTCTTGTCACATTGGTTAATCACTAGAAGAATTCTTTTATTAGCAAACTCCTCAGCTAGATCTCCACTGGTTTTTAGTAGGTTAAAGAAAAAAATAACCACCCAATAAAACAGTTTGGAGAGACATAACTTTGTCCTCTGAGAAGGTGAGTGGGTTACGCTGCTCCTGTTAGCACCAAGTTGGGTGTGACTAGGGCTGTGATGATGGCCATTAATGATTTCAGAAACTTTACAATGCTGTTTACAGTGCTGAAAATTCTTGCACTGAGGCGTGGAGATAATAGAATTGTATAAGAGCTGATTCCTTCTTGTCTTCTTTTCCCTTATATCAATTATTTAAAAAGTCATGGTGGTGATTCATAGGACAGATTCAACATTTTAAACTGGGTGCATTTAAGTTGAGCAAAGGTTTAGATGGGAAGAAAATTGTTTTTATGGAATGTGTGAAGTCAGTTATTTAAGTGATGGAATTAAAGGAAAGGATGCTAGAAAGTCTTCCAATACAGACTAAACAGTCACAACTCAGGTTTGGAAGATTCAACATCTGCTACACCTGCAAATCCACTTAATCTAATAGAGTCAGCTACCCAAACTGCATTTTGATTGCAAAGGTAACTGGTGGCACTCCAGTTTTGGCAGCGTTTGTGTCAGTACTGATAATGGGTACAACTAAGTGCATTGCCATTTCCATTGTCTATTAGCTGGAAAACAGTGCTAACAGTACTGAGACTTCTGGAAACATGATGGAGATCCATAATTACAATGCACTAAAGCAAAGTGTGTGTCCAGATGGTCTGAAAGCAGAGGATTAGTAGTTTGGTCTGCACTTAATAGATCTTAAAGTGCAAAACAGGACTTTTTAGTTTTGTCTAGCAGACTAGCAGACCTGTTCATGATGGAGTACATTACTTTAAAAAATGAGTAGCTAAATATTTCCTTTTTCAGAGAGTTAGGAATTTGAAACACCATCTGTGGCCTGTCATTGATCTGGTATTGTCTCCATAAAGATGACAATAGGAAAACAGCTACGTGAAGGTCACTTCCAGTCACCTCATGATATGGTAAGATGTGACAGTGTGGATGATCTAAAGCCACGTTGCAGATTCTGTATCCTAACTGTACCACGTAACTTCAACAGTTGTTCTAATACTAACATTCACTGTGTACATTCATCCCTTTTGAACTTGGAATCAGAAACTTGGAAGCCATAGAGATTTTTATCAGCATTGTAACTAATTAATTATATTTGTGTGCTTATCCACAAACCTTCAGCCACTCTGTAAAAGGGAGCATTATGTCATGAAAACTGAAGGAAGAGTACAGCAGAGCAATCTTTTCACATGCCTTGTTCTCTCCTGCCACCATGTGGCTCTTCAATTTAAAAAAGTTAGGCCCAAATATGATACTGTGAAAGTCACTGAAAGAGCTGGTGAGGTATTTTGTTCATTGTTTCAGTTGTGAACTGTATTTTAAGGTTTAGGTCACTGAGACAGAAAGGTTCACAAAACACAAGAGTGTATGAAGCATCCAAGTCTTATTCACTTCTGACTGATCTAATTGATTTTCTTCCTACTCTTCAGGAACCCAAGCCCACATTATTTCAAAAGCTGCATAAATTAGGCAGGCTGATAATTTTTAACAGAATACAATTACTTCATGCCAGTTTCTGAAAAGCCTATGCTGGAAACAGCTGCTTTCCCCCTCCCCCCAACAACAAAACCATCAATAAGCACGTGGAGCTGCACCCTGACTCTTGAACTTTAGTGCCTCACATCTCATCCCAGGTGATAGTATTAATTTCTAGGCTGTTGGTAGTTTTTAGGTGCTCTCAAAAAGTTTCAAAAGGCATCGACTTCATTGTGATAAAATCAGGGATAGCTTTTGCGGTCAAAGATGTCCACAATAAGAAAATAACAAAAGCTTTGCCTTTAAGAAAAAAAGGAGAAGTGTTAAGAGTAAAGTGGGAAAGAGAATCAAAGAGGCTTGATTTCAAGTTACCTTTTTCTCTATTGCAATGTTTAGTTTCTGTACCTAATGCTTTTAGAGTCTGTCCATGAACAAGGCTTGGCTTAATCCTCTTCCATTTGTCACATTGAATAGCATTACACTAATTGATTAATCCTACTTTTAAAAAGATCAGAATCAGAAGCAGATCATTTTGCTGAAGAATTTCTCATAAGCACTTCTGGGAAGAAGAGTTCATGAATTGAAAGGTTCTACCCATGTCTTTCCTTAAATACTCATTCTACCCCAAGACTTTGTGTATTATCATAGAATCATAGAATGGTAGGGGTTGGAAGGGACCTTTAGAGATCATCTAGTCCAACTCCTCTGCAGAAGCAGGGTCACCTAGATCAGGTCACACAGGAACGTGTCCAGGCGGGTCTTGAAGACCTCCAAGGAAGGAGCCTCCACAACCCCTCTGGGCAGCCTGTGCCAGGGCTCCCTCAACTCACAGTGAAATAGTTTTTTCTTATGTTTAAGTGGAACTTTTTGTGTTCCAACTTCATCCCATCACCCCTTGTCCTGTTGCTAGCTACTATAGAAAAAAAAGGATGTCCCAACCTCCTGACACCCACCCTTTAGATATTTGTAAATGTTAATAAGATCTACCCTCAGTGTCCTCCAGACTAAACAGCCCCAGGTCCCGCAGCCTTTCCTCAGAAGGAAGATGCTCCAGTCCCCTGATCATCTTGATGGCCCTGCACTGGACTCTCTCCAGCAGTTCCCTATCCCTCTTGAGCTGAGGAGCCCAGAACTGGACACGGGACTCTGCGTTTGTCCTTGTTGAACCTCATGAGGTTCCTCTGTGCCCAACTCTCCAGCCGGTCAAGATCTGGATGAATGGTAGCACAGACTTTGGGGAATCAGCCAGTGCTCCCAGTTTGGTGCCATCAGGGAACTTGCTGAGGGTCACTCTGTCCCCTCATCCAGGTCATTGATGAAGATGTTGAACAAGACTGGCCCCAGAACCGATCCCTGTGGAACTCCACTGGCCACAGGCCTCCAAATCCATTCTGTGCTATTGATCACCACCCTCTGGGCTCTGTCATCAGCCAGCTCTCGATTACACTAAAAAGTAGCCATTGTACATCACACACCTCACTTTGCTCTGCAATGACTGAAGTAACATGAAAATTGAAGATTTTCTTTCTCTGCTTTTTCTTTCTCTTCTTTTCTTTTTCTTTCTCTCAGGGCTTCTGTTGTTTCTTGTTATGCAGACAGGGCTGGTCCAAGGGTCAAGCCAGGAATTCAGTCTGTATGTCAGGATCAGGTCCATTGAGAGTAACCAGCATCAGATACAGCCCAGTGGTTGCCATGCAGGACCACAGTGGTTAGGGTTGAGGCCAAACCAGAAGATCAGTCCGTACGTATCAACAAGGTACATAGCCAAACACAGCTGTGGCAGAACTCAAAACAAGCACTCCCATAGCATAGCTCACATAAGGGCTGAAGCTATAGGCCTGGGTGTGTGTGAACTCCAGCACCTATAGGCAGAGTCTGTGGCTGGAGACCTGAGATGGAGATATGCAGGGTCATTAAGGGTTATTAGTGTGCTCAGGGACCTGACAGACTCTCAGCAGCAATGGAAACAGCAAAGATCAGGAACAGGGTGATGCAAATTATTCATGGAGTAATGCCCATAAGCCTTAATTGCCTTTTTATGTAATGGTTTAAGTTGGGCAACTCTGTATAAAGAGGAGGAGCTTCAAAGAAAACATGTTCATTTTGCTTTATAACATTTCCAGATTGGCACTTTTTCAGTTGTATTTACATTCCTTGTGAATTTAGTATTATATCTGAAGAAGAACTTTTATGTAAGAACTTCACAGAGTTTGCTTCCCACATCTAACCCTTTGTTTTTCCTAAGGTCTTCAAGTCTTAGCACAGATTCTCTGTGTTTGAAACACGGGAGGTATTTTGGTTCTTTGAGATACAGAAAATTGAGTCTTAACTTTTCACCATTGGAAATACTTTGGAATGCTCTAAGAGAAGGAGCTAGGAAAGCATACACTGTTCTGATCACAAAGATGTTATCACGTCTGCTTTGGATCACTGAACTTTAACTAGACAATTAAGTAGCCCAGAGTTACTGTCGGATTGGCCATGTGATATGATCTTTCATTTCATTTAGGTGAATGCCATTGGTTGAATGAAGTTAAATATTTTGTGTCCTGAGCACAATAGCAAAAAAGAAAAAAACCCTCTGGGTATGTGTTTAAAAGCATAATGATGCATTTGCCAAGCATCAAATTTGTATTGCATTACCTGTAAAGCATGTGTCCTTGTTGCTCGATGATTTTACACACAGAAGTAGTTTCACAGAGAGGTAGTGATGTTATTTTAATGATTTAAATTACTGGTGTTATCCACAAGTATTAAAGGGAATATCAAAGGGAATGAAAAATGAAACTGTTTAAGAACCCAGAGAGCATTTTCTTGCCTTTGTTACCAGTAGGTGTGGGAGATGGAGGAGGTGGGCAGGCCTCTGGCCCAAGCTGACCTGACAGTATCTGTCTTACACTTTCATCATACATACATTCCTCCTTATGTTAGGAGAGATAGCACCCCTTTCTGTGCTTAGCTGCTGTTAGAGTTGCTTGGTTCCTAAGTGTTTATGACAGCTTGAAAACACTTGTTTCTGAAAGAGCTGGGATCAGTTACCCCAGACCAGGGAGCTGCCCGTGTAGCTTCACCCTGTGCCATTCCTCCCAGCTCTGCAGCAGTGAGTTTGATTTCATGTGTACTTTCTAGCTCTTGCAGCATGTCAGGGTAGCATAGTGAGACAATGGCCAGTAATATACTCCAAATGTCCCACCTTGCCATTACTTTTTTGTAGACCAGGAAATCTGGTCTCATTTTCTACATTTACAGGCAAAATTAAACACAAAGAGTGTGCCATTGATAAGCTTGGGAAGTGAAGTTTCATTTTTTTCAGGCATAGGCTTACTTTTTGCCTTAGCTGCTTTAGCCAAAACCATTCTCCTTCTTCCCTTTTCCACATGGAAAGTTCCTGTTGAGAGAAGTGCAGTGGTATTGCTGATCCCTGGTATGTGCTGTAACTGTGATATGGAAATATGCCTCAGATCAGAATGGTTTTTTTAAAGTGGAATACACTTAATAAAAAGGAAACCCAATTTGATTTGTTTGAATCAGAAGATAGAGTAGCCTCTTGAGCAGCAGTTTCCCCTGGTTTCATTAATAATGTAGTTTATTCAATTCTCCAAAGACCTATATTAAAAGCCTAGTAGTTCCTAGAAAAATCCAATGGCAGGAAGACCTAGGGTTTTCTCTTTCTGTCTATAACATCATGAACTGCTTTGAACACTTAATTATCTGTCTCTAAATCTGTTGTTTAGACACCGACTCTGGATGTGTAATTAATGATTGCATGATAGCACATGAACCAATACAGCATGAAAATAGGTTTTCTTTCAAGAAGAAGTATTTTAACCTTCAGGAAAAAGAAGCTCAGGCAATGGAAAATTGCCTCTTTGCAGTGGTTAAGAGAATGAAGGACACTCCATTCAATCAACCAGAAAGTAGGGGGATGTCATAGTAAGAAAGGCAGTGAAAGTAAAGAAATACTTCTCTACTACATTTATAACTGGCCTGTGGAAACCAGGGCTGCAGGTGTTCATGGAAATAAGTAGTGCTGCAGGAATTTTAAAACACTATAATTTTATGGCTAGTTATAGGAGCTGAGGCAATGATACAAAGTGACCCTGTCTGCTGCCTCAGGCTGTAAGCAGGGGGTCAGGAGGGCACTCCTTTTAAAGCCCCAGCATTGCCTGGATCTCAGCAGAATTTTGTTTGTGTTTTTTTCTGAGTAGAATTCACATTCCTAGAAACTTTAGGTGGTTGATGATTCTGTACAAAGAGTTCAGGTTTTGTATTTTGTATAAAACATTCCTGCAGAAATTCCATCCTGCCTCAAAATACAAAGCAAGGGCAAAAACAGATCACCAGTGCTCCCTTGATGACCTGTGTGCAAGCAAAAGCCCTCTGCACAAGTGTGCTGTGTTACTAGCCTATGCTATTATGACTCCCAGTTTACAGGTAGGAAAATGAAAAGTGAAGGGAGGTACCCAAGGCCACACAACAACCTTCAGGGTAAGAGATAGTAAAGTGTAATAATATACTACCATAATTAAGTGTAGGACTAATAAAATTATCCACACACAGCACAGATAGGCAAAATACTTCCAAAATGTTGTTAGTAAAAGGCTTTGCTGGCTTTCTATAGAATTGTTTTTTCAGGAAGGTAGATTTCTTAAACTGGTATGGAATTGAACTTGGTAGGGTTTTACAAGTGGCTTCCTGGGTTGAGAATAAGGGAGAAATAATGACAGAGAAAATTACATTGAAATAACACATGAAAATAAAAAAATAACATTTTCTCAGAGTATAGTTAGAATGAACAAAGAGTTATATAGATATAAAGTTCATAGTAAGTGTATAAACAATGGCCTTTAAATACAAAGCTTCTCACATCTTAATTAAAGCAGAACGTTTCACTTTTAATTGCAAAAGTCTCTAAAGAAGTTTTAAACCAAAAGGAAGGAATATATAGTGACAAGGCAATCTCAAAGAGTCATTTTTATCTGGAAAAAAACATTTTTCAGAAACTGAAAAGTAAGTGTCTTCAGAGTGAACTCTTTAGGTGTTTGATTTCGACATGTCTCAGAGGTCAGACTGGAATCCCAGGCTATTACTTCTTACATTTACAGAGAAGATCATACAGAAGTAGATGTCCATCACATGTAATCCTCCTTTTAGAAGTGAGCCCGAAGGCTACCTTAGGATGCCTTAGAAGCCCATAGAACAAAAGGAGTGTTTTTTATTCTAGTTTCAGACTAGAACAAAAAAAAACATTATAGACTCAGACGTAACAAATCAGAAATGCACTTGGAAGTGTAGCCAGTTTTCACTGGCAATACAAGCTTTGATTTTAAACTTATTGATATATTAATATATCAAAGACCTCAGTTGTGTCATCCCTGATCTTTCCTTTCTGAAAGTGCATTCTCTGGTGTGACACGTCATGATTTGTTGTTTTAACATCAGACCTCTAAAATTATGTTTGAAATTGGTTGTATATTTTCCATTTAGATGTAACGACCACAATGGTGCAGCACAAATTTTTTGTAGATTAGTTTAATTTTGGTTAACCTATACTTCAGAGAAGCCAAAGAAGATGAAGGCCACATCTCTTATGCATCCATCTAAAATGGATTTCCTTCTCAGTCTATGGACAGCCTTCTTCAGGAGTTTAAATGTTGCCTCCAAGTCAGACTATCTGTGATGAATCATTGCATTTTGGAGACTCAGTCCAATGGGAAGCTGCTTTTACTGGTATGTTATTCATGCCTTTGCAGCTCTCCTTTTTTTCACTTTGTTGCTTAATATATCCATCTGGGTGGATGCTGCAGATAACACACAGCTCTTTCACTTGGCTTTCAGTTTTATGTACCACAATTATTGCCTCTGGCATTGATTTCTTATAGGTCTTGTAGGCCTTATTGTGACCTACAACCACAGAATCTCAAGTGTTGGAAAGGACCTCAAAAGCTCATCCAGCCCAAACCCCCTGCCAGAGCAGGATCACATAGGGTAGGTCACACAGGAACTCATCCAGGTGGGTTTGGAATGTCTCCAGACAAGGAGACTCCACAACCCATCTGGGCAGCCCCTTCCAGTGCTCCCTCACCTCAACAGGGAAGGAGTTTTCCCTTGTGTTTCTTTGGAACTTCTTCTGTTCCAGCTTGTACCCATTGCCCCTTGTCCTGTCATTGGCCATCACTGACCACAGCCTGGCTGCAGCCTCCTGACACCCCTCAGGCTCCTCTTCTCCAAGCTAAAGAGCCCCAGCTCCTTCAGCCTTTCATAAGAAGGGAGATGCTCCACTCCATCATCTTTGTGGCCCTGCACTGAACTCTCCCCAGCAGCTCCCTGTCCTTCTTGAACTGAGGAGCCCAGAACTGGACACAAGAACTGGACACAATGGTCACATATTCACTAGAATACCAAGAAGACGATACACATTTAGAAAAGATTTAATGAGCTAATGAATCCTCTTTCTACCTTTTGCTCTGTCAACAAAGGAACAGATCAGTGTACAATAACAGTTTGTGTTTGAAGATACACATCTGTAAGCACAAACATACACTGCTATATATAGGGAGAGACTGAATATTGTCTGTTTTTTCACAGGATAAATAAGTTGTTTTTACTAAAGCTGTAAGTCAATCAAATGTGTTATAAAAGCAAGGAAAATCCCTAATTGTGCAAGGAGTTTGTTGCTGCATAACTGTTGCATGCATTACTTACTCTCATTGACTTTAATATGACCACTCCCAAGCTTAAAATTAAGTATGTGCCGAATGTTTAGATTTTCACAGGACCCAGAGTATAAAAGTCTTCCTAAATAGAAAGTTCCAAAGATGTCATACTTTTGGAAGAATTTCCTATGATGTGTTTTATTCTGCTTTATGATATTTCTGATATCTCACATGTGTAGTCTATTGCCGTGTGCATATGTATTTGAAACATGAAATACATCTACTATCCAAAGATCTTTCCAAATTGTAATTGCCAGAAGGAAATCATTTTGTCTGTTAAGGAAGAAGGGCACAGTGTGGTCACCTAGCCTGAATATGTATATATTGGACACAAGTTCCTGTTGGCTAAGAAAGCATCATAAAATGTGCTTTTGTGCAGTAATAGCACATAATAAACTAGAGAAAGAACAGGTTGCAGACAGCTTCTGCAGAGCATGTGATGTATGGCATGTCCACACCCTAGCATGCCCTGTAGTTGCTTGTTTGTACATCTGTACCTATAGGCAATAGGATCCTCGTTTCACCTTTTGCTCAGGCTTTATTTAATAGGTGCAAACAGCCAGGATAGTAGAAATAGACAAAAAGTTATTAAATTGGCTACGTTTAGTCTGAACACCATACAAAGTCTTCCTCTTCTATATCAAAGTACATAGAAGGTATATCAGAGACGAAGGGAAAATTTTACTATATAGTCAAAGTCTCTGTAGAGAAGAAAATGGTGAACACCACTGAGAAGTGAAAATTGGAAAATGCAGATTCTGGTCTTCTTGCATCATGTAAGGTTTGAGGCTAAAAATAAAACCCACAGGCATCATGAGATTTGCAATAAAAACCACAAGAGTGCAAATCTAATGGGAGCTTCCTCTTGAAAGCTTAGGGTACTTCAAGCACTATAATCAAAAGCAATGCTGTGGAGCAAGGCAGGAAAGGAGAGTTTGGCAGTTGAGCATATTGCCAGTTCTGCTCCACTCAAACCTTTGGGGGCATGATTTGGTTAACATAAAGAGAAAAGATAGGCAAATGTGAAGATATACATTTGAGTGCTTCAGGATACTTACAGCCCTCTGCTATGGACATAAATTATGTCAGTGGCATGGTTCTCACCAACTAATTGAAGGTATGTAACAAGGGGATTAAGTTACAAAACTGGCTCCCTATTACCTCATGAGATGTCTTAAATTAAAAGCTTGATGCTACCAAAAAGGACTTCTCCCTCCACTCTGCTCCTGAATTCATGATCCTACTGCTCACCTTGAGCCACCTCTGAAACTCATCAGACTGCAGGTTGTTCAACCTGATAAAACAGCAAAAAAAAATCACCCTTGCCCATCTCCCAAAGGTGTACTTTTTTGCCAGGTTAATGAGTTTTGTTACCTGACCTTGAGATCAATCAGACAAACTCCAGAGGCAACGCAAGAAAGATGTGGGAGAACAGGAAAAGAAGCTGGAAAAAAGGGACTGGACTGGGTGCCTTCCAAGTACTACTGATTTGGCTCAGCCACTTGTCACCCTCTGGACTCCCTCGTTAACCTGCAGAAAGAAGTAGCTCCTGAAGCAATTTAGAGGAATTTACTCATCTAGCAACTGTATTCAAAAATAAGGAGATTACTTTCCCAATTTATCTTCTTAAACTAAAGGTTTGACTATATATGGTATAAATACCCCACCTTCACCCTTGTTCCAAATCCAACCTCTAGAGCAAGCTGGAAAGTATTTTATGGCCCTCAATGACTTTTTGCATTGTGAGTCTTCTTGGTTTGGCATCAATGTCATCATTCTGCTGACATTTTTTCCTCCCAGTGCTCCATTTGTTTACATGGTCAGGCATGAGGCTTTTTTTTTACTTCTTTTTTTTACTGAACTCGTTCACTCAGTACTTATTTTGATGTTTTCTTTCAGTGTGTGACTTTTTTACAGTTCTTCCCGCTCCATCATTTGTATGTTCTCATTATTACTCCTCTTCTAGCTGTAGAATTGTGTTTGCACTCATCTGTAGTTACCTTGGCCACATCTGTTTGAATTTTCTGCTGTGAATGCTGTTTGCTGTTGGGCAGCATAGCACTTGCTTACTTTCTGTGTAACATTCAATTTGTGGTGGTTTTTCAATTATTTATTTTTTTTTCTATTTCAGTCCTGTTTTTACCAGGAAAAAAAATGCAGGAGCTTGTAACAGAGCAACACATCACTAGCAAATAGGAAAAAAGCCTGAGGAAAAGCAAGAGACAATGCTTTTTATCAAGTCAGACTTGTTCATTGATTTGTTTAACCTCTGTGAAATAGGCTGAGTCAGAGATTTGCCTTTTTCCTTGTGTTATGACCTAGCCAAATATTTGATTCAGATGGTGCTTCCATCCACTTAGGGATTTGAATTTCTACAGTTCTGTAGCATGTTACATCTGTAAACAGGAGGCTCCCCCCTCAAACCACCAGTGACACATCCTCATGCCACAGATCACACAGCACAGGTGCCTCAATTCAGGTGTGGGAAAGCATCAGACTGACGGCTGGAGGTTTTCAGACTGAGACTCTGACTGAGAAATGTCTGTCTTTCCAGTGAGATGAGTGAAGAAGTGGGAAGCTGCAGCACTGCTCAGCAAACATATGGAGGGCTGGCTGCATGCTAATGTGTGTTTCAAAGCAATTGTGTAAATCTCATTTTCAGTGCATGAAACTCAATAGGTCTGATGACTGCTTACGGATCTTCATATTCCCATGTTGCTTGTCAGTTAAACATTCCTTCTGATTTTACAGGCAGAAAGTGTAGTAGATTAAGTAACCTCTTTAGGATTTTTCAGCACCAGCTAATTTGGAAATAGAATCAAGACTTTCTGGTTCTGTGGCAGCTCTTTTCCCATTACATTGTCTTTCTCATGCACATCTTACTACCCCACCGATAGTTTTCTTTGTATCAATGTGTTTTCTTTTTATATCTCTCCTGACACTTAGAACATACATAATGATTTTAAAACTCTTTTTTTTGTCCTACATCCATCTTCTTGTTTCCTCTGTCCCTTGTTTCCTTAGCCACATCTTTCAGTCGTTCAGTCCCCCCATGAGAAGCTTTACAGCACTTTTCTCATATTGGTGCTAAAAGAAGGAAGCTCAAAATATAAAATATTGCAAGAGGGATAAAAAAGATGAGTCTGAGCTATAGTATCAGTGAGGCATTAATACAAATCATGCTAAGCCTGTGTCTTGTAAAACTACCCCATAAATTTTCCTTCTGTCATAGAACTTGCAAATGAAAGCAGAGGCATAGAGTACTTGGCAATAGAAGCTTATACCGACACAGAGCTGTTTAATTCAGCTCCGTATTTTGTATGTCTATTTTCTTGCCTTTCAGCCTCATCAGTGCATGACATCATGCACAAATTGAATAATCTTTCCAACTACAAAACAAATTTGCTTTGTGTCTGTCTGTGAATTGTCCTTTAACACTGTGTGAGCTACTAGAGCAATAATGAAGTTCGTTATCTGTAAACTATGTCTCAACCTATTGCTGGGAAGGCCATAACATAAGTGTTTTTGGAAAAGTTATGAAAGCTTTCATGTCTATTGACCCTGTACATGCCTGGCATACTGAGAAGGAATTCCAAAGAGTCTCTTAACGAGATGTTTATTGAGGTATTTTTCATATAACAAGACATAGTTACCTTCTCTTCTGGGCCAGTGTACGCAGGTAATGTTTCCATTGTCAATCATTAACATAGTAGTGCTAAAAGAATTGTTTTGATCTATTAACATTCAGAAGGGCTCTAATTTGCTAACATCCTAGGCTCTGCACGTCTATAGAGTCACCTGAAAATATGCAAAAGCAGCCCCTTTCCATTGTATGGGTGTATGCACAGAAAGTATATTAGAAATCAGGGAAATATTGAGGTTTTGCATATAAAATTTGGGGACTGTTAATTTTCTTCCTTGCACCGAATAACATAGAATCAGGTTAGTTCATTATGGTGGAACTTAATTGATCTGACAGGGTTTGTTTTGTTACATTTCCTTTGCTGTTTTACAACTGAGTGAATTTTTTCCTCAAAATACAGAGTGAAGGTGGATGTAAGAGAGCTGGCTTTGGTCCTTCAATTTCTTTCCCAAAGTAAGCAGATAAAAGTCAAATTTACTGTAGCTCACTAAAAACTTTAAGGAAAGAACAACTTTCCTTCTAAATTTAGTTAAAATCAATATGGTTGAGTGTAAGTGTAAATTAAGCAACTTTACTCCTAGTATATGGATATTTTTCATTACAGCCGCAGTATCAGAGTATCAAACAGCCATAGCCAGCTTTCTGTTCTTAATACAGTGCACAGAGAGAGATTTATTTCATGTAGTAGATTGCAATAGCTGTAGCAAACTAATTTAAAGGGAGAAATAAGGAAACAGCACAGAGCAACAAGTCTGGTTATTTGCCTACTTAGTAGACTTCCTTGAGCTGGAAATAAACCATGTTTATGGTATCAAAATCCTCTTCATGCAATCTTCCTCTCCACTATTAACTGGCTGTTTACTGTAAGCATAGAAGTAAAAACATGTCTTGAGGTTGGATTTGATGTTGACTGCTAATTACTTTGAGCAGGGTTTTCTGGGTTTAAGGGATAGTGTGAAAGGCAGGTTTTGGCATAAATAAATAAACAAGCAACAAAATCTGGTGTCTACCTGAAAACACTGGGTTGACAGGTGAAAAAGACTGAGGATCAACCTGACTGAGGTCTGTAAATATGACTGAAGTGGGGGCAAAAAAGAAAGATGTTAGCTCAGCCTCTGGTTGATTTTAACAGCAGTTTTGAAAGATGTAAATTAAAACATGAGATGTATATGACTAGTGTATAAATCTGCTTTGCACGTGTTCTGATTCACTTTAGTAGTGTTCTGGTTATTGCCAAAACAAAAGCTGATTGTGCATAGTCAGCCTGCAGAAGTGTTTAAGAAAACAGGAATTTGGACTGTGCATGCACAGGGTTTTTTTTCCTCTCAGTGACAAAGACAGTTTACAAAGTTTGCTCACCTTGTATCTCTGTCCTCATGCATGGTCCTCGGTGGTAATAGTACAACTGTTTATGAGCCTACATGGTTAAGCAATCAGGTAAATAATCTGTGTTTAAAAGAACCCTTTTTCTTAGGGTCATTTTAACCCTTAATATCCTTTAAAAAATATATATATTTTTAACACAGCACAGTTTCTTGAGATGTTTCATCGTACAGCCCCACAAGCCATTGTATGAACCATGGTGCCAAACCCTGGAATGGAGGCAGGGAACTCATTCAACAGACTTTGCTACAGACAACACAAAATGTCAGAACAATTTCTGCCTTTGAGCATTCAAAAGGTAAATCTTTTCACTTATTTTTCTGTGTAGAAATGTGCTGTATTGTTTGTATGGGAGCCACTAAAGTGCAGCAGATATTTCAAGGGTAGTCGGTCATAAACGTAACCCATGAATTGGCATCAAGTTAACCAACCAGATAGTTGTACTAAAAGCAGCAGAACTGGGACACTACTTGCCTGGTTTTCTTACAGATGCATGCTGTTTGTTTTCTTGATGCAAGTGTAAATAGTACACATTTTCAGGTTATTTCTTTTCAATGACCTTGAAAAGTATCTCTGTTTCATCCTCAAGTGTAAGCACAAAGTACAGATCACCAGTCTGAAGGGCCAGAGCCATAAGAACAAATCGTTGATAGTGAGGAAGCTTGGAAATTTGTCAGTCTTGAAATAGGAAGCAGATTACAATCTGGTTTGTGATGCTAACAATGTTTCATTGATGTTACTTAACCTTAAGTGTTCTTCCTGGAGAAAAAAAATCTGGCTGAACTGACCCTTTGGTTTTCAGCATCGTCTGAGAGATGGAGTTTAAAAGATGTGGTGATTAAATCTGGCCTGGACTGTTGCAGATTATGTTTTATTTCCTCTGCAGACAGATTTGGCCTTTAAGAATGTAATTGTACAACTTTTAAAAGATCTTTCTTAGTTAGGTCTCCAGGGTAGGATCAAAAATCTGTCTAGTAAAGCTAAGTTACTTGTCTTCTTTTGATAGTGAAAGCTACATGTATGCACCAACCAAGATTTACTGTAGCTGGAAGGCAGGATTACGATATTACAGTAAGAACAACACTAACGGTTGCAGTCACAGCATGAGTTATTGTACCCCACTGCTGTACCCTCTAATCTTTATTGGGAAAGAAAGGGAGAAGAATGGAGATGATATTCAATTTTTCTGGGGTTAAATGACAAATGAGAAAAAGGGAAATATAATATTGATAAATAAAAAATGGACATGAGCTCATTTGTTTGCTGTTCCAGCCCCCAGAGTTCTGGTGGGTGAACTCTTGCATTGCCTAAATTAGAAGGCTGGAAACCCTCTTTAGAAAAGACTACTGAACAGTTTTCTGTTCCATGATCCCATCAGCATCCCACAATTCCATGAGAGTCCAGATATTGAATAATTTAATTTCCCAGATCTTGGATGGCAGACTTTCCTAGCACTTCCTACCTTGTGAGAATATCATAGCCTACCAGCCTGGGATATCAAGAAATGAGAAGAACAAAGAAATGATAGCAGAATTATTCTTTAACTTCGCACAAATAATACCTTTTCAATTATTTAATGATTCTGGATTTATGAGATATTGTTTGCAAATGTTATGAAATGATCTAACAACATGAAGCTTGTGCCACTGGAAGGCAAGTTGACATTTTGACTGAGGCTGAGCTAACAGCCTGAGGCTGCACTGGGTTTCAAATCTCAAAATAGAAACATTTTTTAGAGATTCCTTGTATCTTGTATAGAAGTGGAGAATCTTGCAGATTTGGTTTCCCAGTTTGAAAGTATCCCTTTGGTCCACTGTTTTGATCTCTTGAAAATGTGTCTCAAGGTAATGGGAAACCTTCATCTTTTTGTTAGTGGGATCACAAGCTTTCCAGTAAATGTGACTGAACATACCAAACATATTTGCATGCTGACAGGAGGAGTAGCTATTCTCCCCTTGGGGCAGGGTTGGTGCATCTTAGGTTGTAAGTAAAAACATGTCTGTTGCAGTGAGTAATTGCTGCTGGGAAAAGCTTGCTTCAACAGTAGTTTTAGCCAGGCTCACAATGAAGCTGGCTCTTCCTTTTGTGTCAGCTCAGGATGCAAATTAAGAGAATCAGCTGAAAAATCTTTTGCTAGAATCCTAACCAGAATGAACAAAGTGGATGATGCTTTTGAGAGTTTAGAGTTTCAGGCCACCAGAGGAATTATTAAGTAGATACTTTAAATACCACTTTCCTTTTTCCCCATCGATGATCACTAATTTTCATATGTGAATTAGCCCAAATAGGCTTAAAATGGAAAGAAAAATACTTGTTTCTATTCAGAGCTTTGCTCAGGATTTGGTTTAATGATCTGGTTTACTGATCTCGTCCAGCCTGCCTTCTGCCAGCTCACAAGACCTGTGTATCTGCCCCTGCCTCTACTCAGAAGGTGACAGGCAGCATGGACTCAAGAGCAGGGACACTTTGCAGCCATACTCTCCACCTTGCTGGTCTTTAGGAATGCTGCAGACATTCACGCAGCTGCAGCTGACTTTTGGCATATTTTTGGCATATTTTTCTACATTTTGCAGTCTGCCACCTTAAAGAACACTGACATCTGTGATGTTTATCTTCAGTGTGTTGGATTGTAAATTGCAACAGTACAGCTACTGCTTCACAAGCTTCACAGCTGCTTCACAGACAACTGTGCTGTCCCTCAGCAAAGATCTAGAGGCAGGATCAGTCAAGCTTAGCTTCTTTGTTAGTCCAAACTGCAAAGGCTCCTGGATTGCACTTTGTAGCAAGATATTCTGAAACTATGGTGGGTCAGAGTCTGATCCATAGGCACCTGAACCTGTGTGCAGCACAAATGAGGTGTATACCTAGGAACAATATTTTCATCTGCATCCTAAACTCAAGCATCTGTCTGATTACTTAGTTGCCTAAATAGTTAACTTCAAGTGTCTCATCTGTGGCATGGGCGTAGGAGAGAAACACACCTGAAGTGTTTTGGTTAGAAAATAGCACCAGTTCTGCAGAGTTATATTAAAAGGTATGTGGGTCCCAATAAATGCAGGTATAAAGGCAGTAACATAAAGACATCTGAGTGGTCAGAGCTTATAAGTGATATCTCAGTTGAGAAGGGAAAATAAGGCAGATAATCCTGATTCTGTGATGGCGATGGTCTTATTCTCCAATTGCCACACCAATTTAGTTCTGGTGTAACACCAGTATTAGTGACAGGTTCAAATTAAAGAAAATTACCAAATAAAAATGCTCTCTACTTTATATAACTGATCTCTTTTTTTCTTATCAAATAATGCCATTGTACAAATGGCACTAAAAGACAAGATCCAGCCATACATGGAGATCCATCCATCCCTGAGCAGTGCAGGACAGCAAGTAAAGAGCACAAAGCCATGCTGCCTGATTCTTGTTTTCTTGATCTTTAGTGAAAAAGAAACTTTGCCAAACGTTGAGTCATATTCATTCTTCCCTATAGTCATCAAAAGTCCCTAATTTGCTATGAAAGAAGGTCAGTCCAGATGTCCTTGCCAAATTCCAGTATGATAATTACATTTCCTACCTAAAGTCTCCCCTCTAATTTCAATTAGACAAGGTTTTCTCTGCTTTCTATGTTAAGATATCTGTGTTACTAGTTCCCACTGTGAAGTTGGGCAGCTGACTTCCACTTCAAGGGTGACCACGTTTCAGTATGGCACCAGCAGATCCTATAAACAGTGTGTGCCTTGTAATTGCTTTGTAAAACTGCCCATGTGGAAAAGCAAGACAGGTGACACCATGCTGTTATGAGCAGACAGTAGCATGGGAGTAGAGGCCAGTAAGATGTCATTTCAGATGATAGTATTCAGTAGTATGATAGTATTGAGTAGTCCAAATATGACAAAGACATCAGAAATACACTGAAAGGCAGCAAAAGCCTAATGAAGAGCAGTTAATATGCAGACACCCTAACTTGCAGATTTGACCATCAAAATCTAGAAGTCAGTCCCAACAAGTTTTGACTAGTGATATCTGGCTAGCTGGGGAGGAGATAATAAATAAAACCTAGACAGCTCAGTCTTCTGTGTCCCCACCCAAGGGAAACATCACTCCTGTTACAAAGCTATTGTGATCCACAGGACTTGGGCAGAACAAAGATCATGGAACATCGTAGGGAAAATGAAAGTTTTGCCACAGGCCCCTTTGATCCACCCAGATGATCAGTGTTTGCGGTCATTAAGGGGTTCATCTCAGTTCAGATTTTGCTTCTGGATTTTTGGTGAGCTGCTTTCTCCTTGATCCAGCACACTCTGTAGCTACTTCCCTGTAATATGGTGCTCCTGGGGTCCCTGTTGAAGGAATAGCAAATAATTCTTTTCAGTGTACCTGAATACTAGCATTGTGTGTCAAGAACAGTACAGCATGTTCACAGGATTCTATGTCCTTCCTTTCTTTTCACTCCTTCCATATTATTGCACTCACTAGGAAGAAGCATTCAAGGTCCAGGTATGTTGGATCTGTGCATTTTCTGATGAGTACCTTGCAGACAAGCTGTTGTTTGGTGCTGTGTCTGTAACTCTTAAGACACTATCAGCTTACTATTAGCCAGTTATCCAGTGCAGCTCATTTGCAGGAGATGGTTGCCTTTACTGGCTGAACCAATTCCATGGAGAGGTATAGGCTCACATTGCTGCTGCCCAGTGAGGGCTGCTGTTATCAATAAAGATTTTATTATTTCAAGCAGGAATCTTTCATTAATTAGAAGCTTTATTCCAATTCTTGGTTTCTAATAAAGACTTTTCATTGCCAGAAGGATTTCTCTCTTAAACTGGAGATGGCTAAAGAAATGCTGTCCAGTTTTTTTAATACTTGAGGCAGGATGCCAATTTCAGAACATTTCCCTGAGTTACTGAACTCATGCTCACAAAACTGCTCCTAGTGAAAGAAAACAAATCCTGGTTTTCAGATGGAGAGGACAGAGGCATGGATGTTTACTGCTCTGCCCAAGGTTTCATATAAGGTTTAAGTGGCAAAGGAAATGAAACTGAGATTACTTTACAGCTCTTAAGTGGTAATGGTTAAATGATATTTCCTGTTATATCTTCTTGCTACTTTATGGGAGATTCTTAGGCCAACATGACCAATAACAGAGGTTGAATCTCAATGCATTATCAGCTTTACAGAACATATTGTAGCAGCTGACCTTTTTAGAGACTTTGCAAAACTCACCAAACCAAAAGGAGGCAGCTGAGGAAAGATCTCAGAGTAGTGAAAACACTCTTTTCCAGGTCTCCAACCTTGCCATATGTTTAAATGTAAAACTCATCACATGCAACCTAAAGTTTTAGGGAGAAGAATGGTCACAGATGAACGTGGGGAGAGTTCCAATGGTGGGAAGAGTCCCTTTTGATTTTTGGTTTAAATGAATAATTAATTTTCAGCTTTGAATTTTCTGATGACTCGGGTTAAAAAAATGGGAAAAAACCCATAAAAAGAAACCAATACCCGTGTTCCTGCCAGAAACATTTGGATGGCAGCACTTTGGGTGTGATGAACCATTTGCTGAGTGATTAACCAGGAAAAAAGGCAAAATATCAGATATGCTGAGATAGTGGAGTATGGTTTCCAACTTCCAGCTTTACTGAAGGGTGGGTGATACAAACTGGGGGAATGGGGAGTTCTGAAAAGCAATCTGTGCTACATCCAGTTACACTGGATGATACTCTGAGAAGAGTTTCTCTCTTTTTACTTCACAGACTTAATATGGAGGAATCTCAGAAGTAGTTGAGGACCAAATAAATAAATGTAATTCCAATTAACATAACAGAAGGCCTATCTATGTGTACACACAGCTGCTTTATCAGGCTCAGGGTTCTAAACCATCAACAGGAAGGCCACAAGGGTAATTACAAAGTAATTCAGTTCCTACCCATAACAAAGGACCAAATATCACCCTTGATTACACTAATCTTATTATACTCTAAATGATATATAGATGAGTACATCAGATTGTGAATCTCTCTGTTCTTTTGCACTTACCAGTGTTGGCCAGACAATCTGAAATCACCCAGAAGCTCTTTTTCCTCTTCAGCTCAGTTAAAACCTAGAGATTAGCTGAGATGGATGACTGTCAAGCTTGGATGGTGCAATTATCAGCGCAGTGAGCAGCAGCTCTGATTACTGCACCATCACCTGTCTGGATAACCATAGGGCTTCTTACCCTACCATCAGTACAGGAAATAGGTCTGTCCTTAGGCCAGAGAAGGAAGAGGTAAAGGGGTATTACTATCCTTTGCAAGAGGAGAAGAGAGTAAGACAGGAAGAAAGGTAAAAGTAGTTACAATGCAATTGTGGGTTAGGAAGCTCTAAGGCAAACTGAGTGCTCCCTGTGCCAGTACCAGGTATATCTGCAGATTGCCTTGTTTGTTTCTTTACCTAGGCACATAAGGAAGAATTTGTATTAATCTCTTCTGAAAATTTCACTGAGGTTCACAGAAATTTTAAGTGAAGGCTCTCAGATAAAATCTGTTCCCCCATAAGCTTGCTCTGAATTGCTCAGTGGAATACGATAGAGGAACACGTTTCTAGGAGCAGGGTTTTACAGTAGCTCGAGGTTTGGGAAAACTGAGGATTGCTTTCTATGACAGAAGAGAGTGTTGGTGGTTCAGGACATGTTTGACATAGAGGAACAAAGTAGGAATTTTGCTGGCTTCCTCATGAGAACTAACTGGGTTTGAAGTGGCTGATAATAGTTAATGATGTCCCCCTCTTTACCTTGCCAGTCTGAAAAAATGATTTTTGGGGTTTTGTTTTTCTCTCTTTTATTTGTACATTCCAGAAAAACTAAACAAAAGCCAAGATTTATAAAAGATTCCCCAAAGTAAAAAAGTTACTGTCTTTGTGCTTCCCAGGTTGGCCTCCACTACAAGCAAAGTCAGTGATGGCTTTTGATTCCCTGTCTTGACACTTTCAATGATTTCTTTAAAAGAAGCATAAAGTTTAGGAAACTAAAGATACATTACTCTCATTGAAAGCTCATCCTTATGAAGCCTTCTTTTTTGTTTGTTTTGTGGCTTATTCTTTATTTCAGTGCCTGAGTGCCTGAGTTCTCCAAGACTTATCCTGACATTCACCCAGCTCCCACACAGGAGACAAGGCAGAAAAATAATCTGATGTTTTCACTACAAAATGCAGGAGTCATCTTAAACTTTGCCCAGCAACATTTATTTTCATATAGCAACATGATCAATTCATTTGAGCCTGCTGGAAATAATAAGATTGACTCTTACCCTTGACCTCTGAGAGCTCCTAAAATTATCCTGAGCAGGTTACATATGAACTACAACCAGAAATACTGGGTAAACCAGTTACACTGATACCACTGGAGCCAAGCAATGAATTATGGTCATCTCCTACCTCACAAGAAAGCAGAGGCAGTTGTACATTTGAAGATGTTTTTTGCTGCACATTGTAATTACACATTTCAGTTTCATTCCTAATCCAGAGTACTATAGTCACAAATGACAGTTCTGTTCTGTTTTGGAAGAAAAAAAAGAGAAGATTTCAGGAAAATACACAAGCATGTTAATTTCTCTTTGAATTAAATGTTAGCTGAGTGTCACTCTTCAGAGATTATTGCATGTAATAATTCCTGTGGATTTTACTGAGAGAAAAATTGTAGAATATAGGTTGAGAGGGACCTCTGGAGGTCTTTGCTACAATGAAGTTACACAAGACTTATCCGATGATGGAGATTTTTACAACCTCTCTGGGTCCTTGTGTGGACATTTGACCACTCCAAAGTGAAAAATGCATCTCCTGATGTGGCATCAGAATGGCTTTTTCTGCAGCTTGATCCTCTGTCCTTTTACTTATCCTCCAAGAAAAGTCTGATTCTGTCTTCTCTATACTTTTTACCCTTTGCATTTTATTTACAAATAGTCAGCATCCTCAGAGCTTGAGATAAAGGTATTTCAGACAACTTTCATTCAAATGGTGAGTGTGCATTTCTGATCATCTCAGTTTACCTGTTACCACTAAGATTAATGCCCATTTGTAAATGATTTCTATTTTCAACAATAAGAAGTCAGTGGTAATGTTTAACATAAGATGATCATCCCTTGCTTTCCAAAACTGGAGAGCATTGTCCCCAGGCTGTAACTGCAAATCAGTTAGTATTTGTCTGGTTTATTTTAAAATACAGGATTTAGTGTTACTAAGGAAAAATTAACTGTGTAGAATGATGCTAAGTTATACACAGAACCTATGTCCAGGCCTTTATTGCTCTGACCAGCGTCACCTGGGGCAAGTTAGTCTAGAAGCTCTGATTCAGCTCAGGCCTGGAAGCTGTTCCTGCCCTGAGCTCCCTGCCAGGGAGCTGCTCCATGTGTTTGAGAGGGGGTAGCACAGGTGATTATTGCACAGGTCACCCCTTTGCTAGCAAGGGGTAGTCCTGCAATACTTGGGTGAGATCATGATCCTTCAACAGTCCCAGGTGAAACAAGTTAACAAGCCAGTGTCTATTGTGGGAGTTCCAGTCAGCATCAGGAGGAGACAGCCAGATATCACACAGGTAGAAACAAGCTACCTGTGACTCAGGTACATGTACAGCATGGCCAAGGAAAGGAATCAGGGTCTAAGGGCTGAGCTGAAAGGGGCTCTTGGGCCTGTAAGGATGATACATGGGTGGAAGCTCCAGCTGAGCTGAATCTGTCCATTTAAGGCTTGCCATTACAGCCAGAAAGTGAAAAAGCCTTTCTGAAATGCCTTGCTTTACAGTTTATTCCCGAGTGAGTAAAAGGAGGGGTAAATCATACTGTTCTAATGAAAGGGGGGACTATATGGTAAGAACTAGATTGGGATTGTTACCTGTGAAGTCTGTGTACTTGGATTCAGGTCTTCTTTCTGGTGCTGTATTCTCTATGGACCATCTATTGAATGAGGAAGGATTACTGTGTGAAGAGCTGCTGTTTTTTGCACTAGGAGGCAGTAATAAATGTTCTGACCTGAAATGTAAGGTTTCTTTCACTGCCTGCTTTCCTGTGTGCTGCCTCGTTCTGCTCACATATACAGTGTTCTTCCATCAGGGAAGCACCAGCCACTCCAGTGTGGATAAATATGTAAAAGACTAGCAACAGGACTAATTTACTACCCAGTGTCTGAATGTGGGTAGCTGGGAGATCAGTTACTACTCTTGCACTTTCATTTTCTACAAGATGTCCAGCACTCTGTTGCCTGCCCTACATGGGTCAGATGCTGTTTCAATAACTAATTCTGACATGGTGTCACAAATTAGCTCCCAATAGTGTGCATTTAGAAGGTGACTGGTGCTTATCATTCCCAGTAATAAGCTCAGTTTTGATCTTCAGATCATACCTGAAGCCTCCATCTCTTCACCTGATGTTTCCTACAGATTTCAAAAAGTACTCTAGCTTGTTTTGTGACTCTGGCATCTCCTATACAGAGCTCTTCTGACTAAAATGAAAGAACACCTAAAAGGACTTAACACAGTGCACAAGTGAGCAGTTGCTGTATTTGCTTGAGTGTTGTAGGTTCACGAATTGTAGATTTTTGCAGTTGTGAGTGGAACGGGAATTCTTGGAAGACTTTCACATTGGAATATGAGATGTCTTGGGAATCTTGCATCTGTTTATTATGGGGAGCTTTTAGTGTCTTTGAAGAAGGGATCCATAAGGTATAAGATTCACATCACTGTCAGAAATGTATGTTTTGATTCCTCCCCCATACTGCACTTGGGACAAATCACACCCTGGGGCTATTTCTCCTTTTCTGCTTTGATTTCATGCATTTCCTGTAAGCCATTACCAGAATGTAAATGTTTCAGGGTCAGCTTTTATGGCACAGAGCTCAAGGTCTCTGGCTTATTATCCTTTTTTACCACCTTTCCGGCTCATAGGCCAGCATGTGGTCGAGAGCATCCTGGAGAGCACTGTGCCAGGTACGAGCAGGGAGGGACCTGCTGCCACTGCAGCCCGGGGCAGCTTCGCTGGTGGGACACTAGAGGCTGCTCAAGAGACGCAACCCACAGCCTCAGCCCTCCGGGAGGGTGAGCCAGGTCATGTGCACAATTGAAGCAAAACAATACCAGAGCAGTTGCCTAAAAGGCAAGACCTTCTTCTTGGTTGGGATAGTGGAGACTTACAAGGAAAGAAGTTTTTAAAAAGTGGAGATTTCTGACTTCTGATCAGTTTATTTGCTGGTTATAAGGGTTGACAGTTGAAGATGAGATCTTGCTGACTGATGCTATTTCTGTTACACACAGGCCATTCTACTCAATGAAATTCATGGGAAAACAAAAAAATACATGCACAGGAGCAGGTTAGAACTCCAGCAATGACATCAAGGGATTTCATCCCATGCCATCCTTCTGAATAACTGCATAGGGAAAAAAAGTGTGTCTATAGATATATGAGAGACACTTGAAATCTGTGTTTGGGTATAAATACAAATGCAAGTTATTGGGAAAAAGGTTCCTAACAAACCCATCAATCCTTTTGTGTTTCCATTACTTCATCTACTGGAGTTCCTTCTTAAGCTCAAATGAGAAAGAGAAATTGTTTTCTCGTCACTGGAACTACCATCTCTTCAGTAGTTCTGTCAACAGAATACTTTATTTTGGTGTTTAATAAGGTCATACAGGGAATCATTTTAGGTATTGTACTAAACCCCAGCTCCTTAAACTTAAAAACATTATATAGGACTTTTCCAGCCAAGAAGAACATAAACAGTATAGATGTCACGAGTTCTGATGGTCAGAATAAACTACATCATAGAAATTAATTGCAGTTACTGGAATCTAGAGGCAGATTCAAAGGAAGAAGAAAGTATCAAGAGGCAGATGTGAACTATAGAATGACCTCCCCAAATGGAGGTTCTGTCAGGTTACCTCCCTGACAGTAAATTTTGTATTTTGGAGCTGAGGGGACAGTAGAATCAGAAGTGTAGAGTAGCTCAAGCTGCCTCAGCTGGGGTGTTAAACGTTGTATTAGCGAAGCAACAGCAATTGAGAAAGAAGCTGTTTCCTGGAGATTAAGGGGTAATGGGGAAGGCTCAATAGCCCGAGGCTGCTTTTGTTATTAAAAGGTGGGATGAGGAGGAAAGAAGCTGTCTATATGGTATTTATTCATGAGAAGAGCTGGTTAACAAATAGGGCCAGGATGTTTCTAAAATGACTATTCCAGCCATCAGATTGGAGTCCCTTCTGAATCACTTCATAGCAGACTAAAATGATACTTAAAGAAAGCAACTGTTAGGGAAGGTATGTCTGTGCATGCTGCAAAAGATGCATGTTCAGAACTACCCAAAGGGCACATTCTAAATACATATGCTTGTGTGTGTGATACATTGAAGAGCTCTGTCCTGCATACCATCAGGTTTTTGAGATATTCTGGGAAACAAACACTGACATTCTTGTCCAAGATCAGTTTCTGTCACACGTTGATGGTACAAAAAGTTCAAAGATAGTGCTGTACTATTCATTTTCCTCAGCTGTTCCATCTGTGCTCTAGCTGTCAATCTAAAAAGATTTGAAAATGTAACATTCCAAAAGTTGAAAGACCCAGAGGCTGAAATAGTTGCTGTGGCTGTTTCAATATAGTAGCTCAGAGTGTGTGACCCATTGACTAATGAAGTTTGTCTGCTTCCCGTTTCATCTCATTTTATTGCTCTGTCTCCTTCTGTACTTACAGCTGAAGGAAATAATTGGTATGTCTCTAGATCAATATGGTCTGTACTAAACTGATTAGGATGTCTGCCATAATGTTTTAGTTATGACACCTTAAGGAAGTCTGTTCTGATGTCACCTCTGATCCTGACATTGTATTTGTCTGAAGGACCCTAGCAGGGTGTAATTTCATGATCATTCTTCTTTGCTGCACTACTTGCTAAAGCAGCTTCTGGTTAAAGAAGCATTTCCAGCCCGCACCAGCTCCTAAAGAGAAAGAAATAAAAGGTTGTGGAACTGCAACTGAATTTAGGTGAGGGATGGTTGAGGAGACAAGCCTTCAGAAAATAGTAAAAAAATGCAAGTTACTTACCAAAGCTTGTCTAAAACTCCTGCTTACAAACACAAAATCAGCTTTTTACAATGTGTCAGTAATGAGAGGGATGTTGCATCATAGCTTTGTCAGGCTTGCAATTTGCTTAAAGGGGGAGACTACTCTCAGTACTGAGTGTATGCCCCTCTTTTTATGGAGGCTCTGACAATAACAGACTCTGTGTAGAACAAAGCCAGCCTGGTGACTAAAAGATGTTTTACTGGTGAATTAACAAGTCGTATTGTCTCAGCTAGACTCTGACTACAACCACAGCAGGTACACAGAAATAGGATACATGAAGCTGGGAAAGAGAAGAGTGAGGAAGCAAGAAGGACCTCCCACTTCTGGCAGTGGCAAGCTGTCAAACCAGCTTAGCTCTGGTATTTCACTTAAAAAATGGAGTCCAGAAGTTTTGCCTGAAAAGGCAAGTATCAAATTAAAGATTTTTCTGAACAGAGTTCAGAATTGAGTTGAGATGTGCACGTGGTCAGGTGACCCTGTTGCCTGATAACTATTGAAACTGTTAAAGTTTTAGACTTAGGCACACCTCTTTTAAAGTTTTAAAGTTTCTCTTGGAAATATGAGGCAACAAACCAAAACCTACAGGGACTTAAATACCCAGTTTTGCAGTAATCTTACCATGCCCACTAAGATTAAAAGTGGCAGAGCAATGTATAGCAGTTTCTTAAACTCTGGTCCATCATTCTCTTAGCAATGCTGCTGAGACTGTTGACTGTGCTACTACCCATATCCCATGGAGTTTATTGCTGTCATCTGGAGCATTTCTGAGCAGCAGAACTACTAAGGCCTTCTGGCAGCAGAAAGGATCGTATGAATGCCGCCTCATACTGCATCCCAAATGTCATAAAATGTCTTTGTTGGCTGTTAAAACTGAAGCAGATTACTCAGAAGGCAATTAGGTAGCATGTACCTGCTTTTTCTGACAGTAGACCCAAGAAGGCTGTGCTTTCGGCAGTAGAAGCTCTTACAGGTAAATGGGATATCTCTTTGTTTTCACATGATAAAAATGTTCACAGAGCAAACTTTATTTATACCAGATCTAGAAACATTTTCCTTAATCTCAGGCTGAATAGATCTTTCAAATACTTTTGGCAGACCAACTATTAGGACATACTTCTGTGTTAACTAGTTACAGTTCACACAAAATATGAAAAATGATTGGCTGTAGGCCACATGAAAGCTGAATGAAGTCATGAATTGTGTTTGCCTTCTGGATCATAGCTTGACTACCCTGATCTACATATAGAAAATGTTGGAGCAGAGGATGCTATAATATTCACCTGTAAGGGCCGAGGTAGTAATGCTGAAAGCTAAACTGAGCAAAAAACCAAGGATATGTAACATACGTGATGTAGTGTTTCTGTTAACAAACTCTGCTACTGCTGAACCTTCCTGTGGACTGTAAAATTTTCCTTTTGTTTTTTTGGAGCCTCAATTCAAGACAAAAAGGCTCAGAATTTTGTTTTCCTAATAAACTGAAAACTCCTTTTCTCCTCCTTTGTTGAGACAAACTGCACAGCAGTGCAACTGCAACAGCAGCACATTTGTCCTCTTTGCTGGGGTGTGTTGCACGATTAATGCCTAAGAACATGTTCAAAGGTGATCTAATTCTGGGTGGGCTACAAAGAAAAATGCCTGTTTAAAAAGGGAAAGGGAAAGAATATCCATGGACTCTTCAAGGCTTCTGTCTATCACCTCTAGATTATGAAAGTCTTTGTATCTGATTCCCACATGTCATTATTATATGTGTATAAACATACATATTTTATATTTAAAATTGGATGTGTCTATTATCCTGTGGTTTTCTTTGTAGTGCATATGAAGTGTGAGACTTATTACTGTTTGAACATGCCCCCTATATTTTTTTAGATTTTTGGTACTCGTCTTCAAGGTAAAAAATTCAAATTGGTCCAGCAAACACACAAACCTGGGGGAAAGGTCTAATGATTGGGTGTAGAATTGGACTGTCATCTTCCCAAGACATTAAGGAGATTTATTAGAATTAAGTTGAAGGAATCAAAGACAAAGAGAAGGCAAAAGACATTATGCAACTGTAGAGCAGAGATTTCTTCTATAATGCTTCGTAAAACAAACAAAAGCAAGAATCTCTCCATGTGAAGTTAATCGTTTAAGACTGACTTTGCAAATCTGAATGGTGTTTGATCAGCACAGTGGTCCAACCACAGAAGTAATTTAGGAAAAGCTTAATGTTACATCCTTCTACGGTTTCCTGAACAACATACAAATCAGTGTGGATTATTGAATGAGGAGAAAATCCATGGTTGGTTCAGTTGATAGGACTATAGCACTTACCATTTGGTTTGAAGGTAAGACAGTAACTGCAGAGCACTGATATGGCATACTGTGCCACTTCCATTTTCCAGAGTGTTTCTTATGAGAGGTTCATAGTTTCATGGCCAAAGACAATTGCATCATGATATTATGTCTATTTAAGGGCCTCCCACACTAATTTCAGCTTTTCAGAGCATGCCTAAGCCAGTGTGTGGTCTTGCAGAGATTAAATGACAGTTATGTTCTATTAATATAATTGTACCCTTTAGCCAAGGGCAAAGGACACAGTTTGGGAATTTTCAAAATTAAAATGGAGACAAGTATTACCTTAAAACCTGCACAGACTGTGCATCCCCCTGTGGTGGAATAGAATGGATCTGTATGATGCAAAGGAGCAGGCTACATCAAACATGATGCTAGCAATGCATTCAGGATGGAGCCAAAGTCCAAGAGGTGTAATATAACTGGCTTATATAAAAAGAACAATGGCAATAAAAGCTTTTCCTTTCTTGTTTTAACTTTCAACAGGAATTCATCCATGTACTATTCAAGACTAATAAGTGAATTTTTACAAGGCCCACTAGAGTCTTTTATCTGCTGATTTATATTGAGTCTGCTTAGCAGGAAGCAGTAGCTGAACTTCAATGTGGCACGTTAACTCTGTGCTGAACACTGCCTCCACACCTAACATCTGTCATGTCACAACCAAATTTGTTGAGAAAGAGTGCAAATGGTAAGAAATACAATGTCTTTTGCAGGAATGTAGTTTACATCAGATTTGGGATCCTGGACTTGCCTCAAAAAAAAATCAGCTTTGGAGTAAAGCCTGCCATTGGAGTTTAATTAATATATACAAAGGTCTTTTCTGCATTCTTAATCAATGGAAACGTGTCTTCATCCCCCTCCAAAGGCCCTGTCAAGCAGATGTCTTTTGAATTGTGGCTAAAATATTCATTTCACACTTCTTCCAAGTAGGAGCAGATATCCTGCATTTCTGAGTCCTCACAGCATGCTGACAGTCATGCCTTTGGGTATATCAAAGATATCAAATTGAGGCACATGGACTGCAACTGTGGCCATGTGTTGGGGTGTGTGTACACAGAGGAAAGTGTAATGAGAAAAACAAAGACAGATAAGAGATTATAAACCCCATTCTGTGTAGTATCTGTACTTTGTAATCAACATATGGAAAAAAGCTAGTCAAGCGTTCAGAAGCAGTCCTTGCTCTACTGACATGAACTTTGTTTTATTAGGTTTTCAAGGTGCAGCCTTATGAAGAGTATGTAACAGCATCACCCAGATGGAGAGCAATTAAGGACTACAGAAGGAGCAACAGTTGCATAGGTATCATAACTTCAGAGTGAAGCTGCTTAAACATGAAGGCATTACTGGGAGGAGTGGAGGAAAGGTATCATAAAGAAGCATTTCTGTGAAAGGAGCATGTCTCCTAGGCAGGGTCCTATGTACAGGGTCCTATGTTGGTAGAGAAATGAGACAGTCACATTCAAATCAAATATTAAAGTATTAAGTGTATAATGACATTACAGCAGGTGTGAATTTCACCCCACTAAGGCAGTTTGTCTTTGAAGTGTCACTTCATTAGGGGGAAGGGGGACACAGTAATGACTGTGTGTTGTGAATGGTGTGTTAAATA
Source organism: Colius striatus (assembly GCF_028858725.1). Taxonomy (NCBI): domain Eukaryota; kingdom Metazoa; phylum Chordata; class Aves; order Coliiformes; family Coliidae; genus Colius; species Colius striatus. The sequence continues at coordinate 4,146,106 of NC_084772.1, forward strand.
CATACTTAATTTGTATTGTTAATACTATGGTGGAAAAGTTGTGATCTCCACAGGCATCTGATAACTCTGTGTTACTATATATACTCAGCTACTATCCTGCATTTCATTTCTTCATAGAGAAAAAGTATGAAAAAAAAATAAAGGCAGATTGAGGAAGCCATAAATGTTATGAGAGAACAGAGCAAGTGTTTGCCTCTCACCTGAGCTTGAAAACTCTGAGGGAGCAGAAAGGTGAGGAATTAAAATGAATATATAACAAAGGATCTATGTTTCTGTGCATGTAGATATGCACAGATATTTGTATGTCTCTGGTGTGACAGCATGTATTCTGGTGAGCTTGCTATTCAAATGTATTTTGATCTAGGAAACAGATTAGGAAACTGAACTGTTAAATGTTGATTCTTTGAAATCTGATGTTGAAGTCATTGAAGTGATTCATATATAAATTACCTTAGTATATGTCTTTATTCTCTAAAGGGCTAAAGAAATGAAACAATACGTCACTGAGCTCTGATTTTCCTTCATGTACAAACAAAGCTCTTGAAATTGCTGGGTTTTGTCTCAGTGGACCAAACAAAATAAACTCGTTGGTGTTTCACTTAATATACGGTGAAGTTTTTGTTTCACATTAAAAATGAAGGTAGCAACTGAGGCTTTATAAGGTTGAGTGTTCCAATACATATCTTTTGCCTCACAATGTTCCTCAACTGTGGCACAAACCAGCATGCCCAATGCCAAACCAAATCCTCTGTTGAAATGTGACAAATATTTTTTGTCATCTAGCCTTGATTGTGTCTTAGAAAGACAAATGAAAACTGAATAGAAAATTTAACATTAACTAGCAGCACTTGACAATGAATACTTGGTGCCCAAGTACAGGGAACCGTGGGCCTGACTTAGAGAACTATTGGCTTTTCCTGCAACAGACTGAACACTTTTTGTCAGTGGTCATAGGATTACTTTTTCTACAGCTTAGATTTTACAATGCTGCCTGTTTAACCCACGTATTACCACTCACTTAGGATCCTTCTAAGAAAGGGATGTTCTCTCTTCTACAAAAAACAAGAAAAAAACAAAGTCTGTCTTATGCAGTGTATTGTCCATATAACAATGAAGAAATGACTCTGTGTGTATGTAGTGGTTTTGTAAATCCCTTTGAGCCCAGTCTTGAGAAAGGCAGCTAATCTCAGTAAAAGGGTATTGCTTCATATGAAATCTTTGCAGAGCTGCAGAATACATTCCTCCACCCCAGTTGCCAGGGTTGTTTGCATACTGGGGCTTTGGTTGCTACTACAGATAAACTGTGCAAACAAATGAAGCTGGCTGTTATTTTACACCCACTAGTTTTGCTTCATTATGTATATGCTCACGACCTCCTTCCCCTTCAACCCCCAGTAGTATATTGTGACTGCTGTGGAGACTTTCTTGGAGGCAATGAGGATGCATCCTCAACTGTGTCATCCTAATGTGTTCTTCAGGCTCATTCTAGAAAAGCAAAAGTAACAATAAAGTAACTGATGCCCATTTCTTAGTTTTCTATAGTCTACCTATAAATTATTTCCTCTTTAAAGAAATCCTGAAGGAAACTTTCATTAAAATGCTGTTGATTTTCTGTCTTTTCTTTTAATTCATGGAATCATAGAATGGTAGGGGTTGGAAGGGACCTTTAGAGATCATCTAGTCCAGCCCCCTGCAGAAGCAGGTTCACCTAGATGAGGTCACATAAGAATATGTCCAGGCAGGTCTTGAAGACCTCCAAGAAAGGAGTCTCCACAACCCCTCTAGGCAGCCTGTTCAAAATGCTTTGGTGCCCATGAGCTGGAGGATTCTGGTTAAGTTCCCACAGAATACAATTACTCACACCTACTCCACCTTTCTGCTGTACTAGTAACTGTAACTTACTAATCATGGTTACTATCCACCCAAGCCTTAGAAGCTGCTGTAATCTATAATATGTCACAAAAATGCTAAGAAATACTTAGTGGTAAGCTGAAGTCCCATTTGCACTATGCAGTGGCAATAAAACAGAAGATGGTTTTGTAAGCTGAATCAGAGGGAAGGGTAAAGGGGAGAAATCTATGAAACTACAAGAATGATTCATCAGAAAGGTTTCTGGTATGAATGTTCAGTGTGCTTTAGGCATTTTTAGGCACCTGAAGTTTCAGCAGTGAGTTCCGTGATTTGATTATTATGTTTTTTATAGTACTGAATGTATGAGTTTAAAAACTGCTTCTTTAAGTGCACTATGGTTAAAAACAACCAACAACAAACAATAAGAAACACAACAGCTTTCTGAGATTCATATAAACACCGAGCATCAACAGGACTGACAAATATTTGTATATAGTAATTTAAATTAGAGATCAACCAGAAAAAAAAAAAAAAAGAGGATGCAAGCAATTACACCGTGATGCTGCCTCAGAGCACGAGAGGGCTGTTTACATATAATGAACCCTTATCCTGTCTGTTGGAACTACCAGTCAGCCTACCATTACTCTAATGCAGTGTATATATCAGCCCAGGGGGATTTGAGAGGAGCCCAGCAATTCATTTTCTTTTAGTCACAAAGCAGCCACCAATGGAGCACCTGGATTCAAACCGATGAAAGGGCAGGAAAGACATTGTCAGTATCCTAAGCAGCAAATACTTTTGGAAAATAGTTCTCATGGTAAACACTTCCTCAAAACCTTGTGTGAACTGTGAAACTTGTATGAAGAGCACAAAGGCAGGTGATGTGCACTGGCTTTGCCAGACAGACAAGATCTTAAGATGTAGCTGTTTATGCTTTTTCACCTCCAGTTATCTCTCTGGAGTACAGGAGAGTGCTCTTAAGGCTGCACTGTGCAGGAAGTGTTAAGTATGTGCATAAAGGTGTGGCTTAGCTCCCTGGCAATTCCATGGTAACAGGAGAGCAGAAAACTAGCCTTAAGTAAAACAAACAGGCTTTGTGGAAATCAAAAGTTGAGAATGGAAGCTGTTCACATGTCTTTGATTAAGGCAGCTGATTGAAGGTGGTGGGCTCCACCTTTGTTCCCCTACATGCAACAGATTCACACTGTTTGGATAGACTCAATCTTGTGCTTTCAATACCAATGTAAAGGAATCGGATTTTAAGGTCATTTTTGAAAGATCTGTTGGGAGAAAAAGAGAATAAATTTACCTTATTATCACAGACATTATATTAAATAAGAGAAAAAGCAGTGTATCATTTATTAAAAGTGTCATTGTCCTGTGCAGAGTGGCTTATCTTGCACTGAGAGGTACAGAACTATAATACTATAATACTAAACAAAATCTCCACCCTTTGTTATTGAGTCCTTTTGCCTCTTCTTCCCCAAAGGAAATTGTTTGTTCTTACCAGGAGTTGACCAGCACAAGTTCAACTGTTACACAAGGCAGGTTGCTGGTACTTTCATCTGGCTAGCAAGAATAAAATTTATAGGCAGTGTTCCTTTCTCTAGGAATCTACATGGAAGCAAAAGCAAAAGTGTGCTTTCTTACTGCTGTAGGTACACCTTCAGACAGGGATTCCTGCATAGATAGAAAGTAATCCAGAGATCTGAAGAGACAAGATCTGATGTTCAGTCTTACAAGCAGGTCTATGCAAAGTAGGTGTAAATGCTACTCCATGTGACTCATCTGTACCAGTGATAGCCAAGCTGACTGCCTTTAGTGACAGCTGCAGGTGTGTGCTAGTAACTGGCCTCAAAAAGCTTAATGTGCCCTAAAGCCATGGATTCATGATACCAGAAGGCAGCAGTACCCCTTTATTTTCCCATTCCAATGATTCACTGTCTTATTTTTTGCCAGGATAACCATTTGTGGGACAAGCCTCTGAGTGAAATAACAGAATGGATCCCTCTTAGAGAATACTGTACCAAAACGTGGTGGTGTGGTGTTCTGTTTGGTTTTAACTGAATCAGATCTAGCTTTCTGAAACTGGGTCAGAATTTCAAAGCTGATTCACTGTGTAGCCCCACAAACAGTAGGACTGAAGGGGACAGAGGGGACAAAGAGCCAAGTGTGGGATGAGAATGAAAAGCTGAGGCTGGATAAACCAGGTATGCCCGAAATTTACATTTGTGTCAAACATATTTTATTATGAAATCTACAGCTTGTCCTATGTGGCAGACCCACCAATTCCCAACTAGTCCCATTTCATCAGTTGCCAGTATGTTTGTGCATACTAGGATTTAATCTATCTGGAAAATAGTGAAGGAGTAGATTGGAGTCCTCTGGCATCCTCCTCATACAAAGCACATCATTAGGGAATGGAAAAGAGTAGTTGAAAGATAAGATCAAGTCCTAGACATCTACTGCACCCAGAGGGTAATCAGTAGGTTCACTCTGCTCACTGTGTAGCCCCTCCCAGGATGTGCCAAGCAACTCTCTTGTGTATGCCCCAGGGCTCTTTTCCTCACCATCATATATTTCAGTGTAGAAAAAGCAAAATCTTAGGTATATTAACTGTGTCACACTATGATTGAAGTAATTACTTGAGAAAACCAAGGAATGACTGAACACAGGGTGACATTTCCTGTCAAACAAGGGTGTGCCCCGTTATCGGAGGGTTGTGCAAAGGAGGTGTGGTAGTGCTGGCACTTATAAAACAGCTCTGTCATGGTAAGTTATCACAACTCCAGCTCATTGGAAAGGGGAAGGGCACAACTCATTGCTCACCGGGAGCAGTTCTTCCCAGGAATTCATGTCACTCTCTAGTATCAGCCAAACGTATCAGTCAGGGCACTACTTCTGTCTCCTTCCACTATATATAAAATCATCAGGCAAAAGGAAGAAGGATATTTGCTCAGCTATGCTCAGAGGTTAAACTGAAGGTGGGATTTGCTGTGGTAGAAAGGAAGTGGAGCAAAATAAACATAATCAAGATGAAAGAACAAGAAAATACTGAATTATAGGTCTCATGTCTATTTTGGATGCACATAATTGCATTCATCAGTTTATCATACAAAATACTTCAGTGAAATGTTTTTAAAGCCTAAGTACTCCAACAGGTGGTTAATTTTGCTGAAGTTTTGCATTTATATTTTACTTCTGTTTATACTGTGGTGAGAAAAAGATGTGTATTAGCATATCTGTATATAGAATAGGTTTAATTAAATTTTAATGAAGAAACAGGTTAAATATCAGAGCAACTAAATCAAACAAGAACAAAATGTTATAAGAACACACCCTCCTTTTTTATCAGGGTTTTTAAGTCAGCTGAGAGCCTGTGGTACAGTCTGAATAAAAAAGCCAGAGCTTAGTAATTTCTGCCAAGATACTCTCATGAGGCCAGTATCAAGCAGTTGTCAGTAAAGCCTGAGAAAATGGAACTTGCATAAATTCATCATTAATTGTGTAATTCGTACAGTTGCTTTTCATTGAGCAATTTGGACTCCCAGTGTTCAGCCTTTTGTATTCACTTGATGACCAGTTCTTTTGTCACTGCTATGCTGCAAAATTGACTGTCACCTCCCAGTGAGGATGGCCCATAGCATGCAGGCCTTTCTGTGCAGGTAGCTACATGTTCATTTCTTATCTGCCTGGGTTTTGTATTTGTATTCAAGGTGACTGGAGCTGTATATTGGAAGTTCCAAATGGCTTTGGCTGTCTCACTTTGAAACATCAGTGATTCTGCGTGAACTGCTGAGAACTTCCTAATATACAGTGTGAATGCGTTTATGTGTGGGAATATGGTAGGCTGAATATTACCAATTAATTGAAGGAGTGAATGTAAAAATTCTCTTGTTAAAAAAATAAAGGACTACTGGGTTTCCTGTTTCGCTCTTGCTGTGACTGGAAGTCTCTGAGTTGGGCTATTAAACTATAAAATGGCCCAGACTAAATGTGTCATGTACACATCAGGTCACTTATTTTCTGTTATGAGGAGTTAAGCACTTGATCTTTTCACAAGATGATATGAGGTTTATCCACTTGAGCTTTAAACATGCAAACTAATTTGAAACTTTACTCTGTATAAATTAATAAGATGATTCTATTTAATTGCATTTAAACAGTAGTGAGTGAAAGCCATCATTTTAGCTTTTAGCTATTGCAGCAAATTGTGTCATCAGTGTATGCATTTACTCTTTTTGCCAAAGTGTGATTCTGGTGGTAGCAAGGATGATGGTAGTGAGCTTTTTCCTTTATAGCTGATGTAACAAGCAACTCATATCAAACAGCAAATGTTTTACTGTTGGAGTGCAGTCACACTAATAGACTAATAAACTGCTATATGCTTTCAGTGGACAAAGAGAGGATGGGTTAGTGATAGAAGTGTTTTAATCTAAGGCTGAATATCATTTTGCTTAAAAATCTGCCACAGAAATAATATTTGTTCATTGAGTTTCCATTTTCATATTATACCTGAGGCTAGTAAAAAGGTGGCTAATTGCAGTAAAAATTGATGTAGGCAGATTCTAGGGCAGTAAAGCTTCACACAAAATGAATCTTCAATCAAAGGTAAGGTAGATTGAGAGGTTCAGGAAGTACTTGCATATTCATCTCATTAGGTAACAGAAATGGTATCACATGGCTTGCCTAACTTACCACAGATCCTGTCTCAACTAGTTGCAGTGAATTATTTAAAAATTTAGCAGTGAGATCAGATTGGGCACTAGGAGAAAGTTTCTCATCAGCAATATAGTGCAACATTGAAACAGATCATCCACAGAGGTTTTCAAGACATAGCTAGACAAAGCATTGACTGGTTCCATCTAGTACTGGTAGCAGTCCAGCTGTGGGTACAGTGTTGGACAAGAGGGCTCCCTGAGGACTCCACCAGCAAACATTTCAGTGATTCTAATTCCAGAAAACTGTTGTGTAAATCATTTCAAGAAAAGGATGCTTTCCAATGAGAGATCTAAATTCACTGTGTATTTGTTGTAAGCTGTTCAACATAAACTTGTACTAATATTAATGTACTAATATTAATGCACCACTGTGCACACATCCATCCATAAATTTGATAAAAAGTAAATGCTTAGATTTTCAAAAGCCTGCTACCTGTAACGTGGAGTATTTTGGCTAAACAGCATATGTCTATACTCCAGTGTGACCTGAGCAGGTATAAAACCTTTGTATGATTAAGGCACCGGCGTGATTATCATCCCACGAAGGAGAGAAGTGATGTAAAATAATAGGAAAAGTAATTTCATTTTTATTTATCTTGCTTAGTCACCAGTTGTATGTTTTAATTTAGGTCTGAGTCAATAGACATGTATCCAACTAACACAGGACTCTGAGTGAGTGTTTTCAGTATGGTCTGATGAAGCTGGCATCTGCAGGGTGGCAATTCATTGGAACCCAGCTTTCTGAAGCACACTTGCATATTGCTGAGCTCTTGTAAATAGCTCAATGGAAATTATTGCATTATAATCATGACAGACCTACCTGGCAGACCAAAAAAATCCAGTCTCCCCAAACATCTGGACAGCAATCAAAGAACACTGTTCAGCAGTTGTTCCCATACCCTTTCCCACTCATTTGCTGTTAAAGAAACGATGCCAGAAAATTCTATGTCTTTTCACATTTACTTACAGATCTTTTGCTTCCTATCAGTTTGGAGATGCTGAGGCACACAGAGAGTTTACTGCTATCCCTATTGTGCAGATAAACACTAAGATTCCACAGTCTCTTCATTCAGCATCTCTGTTTCTTAGAACCACAGAATAATTTTGGTGAGAAGAGACCTGTGAAGGTCTTGATCCAACCTCCCTGCCCCACCAGCATGGTTAATCTTGAAGTTAGACCTGGGTTCAAAGCTAATTCACTTTTCACCGGACATTGCAAACTATTTTACAAGGTTAAATGTCATTATCAGTGTCTCCTTTTTAACTGATGAGTAAAATATTCATGAGGAAAAATAACTTCTGAAAATTATACAAGTTTAGAAAGGGAAGTTGACTTTTAGCTCCCCTGAAAAGGATTGCTGTAGGTCTGAGTGTGGCCAGGGTATTGCTCCAGATCTCATGTCTCCGTTTCATGATGCTTTTATTGGACTATAACAAAAGGACTTCAGTGATGAGGACATTGAGTCCATGAGGTTTTTTAGTAATAATAATAATACTAATGTAGCAAAGGCAAAAGGGGGGCAGGAAGGGTGTTCTTTTTGTCTTTGTGTTGATCTGTGGAACTGCATATTGAGTATAGTAAGAATGAAACTGCAACTACAGATTCATCCATTGCAAGGACAATGCATTGAATGAGCTTCTTCAATGTTCTCATGTGATCTAACTGTAAAACCATCTATCTTACAGGTTTGTTTGTTTGATTAAAAAGAAACAAACATAATAATCACAATACTGAACTTGCATCAGAATGGATGTCCATCTTTATAAAACTTCTCCACTCAGTTACATTGATGAGACCTTGTATGGAACCTGCAAACACAAACCTCTATGAATACGCCTGCCAGGATTAAAGCTAAAGGTGAGCAGTAACTCTTCAGCAAGATCTTGGTTACAAATTAACTTTGCTAATGCTCAGTGTACATGGGCTTGCCCCACGTGTTTCAGGAAGTAGATCCTGTTGCTGTTCTGAGGAGACACACGGTGTCATTACTTCAAATTTGTTAGGTCAATAACACTGGTATAATTAAGGGTTACATGCAGAGAGGTGGAGAGTTGTGACTAGAAGGTGAATGAGGTGAATGGGAAACCAGTTGCACAATGTGGTACTTGAAAATGTCTCAAAACTCAGAAAGGCCAGCATGTATTTAAAATTTCCTTTTAAACATTTCAGGATATGTTTGAAGACCATTTAGCCAGAGTGGTTTAGGTATTTTAGTAACCATAGAATGATATGTGTCAAAGCAGTCTGAGAGTATAAATCAGATGGGTTTTCCAGGAAACGATACTACATTTTATTACATGAGCTAATAGAATTGTGAAAAGCATACAGTCTGTTGGGTTCACTAGCCTTTGATACCATGCATAGATGGCAAATAAGTTTTCAAGGGCCTTTGACATTTATATGAGCAGGACTTGCTTCATTTGACTTGTTGCTGTAAGTGAATTATGATCCTTTTTCATTCACCTTAGATCATAAAGGACATATGAATTGGCATTTTCTGGGCCAGCACACTGAAGCCCAGGACAATATATGTCAGGCTGGGCAAGAATATGTCATATGCATGATCTTCTACAATAATCTTCTAATTATAATGCCATTTTGTATGAAGTTGCTACATACTAGGGCTATGAAATGGCACCTTCACAAAGGCAGTTGAATTGGAGCAGACTGCTACTTTGTTTCTATGAACGTGTAAAATCTGTATTTCCCTTTATATGTACAGACACTATCTCCCCCCAAACACACCCATGATAGATTTAGTGGTGAGGAGGAGGTTGGGAGAAGAGGAAGAGTTCTTACACTTTAAGTCAGTGTATTTTTATGGTTCTTAATACAGATTTAATGGACACAATGAATGGCCTCTTATGCTGCTTTGTTAACACTATATCCAAAGGATCTAACGAAAAGGAATATGTGAATAGGTTTTTATTCTCCTCATTCTACACATGCATTGACAGAGGAAAATACAGCTGTTGTGTAAATTCAGCTATGCCAGAAAAATCTACTGCTGAAAACATTTTGAGTATGTGTGTCTATCTATATATATATATGTGTGTGTGTGTGTTACAGGTGTAAGTTTTAATCTCTGATGTTTTGGGAATTTGCCCTTTCTGTAACAGTGGTGTGTCTCAGGACTGCTTTTCAAGCAGCTGCAGGTGAGCAGCAGAGACCACAGCTGAGAGGCATTTAACAACTGCCTTGTAATGTTCAGTGAGATACAGTGATTCACCAGGGACAGCATCCTCAAACTAAAGTTCACCTTCTTTGAGATAAATGGAAATAGTCTTAGCTGTGGTGTTAGCATGTGAATCAGTGTTTGCCAAAGGACATCCATATAACTCCTATAATTAACCAATTATAAAATTAGCATGTTAAGAGAAAATGGGATGATAATATTTAAACCCATCAGATAGCCACAGTTAAATGTCCAGCTCTGTGTGTTCCTGTGACAGCCCTCAGTACCTAAATAGCAGCACTGTCTTTCATTCAGTGAAATCCATTTCAACACAACACTAATATTGAAGGATGAGCTGAAGATGTGAGTATGCAAAAGAAAAATCTGTGACTAGTTTAACTTGAAATCGTTAGTAACTTCTCAGTGGTGGCAATAGGAAAAATAACAATGTGGTCAATACAGTTTAGAGGCTTTTTGATTTTTGTTTTTGCTTTAAAGTAATGCATTTGTCAGCGTCTCCAAAAATTGCCTCAGCCCCCGATGTTACAAATGTCACTGCTGCTCCCGGCGAGCAGAAATGCTTTGAGGAGTGTTCTTACAGTAGCTAAGCTATGGGGTGGTGAAACAGAAGAGAGGGGTAGAGAAAACCCGCAGTTGATGCCCAGGAGGCAGTTCTTTAGTGAGCACTTACAGGGTAGAAATTACAGTGCTTCGTGTTTCTTCCTTGCGATACATCCTGGATACACCCTTTCTCACATTCTTTTCCTAGGACCCACCTTTGCAAACCATATGCAGACTAGGGCCTAAAACTCTCAAGTACTTTCTGCCTCTGACATCCCTGGGATGTTCCCGTGCAGTACCCGTCTCGTCCGGCAGCTCGGCGCTGGCGCGGGTCGCTCGGCGCACGCCGGGGCCGCGCCCGGGCAGGTGCCGACCTCCGGGCCGTGCGTTCCGAAGCCACAGATTGTCTTTGAGCAATATTGGTCCGAATTCCAAAGCCAGCGGGGCCCGGACCGAGAGCACAGACTCGTGTGCCCACGGCCGAGGGCAAGGGCCGCGCGTCTCGGCGGGCGCGCAGCCGGAACGCGCTTTGCCCGGCGCCGGCCGGGAGCCCGTAAAACTGAAAGCAGGTAGAGACACTTGCTGCAGGCTGAATTAAAGAGAGCGAAAAGGGAGTTTTCCTCTGATCTCCTTCAAAAACCAATCAGGCCTGATGAGCCGGGAGCTCATTCCCCGTCCCTCCTACACCTTTTGCGAAGGCCCAATGGCCTTGTCCCGCTGGGAGATTGACTGGCGTCACATGGGCTGCACCGCGGGCAGGTAGCTCAGGAGAGGGGAAGGAGGAGGAGGGGAAAAAAAGAGAGGAAAAAAAAAGCCCAAGCCCAGACTGGGCTTCTGCCATGATGTCAGAGGGAAAGAAACCCACAGCTTGCTAATTTCACCTCCCAATCAGCCCCGGGAAGGAGATCACCGGGAGCAGGTAGAGATGCAAGCTTTCTCCATTGTTTTTGTCTCCAGCACCCTACCTCCTAAATAGCTCTTTCTCTCCTCTTCATATTGTGACTCCTCGTTCGCTCCTTTCCCCTTTGATCACTTGGAGGTAGGGGGTGAGCCTTGTGGGATTTTTTTTTTTTTGTTCTTTGTTGTTGTTGTTCGTTTGTGTGTCTTTTTTTCCCCTTTTTTTCTCTCTTTTTTTTTGACCTCTGCTTTTGATTGTAGTTGTTTCCCCCTGTGGTCATGACGGCTTCGCACAGTGACTCTTTGGTGGTGTTGTTTGGGGCAACAGCTGGTGCATATGGGGCTAAACTGGGTTCGGATGAGAGGGAACTAATTCTCTTGGTGTGGCAAGTTGTGGATCTTCACAGCAAGAAGGTATGGCTTCGACACCCGGTCCGAGGGCGCGTTCCCCGGGCGCGGGGCGAGCAGGCTCGGCCGGCCGCTCGCCGCCTCCCCGGAGCCGTTTGTTCATTTCACAAATGCACTGAGGGGGAGGGAGAGGAGCGAGCGGGGCCCCTGCCCGGGGGTCACTCACTTATCGGGCCAGTCACTCGAGAAGGTCCTTTTTGTTCCGTTTTAAGGGAAAAAGTAACTTTTTAAAGACAGTTTGGCCGCTCCCACCCCCCTGTCCCGTTCCCCTTCAAACATCTGGAGCTTCAAACTTGAAGATGTCTACAGACTTGTGAAGCTTTCCAGCACAAAGCTGCCCTCGGAGGCTCCCAACGTGCTTCCTTTCACGCGAGCTCTCTCGGGGTAACCGTTGGACCCTTTGCGGCCTGCGGCAGGAGGCTTTCATCTTTTTTTTTTTAACCAATTTTTGGATAACCTTTAAGGGAATCTTGATTTCCTTTAATTTTTAGGCTAATCTGAAAATATACTCTTTTTTTTTTTCCCCCCTCAAAAGCCCTGTCCTAAAGAAGAACCCCGGAGAGATGCGGGGCTTTGACCAAAACAATTTCATTAATATACTAGTGAAACTGCCTTAACATTACACCAAGTTCTCCCCCAAAAATCAGTGCTAACTGTAAAAGGCGAGGCGTGAGAAGCGGCTGAGCGAGGCGGAGAGCGTGGCTGTCCCGGGCGGGAGGGGAAAGGGTTCGATTTGTGAGATCGGCAAATGCTTTTTCTCTCGTTGGGGTTGTCAGCGGGAGCGTGCTGCTGCACCTTTCTGGTTTGTCTGCAGGCTGAACGCATGGTTTAAAAGAGCTATTTTTGCCTGTTCCTCGCTTTTCTCCATAATTCCTTTAAATGTTTTTAGGTAGGGACGCTACACAAATCCCTGGTGAAAGCAGACAACTTGGACTTAAGCGACCAGTGTCGTGAAGTGAGTGGCTTAACACCAGAGGGGCTGGGCAAAGCTGAACCACTGGACCGGGTTCTTCAGCAGGTGAGGTGCTGTGCGTGGGAGCAGGGGCTATTCAGGGTGAAGCCTGGGGACAGGATTCAATTGTTTTGGGAAAAGAAATAGATTTTAACGTGTCCTTTCTCTTTAAAATCACTTACTGAGTTCTTGTACTTATTGTGAAGCTAACCCAAAGGAGACCTGAGCCGTTTGAAATGGGAACCCCATAGTTTTGGAAGTCACATACGGATCACTTGAGCTGATGCTTTAGTCATTGGCTTAGTCTGGCTTCAGGTTATTTTGACATGCACGTTTTTATTCTAGATTTCACTTACTCTCAAGTCTTAAAAGAGCAGGCTGATAACAGCACTATTGAATTTAGATGTGCAAATCACACTTTAGGAATTCAGAGGATACTCCAGGATTCTACAGGTTTGCTGCTATAAGGTGTGTTTAAAACCTTGGCCTGTTCTCATTTGTTATTCCCAAAGCTGGTTTATTAAAGCATAGTTTTGAAGATTTCAGCTATCAGCTGGGCTTGTTGTGTATCACTCTTTGCCAGGTGAGCTTAATTAGTGTAGTGGATTATGATGTGATTGGGGTTTTATTTTTTCTGTGTTTTGCTCTTGGCTCACTTAATATTACACTAGGAGAGTAAATATGTAAATTTGTATGATCCTTGTGGTTGAAGAGGCCCTAAGTTACCTAAAAGATTGTAAGTACTGTATATATACAGTGCTCCTGAAAGTTTGCTTGCTTTCACTGTCTGTTCTATACACAGCATGTGCTTCAATGGAAAAATACAATAGTGCATTTTTGTGTAACATATAAAACTGGCTTTCCACACCTTGTCTGAATCATTCGTAGGTGTGTTTCAGCAAGAAACTTGCTCAGGCAGTAGAACAGGTTCATGTTGCTCTAACTTCTGGTGACACAGATAACTTGGCAGCCCAGGTCCTAACACTCTTTGATACTGAGTGGTTAACGCTTCACTCTGAAGTGAGCTATCTTTGAAAATAGAAATGTGTAACTTTTATGTGTTTTAAAAACTGTCAGTGCTGAGTGTAGGTGGCATTTACTCTGCTTGGACTAGTTTTGCTGGAGTCTGAGACCAAGAGGTGATCTTTATTTATTTATTTATTACCATTTCAAAATAACTCCTGAGAAAATGTGCAGCTGCAGGTTTGATCTTGTCCCAGATCTTGCACTAAAGACATCTGGAACAGCTTAGCCTAGTACACTGTTTACCTTTATAACAGACACACTTTAATTATACTCAATACTTTATGAGAGATTGTATCTTATTGCTGTAAATTGCACTGTAGGCGGGTCTGCTTTAGCAAATAAAAGGAAATGCTACCTTTGTGTGTAGGTGGGCAAAGACTCTTGAAAAACAACATCTTTTTTCTTTTCCTTTTTGTTTGGATATCTGTGCCACTAAATAATGACTTTGCTGGTCATTGCTAGGCCCCAGCTGTGATGGATCCAGTTCCATCGTAGCTTTTCTGGAACACGCTTTACCTAAGCCCATCTCCCTTTCCCTCTGTGTCCCGATTCTCTGGGAGTTCAGAGAGAATTCATTCATCCTCCCACTTGCAACGGTAGCAAAAAGCAGAACTGCATGTTCTTTCTGCATTTTCGAATAGTCCATTAAATATTTTAATTGCATCATGTGTTTAAAGGATGAGTCAGGTATTTGTCAACACACAGATTTATTTTCCCCCCCTCAGTTAAGTGTTGTGATTAGCGAAAGCACAGGTGGGTGAAGCAGTTATTTGAAAAGGAGGAGGAAAAGGAAATAGACTTGTACCTTGATTTGAGATAATGTTCTAGAGTATGTGAAATTAACTTTCCACACCCTGCTTGGATTGTGGTACAGAACTTGATGATGCAGCTGAAACTCACTGTAGCACACAATCAAGTAACTGAAAGTTTCAGTGCCTGCTTCTGGCTTTTGCCTTGGATTCCCAGCCTCTGTGTGTAGAGGGAAGTGAGACTCAGTAAACACATAATTCATTGCAACTTTTATCCGTGCTTCAGAGGTCTCGCCCAGTCTCAACCATGTAGTGATTCAGTGATTTGTAACTGGTAAACAGTAGATCAACTACTGTGGCTCTGGAGTGTTTCCACTGACCACAGAAGGCCTCCTTCAATTACTGCTTAGTTCCCTTTCCAGCAATGATAGTGTCTACCAAAAGCCTGTAATCCATGACTAAGCCTTTACTCTGTTTGTAACAAGGCATCATAGAATCATAGAATGGTAGGGTATCGCTTCAGTTTCACTTCATATCCTTACAGTGTTATATCTCACAGAACTTAATACTTGGGTTTGTCTTAAGAAATATTCTGAAGTAGGGTTCCCCACCCTACTGTGACCTTGCTGTGTTGTTTTACAAAGTGAGGTTCTGAAGCACAGTGCCCCCAAATAACCAAGGTATTTGCTGCAGTGTATGTTCTATACATTTTGCATCAAGCTTTTTAATACTGTATTTGCTCAGAATGAGCGGAGTTTGCCTCCACAGGTACTAGTGCATTTACAGGATCCAGCTGTGTTTCCTGATAAAAGTGATGTGCAGTGTTTCTATAGCAATGTTTTGAGTGAGGAGGGAAGATGTACAAGTGTTAGGGAAGCAGTTACCCAGCTCATAAAATGTGTGCCCTTTGGAAACAGTCTGCTTCACGTCTTTAGTTAAAAATGGCAATAACTCTCCATTGTTGGACCAATAATGGTGAACTTTAAGCTGCTGACTGAGATGTGTTGGACAAGTTGCAGAATGGCACCAAGCAGAAAAATGTGAGGATTTCTGGAACAAATGAAAGTAGGAGATCTCTTGTTCAAGTGTGTATTTGGAACTGCCTTGAGCCTGTGATGTAAGCCTCTAAACATGCATTATCTACGCTACTTAGTAAATGGAATAGTGTCCTATATTTCTTCCTGCATTACTGGGGCATTCTTTCTAGGTTTCATTGTTCAGATCCTCAAATCACAGGGCTGGCTTATTTAGCAAGATATTTATATTTTTCTAAATAGCTGCTGGAACTTTCTGGTTTCCCACTTTCCAAGATTTTAAGGGAGAAAGATATTTTCAGGCCGTTTTCTGGAAGCTTGCATTTAAAGAGCAAAACTAAAATGAACTGTTTCTCTCAGCCCCATTACTCTGTCAATCAAAAAGCTGATGTCTTTGTGTGCTCCTCTGCTTCTAGCCATGGGGATTTGAAGTTAAAGATCGAATACTAAGTTGAAAGTGTTGTGGATTTCTTAATTCTTCCCATGCAGAAAACCTGGCTGAATCAGCATGGCTTGCCTTAAGACATGTTACTTTCCTTTTTTGCAAGGCAATATTTGCATGTCTCCCTGACAAAGGATAAGTCTAAGAAGAGCTAATAATTTTGAGAGCTGTCTGCAGTATTTAGCTGTAATTACCATCTTACTTTGAACAATACACATGAAAAGGGAGAGGTTCTCATGAGACCTGGGTCTGCCTTTGGACCTGCTGAAAGTATCCAAGTTTCATCTATGTATTGACATTGAAGTATTAAAAACTGTTTGAAAGACAGTCCTAGTCTTGCTGGTCTTTCATTGCATTTTACATTGAATGCAATACATAAATGACAGGATCAATTAATATTCTTAAACATAGAAAGGCAAAGCTGGGCCTTTTCTCCCCACTCTCCTAAGCCATGCTCAAATTGAAAATAGTGAGGTGTTGCCACTTCAGCAGGTGATAGCAAATCAGCAGCTCTCTAAAATGTGTTTGGATGCCTATTGATCATCCAGCTGAACTGCAGGTGCAATTTATTTTCTTGCAGATCAACAAATTCAGCAAGAAAGAAGCTGGTTAGATGAGCATTTGGAAACAAATGGGATGGGGGGAGAGGCAGAAGAACCACGGAATTCCTCTAACCTGATAAACCGGTTCCCACTTTTTTAAAGAGAAACTTGTTCTGCAGCCTCTTCTTCACCAAGTGCTAACAGAAAGTTTTCTTGGCTTGCTTGCCAGCTGTCACACCTTCCTTTTGGATAAATGGTTTTTTGGGATATTTTTTAAATGCACCTCTGAACCTTCAGAATGCAGAAAAAAGCCTGAAAATGCAGGGTTTGGATTTGCCTTTTAAGTCTCGTGGCTGCTCTTCCAGCTTTAGATTACTTGGTGACTGCTGCACCTCAATACAATGGAGTGTGTTTGGGAATATTTGCTGGGTCCAAGTTCTGAAGTTTTGGAGCAGGTGTTTGGCAAACCTTTGGCAAGTGCTGCTGAGCAGGCTGTTCTCTCCACAACAAATACTCAGGGTGTAGTTTCACAAGGTTTGGCTTCAGCAGTGAAGCCAGCTTCTTTCTTGCCCCTGCACTGTACTTTGCCATCTTTTTGTTGTGTCAGTAAAACTCTTTGTGAAGCTGTGCTGTAAACAGGATCACTGAAATGAGCAGGTAGGGTGGGAACTTCTAAGCTGCCTTGCTGTCCAAGCTCACGTCCCATGAAACTACACCCTGGTTGTATTTTCATGAGCCAACATGTTTGCTGGTGATACCAGCTTAAGGTATTTCTGCCCCCGCATTGTGTTCTCGAGCTGCAGTTGTGTTAAGACTTCTTAGTGGCACTTTTTGCTTAGGTAAGTGCTGCTACATGGACTTCCCTTACCTGCATTCTGCCAATACAAAAGTTTCTGAGGCTGACTGTTAAACTGGAGCAGGGCACTGTTCTGAGTTAACCAGCTCTGGTTCAGAGTGGTTCTGTCTGATGGACAGCATGGCAGATGAGCTAGTTTTTCTGAGGGCAATCAGAGAACCAAGGTGTGGAGAAGCCGTGTGGGTGAAAGGAGAAAAATGTTTTAAGACAGGTTGGCCACACAGCAGTTTGTATTGTGAAACTGGGGCCTTGGTTTAGTATCAGCAGTGAGAGGTGAGACTTCCTGACAGACACAGGGTTGTCTGGGCAGGTAACTCCTGCTCTTAGAGGAGGGATGAGTGTATTGTGTTCATGTAGTCTTCTGCAGGGTTTCTACTGTATGTCAGCATCAAATAGCTCCATGTTTCCATGATCTGCTTAGATGAGCATTGGTTAAATTATGTTTGATACTTAATATTGGAATATCATCAGCCTTTGTTGTGGGGAAGTAAGGATGTGCCAGTGCTTCCTGTAGCTAGGGGCTGTTACAGCATGGATTATTTTTTTAATAGATAAAATACCCTGTTTTCTATCAGAAATTCAGAATCCTGGTTGTAATTCTGTTGTTGATGGTATAAAGTAAATTGTTTTTCCCTTTACAAGACATCTGTACTACCCAGCTCCTACTACATTATTATTGAAACACTTGTATCTGGTCTCTCAAAGAAAGAAAACAGAAAGCAGAAACAGTTCCTCTGTTATGTATATAATATATATATGTATATGAGCAGAGAATTAGGTGAAGAAATTTGTCTAAAGCTGCATATTCTTTTCTTTGCAAGCATAAAAGTGTGGTAGTCTTGGTTAGCTGGGAGATCTTTTAGAATGAGAAGTGCTGATATTCTTTAGAAGTTAATAACTTGGCCAGTGATTTGAGGGTGAGCCTGAGCAGACTTTTTATGGTAACGAATGCTGCTGCTTGTTCTGGTGGAGTTAAAGTCTTACCAAGTCTGGGTGCATTAGCGTATATAGAAAAATAAATGTTACTAGGACCTCTCCAGAAGAGCCTGAAATGCCTATGTCCAGACAGTGTGATATTGTGCAGTGTTTGAAAACTACCACTAGCACATTGGGACGTTCACACAGCTGTGATACTGTATCTGAGTACTCAATTTTCTCTTGAAATTGTACTTACAGCTTTTTTAAAAGCAATTGGAAGGCTGTAAAACACAGGATAGAAGCTTTTTAATACCAAGCTAGCTGATTACATGATCCTCAAAGGCTTTGAACTTCTTTCATCTAATGATGTAAGTAGCAGCTGAAAAAGTCGCTGGAAGTGTGTTAATGAAGTATTGTCAGAGTTTTCCAAAATGGCTGAGGAATAATAAATGAGGAATAAATCACTTGTATCATTTTGACAGTAAGTACACATGCAGTCCTTTGACCAATTCTTACATGATAGCGTGGAAGCAGCTTAGAAAACTCTGTGTGGATACTCTGGATTGTCTGCGAATCTCCACTGGTTTCCACTTCCTCTGGTGGCATTTTATCTGGTTCTTGTCACAGCTTCTGAAAGAGTTGCATGGGTCTGCTTGCATCTGTGTGTTGGTTCACTTGAAATATGCTTTCTTTCCCCACCCCAGTTATATGCAGAAGGTCTTGGGTAGCTGAGTGTTGCCA
The DNA here is from genome assembly GCF_028858725.1 of Colius striatus. Classification (NCBI taxonomy): domain Eukaryota; kingdom Metazoa; phylum Chordata; class Aves; order Coliiformes; family Coliidae; genus Colius; species Colius striatus. The sequence goes on from NC_084772.1 coordinate 4,164,980, forward strand.
AACAAGGGCAACATCTCTGTCAACATGTTGCGGCACTTCTTTGCTGAACAGTTAGGTTTAAGAGTGACGCATAGATGCTGGAATTGATACTGCCAGCAAAGCAGTGCTGTGGCCAAAACTGAAAAATGCTGATTAGAGATAACTTTATTCTTTTAGCAATATAATGTCAGCCTTATTTTGTCTTGTAATTTCTATTAAAACTGGAACTTTGTCTCTTAACTACACAGTAATTCTTCCTCACATTTTCTTTAGTCATCTCCCGTCTTCTCTGCCAAAGCTTTTTTCCCCTTCCTGATATTTGTTTAATTTGTTAGCTATTGATATTCTGAAAGGCAACTTCACATGTGTGTCCTAAGAAGGTACTGAATCAGAAGTAACGTTTGTTTTACAAACAATTTCTTAGTGGTTTGCTCTGGTAAGTCTATGTTGATGTTCTTTAAACCGTTCACAGCTTACTCCAGTATACTTCTGTACAAAAGCATCTGTTCTTGCTTTGTTTATGAACAGCTGCTTTCTTAATATGTCCCTCATTCATTAATTCCACAGGCTGTGAAGGTAGATGTGGGTTATAAAAATTATGCAAAAGGTATTAGGAATTGAAATTAAATTACTTACCACTTGTGATATGTGACAAACAGAAAAACCCAACCTTGCAACTTCTCCCAAACTTCCATTTAAAAATCTTTTAGTGTTTCTTTTCTTCTGCTACCGTTCTCTGTAGAATGGCAGTGGGCAGAGAGGCAAAAAGTGTTGAGAAACTGATATTGGATTAGCACTAAAATACTGGAGAGAAACTTAATTTTAAGATTAAGAAACAATTGATTTCTCTTTCACAATAACTTGGCTCCTGTGATCATTTTGTACACTTGCTAGCTTAAAAGAAAAGGTGCTATTACAAGAGCTCTAGGACAGCCTCTGGGTTGTGTTACCACTCTTCCTGAGTTGAAGTCAAAAAGTAATTAGTGGTATTTCCATTCTGTGACTTTAGAGACATTTAGGTATGTGCTTTAATGTTGTAATGAGTTGTGCAGATGTTGACAGTGAAACAGAACATCTTTACAGAAGTTTTGACATTAATTTCTTGATAAGTCATTCAGTTGCAGTGAATTGCTGTAAGAGTAAAGTAGAGCTGAAGTATGCAACTTGGAAAATAAAAGTGCAAAAACTGCTGTGAAGGTTTTACTTTGTAGGTAGATCTTAATGTGTACCTGAAAGTTAGTTTAGGAGTCCTTTGCAGCTGGACACTGCGAAGAGAGACACAAAACAGCGTATGACACATGAAACCTCCTGAATGAGATAACTATTGGATTGGAAATGGAGAACTGGAAAATTCACAGTAGTCCCCAGAACATGACTATTACAGTTTTAGGGGTTGGTTGATTGGTTGCTCCAATGTATTAGCCAATGTTATTTCATACAGTGGAATTAAACTGTTACAGGATGAACTTTAGCTTATTGTAAAACATGTGAAATGACACCATGGAAATATGAAGTGCAGGAGAAGAAAGCTGCTGGTGAGACACAGGAAAAGATCTTAGATGCTGAGAATTGATCACTGGAAGCTGTGTGACTTACTTCATATTCCAAACAACTCAAATCAAGTCTTTCCAGTCATGAACTCACTTTGGAAACAAGAAGCCACCTGAAAGTGGCTGAAAGTGGCCACAACTCAGTGTCACTGTTGATGTTGTGTGTTGGACAGGTCTGAATCCCTTGGAAGGCCAAGTGTAAAATTCTGCTCTTACTCAGTTATGAACTGCTAAAATCATACAGACATTAATTTCTCTCATTTTTCCTTTTATCAAACATAATCAGTTCTTAATGCATGGAGTTCCTGCCCTAATCTATGACTTCAAAATTTCAGAGATTGAAGGTGAACTGACTTAGGGCTCTACTTCCACTTCTCCTTTACATTTTTGTGGAAACATGTTGAACAAGAAAGGGAAAACACAGTTTCTGAAGCAGAATAGAGGCAGTTTATAGAAGTTTGACTTGCTGATATTGGTAAGGGTTTGAATAAGGATTACTTGGATCTTTATATAAGCAAAGGTGCTTTATATGTCTATGTCTGTGGTATTCTTAGAGTATAAGTTTAAAGGAGAGAGCAATATGAGAGAATCTTGAAGGAAGTTGAATTATGGATAAGAGATATGTCTTCTTTTTATATCTCCTCTGCTTTCCCTGGATATTACTACAAAAACAACCTAAAGCCCAACTCAATAGGGGGGGGAAAAAAAGCTTTAATTTTGCAGGTATTAGCTATTTTCTTACAACTCATTAAGCTTGCACTACAAACAATGAGGTAGTGTTGAGTAAATAGAGCAGTACCATGCATTACAGTCAATAGAGCCAGTGCTAAAGATCACATTGCTAATGAAAGTTTGTCCTTGAAAGGGAGGGAAGTGGGAGTGGGGGAGGTATAGAACACTGCGAGAGAACTCATGCTTCAATCGAGACTGTAAGAAATATTGCAGTCATGGCGTTAATTAAAACCTGAGAGTTGGGAAAGTATGTTCAACCTTGTCTTTGGGGCTGTAATGACTTATTCTGTGAGTTGAGCTGATAGCAAGCAGTCTACGAGAAGTGTGAGGCACCATTGTAATCCTGCTTGAAATGTAGGTAAAAGGTGGACAGAGTATAGATTTTTTTTTCCCTCATTTACTAATATCCAGAGTTTCCTTATGCTTAAAGAAACTCATGAATAATCTGCTCTAACAAATGCAAAGGTCTCCTGCAAGATATGCACCTTTATTTTGCATTATTTTGTTGTTTTTGATAGCCAGTGGCCTCTCTCATACAGATTAATTTAAAGACTAAAACTTATTTATCTCAGGAAGTGTTTCCTTATTTAGCAGTTTCCTGATGCATAATGTAATAGTAAAGCAAGTCCAGAAACTGTGACATCCTTATGTTTCTGGACTAGGGTGCTTTATCTTACACAAGGCTAACTTCAAGTAGCTTATTTGTGGAGTACTCCATGTATTTCAACACTCTCTTATTAAAACAGATTGTGCTTTTGAAGATAAAAGCTTGTGACCTGATTGCTGTGACATTTAGATGGCCTGAGCCTGGTCTTATTTTTTGTGCTTAATGCATTACCTGAATTAGATCCTGTAGATACCATAGCTGGAAAGCATGCAAATATTCCGGTGTTGCAGACTTCCATCTAAGAAATAATTAATCAAAAATGGTCATAAAGTGCTCAAGTGGTATGGCTTGGTCAGATCTTTGTCTTGGCAGAGAGTTAGATTTTTGCATTCTTTGCTAGGAAGAATTAAAACTTTCAGTTAGCTGTTGTTTGCTTTGTCACACAAAGACCCAGGCCCAGTTAAAATGAGCTAGACAGAAACAATGTGGAAGTTTCATCCTTAAGGCAGTCCATCAGAGCCCTGAGTCACAATGATCTGTTTTCTGTGCTCTACAAGCTGTCACTGGACAGACAAAGCATGGCAACTGTTGCTCCATTTCTGTATTTCATATTTTACCTTTTACTAAACAGACCTACTTCTAATGCAGAATATTAGCTGTGGACTACCTTTACATAAACCTAAAGGTTTGAGTCTCCCTTTGTCTTTCTGAAGGAATGTGATGAATCTGAAAGGACTTTGCTGTGTTTTTTTAATGGAAAGGTGTGATGAATTGAAAGAGTACCTTCCATTGTTCTCCCTTCAGCTCTTGCAGTCATTACAAGAGGAGAAATCTAAATAGGAGAAATCAAACTGTTGATACTGGGTTTGAACACTTCCAGTGAGTGGACCTGGGCTGTCTGTCATCTCCTGCAAGTTTTTCCTGCAAAGAAATAAAACCAAGGGGCGATTTCTTCTTCATGTTTGTGTCTGAATAGTATCTAAATACAGCCCTTTTTTTTCTGTTTTGCTAGAAGGGGGTAAAAAAAGTTAGTGACAGCCTGTGGCTGCTCTGCTTGCACTGTTTCCCTTTTTTTTCCATACAGCACTTTCAGTACAAGGTCACCACGTGTCCATTATCAGCCATGTGGAATAGCAGCTAACAGATGAACAAAGGCAAGGGCTTACTATAGGATTCTCAGTTTAAAAAGTTACCTAGCACAATAAAGGGTTATCATACTTGTAAATACTGCTGAAATGTAGTCTGTGCAGCTCCCAGTGGTATTGACATGCTTTGAATTCCTCCATTGCATGGATAAGGCTGACATTATCACCAGGGTTTGAAGAGTGAAGGAGCAGAAAACTGCCCATGGAGAGTATTGTAAATATGTGCAAAACTCTCCTGGGTGTAGGGTCTGAGGCACAAAGTCTGAGTGAAAATATTTCCCTGAGTTGAAATGTCATGGGGGGGGGTGGGGGGTGTCCAAACCCACAGCTTGCTACTCTTGAGATTTCTCATGCAGTATTGGAGCCTTTCACTCTTTCAGGGCACTGGATGTTGGTTTTTCAGTGGTCCTCCCATCTTGTTTATGTTCTGGTGGCAGAAAAGTTCTATTAATTAACTTTGGCTACAACTCACCTTTTGATTTCTTCCCCTTACCTCCTACCACAGGCAACACATCCTTCCCCAAACACACACATCTCCCACATGTATACACTATGGTGGTATTGATGTAGTGACCTCAGTGTAGCTGCAGAACAGGAAAGACAGTGTCATAGAATAATAAAATGGTAGGGGTTGGAAGGGACCTTTAGAGATAATCCAGTCCAACCCCCCTGCAGAAGCAGGTCCACCTAGATCAGGTTGCAAGAAAACAGAGACTTGCACAGTAGGGTTGAAAGGTACCTCTAGATGTCATCTAGCCTAATCCCTGAAGGCAGGGTCAGCCAGAGAGGGCTGCCAAGGACCATGTCCTGTTCAGTCTTGAGTATCTCCAAGGATGTAGTGTCTCTGGGTGGCCTGTTTCAGTGTTCAGGCAGTGGAGCGTTCCTTTCAGGACCTGCATCTACAACAGTATATTTGGGTTTGGGTGTCCTCTGGCAGTACATTGTAGAAGACTTTCTGCAACATCAAGCTTTGAGGCAAGAACTGCAATATCTTTATGTGTTGAAGCATAGCTTGGGGTAGAGAATCTACAGATAGACATTTTTAGAGGCTGCTGTCTGTTTTGCATGCTTCTCTTAACAATGACTTGTCTTATTTCAGGTATATGCTGTGTGCTCCAGGTAGAGAATGACCCACAGCAAAGGCCCAAAAGCTCTGCTGGAGTGATTTACAGTAATGTCTAATAAGTGATGAGTTACCTTTTTTTTTTTTTTTTTAACACAAGTAAAACAGTATCTCAAAGACTCATAGAACTGTTTTGGTTGGAAAAGCCCTTGTGCTGCCAAGCCACTGCTAACCCATGACCCTCAGCACCTCAGCTCCATGGCTTTGCAATAGCTCCAGGGATGGGGATTCCCCCACCTCCCTGGGCAGCCTGGCACAGGGGCTGACAACCTTCTCAGGGAAAAAAGGTCTTCCTTATCTCCAGTCTAAACCTCCCCTGGGGCAACTTGAGTTCCTCTTATCCTGTCACTATTACTTGGGAAAAGAGACCAACCCCCACCTCACTACACCCTACTTTCAAGTAGTTGTAGAGTGTGTTAAAGTCTCCCCCTCAGCCTCCTTAGTCATAAGCACATGTGATGTTTGTTGCAAAGTGGTGGTATATATGGTGTTAATCTGCAAAGTATGTGGTCTCATTGCTAGGAAAGCTGCAATTGCAGAAGCCTTGACATCTCTTTTTTAATTGACAATCAACATATGGCAGAGTGTGAGAGTATGCGTGAGAGTGAGCTCTGGTATTTCTGGATTGAAAAAGCAGCACTTTATGTGGTTGCTGCTTAAGTTGTGTCTACAGCATAAATCACTGTTATATATGTGCATGTGTAGAGATCTTATAGTATTACTGATTTATTTTAGTAAATTCAATTTGATAATCTCTCTGGTAGACTATGAGCTGTAGCTCTCAAACATCAGTATGCTAATAAAACATAACAAATTTCAGGACTTAAAATGTGGAGAAATACAGTGACTAGAAATTTAGAAATAATATTATAACTAGAAGGTCTGAATTTAGACATGCAAACATATGTTAGATCTTCCTGCCTCTCGTGGTTTCTGTACTGCCTTCTGCCTTTTTTCATAGTGATTCCTTACTGGAGGAGGTCTCTTACACAGGTAAAATAATTTTCAAGAGAGATCTGAAATAGATCTTTATCTTCTGCTTCACATGTAGGTGTGTGCTGGTCAGAGTGCAGATTTATTCTTGATTTCTTAAAAGAATATGGAAAAAACCCACATGTAGCTAATTTTCTGGGTTTCTGCAAGAGAGATCCAAGCAGTTCATATTTATGTGCCTCAGCTAAAACTTCTTATGTCTCAGTGTATTTTACAAATCTGTTCAGTGCATTTTCCCTTTCTCTAGGACAGTCACATATTAGTAATAAGAGTTCTCTAAGCTCAAGGGCATATTTTTGAATATATGAGCCCAGGTGAGCTGAAATAACCTTTCCTCTTTAAGTTTTTCCTGAAGGCTTTCCTTTTAATAATGACCAGAAGTTGTCACTCCTGAATAAGGGTGGGGTTTTTAATGCAAAAGACTGATCTAGAATGCTAAGCCTGTTCAAATCATTGTGACATTTTACTCCAAATCAGGTATCTTGTATTTGTCTCATGTCTTAATTTCTTGCTAGATCAGATGGAACTTGTCCTCCCAGTAAGTCTAAAGATGGCATAGAAGTCAAAAGGAGCACTTTTTGATATGCTAATTTGCCACAAGCTCAACCACGTGTTCATAGGTAATCCTCAACTTGTTATCTCTGGGCAGTTTAGGAACATGCCGCTTGATACCACTGATGAGACCAGGTCCCCACACCATAAGGAGGTATTGATGAAGCTCTCTTCCTCCTCCTGCTTTGGAACAGATGCACATCTACTTTGTGTAGTGTGTAAGCTTCTTCCTGGATTTTTATGTTAGACTTTAGCATAACATTCCAGGCCTGGTTGAACTGTGAAGGTGACTTCAACTTCGAAGCTGTGTGAAAAATTGTGTCTTGTCTGATGCTGTTAACTGTGATGGGTCAGCAGGGCTGAAAGAAGCAAAGCAGAGAAACTGTGCATTGCTAAAGGAAAGGATCCTATTTTGAAGGCACAGTAGGAGATGCTGGAGGTCTGATGAGTGACAAGTAGACAAACTTTCTGTTGTTTCTCAGAGGTAAATTAAAGAGAGAATTCCCCAGAGTATCTTGGTATCTTAGAAATGGTTCAGCTGAGGGCATAGATGCGTTCTGCAACTGAATTATCTCAGTATTTCATTATCATGCCAGGCACAGATACAGTGCAGATGCAGTGGCCTTTCTCAAGGATAAGAGCTATTTTTAGGTAGGGAAATGGGAATATCCAAATAGCCAGAGGTTTATTTTAGTGCTTCGTGCATCATAACTACAGAAAGAACCTAATGAGGAATCTTCTCGTTTCTCTAAGATCCGCAGCTTCGTTCAGTTATAATTAAGGCAATGTGAAGGGGGCTGTGTCATCTCAGCCACTTGGGATTCATTTGCAGAAAACACAGCAGCTTGTGCTGGCATCCATCCAGCTTTGCTGCTGGCGAAACATGTCTCTCTCTCTTTGTGCTCTCAGCTACAAGACCAAAAGCCTGTTTAGCCAGTTTTTCAAACTGGTGCTCACCCCTCTGTCCTTCCCTCTCAGCACCTTTTCTTGAAGAACTGTTTTAGGTTTCATGGAGGTAAATGTACAGAGCAGCTTGTTTGATTCTCCCTCTTCTCTCTGCTCAGTTTTTAATCTGTGTACTGAATTATTGAACATATTCCTTTAAATGTGGAATGATTCATCAAAGCTCTAGTAGCAAGGCTGATCTGGTGGAATAATAAAGGGTGGAGGGTGATGCCAGAACACTGTGGTGGTTGCAGTGGAAATGAGGGCTGGTTGCAAGATGCAAACAGTGGTAATTAACACTCTGTGTAGCTCTCCCTATGAAATGAGTAGATTAACTGGGAAGACACAGGGTGTGTGAGCTTAGTGGAGGAGATCTTAAGGTGGGGCAGCTTTTGCATGCTGAAGTGGGGGAGTGCTATGGAGGGCAGCAGGAAGATGAGTGACGGGGGAAGTAGCTGAGAGAGGTTTTTATTAGCAGAGAGAAGGAGAAGTGGATGGAATTTACGAAATGACAGAGTTGCAGACAGGTTTTTCGACATGTGAGACAGAAACAAGTAATGTAAATCTGGCACTGGTCTTAACTTGTCCTTAGCTTGCTATGTTTGGGTGTACGCTGCTTTGAGGTGGTTTTTGGAGATGCTGGCTGAAATTCATGGTGCAAAAAAGGAGGCTGAAGATGGCTTTTCTGCAGGGATGCTGAATTGCCCAACTTCTGTTTCAGCCTGACTTTGTAAACACATCTGCACTGGTTGCTTTAACTCCTCTTAGTACATGTGAATAGGTTGTATCTGGTGCCTGAAAGATGGTAGGGGTCCGGTGTAATCTTAGTAATGAGAGCTGGTTCACAGCTGTGCTTTTCATACTAAACCTTTCCAGAATTTGGAGACATCCCACATAGAGGAAAGAAACCAGTTCATGCTCATCTCAAATATCTGTCATTCTTCCATGGCAGTGTTATGCTTGCTATTTTTCCCCCATGATCTTCTTGCCATTAACACTCTGCTACCCCATTCTTCTCCTCAGTTAGCCCATGCCATAGCTAAGCTGTTTCGGGTAGGAAGGATTGCTTATGTCTCCTGACTGTTCTTCCCACACTCCTTTTGTCCCCTTCTGAATCAGTACACCCCAAAGTCTGAAAAAGGCTTGTTTTAAAATAGAAGCTTCTAAATAAGCACTCAGCAAGGCCTGCCAATCTGTGGCACTTTAAGCTGTTGGCCTCTAGTGTAAGAAAAGTAGAGAATTGTTTTGACAGGTCAATTGTCCCATTCTAAAGGAGTTTGCAAAGTTGATTGTTATCACTGACATCTAATAAATATGGAGTAAAAATACTTAGGCTCAGTTAATAAAAACAAATACTGCCTCTCGTGCCTTCTTTAAACCTCAGTACACTTGGAGTATTGGGCTTATCTGTATCCTTATGCAATGTTTCACTCTTCTTCATGTCTTTCCAACAGAAGCTTCTGAAAATAGCTGTGTGATGTATCTCTGTCTTTCCAGTTGTACCTTGTGGCAAACACCATCTGAAAAAAGGTGTGATTATTTTGCTTAACACTCTTGAAACAGTCTTTTTACCACTTATACTGTTTGGCCTGAGCACTTGTCAAAACCTTTTTCTCCTTTTGCTTTCTAGCCTGCTGAAGCATTTCTGAACCACAGTTCTGTTTTATTTGTAAAGCGGGAGGCTGCATACATTGCTGCTTCCCTTGTATTGTGCATGTTGGATTTCTTGTATCTGGTCAAAATAGCTCCCTAATTTCACCTTTATACAGGCTCTTGTGAATCTTCAGAAGGACAGAGTACAAAGTTGAAGGTTTGGGGAGTGTTTTATTACTGTTCATCAATAAGACTCTGCTTCCTTTTGGCAAGAATCCTCATACACCTTCTGGAGGCTAATACCTATCACCATTTCCAATCCCTTTTTACAAATATTTGCTTTTTACTGTGCCCAGAAGTTAAACCAGAAAGTAACAAGGTGCTGCATTTAATAAGAAGGCAGTTCTCCTCCCGTCTGCTGTTGTGGTGGGAGTATTTGTTGTTGGTCTCAGACTGTGGCAGTCCCCAGAAATGCAGTTCTGAAGTGGTTCCTTTTGAGTCCTCTGGAATTTTTTTCTTCCTGATGTTTACATATCAGATGAGGTATTTTGAGCACTCTCAGATATCAGTTTTCTGAGTTTAAATCATCCTTAAACAATGACCTGCTTTATAGCCTCAGGTTCTTTGACTTCAGCCTGTGGTAGGAACACAACCTGAACTGGCAGTGTGGAGGAAACTGGCTGTCTGAGTGTGTGAGAGTTTGTGGTGGGTGGGTGGGTGGTTGGGGTTTTTTTGGGGGAGGGGGATGGGGGTGGATTGTTTGGTTTTTTGATAGTGTGAGAAGAGGTGAATTGTAAAAAGGGTGGGATTTGCGAAGTCTTATTTCACCCTTCTTATAGTTTCAGATATGTTCTGTTTGATACTAAATAACTTCATTTTCTAACTATGTTTGTGTATATATTATCTACAAATTAAGCAACTAACACAAGATGGTGATATGTCTCTCCTTACCCAACTCTGCCCCTCTATTCTTTGTCTTGGTATGTAGTAGCCACTCCTGCAGCATTTCTGAGCTCAAAAGGGTGATGGAACACTGGTTAGCTCTCCAAGCCTAGAAAAGGGCCTGAATTGGATTTGAGCAGTTATTTTGAAGTAAAGCCAGGGTAATCATGTCTTTTCTGGTATTAAATCATGTTCAATACATGATACCTTATGGAGCCTTACCTTTGGGACATGGATGCTGCAGCACTTGTTCGCACAGTGAATACTGGGATACTGTGTAGATGGGGGATCAGATCACAACCATAATGTGTTTTTGTTGGGTTTTCTTTTCCTGAGCAGAGACTGTAACTATGTAAAGTGTCACATGTGTTGATGATCAAACAAAACATCCCTCATTTCTCCTCATATACAGGATAAAAGATAGCATGAAGATACTGCCTGAGTTTCAGGTCAACTTGTAATTTGCTTTTGGGGGTGGTTGTTTTGGAATTGTAAGCTATGGCTGAGAGCAGTGGGTGGCTACTGCCTCATGATGTTAATTATTGCTTCGTTGGTGCTGTGATGCTTTCCTGGGAGGGAGCAGCATCAAGAGGGAAGCTCAGAATAATTATATTTGTCCCCTTGAAAGCTGGCTAACAAGCTACCATTTACTGATTTGGTACATGTAGGTACCATAATACCAGTTGCCTATTATGAGCAAAGAATTTAACACTGGTATGGAGTAATAAAAGACTAGAAACTGTTGTATAAGGATGGAAAATAGCATTAAACAAGGAGCCCTTTGCTCTCAAGAATTAATCTCTTGGGGGTTTTCCATCCTACAGGTAGGCAACAATTTTCTTTTACTAGTGTTTGTAACGCTGTATGTCTACCAAAAACCTTCATTTGGATCTGACTTGATTATAATTTCACTGTAGAAGGTATTAATCCACAATTTGTTTGGCTTTTCTTAGCATGAGACTTCTGAAACATTAGTAAACCCTGATGGGTAACTCATTTCCTTCTGAAGTTCAAATTAAATTAAGGATATAACTGAAAGGTGCCTTGGGTGAAGAAGGGCTATTGCAAAATCAGTATGGTGATTGATCTCAAAAGGGTTTTTTCTTTCAAGTATTTCATAGCTCTTATGACAGTTCAGTTTTTGCACATTACCATTATAATACCATCACCTTTCATATGAACTCATAATGATCCTAATGGTTCTTTTTACCATGCTGCTGATGTTCTTATTTTGTGTTTCACAAATGCAGGTAGCTGGTTTGCCTGCCTTTACCAGGAGCCCATGACTGTTCTCCATCACCTTTCTTTCAACAGCTATTGCAAAATGCTGAATTGTTTTTATCATTTTAATAATTAAAAAAAAAAGAGTTGTAATAAGTACAGGTGCTTGCTTTACAGAGTTATCTGTACCAGTCAATCCAATGGCATTTATCACTTTATCTTTCAGTTCAGTCAGCTGGTATCCAGTGATTTGAAAGTACTTGGAAGGAGCTCTTACACACTCTGCAGCGATGGCCAGTTACTCATTCGACAAGTCCTCCACCCAGAAACATCTAAGAAGGTATGAGATCAGAACTGACACGGGAGAGCAGGACAGTGCTTTAAGGGCATTAAGGGTAAAACAGCTTCTGTGAGCCTGAGAGAGATGAGCTACACAGTTCAGCCTTGGGAACTATAGTGTCCCAAGGCTATTTAAGGCGATCCCTTCCCTGTCTCAATCCTGAGCAGCAGAGTCGTTCTTGGCACTTGCTCTTGGAAGTCAAGTCAGTACTTGAGGACTCACAGATGAGTGTAATGAAGAGGGAAATGAGGAAAGACAGGAACAATGCAAGTATTTTGAATTCTGTTGTGTCAAGAAATGGAAGCAGAAGTACAAGTCTAACCTCAGCAGGGGTGATGGAGAACTATTGCTTTGTTTAGGCTTGAGTCAAACCACAGGTTCTGTGCAGGGCTGTGGGTTTCTACCAAGATCTGAAATTTGGTTTGAGCCATGTGCCAGTGTCCTGTAGAGAGTAAACACATAGGCAGTGACTTGCCCTGGAGAATGGCAGTGGTTCCCCAGTCTGCATTTATTCAGTGGGAAATTGTGCTACAGCTTATTTGCTGCTCCCACTCGAGGCATCGGTTTCCACCCCAAGTTCCTGCAAGTGTTTAGAGCAGGCTGTGTTGTACAGGGAGAAGAACTTTGCCTTTGTGCAGGCTAGTGCACTGAGTTAGCCTGCCTGGCAGGGTGTGCAGGAGCCTCACAGGAATGGGAGCTGCTGACATGGGTGGAGTTGACTGATCAGTTGTATTTTTTTTCTCTATATAAGGGTATTGGCTCGTGCTGAGCTTCTACAAATACTCATTTGACATTTGTGTTATATAAAAACATGACATTGTGACTTTTTAATGAAAAGTACATGTTTATGGAGGGGTGAAGCAAGTAAGGAAACAGGAATGATATTTAACATTCAACCATGACAGTCCTTTTATTGTGGGTAATTCTTTGTACTTCTCTCTTGATCCAATGCACCAAAATAAAATAAACACTGTAACGCTGTGGAAGAAATAGTTATCCATATCAGATCAGGGAATGGATCTGATCAGCTGTTGAATCTCTTAATACATCATTTCTTTCTCTTTTCTCTTCTTTTTCTTCTCCTGCAATACTTTTTAATTTGCACAAGTTTCTTTCTCTCTGCACACTTGCTGTTTGTAAGCCTCAGGCCTTACCCTTTGCTATTCCTTCCAGTCTTAGAAGCATTATCTTGTGGCTTTTCTTAGTTCTTTATTTGCAAAGGTGGGTGCTGTTTGACCAGACCAAAACCCAAAATTTATGTAGTAGAACAGTTGAGAGAGAGAAAGCAGTGAATTCCACCAGAATTATTTGGTTTATTTCTTGAAAAAATAAGCTAATGTCTGAGTGAAGGGCTGCTGAAGTGCTTGTTTCATGACATTATGTAATGAAAGTTCATTGCAGCAGCAAGGAATAAACATCTTTAAGGTGCTGGAAGATAATTTGTACACTGTAGCTGTATTTATTTAACTTTGTTATCACATTTTGGTACAATATTGCTTTTCACTGTAGCCACAAAAGAGAAAATGCAGTATTCTAAATGGGAGTATTTATAAATCAGCAAAACCTACATATCTCTGTTTTATTTCTTTTGTTCTCTAGCTGATTTGCACAGGTCTGGCCTCTTGGAAGGTATTTGGGTTTGCTCGTCTAGAGATCTAATTCTGTAAGGCTGTGGAGTTTGAACTGTGTTACAAAGGAACCGAACTGTTCTATCATAGACAAGCTGATGGCACGTTAACTATGTGATTTTGTGAGGCTGCCTCATTCAGTCCAAAAATGTTAGTTGGAATTTAAAGGACTGGTGTGTACAAAACCAACTTTTTTGCCTTCCTTGTAGAACTTCCTACTGTCAGACTGCTTCTATTCCTTTTATGATCTGCGCAAGGAGTTTCACGCTTGCTACCCTAGTTCAGCCGCCGTGAAGGACCAGACTATCAAGACCATGGCAGAATGTATCCTTGTGCTGCAGCTTTTACACCAGAAGCAATTATGCTTCTTAAGTTTTATCTCTGATCACTCCATGTTTCAGTTTAACTTGTACTTTCAGAACTCTCAGGTGAAATGGAAGGAATGTTTGCTTAAGTGTCTACTGGGGAGAGTGGCTCTGCTTGTAACTTTTATTCCAATTTGAGTCTAATACTGAGTTCTAAACCATATTTAGTAAATGCACCGAAGAAAAACATCACTTACATTGATACCTGATCTTAAAGGAAACCCTTAGCTGTCAGTGGACCTTTCCTGCACCAACTGGCCTGCAGGCTGCTACTGTTTGCAGATGGCAATAGTTCTGTTGTGTGACCCTGACTGAACAGAGTTTCAAACAACAAAAAAATCCACAAGCACCCAAAAAACCCCAACACCCTACATCTAAATTTGAGGAGGATTGTTGTGGCCCATCTGAATGTGGTTAAAGTTCAGTTATGTGTGAAGTGGTAAGAACTTGTTCAGCTTTTGTTTTGTTTTTTAAACTGTTAACACTGGAATGATGTAAGCTATCAATGGCTTTCAGACTGTTGACCGTTAAAGTGAATATTAACCAGATTATGAGCAGGGTAACATGTCTAATGGTCATGTGTCCCCGCTCAGACCAGTGAATTTGATTACCAGATTTGTGTTAATATCAGGAAAGCCTTATGACTTATTTACAAATGATTGTGCAAGTCTGTATTTTCTATAATAACCTGTTCAGACCTAGGCCTAGCAACAGATGAAACAGAGGAGGACTTTGGCGTGTGGCAAGTGAAAACCATGGTGGCTATCATCTTCAGCATGCTCTCTGAAAGTTGTAGTAAGTGAACTATTGATACAGAATGCTGAAATATTTCTTTTCTGCAAGAACTGGCAGTCATACTGTCATTCTGAAGTAATCTCTGACCCTGGTTATATTTAAACTTCTCGTTTTGTTGCAGATCACGTGTTTACTGAGCCTGAAACTGTGAAATACAAGTACGAGACAGGTCCCTGGTAAGTGCCCTGTCATGGTTGTTTACAATCAAGGATGACTCTTGTCAGCAGCTTGGAAAGCTTATGAATATTTCCCCCCAGTCACTGTGAAAGGAGTCTGGTTCCTGAGAAGAGTAACAGCATATTCAGTAGTCTCCTGTAGACAGACTGTAGCTAGTGTGTTGAATGCTGTACTTTAGTCTGGCTCTTTAAAGTCTCTGCCAGTAAGCGCTCTTTGTTCTCTAGCTTCTGTTTTCCGTGGCAGTGAGGCTGACTTATCTTAGTCAGTGGTGAAGAAATATTTGTGAACTTTCCCTAAGTCAACAGGGGTACTGACTAGTGCACCCTAGATGCAGCTGAGCTGTGTGAAGAGTGGTCTCATGCTGTATTGCACATCGAATTTAGAGAGCAAAGAAACAGAACGGGTCTTTGTTTTCCAGTACACAGCAGTAACTTGAGAATGAAACATTTTAAGCTTATGCAATATGTGTTCATATTTAGGACTGCCTTGTAAACATCTATGTTGGATTGTTAGATCTTTCAAATAAAATGAGTCCAGTTCCTTGTTACTTCACTCTGAGACAGTCTTCCTGTATTTTTTTAAGGAGCTGCAGTGTGGTGACAACATAATACATCTTAGGTGTTGTGTATCTGTAAAAGGATTATCCCAGTTACCTCTCCTTTCTTTATTGAAATGAGTAATGGAATTAGAAGAGTCTCAACAGAAAATATAATTTACAAGTTAAATTAGTTGCAAACTGAAATTTGTAAGGTAATGGGACACCTAGATTAAAGCTTACTTTGACTTCTTTTTCCTCTATGTTTTTTTCTTCTGTGCAGTAGTAAATCTGAAACAGTGGACAGTGAGACAGTGATACGTGCCAGAGGTTTGCCATGGCAGTCTTCAGACCAAGATATTGCTCGATTTTTCAAAGGACTCAACATTGCTAAGTAAGATGATGAGAATTTCTCTTGCTTTGTCATTTTATCTGTCATAGCAAGCTCTTCTAATAGCTAAAACACGTTCCCCTACACATCCCACTGGAGTCCACATTACTGCTCTCTTATCCCACCCCATGGTTGTGACTGGAGTCCACGTTGCTGCTCTCTTATCCCACCCCATGGTTGTGATGAATGAACAGATTTGTGAGCCTTAAGTGGGCAGAAGTGTGTGAAGAATTAAAAAAGACTCAAGAATTGAAAACCAGCATACTTCCATTTCTTGCTGGTAGCTGAAGGGAGAAACTCCTACTGCATTGAGCAAGGCAGAGTCCAAGATATAATAGGAGCTTTAATTTTGTGTCAACTCTTCCAATATTCTGCTATACCTCTTAAACAGGCCAGATTCAGAAGCCTCCAAAATGATGTTTGGAAGAAGTTTTCACTTGATTGATGTGTGTACACTGTATATGTATGTGTGGCTATATTGAATTGAGCATACCTGTCACTTCAGTATATATCCTGCATTATCACCACAGAGAAAATGTCTTTTATTTAAAGGTGTGAGGAATTGAAAATCAGCATCTCTGAGTTGATAGGAAGGGATTGCAAGTTTGTATCTGCATGGAAGCTGAGAAAGGGGTAAACAGCACGAGATCCACGGTCTCACTGAAGTAGATTCTGCAGTATAATTAACAGTGGAAATGAAATTAAGTTGTGATAGTAGCAATTTCTTTTTCCATCTGTAAACTCTGTGTTAAAGTCTGATTTCTCTACTATTCTTACATAATTATTTATTAAATGTATTAAAGTTTGTATTTGTTGGCTTTACCTTCTAGGGGTGGCGTGGCTCTCTGTCTGAATGCTCAAGGAAGACGGAATGGGGAGGCGTTAGTTCGGTTTGTCAATTCTGAACAGAGAGATCTCGCACTGGAGAGACATAAGCATCACATGGGTAGCAGATACATTGAGGTAAAAAGCAGTGACTTGAAACAAATCATTGGGGAGCAACCTGAATGTTTTAGGTTACAGCCTTAAACAAGAGCAAACTTCACTTGTGTTTTGCACAAAGTAACAAAATACACTTCTCAGGTGTGTTAGAGTGGGTGGGTGTGTTTTGGTGTTGTGTTGTAGATTTCATGTGTTTGGGGTTTCTTTTTCTCTTTCAGGTTTACAAAGCAACTGGGGAGGAATTCTTAAAAATTGCAGGAGGTAGGTGATGCTGGAGTCCAGTGATAACTTACTGAAGCTCAAAGGAGTGCTGCTCTAATTCTGATTTACTTTTTTGTTGTCTGAGGACAAAAATGAGCAATGAAGTAGCTTTTCTTGTTTTGCTGTTCAAGAATACTTGAGCCTGTCAAGCTCTGGTTTCATGTGGTTGAAACTGAGCTATGAGCATTTGGGCTGTGATGTTCACAGACAGGTCTTGCTGTTTGAGTGGCAGTGAGATGGGAATCGGGTCTCCTCTGTGATATGAGGAAATGGCCTCAGGTTGGGCCAGGGGAAGTTTGGATTAGACATTACAAAGAACTTTCTCCCTGAGAGGGCTGTTAGACACTGTCTCAGGCTGCTCAGGGAGATGGGGCATTCCCCATCCTCGGAGATGTTGAAAAGATGTGTAGCTGAGGTGTTCAGGGCCATGGGATAGTTTAGTGATGGGCCTGGCAGTGTGATGTTAGTGGCTGGACACCATCTTAAAGGTGCCTTCCAACTGTTACAATTCGATGAGCCTTTGCAGTGGGAGCATCTGTGTACCTTGTATAAGTTCACACTAATCTCATCTTTGTTCCAATTTCATTAAGATATTAAATACCTCTGGCACTTAAAAATAGATTGCTATGAGTTAGTAGTGTCTCAGGTCTCCTGTGGGTTTGTTGCTAGTTGCTTAACCTCCTATATTGCTCCTCAGTGCTTTGCTGCTCCTGTGTCCTATGGAATTGCCTGACCAGTTTTTACTTGACTATATGTTGTCTTTCTGCCAGGCACCTCCAATGAAGTGGCCCAGTTCTTATCTAAGGAGAATCAAGTTATCATCCGGATGAGAGGCCTTCCATTCACTGCTACTCAGGAGGATGTCTTGGGGTTCTTGGGGCCAGAGTGTCCAGTCACAGGAGGGAAGGAGGGACTTCTCTTTGTCAAGTACCCAGATGGCAGGCCCACAGGAGATGCATTTGTGTTATTTTCCTGTGAAGAATATGCACAGAATGCACTTAAAAAGCACAAAGAAATACTTGGAAAGCGTTACATTGAACTCTTCAGGAGCACAGCAGCAGAAGTCCAACAGGTTGTAACTATTGGCTGTGAGATTCAATGGTTAAACATTTCTTGCAACACCTGTGTGCAAATGTATCATAGACAACCACTAAAGTCTACTGTATTAAAGATGTCAGATTCTAGAAAGGGCAACATGTGTTTTCTGCTTGGCATGGAACGCTGCATAGCATTGTTTTTTGGGTCTTTTCACTGGCACTGTTTTGTTGGGTGGATCCCTTTCTTCTACTTCTTCAAGGTCAACTGAGATCACAAAAATAATGATAGAAATGTGCTAGATAGGTAGCATTGTATTAATGGTTCTCAAAAATATGACATTGTCTTTTAAATTCTGATCTCTGTGTGCAGGATTTCTAACATTTAAAGCAAGATCTAGTGTCTGTTTGGTTGGAAACTAAGAATTACCAGGATTTGTGTCGATTTTTGGTGAAAGAAAGTGAAACATTTGTTTTCCTAAGAGAATACATTTCACTTTTCCCCTTCACCAGTTACTATTTCCACCTTCTTAAACTGCTACAATAATTTTATTTAGGCACCAGCAACCTGAGCCCATGAAAAACATCACATAATGCATTTTTCTGCCTGACACAGAGTATTTCTAGACTGGTATTGCCAAGGGGAGCCATTATGAGATAGGATCTGGCCTTTGTATAACCTCTGGCTATAAAAACTTAATACAGTTACTGTTTTGATCTATGTGCTGTGAGAAGCCTTCTATAGAGGGGATGGGGCGAGGGAAAGAAAATCCACACTGGTAGACCTGCCGTTTACCCTTAGTACAGTGACACAGAGGTTAGAACAGCCTGACTTGTGTGTTGTGAAGACTTAAGTGAAACAGCATGGTGAGATTTTTCTCTTCCCCACCTCCTCAGAGAAAAGAATGAGGGTAAATCCTCTGTGGAACAAAAGCACTTTCACACTGAGCAAGTCAGGGAGACCTGGATAAAACTCTACTAATCTGTCTTTACTTCTTCCTCTATGATGACTGTCTAGTGTGACACTCTGGTTTCTTTCTACTTGAGCAAGAAATGGTTTTTATTTTTAGGGGGTAATTACAGGCTGCTTACTTGAGTGTTAAGAAACAAAGACAGCTCTCATCTGCTTAGTGTTAACAGAAAGTAATTGAAATATGCTGTCCACAAACAGGAGCAGATTTCTGCCCTGACAGTTGCTACAAGTAGATCCTTGAAAAAAGGCTTCTGCCAAGACAAACTCTATAGGCTGAATCATTGACAAAACTAAAGCTTTGTAATCTCATTTTTGGTACTCTTTTCAATGGAATGCATTTATTTCTGATAATCATGGCTAAATGTGGTTTGGTTTTTTTTCAGCAGTAGGCCTCAACAGCAAGTTATATTCCCTTTGTCATTTGGGAATGGAGTCAAGAGAAAATAGAACTTTGAGGTCAAGATCTCCTATAGTTCTTATCCTTTTTCTTTTTTCCCTGCCTCCTAGAAACCCTGTACTGGGAGATGAGCCCTCAGGCTGGAAAGACTAAACCAGCAGATATGATGAATGAATTAGAGATTTTATTTGTACTTATTAGCTATTTTAGATCTCAGTTCTTTTAAAATGACTGGTTTAATTTACCCTGCTTTAAGTAAGAACTGTATGTGACAATATTGGTTTAGTAGCACAAGTGTGTTTTTCAGATGCTCCTTTCTGAGATGTTCTGAGGTGAAGTGTAATCTGCTTTTACCTTTTTCATGATGAGATTAGAAAGGTCTGTTGGCAGCACGTAGAAAATTAAATCTGTTAGACTTCCCCTCTCCTGAGTTTGAAACTGTCAAATGCCCAACAGGAAACCATCTGCAGTAGTTTGGTTTAAGAAGGTTTCTCTGCTCTGTTAGAGGTGGATTTATGTGAACAATGTGAAGTAGGTTTGTGAGAATCGATTTGTGCTCAGACAGCTGATGTGTCAATCTCTACTGATGTGCTTTTTTTCTGCCAACAGGTACTTAATCGATACATGTCAACACCTCTTATTCCCACTCTGCCAGCTCCCCTGATCCCTGTCATACCTCCCACGTACACCATTGCCACGGGCAGCATCCGTGACTGTGTGCGGCTCCGAGGCCTCCCCTACACCGCGGGCATTGACGACATCCTGGAGTTCATGGGAGACGCCACGGCCGACATCAAGCCCCATGGAGTTCACATGGTCCTTAATCAACAGGTAACAGCATTTTGCATGGGAGGGGCTGACTGCCCAGGGACTGAACAGGATTAGAACTTGGGATAGCTTACCTGCTCTTGGCTGTGCTTTAGATCGCCTCTCATCTTGAGGAAAATACTATGTTCTGATTGTCTTGTCCTCGTTTCTCTGCCCCTTTTACACACACACTCACTTTTCTTTCTCTATATGGATGCATGAGACTGGGGGAGATGAAGCTTGTTCTTCTATTCATAGCTTTACCCTGGAGGCTACCTGAACTAGTCCCTTCAGTTTCATTCATTCAAGTGCTGGAAATACATGAGACAAATGTCTCATCTTAGATAGCACAGCTGCTCTGGCAGCTTCAGGGATTCTGCTCAATGTTGTCTGAAAAGTATTTGTGAAAAAAATATGTTTTCCTAATTTCAAACTTGTTTAGAGACTTCTCAGGCCATAAAGGGAGTTGTTAATTTAAAACTGTATTTTAATATATATTTGAATGATGTAATCATAGGGATGGTTTTTCCCTGTTGCCTTCTGTGACTAATAGTTTATTTTAAACACAAATATTGAAGAAATATAAAGAAAACAAACGAGAGCAAACTACTGTATTTGTTTTGTTTGTTTGTTGTGGGATGTTCTTTTGTTTTCTGTTAAGAAGGTTTTTATATTTTACACCTGCAACAATGTCTGTCAGGTTGCAGAAAATCTGACCTGAAAATCCATTTCTAATGTAGCTGTGGGCTTGACTAAAGCATGTCTGGAGCTTTATACTGTTGAACCTTTACCTAAATAGTAGCTACTAGGAAAGTAAAGAGAGCCTCTTTCTAGAGATTCTCAGCAAAAGAATTAGAGACAGTTAACAAACTGCATCAGGGAAATTTCCAGGTGGATGAAAAGGGAAAAAAAACAATCACAAAGAGAAATTGCTTAAGCACTCCAAGAGATTCTCAGAGTTGCTGTGGATTTTACACTCCTAAAGATGCTCAGATTTCAAGTGGAGAAGACTGTGAGTGACCTGATGAAAGTTAGCCTTGCCTTGAACAGCGTTGGGATTAGAGGCCTCCAGAGACTGTTTCCATGCTAAATTATTTCTGCAGAAGATAAAATTGTTGTGTTAACTGGGTGCTGGTTGTCTTTCTGCTCCTACAAATAACTGTTATTAGTCTTTGATGCTAGATGAGGAAGAACAATACAGGCTTTCAGTATTCATCTTGGTAATTCCTGCATGTCTTGTGCTCTGGGTGTTTTAAGAACAGATTGATTTATGACTATTTCCCTCCTTCCCTTAGGGACGACCATCAGGTGATGCTTTTATCCAAATGAAATCTGCTGACAAAGCCTTTATGGTCGCTCAAAAATGTCACAAAAAAATGATGAAGGACCGTTATGTGGAAGTATTCCAGTGTTCAGGAGAGGAGATGAACTTTGTTTTAATGGGTGGCACTTTAAATCGTAGTGGCTTATCCCCACCGCCATGTAAGTTACCATGTAAGTCTCCAATTCTTCTGCTCTCTGCTGCTAAAGGCTGATATGTGGTAGGTGCTGAAGCTTTGTGGCCTTTCACCTTTTGACTTGGGTTTTGCCATGATCAATAATCATCCATCTGTATACAGGCTGAGATTGGAATTGTTCCCTTTGGGCAATAATGGGACTGATCAGAGGCATTTTTATTGTGTTTTCGGTGGTGAGTAGAGGGCAGCAAGGCCTTGCCAGTGAAATCGTTGCATACTTTGCTTTTTATGGGTGTACTGTTCTTCTGAGCTCTGCAGTAGACTTGCCTGTAGTGAAACCTACTTGGAATTAGAGGGATTTTTAAAAGGGGAGAAAATCTATATTCTAGCTGCCGATGAGTGCTCTTGCTGTCTTGCCTTAGAGCATTGAGAAGGTACTCTTTGGGCTTCTTTGGGAAGGAAAACACCCACTGAGATGATACACTAACAGACCAGAGTGGTGAAGTCAGACGGATTTCTATACTTCTATTCAAGATTACAGTGAACATTATTGTGGAACTGTAATGGGGCTTTACTGTACCATTGTTGTCAGTCTCACTACCGAGTCCCTGAGCAGATACCAATGTGTATTTGCAAAGTAGTGAAAAGCTGCCAAATATAGTATTTAGAAACAGTTGGACTGCACACCAAGCCAAGCTTTGTTTCTATACAAATCAGCTATTTGTTCATCAGAATGCATCAGATGAGTGATCTAGTGAGGTTTCCTTTTACATTTGCCATGTCTTAAAAGTACTGCCTGAAGATGCAGAGGGCTTTTACATGAAGGAAGCAGCTGTGGATGCCCCTGTGTAGCTAATATTATGATACTTTCATCCCACAGAGTACAACTTCTGTTAGAAAGAACAGAGGGTGTGTTGGTGTGCACGCCTGCTTTCTCTATGCACATGGCTTTATGCTTTCTTTGAATAACTCTGAAATTCCCTACTTTCCATTTGCATATGGACAAGGCTGCTCAGCTCTAGGAGCTGTGAACTCTTAGGAATTGCTCATTTCAAATGCCCCAGCAGTCATTCATGGCCGTGTAGCCGGGGTCTCTGGGGTAGAGGCTGCAGAGCATTCTTTGCCCAAGTGTTTGTTAATCGTGTCTGAATAGCATTAACCACGTTGGGATGGATAATTCCTTTCACATAGCAGAGATCTCTCTTCTGATTGGTTTTTGTTGCTGTGTCTTGGTTTGCTTTTAGGTCTTTCTCCACCAGCTTATGCTGCTTTCCAGACAGCAGCTGTGATTCCAGCAGAGGCAGCTCTTTACCAGCCCCAGGCCCTCCTGCCAGCCACCAGAACTCCCCAGGCCTCCGCTGCTGCTCCTCCAACTGTTACCTACTACCCAGCTCAGGCTGCTCAGCTTTACATGAATTACACTGCTTACTATCCCAGGTAACTCCTAGACTTAGCTGCTTCCCTTGACATTTCATCTCGGTGAACGTGACCAAGCTTGTGTTTCTGATGTAGGTAATCCTGGCAACTTGATACTCATCAGCAGAGGCAGTAGCCATGTTAACTCTGTGGCCTTGTTGGTCTAATATTTAACAGTGTGTTTGGCACTGAGGCAATGTCATCAAGGCAGTTCTATTTCCTGGCCAAACACCAAGCTGTGTCAATACATGCCTCTACCCTCATGCCTTAGTTTGTTCTTGTACTTACGGTGCAGGTTCTGTACAGAAAGACTCATCGTAGGTGTGTACTAGGTTTGATTCCTTATATCAGTGAGACCAAAGAACACTTTCCATGTGTGAGCAAAGCAGATCTCCACCTTATCCCTTCCCACAGATGATGTCAAACGTGGCTCACTGAAGTCCATGGGGAAAGAGCTTGTTCATTGATAGTTCCCAGGCTTGTGACACTTACTAGCCTGAGTTTCTGGTGAATTACTAGATGGGCCCTGGCAAGAGATGCTACTTTATTCACTGACTTGTGGCTCAGAAGTATCAGATTTTGGCCCTTGCCTGCTTATCATACTATCATCCTCCTCCCACCCCCCCTTTTCATCTTCATGGGTTTATTAACAATCTTAGAACAAGTCATCTGGGGCATTTTTCTCCTCTCCTATGAAATAACAAGCTTTATCTTCAGCTACGTGTGACAACTCTTTACCTTTCTCTCCCATCTCTAAAGATACATGATCAAATGCTGAAGAGAAATGAAAAAGCCTGCATAAAGCAGTCCACACCAGGGCTGCTTGGTTTTCTGTGGGTTTGGGATTTAAGCTTTCAGCTTAATCTTCTCCTATTTCAAGTTTTAAAACCAGTTATTGGTTGTCATAACAATGTTACCCCTCTCTCTCTTTCAGTCCTCCAGTGTCCCCTACCACGGTGGGGTACATTGCAGCTCCTCCAGGAGCTGTAGCTGCCACTGCCACCCACACTCCGATTCTACCCCAGCCTGGAGCATTAGTCCGTATGCAGGGTTTGCCATATAACACAGGAATGAAGGAGATACTCAGTTTCTTCCAGGGGTACCAGGTCAGTATGTAGTCCCTCTCCTTGATGTTGTATTTGGACCTCTGAGTAATAATGAGTGGGGATCAAACTGAGTGGGTGCTTTTGGAAATTCCTGAACAACAAGTGTGGAAGCTCAATGTTGTATTTAAGTGCATTTAACTGGCAGACTAAAGCATAATGGGCAATTTGCCTTATTTCTTATGTAATAAACACACCCTAATTTTAAAGCAGTGATTTAGTGTCTAGGGTTAGGGTTTGAGTTTGAAGAGGGAGAAAGCACAAAGCCCCAAGTCTGAGCGGGGCTGCGAAGGAGCTGCCAGAGGAAGATGTGACGGCTGCCAAATGCTTCCAGTCATGGCTACTTTTTGGTGGGAGCCCTAGGTAGGGTTGGTGTTTTACCTGTAAGAGTTAAGTGTTAAAGTCTGCTAGGAGCAAATTTCTAGTACAAAAGAAGGTGACCTAGGCATGGTGACTTGCTTGCCGAAGGAGAGAGGTGCCTCTGTCAGACACTCCTTCAAGGACTAACTATTTTGGTTACAGACAGGAACATTTTCCATTAAAACAGCATTACATTGCAACCTAAAAGTAAACTGTTCTCCAGACCATTTTGTACTGATAGCACACACTCTACGTGCTGTAGGTAACTTCAGTCAGTGTGTACTGATTCAATGGTCTGTCAGTGAGCAAACTCAGGGAAAGTCATCTTCTGGAGGAACAACAACCAAAAAAAGCACCACGTACAAATGTTCCAGCAGCACTGATTGAAATTCATGGAATGGGTCTTTCTATGTCTTTGCCTTTCACCTCAGAGGATGTTGTACCTATATCCATGTTTTGTCATCACGTTTGCTAAAAGGAAAGATGATTGAACAGGGTATGTTCTGATGACTAACTTCTGTGGATAACAGTGCTTGGGTAAATACCAAATCTGCCCTTCTGGTACTACACAGAAGCCCTGACTTAAAATCCTCTTGGTGGATCTCACACCATTACTGAGTGGTATATGTGAAAAGAAGACAGTTTTTGCATGTAGGTTGGGTAACAGTGATATTGCTAAAGGATAAAGTGCAGATGGTTTCTTTGTAATGCATAGCAGCAGTTAATATGAAACGGGCATGGTATGGAGGGTTTTCTCTTCTTTGAGATTCTCAAAGGACAATGGGCTTTAACTCATAGAGCCAGATGTCTGCTATGTAAATAAACACAGACTGAGAACAGATGCTCAAATGTGTATCTTCCAGGTTTTGAGTATTTGGGAGATACTGTGCTCTACCTGTTGTGGTTTCTTTTCAAGTGTCACATTTATGTCTGAAAGTAGTTTTGCATACCTGGTTCTTCAGTGGAAAAATGTGAAGGTTATCTTAAAGTGTGATGAACTTTAACAAACATTAAGAAGAACCTAAGTGGTGTTGTATTTTAGGGCTTTTTCTTCCAGCAGATATTTCCAGAGTTGAAACTGCATTCAACTGTTTGTGACTTCCATGATTTCCAAGCAGACAGTGTTGTCCAAGCAGACAACTATTGCTTAGCCATTGATATTTTACCTTTTTTCAACTGACTGGGATTTTTGAATGGATGGTGTATTGAAACCTTAAGTAGAAAAGTCCATTTGTAAATTAAAACTCAGATAGTAGTGAAAGTGCACCATTAAAACCTGGGACCTGGATCTGTCTGTGCAGGGAACAGGTCCATGAGAATGTCTAGTAGCTCTGACTTCCACTAAGTCTTCAGCTTGGTGAGTCTGGACTTTGGGCCAGGTGTTGACTTTGCCCTTTCCCTTGTTTCTGCATTTGGAGAGCCGTTCATAGTGTTTGTACTGCACAAGTAAACGTTTTAAATGAGAAATTTTGCCACAAGGTGAGAACTACGTTCTGCTGCAACCTCCTGTCATCATCAGTTACTGTTATTAAACTGGTCACCTCTTTGATTTCTTTAGAAGATGTTGTCCAAATGAGATTGGGTTCAGTGTCTTATAAAGGAGCCAAAGAACTATTTTGAATCGTTCTTGGGATCCCACGTGTGGTAATGATAGTTTTATACTCGCTCATTCCTTCAGGGGTAAGAAGAGGTGGTGACTGACTGTACTGGGACAATATTATGTCTCTGGAGCAATAACTAATCTTTTTTTTTTCTTTTTTCCCTTCCCTTTCCTCTCACTTTTTTTTTCCCCATTTTCTGCTGCTGCCCAAGGATTTATTGCACGATGCTTCTGCTCGTTCATAAAGTGAGGCCCTAATAATCATCAGTATTTTGGGCATGGTTTTAATCTCTGTATAACTAATTGATGTTGGCGTTCAATGGGCTTCAATGTTGGTATTCTGGGAACCAGATTGGAGATGCTGAGATTGAAGGGTGATTTGGGTTTTTTTGTCTTTGTATGTCCTTGTGTGAAAGGAACAGGTTTTAAGTTCTAGTTCTTGCTTTATTCTCTTCTTTTTCCTTCAGTCTTCACGGGCTCTGTATATTGCATGTATGCATTTGTTGCTACTTAAGTCAAAGCACCTTTTCATACCAGACCTGCCTCCTAAGAGATAGACTTTGCTTATCATGGGCTTCAACAAGCTGGTCTCAACATCAGTACATGCTTCTAGTAACACATAATATTAAAACCTGCAGGTCAGCATTTGAATATCATTTTATCAGCACTAGCCTTGTTTAGGGGGTCAGCAGCTTGACTTGTAGTTCTGCTTTCTTGTCTTTTTGTTAAAAATTCCTTTCAGCTTGCATGTGTTGAATGTATCTGGCACTAAATCTTGAAAAATGTGTGAAGTAGTTCAATAGTAAATCCTGGAGATAGTAATGTTTCCCCCTTGCCTTTCTGTATAGTATTGCAGTGTACTGTCATCTTCAGAAGAGCTAGTACTAGTTCTCTGGTCCACGTTAAACTGCTCTTTAGTTGTACTCTAATGCAACAAACTTATTGATTTCACTCCAGTCACATATTGAATACGCAGCTAGAGGACACTTTAAAAAGCAATCACCACACAGCAAACCCCCCTGCACAGCCAGGGACAATGGGATGACAGCAATTGCTCTGACAGCTTCTAAAGCATCACTGCTCAGCAGGTGCCGATCCATGGGCTTCACCTTGAAGTAAGGAATCTGTGGAGGTTTAGAGCAAACTTGTAACTTGAGAAATATGTGATTGTAAGAGATCTTTTTTAGAATTAAGAAAAATGAATCACATTTCAGATCCCATGGAGAAGAGTCTGAGAAATGGTGCAAGAATAGTAACCACATGCAGCAGACCTTTCAGTGTTACTTCAGGCTATCACTCTCCACTCTTTCTTATGAGACTGCAGGTTTATCACTAATGCTGACAGAGTTGGTGTTCTGCCAGGAAGTATTATGGTTATGTATAAGTAGATGCAGTTTAACTGGGGCCATGGTCTTAGCTGACCAAAAGCTAGATCACAACTGTGGTCTTAGCTTGGATGCTGCATGCATTGAGTAGTAGTTGCCCAGTTTCCTGGAGGTTGGCATGAATGTAAAGTGAATTCATGTCTGCCTGCACAAACTGTGTCGATTAGGTCTTAGAAGACTGGCTATTTGAAGACCCAAGACTTAGGGGCCCCAGTCACCATCTGAGCTTTATTTAAAGCCTCCTGAAAAAGGAGGCTTTAAATTTTTGCTGAAAAAGGCTAGGATAGAAATGTAGGGACTTATTTTTATGTAAGACAAGCTTAAAATAAATACTCTTCTTGAAAAACATCTATTGGGCTTAAGTGCCTTTTTATCTGTAGCTAAAAAGAGCTTTTGCAGTAAGTTACTCCTCCAAGTCCTCAAACCCAGAATTCAATGCTTGTTGTCAGGGGGAAGGAGAGTGGCTTGTGCTTAAAACAGTACAGAAGGAAATGAAGAGAGGTAGATGGCTAAATTCCAAGGGCATTAACAACATTTCTCCCTTGCATCAGGACAGCAGGCTTCATTGTTACTGACTTTTTAGGGATTAGTTCTTTCCCCTCTGAAATGTGTGCTTGAATAAAGAAGTGTTCTCTATTTCCTCTGCCTTCCTTTTGAAATCTGATGCTCTGTGGTCCGAGAGGGATACCCCACCACCTCGTGTGCCAGTTCCAGGCATAGCACCTTCTGGCTAGGGGAAGGAAAGGAGGATGTGGTAGAGGAAGGATTCCCACTTACTGGCAATTTGAAGTCATCTGGTGATGTAGACACTTCTATACTCACTGCCATGCTCTCAGAATAGAGTATGCTGTTTGTTTTGCTTCATTCCTAAATTTACCTTCCACCTGGAGATATTGCATGTGTGGGAAAAGCACTTGTGAGACTGGGACGAGTAAATTAGTGGGTACTGTTTCTGTCTGTTGCTTTCCATGCTCGAAGCAAGAGACTGAGGTAGCAGCATCTTCAGAGTGTGTTTTTGGGAACAGGCTTGACATACTTCCCTGTTCCACAAAACATTCATGTGGTTTCTGTTCCACAGATCATTCAAGGGGGTTGCTGATGCTTTTATCAGCACTCTTAAGCTACAATTGATACACTTAAGTAGCAAAGCTAGTTTAGGGTGTTTCTCCTGACTCTTGTGCTGTTTCTGTTCTAGACTTACTGTATCCAGACTTCTTTCTGAAGTCTGAGAGCTGGATTTCTTCTCTTTGGGAACTGTTCTGTGATAGAGTTTATCAGTAGTTTAGGCTAGAATAGGAGCTGCAATCCTGAAGTGCCCATTTTGCCTATAATATTTGCTTTCATTCCCTCTTGGTTTGGGTTTTTTTCCCCACGTGGGGCATGTCTAAATATACTTTTCAATTTTAAGTTTGTGTTTAGCAATGGATTTTTTTTTCCCCCTAGATTGCTTCACACATGTTGTTTTTAGACTGATCTTTTAATGTCCACTGTAGGAACTGCAAAGCTGAAATGGAAATCAATATCTTGCTGATTAGTGACCTGGTTAAATCTGTGCACAGTCTGTGAGGGCACAAGAACAGTTCCATGTTTCTAAAAGAAATAAAGTAGCTTGAAGAGGAAAAAAAAGAAACACATGCAAGGAGAGAGTGTAGTTTACTACCTCTTTATTAACCAGTCTGTCTCCAATTCCTGTCATGTTAAAAAGCTTTACAGTATGGTAAGCAGAGCAGATGGTCTGTCTGGGAGATGCTACCATACTGGTCAGAAATGGTCATCTCATTTAGGAGGAGTTAGTGTCATGTAATAGATACCTGTGTCTTTTATTATATGGTCTATTCCAGTGTTATTTAATATAAATGAGTTGAAATATCTCTGCCACTTTTCATGTTAATACCTAGAAGATATTGACCTTAGACTTGTAAAGTGTAAGGAAACAATGTGTGCTTCGGGAAATGTCATTTTGCCATCATTAACAGACGTATCTCAAGCTGTTAACGGTTTGGAACATGGGGAATAGGAAGCACCACTCTTCACTGTTCAGTGTAATCTCTCTTCCAATTAGCTGCAGCTCTTCATTGAGCTCTTCATTCTCTGCCATCTTCTTTACTAGATTGTCAGACTTCTTGATGTGTGCTTCAAGGGTAAAGGAGAAAGTGCTTTGTTGTCTGAATTTGTCATTCTTCATCAGCCATTCTAGGAAATAGGTGCCCCCTAATCATTATCCAAGATTGCATGACAGTATCCAGTTTAATAAGATGATATCAAGGAAAACTTTGATAGAGCTTGTATGTCATAGGTTAAGTAATGGCTTAAAAAGCAAGATTTGCTACTTGGCCATTCCAGTAGACCACTGCATCTGAATACTACCCTTGACATACTGAGAGTAAGTGGAAGCCCCTGGATTTAACTTAAATTTAAGGGGAACTACTGCAGTACTTGGTAACTTTTTACTGGTGTGTAAAGGGTAGATATTTCAAGATACAACATGAAGTTTCACATAGTCTTGGTATTGTCATGTTGAAGTGGTTGGATATTTTTGTTGTTCTGGGTTGCAGACAGTCAGAAGTGTCCATGACCAGGCAACTTAGGGTAGTTTCCAATTGACTTCCCCCACTTTATTGCCTGGCTTGGTTTGCAGCACTGCTCTTTGAAATCTATAAAATTTAAGAATTTCCTGTTCTACAACTTCTGTTTTGATTAACTACAGTCTCTTCCCTATCTTATCTGTCTTTCTTGTGATTAGAAGTTACTTTTATTGCTATTTTGGTTTTTCTTTTCCTTTCTTTCTCTTTTCTTTAGCTCTAAGGTCTGACAACTTTGCCATGTCTGTGCAGGGCACTTTTCCCACTTTCATGTTTTCCACATTGTTTATGGATTTCAAGTGTAACCTTTTAAACACTGTCCCTCACCAGAGACCACAGATCTTTACCTACTGTACATCTACTGATAATCTAAAGTATGTACTATCTTGAGACATTCCTTCCAAAGAGTAAACTTTAATGCCTTGTAGATTGGTTTCAAGGGCAGGTCTGGGAGCTGATAAATCTCATATTTGCACGGTCTGGTAGCCCTAGCAGAGACTATCTAGAAAATACTTCTTATATTTGTCTTTTACTTAATGGCATGGGTCTAGATGTGAAGGTGGCTAGAATTCAGTAGTAAAAATTCTGGGAGGTTCTTTCCTCTTATGGTCTCTGGGCTCTTGGTTATTGTTCTCTGTGGAAGGTGTATACTTGTGATGGTTGGTTATTTTTCTTTTCAACTTCACTCTGGATGGATACAGTGTGTCCTGGGTGCCCAAACAATAATACCTTTTTCTCCCAAAGCTGGCAGGAGACTTTTTGTGTTACAGGAATGTCCAAGGAAGGCAGCATAGTATGTCTGCACTGTGTGCATCTGGCAGTCCCCTAAAATGTGAGTGCAAAACAGCCATTTTGAGAGGGGCTGGAAACTCTCCTTGCCACTGAAAGGATATTCTGTAACTTGAGTTGTGCTGAACACTTTGCCTTTTGGATTATAAAGGCCACTCCAGTGCCAGAATGCCCAATCCCTTTCCATAAGACAGATACAAAACAACATTTCATGTTGCACAAGATGTGTTTTCTGAAGGTGGGTTTGTGCCAGCCCTCCAGCAGTATGCACCATCACTGTTCAGATCCAGGATCTCAAGTATTTCTTAGGTCTGATCCACATGTGGGGTTTTTTGGTTCAATTTATTGTTAATGACTGCAGTGTACAGTCACTTTACTTCAGTATTATTGTACTGTAGGTCTACTTTGATGCAGCTACACTGTATAGTTTATTTCTTTTTGCTATATGGAAATATGCTGTACTAGTGTAAGTGCTGTTTTGTCTTTGAAGTGCATTCCTGCTGGGACATATGTTGTTGACTATACTGGTGTAGTTTATATAATGCAAGTATTATATGCAGCTAAAGTGTTTATCACTCTACCTTGGAGAATCTGCAGTTGATTTCCATGGCTGCCTCAGTATGCAAGCTGGGCGATGCTCATCTGTCCCAGTGAGAGTCATTTCTGGAAGCATGATTATGTAAACTCGAGAGTTTTGTTGCCTGGTGCTGCCGTCTCATGAGTAGAAGGAAAAAAGGAGCATTCCATGGTCTGAATTATTTCCCTTTCCTTGATAAGGAACAGTTTAAATTCACAGTGTAGAATGTTCCCCACGTGCATTTACTTTAAATCTATTTCTACAGCCAGTAACTCAATTGATGTGTTTTTTTTAATCTTGCATAAAAACAGTATCACTGTCTCCTGCCAGTTATTATAGCTGATGCTCTTGATTATGGTTGCAAATGATCGTCTGTGTGGCTTGCTGTACCAGAACTGTTCCTTCTCTTGCTGATTATCATATATCACACTTGTACTGTAGTATGCACCTGATGACTACAATGGCCTTATTCAGCTGAGCGATCAAGCAAGGAGTGTGTTACAAGCACCGAAAGAGTGGGTCTGTTTGTAACTCTTTGTAACTTCACAAAAGGTAAGATGCGACTGGCAGAGCCTGGCTCTGCAGTGGTGAATGGGAAGGGAGCAAAGGGCTTGGTGATCAAGAGATTATTTTTTTTTGCTTGTGGCTTTTCCCCCCTCCTTAGCCTGTGTTGGGATCCTTGCTTTAAGCTTTCTGCGTTTGTCCTGTTGAAAAATCAGCTGGCTGAGGAAACAGGGCAGTTGTGATTTGTAGCTGACGGGATGGCAGTGGTGGAGGTAGTGCTGTTGCCTGGTGTTGCTCAGATGGCCTGTTAAACTTCCAGAGGGTGTTGTTAGTGCTCATTTCTCATGTGAAGCTTTCAGTCCAATATTTTATTTCTAGCATAATGGAAGATGATTTTTGTCCTTGGTATGGCTACAAAGCACACACAAACGTGTGCCAACCCCCCTGAGCTTTGGCTTTCTCTTTCCTGTATCATATAGCTGTCCTGTATCATTTCTCTCTCTCTTGATCTCTCTAATGCAATGTGAGCTAGTAGATTTTTCTTTCTGGGACAGGTTTCTTTGGTGTAGTGGCTTCCTAATGCAACTAACTAAATTTGCTAATGGTACACTTGCCTGGCACTAACACTTAACTGTTGAGTCTTGTTGTGACCTCTGATGAGTTTGTGATGCCCAGGACTATTTTACTCCATTCAGAATGCTACTAATTGGTCACTACATAGAGGGTTCTACTATGCATGAGTTGGAAACAGTCTTTGGCTAGAAAATAATTGAAGGAATAGCTCATCCTGAATTCCAAGCAGTCCAAAATAGTATCATACAAATACCACTCTCTTTAGAACAAAACATCCAGAAAAGTACTTGTATAGATTTGAATTTAAGAATGTGTACATAAAGAAAATCTATTTCTATCTATAAATCTATATCAATTAGAACCTAAGACAAGTGTGTCTGAAAACTAAACTGAATTAATTGTCTTGCAGAATGTGTGGACTTCTCTGCTTTTCATGCAGCTCTTACAATGTGAGTTTCCAGATCCTTACATTAGCATTACCATGGTGATGCTATTTAAGCTACTTTTCAAAGCTGTTCTCAGAGGTCTAACTGCTCCATGTGAGTTTTCAGCTGACTCTGAACTGCAGTCTTAGACTTGCACTCAGGGCTGATGGTAAATTACTTGATCCTATATGGATGAACAGCAAAGAGCTGGATTAGAGAGGACCATCTTTTAGCTCAGATTTGTGGCCCAGCTCAAACTGTGCAACTTTCTCTTTGAACACAGACCAAGGTAACTCCCCAAACTGACTGGGTTTCAGGCATAATGGGTTTTTTAAATGTGAATGTCTTTCTGCATGCTGTTTCCTGACTAACCTTAGTTCTGTGAGAGCAAATGGTATGAAGTCTGTACTGTTTGATACATGCTTTTGTTCCTAAAGTGTACTGTTGCTTATATCTCAAGAAAGCTTTTACTGCCTGCTAAGTGTTTGGGTGAGTGAAGCTCTGGCATGTACTTGCTTTAGTTTCATATGTTTGGATGTAGAGCTGAACAGAAACTGCTGCTGGTAATAACTGGAAGTCTGAGATTTCTTGCAGTGCACCAGGCATGTGTAAATTCTACATAAAGTGAAATCCTGACATGTTTTAGCCTTTTATACTCAGGAGGACACATGTCACATGAAGTTAACTTGAACTGGGTTAATACTCAGAACTGGTTGACTTTCCAGCATAGACCATATGTTGTGTCTGACACTAATTCCAGCAAACTCACCCTGTACGCTGAGCTTTTGATTCTTCCACCTTCAGTTTGGAAACTTCTTTGAGATCTTTTTCTATCTCACAAATAGTTCTTCCCAACATGGCTTGGAAGGACTTCCAGCATGTTCTGAGAAACAGCTGGGGTGCCATAGGGCAGGCAGTGACATCTGCTTGAAACTCAGCATTTTGGAACTGCCTTTGAAGAACTCATGATGGCAAATGCACTCTGAAGTGAATTAACTCCAATGACTCTAAATCTTATGTGCTGTCCTGCTGCTTTTTCTTTCCTTAGCCTTGTTAAAATGACAATGAAGATTTCTTTAACTCAGCTGGACCGCACCAAACGCTACTTTGTTTTACTGAGCAATCTTTCTTGCAGCTGTATACCTGTGTCAAGCTCAGCTCACCCTCCCAACAGAGAGCAGCTCTAATTTTTCATGTCTTTAAACTTGAGAGTATTCACCTGCCTTTCTCACTTGTCCAGGAGTCCACATAGTACAAGAACTCTTCACTGGACACCTCAACTGCCTTACCTCATTTGCCTTCTACTAATGTCTGAATGTTTCTTTGCTTATCAACCTTCAATCTGATTTCCTTCTCTAGCAAATTCCTTTGCATGGAATTACATCTCCATCATTCTGTTCAGCACCCTGGCAGGATATGAGCTGCTGCTGTTCACCAAGCTAAAAGCTGAATGATTTTAACCTTGGCCCCTTTCTCCTCCTTCCCATTGTCACACCCAGCATCTCTTCAACGCAGACACACGGTGTGACAAGCTGCGTTTTCAGAGGTGGTCTCTGATCTTTAATAGGTTTGGGTTTTTTTCTCTTGTTGTTTTGTACCACTGCAGCTCCACGCAGATTCCATCCTCGTGCTTTACAACTTTAGTGGCCAGCCCAGTGGAGAGGCATTGGTGACTTTTCCAAGCCTGGATCTAGCTAAGAAAGCAGTGGCTGAGAAAAACGGGCAGCTCCTGGGAAGCCGCTGTGTAGAACTGTACCTGGTCTAACTAAACACTCTTCGGGGGACGGGGAAAGAAGGTTGCAGTAAACACCGTGCCTTTTGCAAAAGAAGAAGTCTTCCCTTGCCACCCAGGCAGCAGCAAATGTGCCTTTTCAGCAGAAAATGTTGGAATGTAGCGTGGTACATGTCCTGTATTTAATTTGAGAAGCGGCGTATCCTATGCCAAAGATAAAGTGAAACCAAAAATGATGCAGTTGATTTACTTAATTTCTGGTTGTTGAAAAATAAACAAACCCTCTCCTGGCATCTAGTTAATTCAGTGGACAATCCAGTAGCACTTCAGCTGTGGAAGCCATGGGAGAAACCTGTTCAGTAGCATTTGAAGTGGAAAGCGAAGCCTGAGTCATTCAGGTGCTTCTGTGTTTAGTTTTTGAGTGTTTACACTTGACAAAGTGTCTGGGTTTTTTTTTTGTAGAGTTTAAATGTCTTTAGAAAGGTTTTTTTGGAATGCATAGCTTTCCCAGTTCAAAGCTTAGATCATATTGATTTGTTTTGTTTTGTTCTTGACTGGAAAATTCCAGGATGCTGGAGCCCAAATGCAGTTGTGCTTTCCCATGTTTTCATTATACAGTGTTTTGCAAAAGCCATATTTGCCTTTCTTTTTTTTTTTACCAATGAACTGCTGCCAACATGTAAAGTAAAAAATCAAAACAACAGCAAACCCAGAAGAACCCTCCCTGCCCCCCCATAACTCCCTGTCTCCAGCCCCAAGCTTGTAATCTCTACAGGACAAAAATGGCACATAAACCTGAGTACTAATAAGTTATATTTTTTTATTTAAGCCTAATAGCTTTCAGATACTGTATTAAAGATTTTGCTCTAGTTTATGTGCATGCAATTTGTTTACATCTTTGAACTACTTTATTTGTATATTATGAAATAACAAGATATGTTGAAATCTAAATCCTCTAGTGCATGCTTTTTTCTTTCTCCCCGTGTGTGTATATACGTAAGCTAGAAGAAGTACTTTTACGTCATGTAGCATGTGTTTAAAAAGACATCTGCTGTAGAAGCACTAAATGACTTTGTTTTTACTGTGCCTTACTTCAAAACCATTCCAAGTGCAATACCAGCAGAGCAAAATGTAATGAACCCTGTTGTGACACGTTCACGGATGTCTGAATTGATCTTTTTTGTTAGTGTACAATTTGAGTTGTACTTCAGAGAACTGAATGATGTATGCTTCTTTGTATCACAACAAATAAAAGAGATGCTTACCATGTGTCTTGGCTTCTGAAGTAACTTATGCTTTGTTCTGATGCACTTTCATGGGGCATCATTCTGTGATAAATAGCCTTTTACTCATTTTTCTCTCCCCCATGTTTAGGTGAGCCCATATACCTTGCAAAAGTGATGTGGCTTTGCTTTTTTTTACCCCCCTTTGTGCATGTGCTGATAAGCTGAAATTATTCATGATACATACTTGTCTTGTAGTGAAACACTTGTTAGGCAATGTGGTGCAACTGTTTACATGTTTACAAGCCTAATTCTCTCTTTCTGGTGCCAGAGGAAATGCAGCGTGGCACTTGAAACTGTGTTTGTGTTTTGATTGAATTGACCTGATGGGTCACTGACTCTGTGCAACACAAAATGCTACATTTACCTTTCCATGGAGCCAGATAACCTTTCTCTAGTGGAAATGAGGAGGGAATCCTATTAAGACATAAGGTTTGATTCTCTCTAGTTAGAAGCATCCCGTGCCAGGTGCTATTTCATCGTGAGAAGCTCTCAACTGAAGCTTTATCACAATCAGTAGGGACCAAAGGGAAGGCTTTTTGTTGGAGACAGTTTGCATTGGTTCATCCCTAAGATTTATTTTGGTGAAATTTAACAAAAACCTTACTTTTAAGTTAATTTGAATGAGAGGACTAAACCATTACAATTAATGTTCTTATTGTAAGTTCTAGGAGAATGCTCTTCCCTTTAAAAACGTTGCACTCATCCCTGAGCAAGACAGTAGATGAGTGGTGTAGCCCCAGTCCATTTATTACACTGTTGCTTATGGCTTTGCAATCAGTTGAAACATACTATTTTTAATAGCCTGTAAGGAACTTGTGATTTTCTGTAACCTAACATGATGCTTAGTCTACCAAAGGTGTTTAGTCTTTACCAACACATTCTGCCACATGCAAAGTCTGTATCTAGCTGTCTATTAAAAACAGGGCACTAAACAGAGGGCTTGCTGTCTTCATGGAAAACTTAGTTTTATGCTTCTGACAGTGCTATTTGGGAGAAGATACCTTTACTCATGTGTTTCTGCTCTCATTCCCTCAGTTTACTTAGAGATGATGTATGTTTGGTCCATCCCATGGGATGTTCCTCCCTAGTTTAGAGAGAAGATAGCTGTGGTGGTTTAGCCCTGGTTGAGTGCCATGTGCCCACCAAAGCCTTTCTCTCGCTCTCCCTTCTCAGCTGGACACAGGAGTGAAGATACCAAGAAAAGCTTACAGGTCCAGGGCCTGGAGATCACTCAGCAGTTACCTTCATGGGCAAAATAGACTCAGTTTGGAGAGAATTAAGGTTTGATTTATTAACAATCAAAACTGAGAAATAAAAGACTACATCTTAAAGCAGCTCCCCCACCCCTCCCTGCTCCCTGGGTGTCTCTCTCCCCCTCAGCAGCACAGGGAGATGGGGAATGGGGGCTGTGGTCAGCTCTTTGCTGCTGCTTCCTCTCAGGGAGCGACCTCCACGGGCTGCAGTTCTTCACAAACTGCCTCAATGTAGGTCACAGGGGAACCAGCCCTTCAGGCATGAGCTGCTCCAACCTGGGTCCCCCACAGGATCATAAGTCCTGGCAGCAGCTTGCTCCAGCGTGGGCTTCCCACGGGGTCACAGCCTCCCTTGGGCATCCACCTGCTCCAGTGTGGCGTCCTCCACAGGCTGCAAGTGGATCTCAGCTCCTCTGTGGCCTCCATGGCTGCAGGGACAGGGCCTCACCAGGGGCTGCATCACAGGTCGCAGAGGAATCTCTTGAAGTACCTGGGCTCCTTCTCCCCTGACCTTGGTGTCTGTGAAGATGTTGTTCTCACATTCTCACTCCTTTCTGCTGCTGCAGTTTTGCATCTGCACAGCAACTTCTCCCCCTTATTCAGTATGTTAATCCCAGAGGTGTTGCCTCCATCACTCATTGACTCGGCCTTGGTCCATCTCAGAGCCAACTGGCCCCGTCCCTGTCACATACAGGGGCAGCTTCTGGCAGCTATTCACAAGAGCCACCCCTGTAGCCCCTGCTACCAAAGCCTGCCCCTACAAACCCAATACAATAGCTTATTCCTATTATTTTTGTTTCAGGTGAGACTGAAGAGTCTGAAATGACCTTTGTCTGGTTAAACAGTTGCAGCTGTGCTTCCAGATCAGGTGTTTCATTTCAGAATGTCTTCATCTGTGGAGCAGACTCACACTAGACAGGCTTCTGAGGTTAGTTTGTTTATGTTTATAAGATGTTTTCAACAAACTTGTATTAGTGCTACTCAGTTCCTGATATGTTGGAAAGAACCCACCTTTTCAACATATTCATTTTTGAAACCGTATTTATTTTGTTTCAGTCACTTGAAATGAATCACAGGGTGTTCTAAAAGCTGATTGCCTCTAAAGGTAACCTGAAACATTCTGAAGCAGAAAACTCTCCTGATACGTGCTGAGATTTGCCTGTGGTCAGTTTAAAACTTTGCTTATTTTAGATCACCATCTTGTATGGATTTTTAAGAAGCAAACCCAAAATAAACCCCAGGTCTGCCTGGCTTTTTTATTTTTACCTTTTTAGCAGGTGAGGGCCACTGTTATTTAGCTGGATGTGCCGTTGGAAATGTAAATATTCAAAAAGAGATGACTGAGTGTTAATCTGGACTTGCCAGTTGCTGTTTCTTATATTGGTGTGTTATTATTTTCCTGCTTCACTTTATGTATTTGTTGAGTTTTAAATACTCACCTGGATGAGTATTTAAACCTGGCTGTTTGATGTTGCTCTCCTGTATGCTTGCTGATAATAAAAAGTAGCATTTAAATAAAATGCTTCCCCTTCCATAAGTAGTACTAATGCACTGTTAAAACTTCATGCTATTCAATATTGTATTTCTTTTTATATTACCACTGTGCTATTTAATTTACTTATTTATGTAATTATTATTACAGGAGTTTAATGTAATTTAGTGGCATAAATTAACAATAACTCTTCAATGTTAACTGTATCTTTTGCTGTGGGTTTGAGGGATGCTTTTAGTAATCTTTCTTCAGTGGCAGGAGCAAGAGTGTTTGCATTTGTCTGTAGCATTAGTGGATTTTTGGTCTGTTATTGTAGTTTTGTTTAAACTCTTTGTTTGGGGTTTACTGCTCACACTAGTCCCTGCTACCAGTAGATGGCTCTTTCTGTCAGCATTTGCTTAGGGATCTGTGAGTTTCCTTGTTAGCAACTGCGGCAGCAGTATCAGTGATCTGGTGTTGAGATTGGAGATCACGATGTCTTCCATAGAACTGTTGATTTAGGGTTTGTTTGTTTGCTTGTTCTTTTTTCCCCATTTTAAATGTTTTCCAGGGTGTGTTCAGTGATACTTGGGAGGGTTGTTTGAAAGGTACACGTTCATTTCAAACTGAAAACTACAGAGGTATCCCACCAACTAGAAAAACAAACTTTTGAAAAGTGATGTATAGAAAGAAATCTTTAAAGTATGGAACAGAAATCCCCTGGAAATGGTTGGGCTAAAGGAGTGCTTTAAGTGTGACCCAAAGAGGAACATCTGTGTCGGGATACAGGAGACTGAGGGACTGAGAAAGGAAAGAGAAAGAAAAAAGAGGGGAAAAGAACAAGACAAGACTCTTGAGTCTTCTGTGCTTAGACAAAAAAATATACCAGTAGCATAAAATTAAGGATATATGACTGAAATAGCCAAACCCATGACTGCAGCCTAAGCTGGAAGGCATTTGTGCTGGCTCCCTGCTCCCCTCTGGTAGATCCCAGCGTGGTGTCAGTGCTTTGCTGATGGATTTACTTGGCCTCGGTTCTCGGTTTCTTCGGGCCATCTAATGGCCTCAGGATTGGCAGAGTTTCTCTCAAAGAGGTGGTGACTTTCTCAAGCTGCTTGTTCAGTTCCTCATTGCTGGGGTTTGTAAAGTGCTGTTGGCAGACAGCACATGTGTTGTTCTTGGGTTTTGAGTCCCTTTTCCAGCCTACTCCAGATCCAAGGCTGCTATCCTGGCACTTGGCCTCCTCCTGCACGGCCTTTGCAGCACAGCCTGGAGCTCAGTGTGAGGACAACCAAGCTGGACATTGACTTTGCCCCTTCACCTAAGGCCCATGTCTAACATTCTGAGTCACCCTGTATGGGTTAATTTCTCCCATAAAGAAAAAGCCAAATTGATGATAGAGATTTGTTTCCATTTGCTGCCTCTCCCCCATCCCTCAGGTCATTGTCTTTGGTCTTGATGAGCACCATGAAGTGAGAGTCTTCTGAAACTCTCTTTGTGTAGGATCTCATGTTTATTACTCAGGCTGTAGAGTGCACATAGTATAGAAAGAAATATCACAAAAATGGGGAGGGGCTTTTAATGTCTAGAGTTAGATCTCATGCTGCTCTAGCACTTGGCACGTTTTGGTGCTGCCTCATTTGTTCAAGAGAGAATTCTGGAATTAGGAATGATGAGGAGGGCAGAGGGAGTTGTGTGTCAGTAGTTCCACTTCAAAAACAATAAACAAACACACTCTCACAACCTTTAACCTTCAAACACCTGAGCTGGCTGTGTAGATTTTTGTTGCTGTGTTGGGTGTTGTGATGTTTCCCACACAGTTCAGGAAGGGGTGAGGTGTTTTGAACCAATTTAAAATGTGAACATAGCAGTAGAACTTTAAGGGAGAATCATTAGCTCTTGAAGCAAGGAGTTTATAAAGGAACCCCGTATTTGATTTGAGAAACATACAGTAAGCTATTTGCAAGGTAGGTTCTTGTGTGAAAGCATAGAAACCTCTAATTTTTTACATTAGAAATTCTGCTTCTAAAATGCTGGGGGGGTGTCCCTTTTCTTTTGTTCTTCTCCTTTCTGGAAGCATAATGAGTATCTGTTTTACTCAGGCTTCTGATCCTGCACTAAGAAGAATGAAATAGCAGAAAGTACAAAGGAATGGTAAGGACAAGGGAGAGTTCAGAGGAAAGTTTAGCAAGGTTGAGCCAATACCCATAGAATAAAAAATGTAGACCTGTGGGAATACAACCCACCTTCTGTCAAAAGGGTGGGAACCTTCAAATGCCTTCTCCTCCATCTAGACCTCCAAGGACATTCCTCCCTTGTTGAGCAATAAGCAGGATTCTGACCAGCACATTGCATTGCTTTTATTCTGGGGAACATCGTTACAATAGAACTGATGAATATGCAGTTATACTGATTTTTATCAGTTTCTTGTGCTGGTCCCTACCTTCTGGTTTAGCTCCTACAGCACTGTAACTTTTGAAAGTTGGTGTGATTTGTTCCTAATCATTATCTGGTATCAGCACTTAATTATCTGCTTGCTGGAGGTGGGAAGGTAATGAGCTACTGCCATGTCTGTGTATTCCCTTTCAAAATAACTTCAGATGCTTGAAATTCATGCAAGTGTAGCTTTCAAAATGTGTGTTTATGTGCAAAAAATGCTTAAAAATCTTTGCTCTGGATGCTTTTAAAAGGACTGGAAGTCTGCAAAAGCAAGATGAAGAAAACGTTACGTTTCTTCTTACCACCGACCACAAGAAAAGCACTAGAGCTGGAGGGAAACATCATCAGAGTAACTGAGGAGAGCAAGAGTGGAGTGTATGATGGTATTTTGGGGAGGGGGAAACTTACAGGAATTTTACTCCAGAAGCTCTGAAAAACTGCTGATGAGTTTGATGGAAAAACCTCTCTGATGTGTGTGATGGGGTAGCAGTAGCATTGAGCTTTCCTTGCTGCACTGAAAGCTGTCCCGTGAGGGCTTGGTGGGAACAGTAAGACCTTTTCCTGATGTCTTCTGTGCTCTTTTGCTATCAGGGATCTGCCTCCCAAAGCCTGGGTGTGGATGGTGGATACACAGAGACCTGCTGTGGGGGAAAAGTGATGGTGTGGTGTGAGTAAACAGCAGGAAGGAATAGATGCTCCTCACCTCTAGCTGGCCTGGAGATTAAGAGGGAAGGAGAGTCTGTGTCTCATTTTGAGTATAACATTTGTTGCTACAACTTAATCCAATTAATTCTCATTTAAGCTCACTCTGAAAATGTGGGTCTGGTTCCCATTGGATTAGGTGTGTCTTTGTTTTGATGCAATGTAGTCCTTGTGCAATCGGACTGTGGAAATCCACACAAACTGCACTGAATATTAATTGTAGTGACAGCATTGGTTTTAAATGACCTTGAAAAGAACAGGACTACTTCTCTTTTTTTAAAGCAATGCAGAAACTTAAAAATACAGTTGAATTTGCTTAATTTTTCCTGACACTGGAGTAGTTGATGCCTGAGGAGCAGACACTGTAAGATCACTTGCAATGCTGTATGTTTTGTGTGTGGTATTTACCTCTCAAATCCTTCCAAAACGACTTATCAGAAGTCAGGTACATCATATTCCCAGTGGGATCTTGAGTGCAGGTTAGCTGAAATGAAACTCATTAAGACCTGTGTGAATAACAAAGCATTTCTCTTGTTTGTGAGGAGAAAAAGGCCTGTAAGAATGGCAGCCTCTGTGTTTCCAGTGAAGAGTGACTTCTGCTGGGTCTCTAATCTTTTTGCTGAGCTGGAAGGTATTGGTGACTGAGGAATAACATGTCAGTTTTAACTGGATTTTGCTTTGTAAGAAATAAGCCCCCCAGAAAATAAAGGATTCTGAATTCTCAGGTTGTG
The DNA here is from genome assembly GCF_028858725.1 of Colius striatus. Classification (NCBI taxonomy): domain Eukaryota; kingdom Metazoa; phylum Chordata; class Aves; order Coliiformes; family Coliidae; genus Colius; species Colius striatus. The sequence continues at coordinate 4,207,392 of NC_084772.1, forward strand.
GGGACAGTTCTGGAGCTCTTCTGGAAAAGAATGAGAGTTGTCACGCCAGAGCCTGGGCAGTGGTGATGGCATCATGGAGAGTCAGTGTGCTGACAGCAGGGCAATTGTGAATGCACTGAGGGCAATGTTGAGGGTGGGATGGGTTTTGTTCTGTTCACTGGCACCAGGAGATCACCCAAGTGTTCTTTCTCTAAATATAGCCACTCTGAGGAAATAGCCCCATGGTGATTGAGCACAGGAACTTGCAACTGAAGCTGGGCGAATTCAGCTCTGGGGATGCTGGCGTTAGGAGGGTTTGTAATAATGAGGCTGTCTTGGCTAGTGGCTTGGAGATTAACACACTGTCCTGAGGGATGAGAAGGTGGGATGATTTTCTGACCTGTTTTGATCAGGAAAAACAGGTTAGAAATACGCTGAGGAGGCAGCCTGCAGGATTGGCCAACCCTGTGGGCAGGCTGGGATGAGCTGGAGTTAAAGGATGGTACTGTGGGCAGACTCTCCTTGAGGTAATTAATACTGGGTAGGCCAGAAATGCAGCAGTGAAGGTAAGGAGAAAAATCAGTCCAAGCACTTTGTAGTTTTAACTAAACCAGCTTCTAGGAGCAGGCTGCCCAGATGGGCTGTGGAGGCTCCTTCCCTGGAGACATTCCAAACCCACCTGGATGAGTTCCCGTGTGACCTGCTCTAGGTGGTGCTGCTCTGGCAGGGGGGTTGCACTGGATGAGCTCTCAAAGTCGCTTCCAACCATTAAGATTCTGTGATTCTGTGATCTCTAGAGGTCCCTTCCAGCCCTTGCCATTCTGTGTTTGGCTCTCTGTGAGATGGGCAGCACGGGAACTGCCACCAACAGAGTTACGTCAAACAGATGGAGAAGTGGGGATGCAGCTAACAGAGGTCATTCTGGCCCTGTTGCTTTTTCATGAGCTGTAGCCACAACTGGTCACAAAATGATGGACTCTAGATTTTTTTGGGGGGACAATTAAGATAATCCAAAGTAGGGAAAAGGTTGCTGGATACAATTGCAGTGTGTTTGTTGCACGTCTGTCACTGAGTGTAAAGGTTTGGCCTCCAGATGTAGGATAGGAAACTGGATTTGAGATGAGAATGAAGAGCCAAGGAACAGCTTTTGTGTGTCAGCACCTCAGTTTTCATCTCTGTGAAACGAGGTTTATTAAGGTGTAATATTTGTGTTGGTGGCACTGTAAAAAGCACATAACTTTGAGGTTTAATTGCAGAGCTGGTGATGAAGCAGACACCCTCGGGTCTCAGAGCCTCTGAATGTGTAACTCTGGCATTTGGGTTAGAAATTCTTCAGCAAAGCTATTACTAAATTAATGAGTAACTTTTGAGTTCTGTTTAGCAAGCACAGCACGCCTCAGCAGAAACCCTTCTCCTTCCTGTGTTGTGTTCCCCGTCTCACAAATATTCCATTTCACTAGAGACACAGCAAGAGATATAACAATTGTGAGGTACTACAGGAAAAATAGGGTTGCTGTTGAACGGGCTGTGCCACTGAGAAATCAAACTGCACAAACCCTTTGTGTAAGAGGCGTTTTTCCCTGAGTGCTCAAAGCCGCTGCCCTCCCTGCCCCCACTTCAGTGTTTGTCTCTATTGTTCAGTGTACCCAGGAAAAATACAATTCTGTGGTTACAATTCATTTTTATTTTTACCCACATAAACCATGGAGTGTGTTTTGAATGTTCTTATTGAAAACACTCCATCCTTAGTCTCCCAAATCAACAGGGGAAGGCTGATACTGAAGAGATTGGCCTTTCAGTACCTTTCTTGACCCAAGTGCCACACAGTGTGTTGTGACCTCAGGCTGTTTAGATTGGATGGTGAGAAGCCATTCTGTGCAGAACAGTAACCAACATGGCAATCTGCTCCACTGGAAGGTAAAGTGCTGGAGAGAATAGCAGTTATCCTTCCTTCTCTCTTAACTGGGTTCTGATAGTGTGCTTTAAGAATTACCTAATGAGCTTTCATGCTTCCTGACCCCCAGTCACTCCAAATTTGATATGCAACAAGGTGTTCTTCACAGATGACAAATGAAATCCAAGATCTGAAACTCAGCCTCTCTGGCTCTTCAGCAGTGGCAAAGTTTGCAAATGGATAACCCTGAATGGCACAGAACAGCATCCAAAGGACTCCTGTCGCTGTGGTGGCTCTGCAGCACTCTGAAAGTGGGGTTTTAAACACGAAAATGGAAGTGGCAACTTCTACCAAAGGTGACAGAACACAATGACTGCAAAAGGAAAGCTTTTATCACACCTTTTGATGCTGGTGAGCAGCTTCTCAGATCGTGCTTCCAGAGCACCTTTGTGGCACAGCCTGGATGGTGTTTTGGATTGAAGGGTCTCGCATTTCTCTGGCCTGTTCTTTGTATGACCTTTATTCAGAAAACACCCCACTTCTATTCAGTGGGTGCTGGTGACCTCTTCAGAGGGAGCTTTTTGTGCCATTCCTCGAACCTTTCCCTGAAGGGATTGCACAAGTAGTCTAGGCCAGCAACCTGCCCAGAGCAGCAACATCTCTGCCCAGGTTCTCTCTTAAATCTGGGCTTTGGTTGTGAAAGATGCTCATCTGGTTTTGGCTACATTTGAGAGCACTTGAAGCATGATGTTACTATTTAGCTTACTGTTACCTTTGTTTTCCACATAGTATTTCCACGGGGACTAAGATCAGTAAGTTGTGATTTACTTGTTTTTATCCACAGCCTCCCCCCTTTGGCCTGACCAGCTCAGAGTTTCGTTTAGAAGCACAGAGAAAGAACTCTTGAAAAGAAAAATGTCATTTCCTAGGTGGATACAGTAAGTGCAGTCCATTTCAGACCAAGAGTCAAACCACACATACAGCTTTTTGACTCAGAGGTATCAGAGTAGTGAAGATAATGTTCTCATGATGGGAAAGTGTTCCTCCCTTTCAAAAAGTGCCTTTGCTGCAGCATTCCCTAACAGATTGCTAATGCAGAGCTTTATAAATACTCCTTCCTGCACTGCTGTGAGAGTAATTTAATGGACATTTCTGGGAGGACATGCTGATGGGAAGGTATTTATAGGAAGTCTCAAGGGGTGCCTGATGAACTGAGGTGCACGGTGCAGCCTCTAAGTCCGGGCTCGGGGCAGAGAGGAGGCTGTTGGCGGCAGGGCACGGACAGTTTGCTGCTGGACGGTGTGAGCACACTTTGTGCCCACTGTTCCCAGCCCACCCACCACGTTCTGAGAAGCACTCAGCCCTTCAACCCTTGTAAACATCACTCCAGCTGTGTGAAGCCAGTGGAGTGGCTGCAGCAGTTGCTGGAAGGGCAGCCAAGGCCAGCCTTAATTATGCAGACTTTTTAAAGAAAATGATTTACATGTTCCCAACAGTGAGCAAACAAAAGATCTGCTCTTAACCCTACCCTAGCAGGAAGCCCCAAGGACGAGGGTTTTTTCCTTTTGGAAAGGCTTCTCTTCCTGAAAGCCCCACCTGGCCATGCTTTGGAATCCAGCCCCTTTTGCCAAGCATCTTGTTTCTTGCAAAGGGAGATCTCTCAGTGCAGGACTCTGCACTGCTCCTGAACGCTGTGAAGGGGGTTGGGGCTTGCATTTGTTTTGCTTGTCCTCACTTCACTTTCTTCTGAGACATGTACTGAAGTAGATTTTGGGAGGTTCTTCTCCCCCTCTACTCTGCCCTGGTGAGGCCTCACCTGGAGTACTGTGTCTAGTTCTGGGCTCCTCTATGATTTTGGGACACCAGGAACCTGCTCTGTAAGATTTAATGCTGCTTTTCCTAAGTACACCTCCATGTGTGCTGCATTGGTTCTGTGGGAACAACCAGTTGGGCAACACCGTCTTTCCAGCAGGACCTTTTGTGGCAGGGGGAGGCTGAAGGCTTTCTGAGCAGTGGTTTAGCAGCAGTGGTGTCTGAGGCAGTTGTTTCATGTGGTTTGGATGGTTCTGTAGCATTGCAGGAACAGGAGAGGGATGTGGAATTGTTTATATGTCAATTATTATTTTGAAATTAAAGGTACTGAGAAGCACATCTCCAAACTCTCTCGGGTTCATCAGCCACCATCTGTTCCTTAAGGGAATGTGATGTTGAGGCATTAAGTGAACCTGAGTATCTTTCAGTGGCAGCAGAATTTTGAAGCTGCCACTGAAAAGGAGGACAGTAAATATGAAATGATATCAGCAGAATGGATTGAGATTAGAGAAACCAAAGAGCTGACAGGAAGCCAGATGTTTGCTGTAGATAATAGTAGCACTATCCTGCCCAGTCCTCACACATTGGCTTCCTTCCTTCATGAGCTGGGGACCTGTTGTGAGCATCATCTGAACCTGTCTAAGCCTGGCTTTGGAAGTAGGGTTCCTAACTGGGAGGATCTGTGTCATTGTTCCTCCTCTCCTTCTCCTAGGTGGAATCTGATGTGGATTCAATAAGTGGTGTGGAGGGGGAAAGAAGCAATTATCCTTCCATTAGCTCCTCAGATTTCCTCTGCTTTGGGCCTGACTTTAAATGGTGAATCTGTCTGGGGGTAGGGAGGGAAATTTTTGATAAAGCTGTCAATGGCTGTAAGTTTGAGTTACAGGAAATGGAACAACTCACAATCGATGTGTGGTGTGTTGACAAATGCTGAGGCCAAGAGGTGCCCATCATAATTGGTAAGACTCTGAAATGCTTTGTATATGTGACCTCAAAAGGTCAAGCAAAACATATATTGAGTTCTGGGAACTGGGGATCACGATGCTCAGCAGAGATGTTGTGTTATCTCTGTGGGACAGGGTGGAAAAATGGCTTAATGGAATTCAAATGATGGTTGCTTAAGAAAACATTTACCTTAGTGGGCTGTAGAAACTCAGGTAATTATGGAACACCTACTTGAAACTCCCTTTATTTCAGCTGGCTGTTTCTTAAGTTCTTAACTTCCTACTCCTGATTCATATTAAACACTTGCTGCATTCCAGCTGAGTGGAAATTGTCTCCCTGGTAATTAACATGAAAGTTTTGCATTGATTTGAAATAACTCAGCATGGAAAGTGAGTCACAACTCAAACTACAGCACACATTGTCTATGAGGCAGTGCTGCTGAAAAATCAGTGCATTCTAGGATACCTTTGTCCATTTCATCACAGCTTATTCAATGCTGTGTGCTGTCAGGTCCTCCCTGAGCCATCCCTTCTGAACTGGGAACCTGCTCTGGTATGGTTTCTGTTGGATGGATGAGGTACTGGGGAGCTGGGTCACTGATGTTCAGTTTACAGATTCACCACCTTGCAGGAAAGGAATGCCTTGCTGTTACTTTAAGTGAGTTTAGTTTGACTTAGATTTAGACTGAGAGTTAAGTGTGACTGGTGAATACTGTGTTTAATCATACTGCTCAGAGCAAGTACATGTTTCCACATAGGAGCAGAAATAAAGAAAGGAACAAGCCCCTGTTTAGTCTAGTTGCACTTACACTGTGAAAGAGCTGTCTCTGTGCAGTAAACAGCTTTGCTGTTTCCTCTTCTGATAAGAGCTACTTAAGGGTTTAGCCCTTGTGTCTTCCACCTTTTTGGTGGGGCATCTTTAGCTGTTTTACAGCTGTTATTCCTCTTCAAGTCTTCTAGAGGATTCATACCAGTTAATCTCTTGAGCTGCCTCCCTTCTTCCACATCCTATTCTCTTTTTTTGAGTAGGAGACAGCTGGGCCACCCTCTTAGTTAGAAAAAAGGCAGTTTCCCTTCCATATGTATGTAAATGTTTCCACACATTAAGCATCAGTTCTTTTACTAAACTGCTTAGCTTTTGCCTCAATGAGGTGTTAAATTCTTTCCTCTCTCTTTGCTGGGAACTGCCCCTTGCTGCAGAACACAGTTTTGCTGAGGCCCTGTGTTCTGTACCAGTCTCTACAGGAAAGCAGCACACTCCAGTTAAATGGAGCTTGTTACTGGCCTGTACTTGTAGCTTGTGACTGGCTTTTGATAGAGAGCAGACACTACTCACCATCAGGGGCAGTAGATTTCCAACCTTTTCCTCTTGGTAGGCTTTCTAGCATGTTCTTATTTTAAAAGCAAAGCTCCACTGGACTCTTCTGCTTTGTTCTCCTCAGCCCTGTGATCCAGTCTGTGTGTCTGCCTTATTAGCAGTGGTACCAGAAGGTTGGACTTGGCTTTCAGCTGGGGACCTTGTACCTTGGTTAGCTGTTGTTCCCTTAGTGTCTTCAGGGAAAGGCTGTTTTCATCGCTGTTTGTAGTCAAAAAAAGATGTAAGATAGTCCAGGCCTCAGTTAATTAGAAGTAGAAGCAGCAGTGGCTTCTCTGGAGCTTGGTAGAGAGGGGCTAGAACGTCTAAGCTGTGAACCCCCTGATTAGCACTGTTCAGCTCAGTGCAGGTGGGCCAAAGCTGGTTTCCTCCATCATGACCTTTCTGCATGTGAGATTTCATCTCCTCTTCCTGTTTTCTTGTATTTATTTAGTGACAGTCATACTGGAAATAAGTGTCAAATTATACAATTACATACACATAGAAACTACAAATCATGATTAAGGCATAAACTATATAAATATAGATGCAGAAATCTGCTGCCATTTAATGACATCTTGACCAGCCTGAGAGTTGGGCACAGAGGAACCTCCTGAGGTTCAACAAGGGCAAGTGCAGAGTCCTGCACCTGGGGAGGAACAGCCCCATGCACCAGCACAGGCTGGGGGTGACCTGCTGGAGAGCAGCTCTGGGAGAGGGACCTGGGAGTGCTGGTGGGCAGCAAATAAACGTGAGCAGCAATGTGCCCTCGTCGGGATGAAGCCAATGGCATGCTGGGGACATCAAGAACAACGTTGCCAGCAAGTCAAGGGAGGTTCTTCCCCCCCTCTGCTCTGCCCTGCTGAGGCCTCACCTGGAGTCCTGTGTCCAGTTCTGGGCTCCCCAGCTCAAGAGAGACAGGGAACTGCTGGAGAGAGGCCAGTGCAGGGACAGCAAGATGCTGAGGGGATGGAACATCTCTGTGAGGAGGAAAGGCTGGGGGACCTGGGGCTGTTCAGCCTGGAGAGGGCTGAGCTCAGGGGCACCTCAGCAATGCTGAGAAATTAACATGCAGGTGTCAAGGAGATGGTCTTTGTGGTGCTCAGTTACAGGACAAGGGGTACATGGTGGAACACAGGAAGTTCCACTGGCACAGCGGGAGAAACTCCTTTGGTGCTGAGGTGAGGGAGCCCTGGCTCAGGCTGCCCAGTGAGGGTGTGGAGGCTCCACACTTGGACACATTTCTGTGCCTCCTGATTGAGGGGAACCTGCTTTAGCAGGGGGGTGGGCTGGGTGAGCCCTGCAGGACCCTTCCAGCCCCACTGTTCTAGGACTGTGGGATTCTGGTATGCAAAGAGAGAAGTAATTTGAATTGCCTGTGATGCTAAAACTCTCTCTGAGCTGCAAATCGAAAGCTAAAGCTGCTGTGCCATTAACCATTAACTAGTGCCTTGGCCTTTCGGAAGCTGGATCCAGGGATGTGTTTCATGAGCACTCAGATCTCATTTGCTAGACAAAAGAGACTCCAGAGAAGTGTCCTGAAAACTTGGTGAAAAGAACATAGAATCCAAGAAGGATTTGGGTTGGAAGGAACCTTAAAGCTCATCTCTTTCCAACCTCAGGGACACACTGGAAGAGGCTGCTCAAAGCCCCATCCAGCCTGCCCTTGGACACTTCCAAGAATGAGGCAGCCACAGCCTCTCTGGGCAACCTGTGCCAGTGCCTCACAGGGAAGAATTTCTTCCTAAGATCTTACCTGAATCCCCCTTCTTTCCATTTGGAGCCATTTCCTTTGTCTTGTCACTCCAGGCTCTTGTAAAAAGTCCCTCTGCAACTTTTCGGTTGGGCCCTTTAGGGCCTGGAGGCTGCTCTAAAGCCTCACCAAAGCCTCCTCCAGGCTGAAGAACCCCAACTATCCCAGCCTGTCCTCACAGGAGAGGGGCTCCAGCTCTCTGTGGCCTCCTCTGCACTCTCTCCAACAGCTCCATGTCTTTCCTCTGTTGTGAGTCCCAGAGCTGATGATAAGTTGTATCTGGTGCTTTTTCTGACCTCTGACACTTCTGGGGGAGGAATCAGAACAGCAGAAAAACAGATGAGATCTGTGCATTGATTCAGTGTTGTAAGAACCCACCCCCAAGCTGCAGCTTTTCTTCTAAAAAAAGAAGCTCTAAAAAAGTGTGAGCAGAAAACTATTGTCTCTGACTCAGTGGAGTGCCAGCAGTTCCAACTGAAGATTTGAAGGTGCTTGTTCTAAACCAATCTGAGAGCTTGAGAAACATTTCCTGAAGAGCTGAACAAGCCAGCTCCACGTATCACAACGTCACTTGGGGTTCTGGGCATCACCACTGAGCAGTTTTTATGTTGCACAGTGCCCAGGTGTGATTCTGCTTCCTGGGGCCCATCCACAGCTGAGCTTTACTGTCTGCAAAGGGGCCTTCAGCGAGGCACAAATCACCAGGGTGTATTTTGGATGAGGGAAGCACAATGCAGCTGAAAAACTCTCTTAGGGCCAAGTGGAAAGATAGAATTTAATTGCCCTTTTCATTTTCACTACTTTGTTTACCAAAGGCTTAGTCACTGTTGAAGTGTTTAATGTCACCCAGCTTTGTGCTGTTCTTCAGCCTCTGTCCTTCCAACCAAATGCCATTTTTCCCCCCTTACAATGGATAGAATTCCATTTTACTCAGCTAGTCTGAATGTTGTTTGAACTGCTGAGAGTTCATGTGCTGCTGGAAAAAAGTCTTGAGCATAGTGTAGTGTTTGTGGCAGTGCCACAAGGCAGGGAAGGCACAGTCCCCACGGGAGGAACCCAAGAGGGAGGGCAAGAATGGCACACAAAGGTTGAACAGCAAACAGTAGAACATGCCCAGCTTAGCCAGTCTGAGGTTAACTCTTACCAGGTTTAACTCTTACTCATCTGCAGGGTGTCTTACACAGCTCAGCTGCTACCAAACAGTATTGCTAAGGTCATTGAGAGATCTTTCTGCTGTGAAGCAGGAGTTGAGGTCAGCCTTTTGTAGGGTGGAAGCCTGTAACTGGAGACACCTGCTCAGGGATCACATTCATCTCTGATTTTCTTTTTTCCCCCTCCCTTTTGTATATTTTCTATTCCTCTTTCTAGCTAAGGAAACCTTATTGGTCTCCATGGTCATTTTAGCAGCTGGGTTAGTTCCAAAGGGTTTAAGCTCAGACAATCAGCACTTTAGACTCAGTGAAACTCTGCTGACAGCCACAAAACGTATGTGTGTCTCCATCTCTCCAAACCACGATGTCATCCAGCATTTGGCCAGTGTTGGCTTGCTTGTTCCCTCCATTGTTTGTGCAGCTTTTCCATTAGAACCCCTGTCAGTGGTGAGGTCAGATGGCAGTGATGCCATTCTTGGCGTAGCTGCTTGCTTTTTTTTCATATCCTTAGAAAAAAAGGGATCCCATAGTAGCTCTTAATTCACTTTGAGTATTGCCTTATTTGTCCTATTGGCTTGATGGCTCGTACTCCTCATGCAGCTACTGTGACTACAGCCAGGCAAATGTCACAGGGTGGTATTTGCTGTTGCTTGAATAAAGTTATCCTTGACCTCTCATATTTGTTTTCTGTTTGTTTGAAGATTTTATAAGCAAATTTTTATTCCTGGTAAGGGAAGAAGTGATGGGAACACAGGATTGCTCAAATGCATGCACTGGCAAAACAGTCAGTGTGCCAGCTACTGCAGCTGGAGACAATTTCTGCAAGAACTGAAGGCAATCACAAAGCACAGACCTGACAGGAATTGTTGTAAGTCACAGGCAGTTGTAAGGATTTGTGTCTTAAGAGCAACCAGTATGCAGAGACACTGCACACAAAGCACAGGGTGTTGGATCAATGGTAGTGACAGTGGAAATCTGCACATGTGCTCTGAACTGAAACTGTTTCTGACTTGTATATGGCTGCACCTTTATTGTGATGTGTTTTGTACAGTGACAGACCTTAAAACTTAAACAGAATTCACTCAATTGTAGAAAACCAGAGCTCTGCAGCAGCTTTGCAGGCACTTGTTCAAACAACAGAAGACTGTTCTTATATCATACTCAGAATTTCCTGCTTGAAAACAGTCACAGACTGACTTCTGAAAGTTTGCCTTGTCCTTGTGTAACACTCTGTAAGAAAGACTTGGCTGGTGGAACACCAGGGAGTTCAGGGAGTGTTTACAAACAGCTTCTTTTATTGCAGGGAGGAAAAATGTATGAGGAGAACCAGGAGAATGCTCAACCCTTCTGTGCTGTGTGTTTCTTGGTGTTGTTGTCACCTTGGCAGGGAGAACCCATCACATCCCCTGTGCCAAGCTGCAGTACTTTAGGAAGGCAGCCCTGACCTTCCATGTCTTGTCCTAAAAAAATGCTCAGTCCCAGATTAACTCCTGAAAGCTGATGCTAGTGTCAAGGCAGAAGATCTAGTATGTTAGGAAGTGTGGCTTAGGAACTTGGATGTTTGGTATGAGATGCTACAGTTGTTAAGCTGTAGAGGAGCTCATTAGTTTTTCAAACCAACTTGCCCACATTTCAGCTGTCAGGATTACCAGCATCCTGCTCCCCTGCCTTCTCTGCTCTCTGTTAAAAGCAGGGGTTTCCCAAGTCATCAGTCATTTCTCATTCCTCTGGCACAAGAACTTCCACGAGTAACTTCTCTCTTTTCCTTCCAACTTGTTTCATGTTGTGTCACTGAAAGTCCATCACTGGGGCCCTTGGGCATCGAATCTCTGGTTTGAGAAAGACAGGTAAATGTGTTTTCTAGATGTCACAAAAAGTACTTTTAACAAGATGGGTTAGTTAATCGCTGGTCTCACACCAAAACATGGCTGTGCTGGAAACAGAAACACTCCAAGACTCTTTCTTCTTGTTCTTTGCCTATTTGCCCACCCACTTGTATTATCTTCTTGAAACGCTTCTGTTTCATTACCACCATATACATGTAGATGTTCCAGGTGCTTCTTTAGAGGGTTTACCTCTTTCTGCAGTGTATGAAGAGCCCAGGACTAAATTATTAATTGTGCACAGCAGCGAGCAGCTTGGGAAGAGGCTGAGCTTGGCTCAGGAAGCTTGCTGTGACTCCTGCTAGGCACAGGCAGGCAGGAGCTACTGAAGCCTTCTGTCTCTGACTGTGTGCACTTCTCTCTCATACACATCACACTCAACCAGCTATTTTCATGAATAAAGATGTCAAATAATATAGAATGACTGTTTTTGGAGGGAGAGCCCCTGTAAATGGGAGGGAGCAAAGGCTAAAACCACTCTTCCGGCTCTTACCAGCAGATGTCACAACACTGACAGTAAGGCAGAGGTGAGGTGGGCTTTTCTTGGTTTCCAGGCAATATTTAGAGACACTAATTTTAAATATTAATACTAAACCAACCCAAACTTCACTCTAAATTTGCAGAAAGAGCTCAGAGAACTTGCATAGCTTGATTTCTGAAGCAAACTTCATGGTGCCTACAAACCTTTGCAGAGCAGGTATCCTATTTCCTTGCTTTATCCTATTTTCCTTGCTTTATCCTAAAGTCTAGTTATTTTTTCCTTCTGTTCTCTTTTGCAAGTAGCAGATGTTACTAATAACAAAGGTATGAGTAGGTTGTTGTAAAATAATCCTTAGAGACTCCTGGAGCACTTTTTGTGTGTCAAGAAGGACTGATAAACGTTACCCTTTTAACAGGCAGAACTAAGCTCAGTGTTAACTTCCATCACCAGAGAAGTCTGTTTGCAAAACTATGCCTGAATTTAAATGTATTAGAAATCCTTTTCCTTTCCCTTGTTGGACTCAGTGTGCTCTTAATAGCCTTTCACATACCTTAACATTTTAATCACTCCAGCAGTGGCTGATTCCTGAATATTGATTGTTCTTGTCAGTTAGCTAAAGCCAAGTTCAATTAGTTGTCAGTTAGTTACAGCCAAGCTGGGGAGGACCATTTGCAAAAGATCTCCATCCTCACCTGGTTCCCTACCATGGAGTAAGGGTTGGAGTCAAAGCCCCCAGTGGTGGTGGTGAGGCTGGGAGGGATGGCAGGCAGAGGGGCAGCAGTCTGGGAACACGCAGGGGGGAGCAGACAGCACAGGTAATGCTGTGGGGTACGGTAAGGAAATGTGAGAGAAGGAGTGAGAGCTACAGTGAGAGAAGGAAACAAACTGATTTCTGCCAGCACTTTGTGTCCTAAATGAAGAGAAATTTCTGGTAACTTTTCTGAAGGAACTGACTTGAACAAGATATGATTCTCACTGATTCCCTGCCAACTACCACAGCGTTTTGCACAGCAGGGGTGATGTTTTCAGAGGCTGGAAGTGTCATCGCTGCAGTACAACAGGTACGAGGGTCAGGGTCTGCCACGCTCCTGTGCTGCCCATCTCAGCACAGCACAGGCAGCCAAGCCCTGGGTTATTACTGGTGGTGGTATATGCTAATTATATACTGGGCAATCATGCTAGAAAACATGTGAAACAGCTTTCAAACTGCTTGTGCTATTTTTAGTAAACCTCAGCTATAATTACTCTGCGTTCCGTTACTGGCACCGTGGCTGCCCCTTTCTCCTGTATTTATAGACAAAAGGCACTGGTGAAGGGAAGTGGCAGGACATGCACTCCAACAGGCTGAACCTAAAGTGGTCTGTGGTGTCCCAGCGTGCTGCCTGCTCCTCTGCTCTCCCCTGCAGGGCTGCAGAGCTTTTGCTTCAGTGTTGAGTGTGGGACACTGGTGTACCTCAATATGCCTGAGGATTCCACAGATAAGGAGAAGACTAACACAAATGCAAGGGAAACAAAAACCCTTTTGGCAGCAGCAGTATCACCCAGATGACAGACAGATTTTCAGGCCTGAATCTACCAAAGGCAATTCCCTGATCAGCCAAGATTTGGCAAATAATTTAAGATCTGGTGGGAATTTTACCTCTATCTCTGAAACAGTTTAACTGCACCTTACCTAAAGGATCAAATCCTTTCAGGAATGGAAACTGCTGTTTAGGATGCACTCCATGAATAACAGTTTATGGAACAATTTCTCAACACAGCCTTGTGACTGAAACACTGACACGTGCTCACAGGAAGTCGCTGCAGTGCAAACCTCTGCTCTGTCAGGGCTGCTCATCCTCCTTCAGTGTAGCTTCACGAGCTCCAGGTCTGAGCCCCAAACTTCTATGACATTGCTTTAAACTACCACTCTTCTAGAGGGAATTTTAAGTGCCCCTCACTTGTATGTCACAGGTGAGCCCCAGCTGTTACTGCACCCCAGGTCAGGAGCATCTGCTGCCTCTGCACTTTAAATAAACACCGATGCATTTGCATTCTTTTTATTTATTGGAACACTACGATTTGAGAGCCTAAATGCAAGTTTTTTTCCCTTTATTTCTGCAAGTAGCACTGCAATCATAACTTACAAAAATGTTTAAAATACAAAATGTACATGAAATTACAATACAAGGCTCTGTAAACATCTAGAACTTAATCTTTATTGTCCCGCATTTTTAAATATAAAAGTTGAATTTGGACGGTTTCGGACCCTCAAGGAATGACATCCATCACCAGTATCAAAAATAGAGTTTCAAAGCTTTGTTTGTATCAGAACAAAACCATCATGTTAGTTTTTTCATTCTTTGGTTTAAAAAGGATGGCAGTTCCCCTGATAACATGAAAGGTTCACTACAGAAATGCAGGTTGCTAGTTCATGGTAATTTCAGTAATCTCCCCCCGTCCAGTCCCCCAATTAACACACTACTTCTTGAGTTTTTGCTTTTAGCATTGATGTTTGACCCTCCTTATAGAAAAGCTACTTCATCATTAAGGCTTTCCTTCAGCATAACCTAAATTAGGAAAAGAGGTTTGTCAAAGTACCTGGGGAGAAGGACGGACTGAAGGGCAGGGAAGTGGATGCCAACAAAACATCAACAGTTGCCGGGTTCTGGTGCTTAGTTAAATTTGCATAGTCCAATAGAGATTGTGTGCTTTTTATATCACTACAATTATACAAGATTAACAGTCTTTACCTACGTTATCACACAAGCTACAATAAAATTAAGACCCTTGTATTGAAGCTTTTACAAGGCAAATACAAAACTGCTTTAGTATCCAAAGCTATATGGTTTTTTTTCATTTCATTTTTAAATAGGAAAGCATCTCTATGTCTACAGGCATCAAGGTATTTAAAGGCATCAGAAAATTTAGTGCATAGCAACTCTGGATTGCTTGGGCTCCTATATTTTAGGTACAGGGCGAATTCCAGCTACTTGGAGAACTTGCAAGGAGAGTCTGTACCAGTAGGATAAAGGAGCATAAATCCCAGACAGTATGAAAAGCTTTTAACTTAGAATTCTCCTACAAACAACGGTTCATGCAAAAGACCCAGTAAGGACTGAAAACTGGAACATGCCTTGCCACTGGCACACAGTCTGAGGACAGAGTTTACAGTGTTGTGGGGAGGCTTTTTGTCTTTTTATTGTTTTTAAGGTGTTAGAAACGTAACTAGATGTACTTCTGAGCATGTGAATCCTTTTCTAGGATGCCTAACATAAATAAGTAGAGGACAGAGTAAAGCACCATTGCTGAGGGACAACCAGAATATCACACTCCTCAGATCACAGCCCTGCCAATTCTTCTTTCCTGCAAATTTAAAGGCTTGCACCACTGAGCAATACATTCACAAAAAGGATGCTTAAGATTCCCAGCACACAAGTAGTGGCCTCACATGAAGTTGTTTGAAGTAACCGTGAAACATCAAGACAGAAGCCTTAGGCTCCTCTTAGAAGGAGGTACAGGATAAAGAGTGACACTTCCACTCACACAGCATCCCTCTTTTGAACAGTTCCCAGCGGGCTGGTGCACCAGAGCTACTGCAGAGGTGCCGACTGAAAACCAAACGGAACGTTCTGCCTGCAAAAGGCTCAATGGAAAGTTTTCCCCATGATTGTCTGCCAAGATGCACCAGCAGAATCTGTGTTTACTTTCCCAGGTATTATAACTCAGTAATGGCTTCCACTTTAAGACCTTTTTACTGTAATTTTAAGAGTCTACAGTAAATTTCTGAGGCACGTGCTCCACCTGTGTTACACCACTCAAATGTCCTCAACTGTCTGAACCAGTTTCAATGCAAATACACTTTCTATATTTCAAAGCTGTTGAGTGTATTACCTCAGGTTTAGTCAGAGCATCGTGGCTCACCCAAATGAGGAACTAAAACTGACATCTTCAACGTCTTGTGCTTCTGAGCTTACTCTGCCACGACTGTCATACCCTGTATGTTCCATATCAGAAAGCTTTGTAAACAACAGTGTCTTCCAGGGGAAAGGCAATGTTTGTGGCCTAAGCAGGCAGTTTCAGATCCTCTCCTAGGTTGCTAATCATAGAGGCCTGAGATTGTTGTTAACTCTGTAAACAGATGGTTTCAAACTCATCCTCTGAGCACAGCACAGGTTTACTGCTGCCATCAGTCCTGGGGGTTTCTTTGGTAGCTTCTGCTTCACACATTTAAAATCTCACGTGGGCAAAGGATACTACCTAATCCCTCATTCACAGTACATGATTTTTTTAGCAAAGTGATGCTTGGAAACAGCTTAAATTGAAGGAGCTGTGACTGTCACCTCCTTTGGACTTCCAAGTGGCAAGGCCAGGTATACAGCGTATAAAAGATAGAGATGTGACCGAAGGATTTATTGCATGGAGAACTGGAACGCCGCTGCCGTGGGGCTTTCACACCCATATTCTGCAGGGATGATGGGAACACAGATCCTCAGAAAAACACCTACGTTTCTCCTGTATTTAACATGGCTTTGATGTTGCTGTTCCTTAATCTAAAATCCTACTGCTCAGATTTGATTACAAATGTCACTTTCTAAGAAAAAGCTATTTCAAGAAGGAGCCTGTGCTAAGAAAGAACGGGAAGGTTACCACAAAGTTACAAAAGGTAAATTTTGGAATGTCATTTCTATCCCAACACTTTCATGATGGAATGGTCTTTTTGCAGCCTATCAAGTAACATTTTCAGTTTATAAACAAGTGCAGATCTACATTTGGCTTTGCTTCCTATGACTCTAAGAAAGAAAACACTACAGTATTTGCATACACAATGGCTTCCAGGGCCTTGGCTTCAGATGACAGGTAATGATTTGCCACTGGAAGATTGCATTATAAAAAAATTAAACAATAGAAGCTTTAAAGGCTTTCCAAAATGACCAAAAGGTGTTACAAATCATCAGTTACAAACTATACTACCTCTAAGGGAAAGCAGCACACTGAAGATGTGTATTAAATCTTTCTCCACGTTCGGTACTGTGAATATTATAAGAGCAAACTAACATCTCCACACATCTGAAGCACTTAAAATATAAAAGTATTCTATTTAAATGCAAAAAGCAAAGCTCGTTTGTAACTTTAAAACAGTTAAAATATCTGGTGTAGATTCTGTGTGTCCATTTTAAGAAGTCTCTTTACAGCATCTGAGGAACTATAATTAAAATGCTCTGTCTCTACATCAAAAATGTAACCCACTAAAAGGGCTTTGCAAGGATCCACTGTTCCAGTTCATAAAGGCCACAGAGTTGGAAGCACAGTAAGTCTAAAGAGGAAGAGGATGAAGAAATATTCAGAGAAACTGTGAAGTTTTCATGGATGTTTAGGTGTAAGCTTATCCATTACTGGATTCCATCAGATACTCTTGTCTCCAGAGACCCAGGACATGTCCGTGCAGACTGGCCGGCCGCTGTTGTTCCGTGTGACACTGAGATTTGTGACATATCTCTTCCTATGATCTCGTTCACTATAAAACAGAAAGGATTACACAGTGACTGGTTTTTATGCTTTCCAAAAGGCAGAACTCATCAGAGTGTCCCTTTTTAAAAGAGACATTGAAATATTTCACTGCTAAGCCTTGATACAGTTAAGTGAGAGGCTGAATGGGGAACTTCAGTACCAGCTGAGCAGCGGGGGAAAGCAGAAAAGAAAGTGTCTTAGTTTCTCTTACTATTACACTTTGTACTTACCATAACCTCAGTCAGAGAATCCCTCAAATGCTTGAAGGAAATGAGCACATACATATTCATGACAACCAGGTAATGGAAAGGCACAGCACAGGCTGGTTTAGCACAGCTTTCCCCACTGAACAACCTGTTCAAGAGTGTTACAGGCACAACCAACTCTTACTGTAACTCTTGGTGCAATCAAGCTACTTAAAGAACTTCCTCAGAACTTGGATTTGGGTTAATAGAACATTCTTTTTCAAACCATAGACCTATGTAATCAGCCAGTTTTCTGCATGCTTGCAGTTCTAAACCTGCAGTAACAAAAGTCTTCCTCAGTTACCAGTCACCTTTCCTACAGTGTGGAACAAAGATGGAGTAATACATAGGTCACATCAGTCTGCGTGTCTGGGTGGGTGTCAAATTCAGCACAGATCAGTCAACTGTTACTATGTACAAGTGAGGGACACTGTGAACATGACAAAGTGGCACTTAAGTTATCAACAAATGACAGTTTTGGAGTGTTACTCTGAAGGTACATTAATTGAGGGACAAGAATAATGACTTTACTGCAGAAGCATAAATGTCCACTTTACAAAATGGGCTATGGTAAGGTTAACTGAGAAAGCTGAATCTTAATTCTAAGTGGAGAATAAGAATCCACATTAAATAGTAATGGTAAGTTTTAGATAACTGCTAGATGATAACCAAAACACACATTGTTATTTAACAGAAGAGCAGTCAACCCTGCTGTTTCCATGAGTGAGTGGCAGCAGTATACAGTGTCTCTTGTTCAGCAAAACCTTGCATGTGCTGAACTACAGCAATAAAAGAAAAGGCTCTGATGTGAATTTGTTTGGACCTTCTATAAACAGACATTTAGTGGGATCCTTCTGTTGAGTGAGGACCATTCCTAGTAAAAAGAAGAATGTTTTGTTTTGCTAGTAATCTCCTTCTGTTGAAAATCTTAACAGATTTGGAACCTAGCTCATTGGCCAACTTCACAGAACAATACTGATGCACTGCATCACCCTTAATGCTTCCTTCATTTTCCACAGCAGGATTTAGCTTCCTACTAACCATTCCTGTCTGGTAGAAGCATAACAAAATCAATCTACAGGTAGTGTAAATTGCTCTTTATAGAGTATTCAACAGTCTGGGCATGGACACACGCTGCAGCAGTAGCATACATGGGTCTGAAAGAAAATGCAGTAAAATTGTGAATGGCCTCAAGTACATGTATATAAAATCCAACTCTAAAAACAAGCTATAGTTTCCTTAGGAAAGCCTGACAATCACCTGATGTCACACACCTGTACGTAACCATGGGAGAGTCACTCGTTATCTAAAAGTCAATCAACAGCAATGGTCTTCACTTGCATGAATGCAAGGGATAGCTTGTTAAAAGGCCACAAGGCTGGAGCAGCTCTGATGAGCTCTGTAACAACCAATGTCAGCAGCATTACAAGCTCTGCAATCTATTGGGCTGCAAAAGCAGTGTTTCATTTGCTGAATGTAACCGGCACTGTGATGGAGATGGAGTGGCTGCAGGTAGGATGACTCTTAAACTACTTTTATTATATCAACACAACCTGTAAGCAAACAGCTGTAAAAAAAAGACTGCTTTTTTTTAAACACCACTGAGATGTTCCCTTACAGGCAGTCTGCTGCAGCAGTTTCTGTCAGGGCACTTGCTGCCCTGCTCGAACCCCAGGACCTCCAGCAGCTATTGCTGACTGTGTGTGACTGAACAGTTGCTTTGTGTAAATCCAGCACTGCAGCTGTTCACTGCTACTAAAACTTTGATGAGCACTGCAATAAAAAGCTACACAGCTAAATACCTTCTAGATTTTGAAATTAGTAGATGGCTACTGGCACCAGCAGAGCAAACTGTTCAATCCTGCTGCAATGCTTTGTAGTTCCCACAGGCGAGGGTGCTGAACTGAACAGCATGTAGCCACATGGCAGTGAGGTTTTCCTTAAATCACATGACCCTGTGAATACAGGAGCTGGTCACCTGGGGTTTTACGTGCCAAAGTTCTGCCTAATTTATTATGTGGAGTATGAAATTGAAGTTACAGGTGTCTGTGTTGGTCTGGGTGCTTTAGAGCAATCATGGGTTTGTTTACAAGCAGCTGTTTTATAGCTCAGTGTGAGAGCTCTGTCATCTCTCATTTTTGCTGTTGGAGAACCACTTACTTTGGCAATGTTTTTAGCATGTGGCCTATGCAGATTTATCTGGTTTACATGGATTTGCATTAGAAGCACCTGTCATTTCTAAGGGAAATGCAGTACCTTGTCAATTGTAGTGGAGCAGTTTTACTTGCCACAGTGATTTTGTTAGAATTGCTTATTTGAAAACTGAAGGAGTGTTCAAACAGGCTTCGGGTCTTTGGGGTGTTGTGGTTTTGTGGTGTTGTTGGATTTTCTTTCTCTGTTTTTGGTTAAAAATAAGCAGTATGTATAATACCTGAATGGGTGTTTGCTCAGAGCACCACGCAGGCCTTAAAAAAAGGGTCAGGCTCCTTTTTCTGTTGTGTCTGGCAAAGCTGTTTGTCCACAGACCAAAGCCACCTGTCTAACATATCCTTCTATTTTATACTTTCCATGAGTGCACATTTCAGCTGCCTGGAAATGTGTAAAGCAACAAAGGGATGGGGAAGCCTGCAGAGTCCAGAAGACCATACATTGATTTAGATTATGTAGAGATGAAGGTAAAAAAGCCTCAAAGAAAGCCCAGCAGGGCAGCACCTGTCTGGCATGCAGGCTGGCAGATGGGAGAATGGGTATTTGAAGCAGGAAAGCTGCTCTTCTAGAGAAGGCTGCTCTTCTAAAGCCTGGGAAAACACACTGTAAAGAAGCTATACCGAATATTTAGTGAAATCAGGCAGCCTGAAGCCCTTTGAAACAGCTCACTGAAGAGATGCACAACTTGGTTTTTAAGGCAGCAAATAACCAGATGCCTGCATGTATGACTAATCTAAACAGGGAAGAATTTGGCCATGCTGTGTTTACCAGCCTTGTTGTAATTAACTTATCTGACACTGCAGGGGTTTAAATTAGTTTAAAATGCAAATCGTGTAGTCAGTGAGATGACTTGCAATCCTGCACAGAAATGTACCAGACTGAAGCTGAAATCATACAGCATTTTCCTTTTTGTGATGGGGAAAAACCATGTTAAAGGCTAAAATAGAACCCCCTAAGCTTAGTATTTGAGTGCATGACATTGCCTTCTTCCACACAGGGTCAGTCACAAAACATTTGGTGGTCTGTGATTAAAACTGGAAACTTAATTCATGAGCATAGACACGGGTCTTTCTATAACATCCTCCAGCAAAACCCAAGTTCTTAGGTGACAAATTGGGAGAGAAAGTGAATTTCAACAGCCCTCAGGCTGTACTTGTGATGCTTTACAGACAGAAGACAATTTCTTTTCTAGACTTGCAGGAGAATGCTTTAACCACCTTTCCCATTTTCAATGATGGGGTGCATGGGCTATGCTGGCCTAAACTATAGCTAGATAGATAACATGCACTTTTGCTTAACCTTAGAAGCCACCCAGTTTGCAACTAGGCAGTGGGAAACCAAGATGCATGGCTTTTTCAATACATGCAATTCTTCTCTATAAAACTTCTCTCTTTGGTACAAGTTTCTAGGGGAAGGCTGCAGAGCTTGTTCAGGATTCAGAACAGACATCTTGAGTATGTTGTTAAGGTTCTCTGTAATCTCTGCCTGACAGCTTCATTTGTGTTGTGTGGTTTATACTCCTGTTGTCTATTTGAAACCAGACAGCTCATCAGACTTAAGCTGGAGATGAAATGTGTAGGACCTCTTTCAGTCTACCACCTCCCCTTCCCCCCCATTAAATCATGGTGCCAATGTTCTGGCTGCTCATCCCACACTCTGGACTTCTACCACCCAGAGAAGAGGAACCAGAAATATGTTGCATTCTAAATCATTACAGAGGTCTGGCTAACCTGCCTGCTGATCTAGAATGGTTTCGGATGATCAGTGTCAATTGAGTGGGTAAGGTCAAAAGTGGTATCAGATGGTTTATGTGCCAACAATCCAGGCTGCTCATCTATGAAATAATGACTGGATCAGATCATGGGAGAGAAGGGTGGCACACACTACACTGCACAGAAATAGGGCAGATTCCTCCACTCTGGAGAGCAGCTCTGCAGAGAGGAACCTGGGAGTTCTGGCTGATAACAAACTAAGAGCCAGCAATGTGCCCTCATGGGCAAGAAGGCCAATGGCATCCTGGAGTGTATTAGGAGTGTGGGCAGCAGGTCAAGGGAGGTTCTCCTCACCCTCTCCTCTGCCCTGCTGAGGCCTCATCTGGAGTCCTGTGTCCAGTTCTGGGCTCCCCAGCTAAAGAGAGACAGGGAACTGCTGGAGAGAGGCCAGTGCAGGGACACCAAGACACTGAGGGGATGGAACATCTGTGTGAGGAGGAAAGGCTGCGGGACCTGGGGCTGTTCAGCCTGGAGAAGAGAAAGCTAAGGGGGGACCTCATCAACACTTAGAAATCTTTAAAAGGTGTATGTTGAGAGGATGGGGCAGCACTTTTTTTCTGTTGTCTCCAGTGGCAGGACAAGGGGTGATGGACATAAGCTGGAACACAAGAAGTTCCACTTAACCATAGAGAAAAGGGTGAGGGAGCCCCGGCTCAGGCTGCCCAGGGAGGGTGTGGAGGCTCCTTCTTTGGAGGTTTCCAAACCCACCTGATCAAGGGGAACCTGCTTTAGAGCAGGGGGCTGGGCTGGATGAGCTCTGGAGATCCCTTCTTACCCCCACCATTTGGGGATTCTGTGATTCTGACCACAAATGTGATAACTGCATTTTGACAACTTGTTTGTCAGCTACAGCATGGACCAAAACACAATGCAGCTGCTTTTTTTCTATTGGGCTGTGAAATAGAAATAATTTTAACAACGTTGCTATGTCTGCTTAAGTGACCTCTTTGGCAGGTGTCCCAGATTGCAGAATTTCAGCTGTTACTTTATTTGCAGCAGTTTCACCTTTTCTTTCCCCAGTACTTACATATACTGTAAGCTGGCTGCTAAATTGATACTAATAGTTCAAAATAGATTGTGCAGAACAGAATTAAAGTGGTGGAGAGAAAAACTTGTGCTACAGACAGGTTAGACTGGACCTGGCAATGCTGGTGATAGTGTAGTGTTGTACTGCAAAGTTTTTGGTGTCTGTGTTGTGAGTTTTGGGATTTTTTCTGGTTTTATTCTTCCCTTTCTGTGCTGCATTGCAAGGCCAGCTGGAGACTCAAACCCCTAGAACCTTCCCAAAAATGTAAGCAGCATACTGACACCAATTCCAGTGGAGCTGAGTAGAAGCTCTGACTTTGGGATCTGCTGTGAAGCCTGTAAAGCCAGAGCACTTTCCTCTGGACGCTGGACACTTTGCTTTCCTGGGTTGTTCCCACTGTTTTGATTTCACGTATTGTTTGCTCTTTTAAGTCCCTATGTCCTGCACACATGAAAGACAGCTGAGCCAGTGGGACTGACAGAAAGCTAGGCCACTGCTTCTTGAAGGCTTTTCTTCTCTCCCCTGCCCTCACCTTTCAGGCTGAGGGCTTTGCCTCTGAAGTCTTGCACTGGGACAGCTGATGAGGTTTGTTGCTCCAGCTGTTTGCTGCATGAAAGCCATGCTGGTCATGAAGATCTCTTGAAACTATTGCAGTTTGCAATCCAGAGCTTTAACATAAACTAAAATTAGGTTGAACAGCTCAGCCATTTGTGCAGTGAGTGACACATCCAGCCAGGGGTAATAATCTTGTCAGCTGTTCAGATACAGACACAGCCTGGGAGTGGCACCGACCAACCTCCCAGGAGCAACTCTCACCTACAATAAGTTATCCACGTTAGCTGAGCTGAACAGGGCAAAGCATGTGTTATGAAGCATGACAACATCAGGGACATTGGTGCTTTTAATGACAAGTCTATGAGTGTTTTGGATAAATGTCTTTAAAAAACTACAAATTCAGAGTAGCAAGTTCCTGGAGGACCTGGGGCTTTGACATGTTTGTAAGAGCTGAGGTTTATTTTCCCCCCTCGTTTGTTTAATCAGTTCTACAATGTCACCTTAATTTATTCTCTCACTGTGAGACCAATCCACAATGTGTCAGTCACCTTGTACAGCTGTACCATCTTACTGAATATTTTCTATTAGAATAGAAACATGTAGCATGATCTCCAAGATAGGTGTCTGTAACTCTAACATCAGAGGCAGAGGCATTACCTTTTAAAACTAAATGCCAACCAAATACTAGCATGCTTCTAAATTGCCCTGTACTTAATTCCCTTACCTCTGTGAATGTTGAGACACAAATATTTTGTACTGGAGCACAAACCAAAATGTAAGCAACCCCTGAACCCGAAGGCCTGTCTGGGAATAGTGCAAATGACCTCATTTCCCTCGAGGGAAGCTGGTAATCTATAATCAGCATCTATACTTTCTACAGGACAAGAAAAAAAATCTTTCTCAGGCAGTTACTTTTGGGGCTTTTGTAGGTCAAAAATCCTGCCTGAAAACCTCCACAGAGAAGTACAAGCAAACCAGTTCAGATCACAAACCATGAGGTATGTAATGGGCAACAGATCTGCAGAAAACACATTGTGAGGCTTCCTCAGGGTGCTGCACCAGCTTCCAAAATGTTTGTCCTAAGGAATTCCTGAGCCAGAGACAGGACCCTTTTGTGCTGAATGGTCCCCTTTGGATTTCTCTCAATGTGGTCTTTAAGGTCTGTGCAAAATTCTGTCATATGCAACATTCCAGAGCCTAACTACATCCCGTTGTATGCTGTAGCAATGCTTTTTATATGTGTTGAACTTGCTGCAGGATTACCTTGTGGACACTTGTATTGTTTCTCTCCCATGAAGTATTTTCCATTACCTTTTCCATGCCACTCATTCACTTTATTATACTTAGTATATTCTCCTCATCCACTTTTCTTGCTGGAGGGTCCTAATTGATTCAATGTCACTTCTGTTCCAAATCTTTGGTCATGTTTGTTGTCCTTAACCAAAACACCTCACAAAACAACTTGTATGCATCCAGTTCTTTTGTGACATCAGGGCTGAGGTGTGGGCATGTACCAGACCTACACAGTAGGATTTGTTCACTCATGCTGGTTTCCTAAATAGTCCTAGAATTTACTCACCCTTCTAGGACTACTTTTAACACTACTGAGCAATGTTTTCATAGAATTGTTCATTTTAAATTCAAGATAGCTTTAACTGAGAATAGTTCAAGCAGCTTGTCATTGCCTGTGTGGGCACCAGGGCAGGGGTTTCTTTTCTTCCCTTACCCTAACTTCTGCTCCTTTAACTAATGGATTTTCTTTAATCACAAGGTCTTCCTGTAGAGGTTTCTAGTTTTGTTTTTCACCCTCTCAACAGCTGAGAAACAGCAGTGCCATGTTTACCAACTTCCAGCCCCTTGCCTCCAAAGAGGATTTAAGCAAGAGGTCACACATTACATTTAATAGTTCAACTGTTGCTTCAATAGTTGAACTCTTTCAGAGCTGCTGTCTGGTATGACATCTACTTGAATCTAGTTGAGGTGAATGATCACTGCCCATTTACCTCTTTGTTCTGGAACCTTTCTACTGACACTTCAGCTTTGGGACAGGTGCTGCTACAGGTCCCTCTTCCAAAGGACTTTGGCATGAGACTCTCCAGTTCCTCAACTATAAGCACCAATGCAAAAACACTTTTTAAGTTAATTTATCCAGTTTTAACTGAATTCATACTTTGTCATCTGTTGCCAAAGTTTCACACTCAGCCTAATAATTTTCATATTCTTTTCTGTCTTCTGCATGTGGGAGCAGCTTGTAGTCTGTACATTTAATCTGAACTTTCACAAATAGTTCACTTGCAATTATTTCATCCTTTTGACAACCTCTTAACTGTTTCCCTATAGTTCTTGTTTCAAAGCCTGTAATGCTGGAGCTGCTACAAAACAAAGGAAGACTTAAAAAAATATATCTTTATTTAAGCAGTTCTTGTACAACCCCATAAAAGAGATGTTTCCCCTTGTGGGTTCTTCTCATGACTTAGTGCTCCATGAAGCAGTCATCACACTTACCCATTTTATAAAGGGTGACTCAAGTATTCCATTAGTGTATTTCCTGCCCTTGCAGAGTGTCTGATCTCCTGCAGCACACCATAGTTACAGTTGTTCTCCTGTTCCACAGTGTAATTTAGAAGCTATACTCTTCCTAATTTCAGCCTGAAAGTTCAATCTTTAAGCATTCTGTACTTCTGGTTGGTACAGTTTGCCTGGTGTCAAATCAGACAAGCCTTCTTCATGGTACAGAACCATTAACTTCCCTGTGTAACCAGATCTC
Organism: Colius striatus; assembly: GCF_028858725.1. Taxonomy (NCBI): domain Eukaryota; kingdom Metazoa; phylum Chordata; class Aves; order Coliiformes; family Coliidae; genus Colius; species Colius striatus. The sequence continues at coordinate 4,232,707 of NC_084772.1, forward strand.
GTGCATTAGTACCACAGTGACTATCTTGCTTACATCAAATACTTAAAATACCCATCATTTTAATGTCAAGAAATGTCATGCTTCTCGGTTGTATTTCTCAGGTGCTAGCATTCCCATGTGAGCATTGCTTCTCTCTGGGGCTGGCTTTCTGCTTGTGTGCCCTTTTAAAAAGGGCCCTGTTGGTACACGTTCTGTAATTCGAAGTTTGGGGTTTGCCAGCCTGTGTGTTACCAGTATTTGAGGGTAATTTTAGCAGTAAACTGAGGTTTCATTTTTCAAGAACTCCTGCTCTTCTGTTCCTGAGTTTCATGGGGTATAGTCCAAAGCACAGAAACAATCTAAGCCAGAGCCGGTGCTTTACTGATCTATTTGCTTTTTCAACTTAGCGTTGAGAGTCCTTTCCCTAGTTTTGCCATTCTGAATAGCAGCTACTTACCTTACTAAAAACATTTGGACAGGTAAGGAAGGCAGAACTAAGCTTTTCTGAAAGATGGTGAAACACCAACATAGTAATTTATTTTAGTTTCATGGACAAACTTAAGATCATTCTGTGCACTAACTGTGTCAGTTTTATTAAGGCTATACACAGAGCTTGGTTACTTTACTGTCAGCAATCCCAAATCTACTGTACCCTTACATGCATTCCCCTTTAAAAATCCATGGGGAAAGTGAAATGTGTTATATTTGTTTATAGATGTGTGTACCTATATTGAAAAAAGGGAGAGTGTAGTTCTTCGGTGTTTTAGGCATGTTCATAATAAAGTGAAAAACACTTAAGAAGAATGAGTATGAAACACAAACAAGACCAATATACCATGCATCAACTTTTAGCATCATTACTAACGAGTCATAGTGTATCATCATCTTGTTTCTATGTGAAATAAAGAAGCTGAAAGCATCTTAAAATAAATCCAGGCGATCTTTCCCAATTATAGTGCACATTCAACTGGAAATGCACTGAATCTGTATTCCTAATCCTTAGGTTGGCACTGTATCATATCTACTTAAATTTACATTGCTTTATCCTTTTTTAAAAAGGAGAAAGATTCTAAAATTTGTCCCAGTTAACTTGCCCACACCTGGCTTATGTTCACATCCCCTTCTGTTGCTGTACTTGATCCTATGGCACTCAGGAAGTTCTGTGGCAGCTACATATACTGTCAGTGGAGGTTTTCACTGAATGGGTGTACACCTGGTCCACAGCTTCTGAATTTCCAACTGTTTCAGAGTACACAGGTGTCCAATTACAGCAAAACTTCAGGATTACATAGTGCTTTTCACTGGTAGATGTTAAGACTATTAAAACACTTTCCCCTTTCCTTCGTGCTCCAATTTCAAACATTGAAGCATTTCAGTAAGCAGACTCACCCTCTAGATTTTCCACATAGGAGTTGGACATGAGTGCTGAATGTTGAGTCCATTTCTCTGTTGAACCTGATGGCTGGTATTCCAGGTCAGAGATAAAACTGTCTGTGTCAGAGAAGAAGACAGACATAACTACTGAATGGACTAAATCAAGAAGTTACAGTTCACTCAACCAGGAAGTGACTTTCAGTTTTCTTTTAATAGCACTAACTTTAAATACCCAGTTTCATTCACAATTACTACATAAGTTGACATAAGTAACTATTTATAAATTATCAGAGTGCCTGTTAAAACCAATATCACTTATCTTGTATATTTAGTTACTTTTCAGTTAGCAGCCAGAGCCATGAAGGTAATGGTTAATATTTTTGGATGTCTGCTAGTTGTATCATCATGAATTTTACACTACATAAATTTCCTCTTAGTATTTGTGTTAGTTTAGAACATTCCTCCTGCATTGTTCTCAATCTGCTTTACATACTGTGGTCTCATTAAAAGTGCTTATGCCCCTTGACAGCACCACCACTGAACAAGGTAGGCAAAAGACTAGTAAATCTTTATTTTTCCTATCCTTTCAATACAGGAACCTGTTGCTGTGAGCAGCTTTAGCTTCTCCTTTTGGTGTCAGGCTATATTCATACATTTTGCCCAAGGTACTGATCTGCAGTCAGGCCACACAGTTTGAAGTGTTGGAAAACTAAGAATTATCCTGGTATAGGTGGCTCTGTCAGACCAAGGTGGAAGTGGAGAACTGTATGCCACTGAACTGTTTTTCCTGGAGGAAAAACAAATAGAGAACAGTTAATTTATTGCTTTAATCAACAAGGGGGTGCTTATGTGGTTGTGATTAGTGACTATGTAGGGCTTACATTATACTGGGTTGGGTTTGGGTTTTTTTTTCCTGACCAAGAGAGCGCTGCAAGTTTAGTAAATTAGGCTTTAACACAATTAGCAAAATTACTCTGGAAGCTGGCTAACTTGTGCCTTCTGGATACAGCCATATGTTTGCTTTGCCAACATGATTTCTAAGCCCTGCTTAGGGATGACTCCTGGGAGAATGAAAGGATCTATTCTTACTTCCTCCTGAAACATAAGCAGTTTGAATTACTTCTTTGGATGGTGACTTATACTTAATTGTTTAAAGTGTAAGGTTACATGTATTTTAATGGGAAGCAGGTTTCAAGTAAAATGTCCACTGCCATTCTGAAGGAAAGGACTACATGAAGGACAAATTCTTGCCAAATAATAGGAGGTTAAGGAAAGAACACTTTTCACACCAGCTATGGTAGAGCCAGCAAGAAAGTGACATTTAAATAAAGATGTAATGAATTCAAGGAGATGGGCCGAAAGCTACCTTGGGATGAAACAAATTAACTTATCAAGCAGTCCTCTTTAAAGTTCAGCCTTTCAAAGGGGCAGACAACAAACATGACAAGGAGCCTCCAGAGAGAAGAGCAGAGTTAATTAGCTCTTTTAAGCAACAGTCTCTGCACCATAAAGTCTGCATAGCTTCTACAGTAAGGATTATCTGTCACTTCAGCAGAGAAATACAACTCTGCAGGTTTTTATAATTAATTTCATACATGGAGGGGCTCTGAGGCTCTTGCATGTCCTAACAAAGCTGCTGACAGTATTGAGATTTTGCTTTATAAAGCCCTGACAAATCGTGTCATGCGTAGCACACGTAACGTGTCTCCAGCCAGCACCTTCTGGAATGAAGCATGCACTGCTCTCAGGCACATAATAGTTGTTGTTTGTGAAATGTGGTAAACAAAGCAACAGCCTTTTAAAGGGTGTAGTGCAGCATAAAGATACCGTACAACACACAGTGAAGTCAGAAGTTGAGGTAACAGATACATTAAAAATATCATTCTACCTCATAATTTCATAAGCATTTGAGAGCTTTAACTTTAGTGTTACACTCTTTAGGTATAGAACACATTTGGAATTGCTTAAGGGAGTAAAAACTGATAAAACTGAAACAAGAAAACTGACATCCTGTAGATCCAACTGATCAACATTTCATACTCTTATGAACTGCTTGTCTTGGCTCCTCCCTTATGAAAGGTTTAGAAAAACCTTAAACCCTCAATTATGTGCACCAGATTTGGGTCAAAGCAGTAGGTCAACTTCTATTACAGATAAAGGTAGACCAAAAAGCTACTGCAGTTATACTATACTGGAGTTTGGTTTTCAGAATTCCCTCCTACAGGGGTCAAGCAGCTTCTTGTAGCACTGTTTGTGTATCCTTTGTATGGGCAATGGAATTCACCTGGAAGTTGTGCTGGTTTTAGAAGAGTAGACCCCCAAAACTACTCTAGAATTGATTGCAGTGTTGCCAGAGTAAGTAGCATAGAGTGGGGGTTTTTAATATGCTTTGCAAAAGGAAGCTTGATACAGTTGTATGGCAGATTGTACCAATGGCCTGGGTTGGGTGGTGTTGCTGCATCCATCTAGGAACTCGTGTGAGAGGACAGATGAGTGAATCGTTGTACTCAGTCAACCTCAAAGCACACTATGGACAGACTGCAGCACACTTCTCCTCAGACAGGCCTTTTGTCAACTCCAGAGAGAACTCTATCAGCTGCATTTATGTGAAGAATCCCTGCAGCTACGTCACATTGGTTACTGCAGTATATTTAGCCAGGTTTTAACTCCACATGACCAGCAAGTAGGTACAGTGTCAACTTTCTCTAAAAAAAGAAAGCTGCCAGGCTATAATTAACCCTCAGGCTGCTCTGCTGTGGAGCAGCCAGCTGATTCTGTTGGTTTGTGATCAAATCCAGTCATACAGCAGGCCATGTTTGCAGTGGCAAACTATCAAGGACGTGGTGAGTTGCCTTGCAAGTTACCATTTCAAGCCATGACAGGCTTTGCTTTTAGTAATTTCAGTGCCAACTTTACTGAGAGGCACCTTTTTTTTATTTAACTGATAAAACCAAGCTGTATGAACCGTTAGGAGGAGCAGCTTTCCTATGCACATGATGTTTATAGCTATAGACAGACAGAATGTGCCCGCAGAGTCCCAGCACAAGCTCTGCAGTTATTTGGGACGGTGCAGGTCATGGTTACCACGTCACTCTCTCACACAGGAAGCGTGAAGTGTGAACCTTGGAGCTAGAGGCCACGTGCTGTGCAGTGGAAAGCTGTGCAAAGCGCCTGAGCGGGTTTATGCCAATGGCACAAGGGCACCCCAAACTCCTTCTAGTGAGTGTCTGCAGCAGCATGGGGACATGCCACCTGTTCTAACAGAATAAGTTTCTAACCTCTTCTAAGTCTTAAATGGGAATCTTTGCAGTGGTGCCACTAGTTGAGCTTGGATTTCTGAGTTTGAATTAGATGTTCTGTGTCTCTCAGAGGCTAGAAGGAAGTTTCACACATTAACTGGTCATAGGTACCTGAGATGCATCCTTTAAGTGTTGACAACCTTCTCTTCACCTTTCTCACTGTTACAGCCTTGTCCTTTTAATCTACTCCGCTGTCTGGATCTTTCTCTATGCCACTCATAATACCCATTTCCAAAAGCAGATTCTCATTCCCTTCCAAGACATTTCAAGTTCTGCCTTATCTCTTCTCTCAGCCTCAGCATCTCAGTGCAGAAGCCCATCAGGTTATGGGAAGAATTAGAATTGGAAACTGCTTATTGTTACTATCTCCACACTGCCTGACAAGATATGTTTAATATACAGAATGCTAAGGAAGGAGGAGTTGAATTATAACCTTAATAAGCAAGTTATACTAAGAGAATTTTTGGAATGCCTTTTATCAACAGGAATATTCCAAGAGTTCTGTGTAAGATGTAAGCAAGAGCTGTTCTCACCCCAAACCATGGCAGGCATGCTGCAGGATGCAAGGTTTTGTTCCCTGCTTAGGGGACAGTAAAGAAAGCTTGCTGGAGATGGACATCTCAAGTTTAAGTTGCACCAGCAAGAAGACTTTTGAGCTGCTGTCTTCCATAGCAAGCTAGACTCTAGCACCCAATATTTTTGTGTTTCTGTAGACCTTCAATGCCCTGGTTGGCAGGATGCTGCCAAAGGTAATTCAGAATGACCTGTTAATGCACGTTTCAAATATATAGACAAATATAAAGTACAGTCATTCTTCAATACTTTCTTATCTACTGTGATTCTCTGGAAGTTAAACTGAAGCTACAGTAAAAGCTACCTGTAAAGATGTACAAATTTTCTAGCAAACAACAGAATAATGAGCTTTCCAGCATCAGCTAGAGAGTTATCACAGAACTGTTAAAATGAATGACTGCAAATGGTTTAGAATTCTACACAGAAGATGCCTGACAGAACAGACTTATTGCTTCATGCACACACAACAGTTAGAGGATTTCTAGTTATGATTTATAGTAAATCCACATCCTGTATTTTCTAATCTCCAGCTTTATGTAATGGAGATGCAATGAGCAACAAAATGTAAGAGGATTAGTAGAAGGTCATCCTGCTTTGCTGAATATAGTCTAACACAAACACCTTAAAAATGGTTAAAGACAGTTGGAAATCTTATCACTGTCGCAAGCCATGAAATCCAAGGTAAACTTACCCTCAACTGCAAGCCACAAGAGATTAAGCCTTAGATCAACAGTATTAGAATAGACTTAAGTTTAAAACTTGACAGTGGGACAGGCAAACTGACACTTTTTTAAAAATGGGAGGGCAGAATTACTGAGCCCTCATCATACAACTACATTGGGCCTAACTTTGACTAACCTTCTGTCAAGTGGGGAAGAAATGGGACCTTTAATAGATGAGTGTACAAGAGAGCACCATGTAGGTTATGGGAAAGGCCAACAGTCACTAACCACCTCTTTCTGGTCCCTTCAGCTGCTGTTTACATCTATTTGCAGCCCTAAATATTCTACAGTCTATGGAGGGGAATATTAGTCTGGGGAGCTGGGCTGAGTGAGGGCAGACCTGGTGAAAGATGTTATGGGAAAAAGAAGGCCCGAGAAGCTGGGGCAGGGGTGAGGGGAGGAAAAGCAGAGGGGACAAAGAGCAAGAAGCTGCTTCTCATAGCTCCAGTGCAGAAGTTTACCAGCTTGTGTAGACTGACTACTGCAAAAAGCTAAGCAGAGAAAGGATTGGTTTTCAGGAACACCTTTTAAGTAGCATACAGTACAAATCCCTCTGAAACTGTGCTGTTTCAAACACTGTCTGTAATATCATTTGAATTTTGTATCTAGGTGTCCTCAATGCATTTTGATTCTTTGTTTGTGTTTTTTTCCAAGTGATTTAGAAAGTGCTTCCTGTAAGAAGCAAGGATGGGAAGAGGGGAAGCCAAAAAAAGTGCAAATTCAAGGTGGAGATTAGAAAAGCCTAAAGACATCAGCCAAAAACAGGAGGCACACACACTTCAGGAAGGTTAAAAAAAAAAGGTGTGTGGGGAAGTGCACTTATGCAGACAGCTAGGTAGAGAATCTGCCTTTAAATTATGTAATCCTTTCTCAGAACCTGGCTTGCTCTAACTTGTAAAGGGCCAAGGAATTCACCACAATTTAAAGATACTTGATTTGGGTCATTGGCAAGCACCTCTGACTGCAGATCCATAACAGTGGTGTGTCCAGATGTGTTACACCTACTAGGAGATGCTGGGTCAAGACTTATCCAGATGCTCTTGGCTTAAGCATCGATGGATGAAGCAGCTTTGCAGTTCTGTAGCTCTGGAAGATTTTTAGTGTGGTTTGAAGAAAAAGTCTGAATGTTGGCTGGAGAGGAAGTAAGGTTCACTTTTGGGAGCCTTGCTTAAAGGTATTTCTGTAACCACTGTCCAGACTGCCCCTTCTGCAGCTGGAGTGGTGGCTTTTGTTGTTTGAGTTTTGAGTTTTTAATTTTTTAAAAGAATTTTAAATCCTGCTCTGTCAAACAGCTCAGCAGTTCCAGGACTCATTTTGTCATGAGGTGGCATTTCCATACTACAATAAAATTTTGTTACAGTTTCTCAAATCCTTAATTTTCTTGGCAAATAAAACATCTATTATAGTAACTTAGAAAGAATTGCAACTTCTGAAATGAGCCAGTAACTCAGACATGATTCATAACATTTTCAACTGTCTTTGCCTTAGACTTTTGAAAGATTTATTCACCTTAGTTGGTGACCCTCAGAAAGCTATTTTCCAACTCAATATAGCTTTCAGGTTTGATACATTAGCTGGGAGAACATACTGCACTAACCTTCATTGATGTATGCAATTACGGTTGGATTTTTTCCTTAATTGTTATAAGTGATTTGCTATCTGTGTGTAGCTCTGTTTGTACAGAAACTAAAATGCAATTATACAGAAAAGAAAGATTTGGAAATGATTTTGAAATGTGTTCCTAACTAAACATCATTTTTCATTTAAGGCTGATTAAGCAGAGGAAGTATTTATTTACTCACGTTGAGAGAACTGAGCAGCTTGTTTCTTGTCACTGTGCTCAGAGTTTTGCAACAGCAGGTTTCAGGTTTGACATCTGATTTGTATTTGTGGATTGGAAATGAACTAAACCTACAACCCCAACCCCACCAGCAATCATACTGAATGGTGGAACATGAAGCTGGAATGAAGGTAATCTCTGTGCTTGTGAATGTATCCCTGCTGCCAAGTGCTACTTTAGCATCTAAAGCCACGTTCAATTTGCTATATAGGAAATCCTTATCAGACCTTCTTCTACAGCAAACACTATTTAAATAAATGAATAAAGCTGTGGCCATTTGAGTCATAAATATATATATATATTCTTCTCTAAACCACTAGCAAGTGGCCATGCTTTAAGTGTGGCTCTTGCAGCTTCTCCCATGATTCAGTGTCTGTCAGCACAGAAACGATTCAGGAATGTCACTGTGTCAAACAGTGGAAATAGTTTATAAAAGCCACCAATATTTGTGACATAGGGGAAAAAACTTGCCCTTTTACTGTGCATTCATTTTAATCTCTGCACAAGTATAAACAAACTCCCAATATGCTCATAAATGCTCAACACTTCTGTTTACATTGTGAGAAGTTTAACTACAGTATTTGGTTGTATTTAGTTTTTTCTGTGTTGTTTTTGTGGGTATGGAGGGAAGAAGGATGAGAAAAAGCTAGGTTCTAACACAATCCTTCTTGAAACATTGGATTTCTTTCTCACTCTTCTAGTACAGAAATAGAAAATACTCTTTTTTTGCATTCTATTTCATAAAGCCTTGCTCTTCTCCCCTCAGCAAGTCCTTGATAGAATCAGCCTCTTCCTTTCCAAATAAAGCTGATTGTTAATCAGTGTTTCTAAAAAGAGAGCTCTGTTTAATTAGGGTGGCTGTTTAACTGAAAGGCCAACTATATGGTCACTTTCCCTCATTTCCTTCCTAGTAGGCTGTATCTTTAAAGGCATTTCTTACTAAAGTTTCTTACTGCTGACTGGATGTAACCACAGCAAAGCTTGATTTATGCAAGGAGTTGAGACTGACACAGATATTTAATAGATGAGCTACATTTCAGTCTTTACTGCTGATGCAATTAAGTTATTACTAGGGATGATTAAAAACACCCAAACCCCCAACAGTTAAGGCTATTGGAGAAAGTTACTAGTAAGAATTGCATCATCAATACCATATGCCTTTTACACACCTTCTGTGGCCAAGCCTTCTGTTCCTCCTGTGTTATTAACAGGACGTGTTCTTTGAATTGCATTGCATCGATGCCTCAAACAGTGGGATGGTTAGGAACTAATATGTTGTTTTTTCACTTGGACAAGTTTTCTAAACTAACATTGTCTAAGCATTTACAGCAGAGAACTTCACAGCCTGGCCTTCAGCATTGGCATGTCCTTGTTCTGTTTGTTAAATAAGTAACTTTCTCAAAAAGGCAGCTGGAAGGGTAAGGAGAAAGCAGCCAGCTACTGTGAGCAGAGGTGCTGAACAATGACAAGCGCATCTACCAAATGTCTGGAGAGACTAAGACAGTGCCAAATGCATGTGCTGGATTAGCAAAAAGACTAGCCTGCTCTTCAAAACTTGGACAACTCCAAGAACCAAGACTCTAAACTACAGTTACTCAACTTAGGCATATCACTGTGACTTTCACCAATGAGGCAATCAGAAAAGGCTCCACATGAACTCCTCGTAAATAAGGTGTCAGTGTAGGAGTTAATGCTCAAACTCTGTTTTATGACAAAAGCAACTCTATGGGCAAATTAAATTAAAGTACTTGAATTGTGTAACTACAAATTTACAGCTGATATTGTTAGTCTTAAATAAGGTATTGCTTTGGACACAGAAGTATGACTATTTTGATGGTACAAATGTACTTTGAAGAGGAGTGTGTTCTAAACAAAAGGACTTCCCCACACCCGCTTTGCAGTTCGACACGTTATATCCCAGTCTTAAAACATTATATCCACTTACCATCATCTAGTGTGATGTCTTGTAGACCTATGGTTTGAAAATTCAGCTCTCGCTCTTCTGGTTCTGGTTTAATGTTAATAGCTGCCCCGTCTGGTGAGAAGGGAGAGGAGTCGCAGGCGCCGTGGTGCGCCAGGGCCAGGGCTGGGCTGTGCGCCTGCGGGGACGGCTGTGCCGAGTGGCTCACGGTGGGCGGCGGGGGAGAAGAGGCAGGTCCTGAGCTGGGAGATTGGTAAGGCAGAGGTTGTAGCTGGGGTGAAGAAGGTCCAGAGAGTGGTGAATGGACCAAAGGGTGAGAAGCTGTTGGGGATGGGGATGAAGCAGATGCTGGATTTGTAGAATGGTATGAGACTTGCTGCAGCTGGGGAGAGGACTGCCCGAGGGATCGACTCATTGCAGAAGGGATGGAGCCCTGCCCGGCGCTTGGGCAGTGGTATCCCATGGATGGGAGGTGGGAAGAGGACTGTCCTGAATGAGCTGGGTGTGCTAGCGGGTGCCCTGCTGTACTCGATGTTGACACAGAACCTGGATTTGAAGAATGAAACTGCATGGGTGGTAGAGCTTGGCAGCTGAGGCTTATCAAATGAGGTACAGCTGTGTCTTGCTGAAATGAAAGCGTATCAAATCCTTGGCTGGAGGCAGAGTTCATAGGAAGACCAGGCTGTCCATTGTACACATCGTTAGACTGCATAGGCTGGTAAGAAGGCCTCACGGGAGGTGCTGATGTTACCTGAAAAGACTGAACCACAGCAGGAGGCAAAACATGACACTCTTCACTTGGACTAAGGTTTCTACCTTGCATATGTGGCAGGTGGGATACTGGCGAGGTCACCATCGCTGTGTACGGAGGTTGAACGGGACACACGAGGCTCCGAGGGGACGTAGACAGTAGGTTGTCATGTGGATGCCCTTGCTCTGGGGAAGGCAATGGAGTTCGCATAGAATGCAGGCCCTGGACGTTGCTTGTGTGAGGCAGGGCCAGAGATGGAACAGACAGATCCACCTCATCTCTGTGCTCTTGCTTCATTATAACTGGAAAAGTAAAACACAGTATTACAATTCCAACCCATTTTGCTCTGCTTTTATTGGTTTTTTTTTACTTCATGCCTGCTATATTAACCCTGAAAAGCCAGAGGAACTCTCCTAGCATTTGCTCTCTAGCATTGTTTAGTGGTGCACTTGGCAGTGTTCAGTTAGGGGTTGGACTCGGTCTTACAGGTCTTTTCCAATGGAAACGATTCTGATTCTATGATTCAAACAAAGGCAGTTATGCTTCCTTCTAAAATACTCTCCTGTGTAATCTAAGTTTTAAAAGACACTTGCAACTCAGCCAGAGGAAAGTCCAGGACATCTAAGGGATATAAGCCCATCAGAGGTGTGTGTGGCGGGGGGGTGCTGCTGTTAGACTCCACTGAAAAAGGGCAGATGAGTTCAGTACCAGACTCTACAAAAAGGAGGATGGAGTTTTTAGGTGTCTCCAAACTTCCCTTAGCCTCTGATCAAGATGAACTTTGGTAACACAGTTAAACTGGTTTGAGTCATATGTTGTTTTAATTACAGCAGTTCTTTCAGCATAATCCCCAAAGGCAGTGATGGTAACAACAAACTGACATGATTTCAGGTACTTTTTTTTTAAGTTAGTGGTAGGCTCATGAAAAGATACTGATTTTACACACAAATAGTAGAAAAGTGCTACCACTTTAAACTAACAGTGTGGTATAAAGTAGGAATTGAATAAAGAAACTGTTACATATATTTATAAATAAAATGGACTTCAAAATGTCTCTGCAACAACAGCTGCAGTTTTCATTAATCTTGCTTCTTATTTAAGCAGTGTCATTACTTCATTCCACTATTTAAATAATTTAAATATGGATTCCTCAAATAAGTTACAAGATGCCTTAAATATCTGAGAGCTGAAAAATATGACATGGACCTGATAATTATTATAAACTTAGTGTACCAAATACCTAGGTAATATTGCTTCATTACACATAAAGAGTAGGTAATTTGAGAGCACAAGTGAGCAAATCTGTTTTACATAGTGTAAACTAACAGCAGTTGGCTTTGTCAGCACACACATTGTCTTTAAGGAGTTTATATTTGTATCCCCATCGGACTTGAGAGACCTGATTTCAAGTCCTTCAAAGAAGACTAAAGGGTCTGTCACAAACACTGGTACCTTGTGAATTCTAACTGCTGTGAACAGGTATGAATTTGTTCACAGAAGTGTTGCTGCTGGCAAAGGAGGAGGCAGTGCATAGCTATCAGTCACCCCTCCCTCGTACCAAAGGGAAGAGATTAAGATGCTTTAACTGCATGTACAGTTAATGTGGTTTTTGCCTCTGGCCAAGTTAAAACTATTTTCTCTCAACATATTGCAATGGAATCTCATTATCCTCCATGTCATTACTGGGGTTATTTAGAAGAGCAGTTCCTGAGATCCACCATCACTTTCAAAGAAAAGTAGAATGCAAATTATTCTGTAAAAAGCATAATGAAGAAATACCTGGCTGTAAGTAGAGAATCACAGAATCTCCAGAGTTGGAAGGGATCTCAAAAGATGATCCAGTCCAACCACCCTGCCTGAGCAGGATCACCTACAGTAGGTCACACAGGAACTCATCCAGGTGGGTTTGGAATGTCTCCAGCAAAGGAGACCCCACAGCCCACCTGGGCAGCCCCTGCCAGTGCTCTGGCACCCTCATAGGGGAGAAATCTTTCCTTGTGTTTCTTTGGAACCTCTTATTTACCCATTGCCCCTTGTCCTATCATTGGCCATCACTGAGCAGAGTCTGGCTCCAGCCTCCTGACACTCACCCTTCACATATTTGTCAACATAAATGAGGTCACCCCTCAGTCTCCTCTTCTCCAGGCTAAAGAACCCCTGCTTCCTCAGCCTTTCATCAGAAGGGAGTGGCCCTGCACTGAACTCTCTCCAGCAGGTCCCTGTCTTTGAGTTAGAGCACTGTAGCTTATTACTCTAAATTTCAGCTATTTAGACAAGCTTAAGTTGCTCTACAAACAATTCAAAGTTAGTCCTATCTACCTGGCAAAGGTACAAGACTGAATTATTTTCAAATGTCTACTTTAAAAAACAAAATAAAAAGCAACTTCTGAATGTTTTGTTTCATACCTGGTGTGTAAGTAAAACGTTGAGACTGGCTTTTTTTCCTCTTGCCATTGCAGAGATAAAACTGCACCTGGACTGCAGCTGTAATGGTTTTGTTATGGTACGGAGGAACTTCAAGTATGATGTTTGCCTATACAAAAGTTGAAACAAAAGAAGTTTTATATATCAGATGTTAATGAAAGTGCTCTTAATTACAGAAAAACTAAAACACTGTTTGCAAAACTAAAGCAAATTGGTATTTTGAAACCTGTGAACTTCAATTTTATGCTTATTACACAGTAAAACAGTACTATAAGTAAACTTTTTTCTTTTAAACACAAGCATGCTGAAGGTGATGCTTTTAATTAAATAGATGCATTGCCTAAAGGTTGTTTGTTTATCTGCCAGAGCATAAAAATATTCTCTAGGAGTCACAGAACTGCATTTTGAATCATGAAGCTTTTAAGAAAAACTTTTAATGCATTGGAAATTATTATTTGTCATCTTAGAGGAATTATCTTCATTTTTCAATTGTCAATTTTTTTCATTGCTTTCACAACAAGCATGCTGTTTCCAGTTCCTTTAAAGCATCATCTTAATGGCTACTTTATAGTACTAAGCCAATTTAGAAGTCTCCAGTTGTCTGCCTGAATCAGCCACTGATCCACTTACTTTACTAAATAAAGTCTAAATTTCAGAACAATGAAGACATCTAGATTTTCATTTTAAAACAGAAAGCTTTCTAAAGTAAGAAAAATTGTTTCTCACCCCTTGACACTTTTCCCTAATTATTTTCCCTTCTACCTCCCACTGAGGCCGTCCATCTGTGGAGAGAAATTTACAAATAATTCAAGCAAAAAGCACTTTCTAAAACACTTAATCCTAAAAATACTTCAATATTTTATATAAAAACTGCATTTCTTTTCAGTCAGAAAGAGGCCATTCAAATGACAGAGCTCTAATGTAAACCAAGCTTTAAGTATGGGGATGTTTTAGGAGTTTCAACACCAGTGACACAGTCCATAAGTACATAGAGGTTTGGGGGTTTTTCCTCCATTTTTCTAACAGTATATTTGAAAGGTAGTTAAATTACTACTAACAGATGTGACTATTCAAACATGATGACGACCTAACCTGTAAATCACCATGTGAGAGATAACACATGCACTTACTCCCAGGTCACACATTTAAAACAAACATCTGCCCCTGAACTGAAAGACCCTGTAGTTCAAATACAGGGCAAGTTGTCTGTGTTGTGAGGAAGGTCAGTCACCTTGGTGAACCTCCCTCTACTCTGACCCAGCATCACCTGGTGCCTTTCACCTAGCACTCAGTGCTCTCTGTTACAGGGGTCTGTACAGATCATCAGGGAATCTACTGTCTATCAGCAGGACGTCTTTGACACACAACACCTTATTACAGAACACTCTTACTCATGTGGTATTTGCTAATAAAAGACCCCCAACAACTCACTGGAATATTTAAAGACATAAGAAGATGTAGAAGAATGTAGTAAGATAGTTAAATAGTTGAAACTTCAGGAGGATTATCATGCATTTTAGCTTAAATAAGAACTATTAAGATCATGATACATATCCAGAGAGCATCAGAACCATTGAGGAATGCTGAGTATCTGACATCTTTGAGTAATATCTATGTATGTACCTGAGTATGTGTGTACACATGTGCTTGTGTATAATACAAAACAAAACCAAGGGACATACACAGAGCACACCAAATCTGCACCAGAGCTTCAGCTATTTTTAAAAATGCATCCCTTCAGAGTAACTTCCATAGAAAATCTCTTGCAAATTCTATAGCAAAAAAAAAATCTGTGGTGTTTTCCAAATAATATTTCATTAGCTTAGGAATAAGTCAGCTCCTATGCAATAATTAAATTGGATGGAACACACCATCAGTGCCAAACAGCACATTCCCAATAATTCCCATTTTGAGCCTTTATTGTAATAATGAGAAAATACATGAGTATGATCTGTCCACAGCATCTTTCAAATGCACACAACTCAATGTTAGTCTTCCTGTATCAGAGGTACTATTCCATTAACAGTTGTCAACCAGCACCCAGGTCAGTGCCCAAACTGAAGTTTCAGATTACTGCTCCTGACTTACATTTCCCTATTTTTCCTTTCTAAGATACTCTTACTTCCTAAAAACCAGGCTCAGCTCTCAGACATTGTTTTTGGGTTTGTTTTCAAGAGAAGTATGATAATATTTACCTTGTCCTTTTTCAAAAAATATAATTTTGGATTCTGGAAGAAAATTGGATCCTGTCACCACCATTTCATGGCCTCCATTTACTGAGCAACTATTGATGCTATACTTCTCAATCTGAGGAAGTTCTTGAGCAGATCGCTGAGCTTTTAAAGAAATACAAGGGAAAAATTATTATTAACAAGTTTTATTCATAGTGACATTTCTTTTATGATCCTAACTTGAAGAATCAGGGATGAAACTAAGCCAACCATCTACTTATGAATCATTTCTATGCATGATTTCTCTTTGTTTTTACAGTTACGTTGAAGTTACACAATTACAGAGAAGAAATACCAAGAAGCCATGAATCCCATCAGTCTCTGCTGTTACAGATAATGCAACTTTCAGTTTAGGAATACTGGTTTTAAAACTACATTAGTATTTTATAGCCCAAATGAATTCTAGAAGAAATTCGGCTTGTTGAAGGTCATGTTTTGATTCCTTAGAACAAGTATTTAACAAATGAACTCTCTGGAAGTTAATTATTATTATTAGATAATACTGCACAAAGACAAGTAATGATATAGACTCTTGTAAATATGAGGGGATTAGTTCTTCCTCAATTGAGTATTTGTTTTCACTAAGATGTACATATCAGATGCCTCTGATCACATACGGGATTACTGGAGCTGCGAGTTATGCGACTGCAGTACCAGGTTTAAAGCCTAAAACATTGTTTCTCCTCCAAAGTTTCGGGTTGCCACTTGGAAAGTACCATCTTAAGTAAAGATATATTAATATTTGGTTGTCTAGCTCTTAACACACAATGCTCTTTAGACACACACACTTTCTATATACAATTCTGACAATAAATATGGTCAGAATGACAACATTACTGACACATGCAGAAAACACGAGTATAAATTACGTATAGTTAAAGCAATCTTACAGCATTCAACAGGTATGGAAGCAGTCTGCAGAGATAAGACTTTTCCACTAGGTTGGGGGATGTGAACACGAAACACAAGTCGCACTCTGGTATTCTTTCTTCCAATATCCGTCTCTCCTTTACGGAGCTCTATATCTGAGTTGCGGAGTTTCAAAATACCAGCACAATCGATACTGGAGATAGGTGAGGACGGATGAATCAGAAGAGAAACAGAAGAAAATGAATCAAACTGTTGCCAAAGAATACTCTCAGTCATTCTTCAGTTAAAGAATGAGTGTTGTATTTTTTCCCCATTAACATACATGTTATTTTAAATGCCTGAGATGAAAAGATCCGTTAGTGTCAGAAATGGCAGCACATACTCTGCTGAAACATTTTGTCCTGTCAATGTGTAACTGCTGCTTTTTTGAACCTTTAAAAAGGTTATGTGTTACTATACATTGTTTAACCTTCAAAGTATGTTACTTAACATAGTAAACATCACTTACAAGGAGCAAGAGCCCTTAGGAAGGACTAGAGAATGACAAAAGTGTAGCCGTCAAATCTCAGCTACTGTTCCACTTGGTTACCAATTATTCATGAGACATACATAAGATACACAGAAGCTTGTGAGGAATGTCATCTTGCACATCACTGTGAGTTCACAGCAGTCAACGGAACTAGGAAAATTTCCTAGTCTGTAACTAGGAAAATTTACATAGACTTCTGAAGTCAGCTTAAGAAATAACTGCTACATCAAGAAGTAATTGTGCTTTACTCTGTTACTGACCCTCCAGCTGGAGCATGGCAGTGCAATTGTTGCTGTCACTAATCATTGCATTATTATTTAGCACGCTCTATCTGGCAACACCTAAAAAGTCAGAGTAATGCAATTACACAGAAGAAACAAATAATCAAAACAAGAAAACGGCCTGAAAAGATACCAGAATCACGTTCCATCAAGAAACAGAAAACTGTGCGACTATTTTCATAGGAAAAAGTCCTATGGATTGTTGGGGAGGTACAACCCCAGCAGCATCTCCCCCTTAATCTTATGAGCTTCCCTATCTCTCTGCCCCTTTCCTTCTGACTACCTAAGCATTGGCACGTTTGCAGAGCTGAGCCATACCTGTGGATAATATGCTACTCCAGAAGATTTTTCTTTTACCTTTACACAAACAAAAAGAAAGAAAAAAAGAGACATATAGCAACTAAGCAGCTCATTGATGCTGTGACGTACCTGGCTGACATGTTGTTTTCAGGAAGAAGTGGGATTTCCAAAACTTTGGTGCTGGCAATTATTATCTCTTGACTAGCTGTTGCAACTGTTTTCCCAGTGATTCGGTGCACCTGGTAGAACGCATGAGGCCTCAAGTAGCGATCGTCTGCGGTGCCGATGAACATCTGCAGGTTTACTGGCTTGTCACTGTAGCCCAGGAGCTGATGAAAAAGTAGACACTATATTAAAACATCAGTGGACTTTTACTGCATTTGTCTCTACATAATAGAAATACATAAACTAGCACAAAGCTTTAAGAGTCAAGGAGTAATATTGAGTTACGAACTTCTTCAATCTCGTCACCACTTACCAGAACAAATGGATATAAAAAATACTGATTGCTTTTTAATCTCTCAAAAGGAATTGTTTTATCTCAGGAATTTTGACATCAAAGCCATACTGATTCAGTTCTACATCAAAGACAAACTGTAGATTTTACTAAGATACACCTAGTTTCTAGAAACACTAAAAATATTATAAAGGTCAGTTCTTCTACAAAGGAGTGCAATAGTGAGTTCTGTTAAACCTGAGTTTTATGAATGCAAATGTATTATGTAGGATAAAAAATTTAATTCATAGCTAGAAAATGAAGTATAGTTTATTTTTGGCAGAGAAAACGATTTAAAACCAAAAACTTGATAAATATTAATTCAGGCACCTTTCCTTTTCAGAAATATATGACTAACTACCATTGCACTCAGTGGTCATAAAACCACCTGTTTGAGCTAAAAGCAATTCCAGACACAAAACACGTTGAAACATCGGGGGAAAAAAACCCAAACCAAAAACAAAGCTCTAAAAGCAAAAGCTATTTTTATGTTAGTACACTGGTAACACTTATCCAGAAGATTTAAGGAAACAAATTTAACTAACATCCAAGTTTTCTTTAGCCCCTGCAATCTTAAATCTGAAGCCTATAAAACTGTCTTATAAACCCTGGAAGTTTGCTTCACCTTCCTGCAATTGGCAGGTTGATGCAACCTGCAAGTGACAGAATTTCTGAAAAGCAATGCAGCACATTTACATTCCATCGACTTTGACATCAACTTCTGTTCAAACTGGAGGGCCAGACAGTCATTCTTTAAATGTGGTTTTGTCATGTCAATATTTTTGTCTCTAGGGAGAGTTATTTGGTCACACAACAATATTATCTAAGCTCTTTACAGAACTAACACTTAAAAGCCAAACAAACCCATGTCAATTTAACCTACTTACAAGCATCATTGAACTCCAGTGGTCAGCAGAAACCCAAAGTACACCCACACCCAGGAGCCAGGAGAGTCCTTGTATCCCATCGCCCTGCTCTGGGCAGGAGGTGCTGGGTACACCAAACATGCATCTGCTTGCTGTATTCCAGTTATGGCCATGGCAGCACCCACTAGTGCTGTCACTTCTATTAGAGCTTTCTCGATCAGGAGCAAAAACTTGGTTTCCAGCAGAAGTCTGATACTTTACAGAGCTACTCTCAAAGCTTTCAGCCTTTGTTCAAGATATAACATCCCTTAATTAATCCATCTAGATATAACAGCGTGGTCATATTTTAGCCAGTGTTTGTCCCATTTGCCCAATGAGGTTAAACATGTTCAAGAATCAGAACAGTCAAAATCTAGACCACCTAAGATAGATAAAACTGAGCTCACTCAAACTCAGCACAGCAACTGAGGCTTGGTCTTCACCTCTTTGTATCCAGCACGGAGAGAATCTACAGTAATTCCTGAAGACATACTGAAGGCAAGCTACAGCATGTAACTGTCAAGCAGCTGACACAGAAAGCTGATAGATCAAATACATTATTTGTTACAGTCACAGCATGATGAGATCACTCCCAGAGAGAATGCACATTCCACTTTTTTTTGAGAGAGAGAAAAGAAAGGATAACAGTTCAGTATTACTGCTTTGATTGCTTCTCTGGGCTGGGGGATCTCCAGACAATTACTGCAGTAAAGAGGCTGATGCTCTTCATGGTTGTAGACAGAATTGTCCTCAAATCTCCTCGTACCCTTCTGGTGAGATCCACAAGCTCTCCCAGTTGTCATGCCTTTAAGAGGCCAGTCCAATTCAACTTGTAACATATAATGTAGACTGCATTTGTACTACATTGTACACTGACTATAAATGAGCAAGTTGCCTTCTGTCCTTCAGCTCAACAAACTCTCATCTGTCTTCTCACCTGATTCCAGGGAGCACTGAGAATTCATGCCTGCACAGCCAAGCAGAACAGTCTTAACGTTAAATGAAAAGTCCCCTCTCCTTATGGATTTTACAATCCTTATCCCTTTAGACCCTCATTATAACAAAGGAAAAATATCTACCACAAGAAGCCAAGCAATCTATAAAAGTCATGTCAGCTTTTATCAAATACAACGCCCTGTCCTATAATTAAACGATTCCCAACTGATTTCTGACGTGATGTAATTTACTGGTATTCTGTATGTCTGTCTGTTATTTGCATTATGTCTGTCATTGCTTTTGATCTGTCAAATGTGTAAAATCTTTTTTTTTCTCCCTGGAGCTCTCAGAATAAACAGACCTAAATCCAGAAAACACCCAAACAAACAGCAAACCTTGATGCAGGACATCTTTCCTATATATATATATATTTATATTTATATATATATATTTATATTTTATATATATATATATATATATATATATATTAAAATACCAACTGAATCTTTTCATAATTTCTGTAAGTCTGAATGATTGTAGGAGTTTAAAGACAATTTAAGGACATTTATTAGCTTAGCTTTTACAGCAGCCATCTTGTCCCAAGTTTTCAACACTCACTCCACACCCATTTTCTTCAGAGTTAAAATTAAATCTTAACACAATGGGATACAGCTGAAACATAATGTTTGTTACATGTCTTCACTCTAATACTGGGAATTATATAAATTACAAGCCAGACCTATTCAAAAATTTGAACAACTTCCAAATGCGGTCACTGTGACAAAGCTAATTTCCAATTAAAGCTATCTTCCCCTTCCTTAACAATGGCCACATACACAGCAGCTCCAGAGATATGAGGGAGAAGGAGGGAAGGCAGAGGGAGGGATACATGCAAAATTAAGCTGGGCTGTCTACAGCCAGTGGAGAAATTGTCCTCTGTAGAAGCCTACAGAGAGCAGGAGCTTAATTTAGTGAAGGAAAATACAGCCCATGGCAACTGTATTCTGAGTCAGAACACTCTTCAAAATATACCTGAAAGTGGTATTTAAACTACTTTCAACCTATGGCTACCACACTACATTCAAATTGCTCAAATGTGTCTAACACCAGGTTTGCTTCTCTTGCTCTTGAGCCAAGGTTCAGCCTTTGTGCTCACCCAAATATGCTGTTATGGAAGACATACAGGGCCTGGTTTTTGCAAAGCATGTTATGGGAGGAGAAAGTGACACAAAATGCCTGTTCCACCAACAGATGACACAATAGGTTACCAAGTGCATTTTCTACTTGACACTCTTGCCTTTTCTCACATCACTGCAGTACATTAGGTATGGCAAAGCAGAAATCTGAAAGTATGTTA
This sequence comes from Colius striatus, assembly GCF_028858725.1. Taxonomy (NCBI): domain Eukaryota; kingdom Metazoa; phylum Chordata; class Aves; order Coliiformes; family Coliidae; genus Colius; species Colius striatus. Next base: position 4,253,495 of record NC_084772.1, read on the forward strand.
CTACAGCTTCAGAAGAAACAATAAAACCCCACTCTGTAGTACTACCTTCAGCCATTTCCTTTCTGATGTGTGTATTAAATGAAAACAAACAAGAAATCCAATGCTCAATGGAAACTACAAGGGAAAATATTATAATGCAAGAGAGTACACTTTTATAGTAATTTAGAAGAAATCTATGCATGTTGTAATACAGAAACATATAAATAAGGCATCTCATAAATAAAAATGGTCTGTAATTGCATCAGGACAACACCCTGAAAGTTTCCTATACACTTAGAAGCCATGCTAGTGTAAATCAATCTCAAAGCAAACATGCAAGACCCCCTGTGTCAACTGGATGCTTACACTGTAGCTTTGTCTCAAATGAATTACTGCAAAGGATCTGCAATACAGACCCACTAAAGATACTAAAAGATATATATTGTTAGGCAGAGTGGGAACATATTGGCAAGGGAGCGGAGACTTCATTAATTACTTATTCATTGCACTACAGATGATTTATTGTATTTATTCAAAGCTAAAATAAAAAAGAATAGCATAAAAGAAAAACAATGTAAAGCCATAAATATAACCAGTATGTGCAAGTAAGTGAGCTGGTTGAGTAAGCTGAGGGGTGGAGGAAAAGAATAACCCCCTCTCCCACAGTACACAGCGTAATTCAGGGGCTGATCCCAGTAATGGGTGCACAGAGAAAGGAAACCTAGCACAGCCTTAGGCAGGCAATGAACAGGTTGCACAGCGTCCTCATGTTTCCAGCTGCTGTATTCACAGCAAAAGAGACAGAAAGCTATGGATGAGACAGGCTATGGATGTTGATGTGACAGCCTTATGCACTAGCAAAAACTTTGAAGTAGCTGGAGAGATTATCAAAGACAACACATTGACAAGAAAACCATAAACAACTGAAAAAAAAATCAACTTTTAATACCCAAATTTGTATTTTAGAATTGACATTTTTCTCCTCAGTCTTGTCTAATAAGCAAGCTGCCAACTCTGGGCATGACATGGATTCTGCAAGCTTAAAATCGAAAATTTACAGAGTCTATAATCAAAGAGAAGAGCCTGTAGGGGCCAGTGAGCCAAGGGGCAGGCAGAAAATGATCCGATGGCTTGTGGAGAGATGCCTGCATATGCCACGCAATTTCTATTACACAATCATTCAAAATCTCCAGTGAAGTCAACACACTGTGCCTGGCACCCCAGCACTGAAGACAGCCTATGCCAAACCTTTCCTGAGAAGAGGGGACGATGCTGGGTTATTTCATTACTTATTTCTTAATTCATCAGAACATACTCCTACCTTATTTAACTGAAAAGGCATTCAGCAGTTTTATGGAAGAATTCTGTGAACAATCCTGGTGAGAGCAGCCTTGGACATCCTTCCCTACACAAAGCCTTTCCACAGTAAGCAAAGTGGAACTTCCTGCCCACTACACTTGGTCCCTGAATTATCACAGAATCAGAACTACCTTCCTTCCTTCCCTGAGCAATGCTGTCATCTCAGCAGCCCAAATATGTCAGAAAAAAACCCCCCAAAACAACTAATTGTTCTTCAAAGAAAATACCTATACATCATTAAACTGAAAGAACAGATAACTACATTCTGGACAAATACCAAACCCCTAATGAAGCCATGGTATCTGTACCTTTAATTCAACTTAGTAAAGAATACACAACACATAGAAATACCAAGTGTCCCACTGCAGACCATGGGTATTGAAATTAACAAAGCATCTTACAACCTGTTGGTAAGTGTTGCAGCATCACCACCCTGAGGATGTGTCACAGTAAACTGCTACAGTATCAGCCTGCCCAGGACTCAGTCATGGGTGACTTGTGGAAGGACACTACCCTAAACTGATGGTTGAGCCCTAGGTATATTCTCAAGTACACTTTCCAGCATTTACTCTGTTGAAGCGCAATCTGAGAGCTGCAGCACACTACAAAAAAAAAGGTACCGATTCTCCTTTAAAAACAGATACACCACTTTCCCAGCAGCAGCAAGTTGTGTACTGCAGACAACTACTTAGTTACTGCACGCTGTCACTCCTGACCTCTAGAAACCCTCCTCTGTAACAGAATACTGATACACCACCCACTGCTTTGCCCAGGAAACTCAGCCAAGTTGTTTTTGTGTTTCTATATCGTTTCCATAGCAAAGGTCAGTGCATGCGTAAGTTAAACTAAAGCTGGAAGGCTAAAGACTGAAGGTCACTACAGGATAAGCCAGAAGGGCTTCACGCCAGAGCAGTTCCAGCCGTGTTACTATCCTGCACACAGGAAACCCACACCCCCGTGTCAACAGTTGGCTTACAATTTTTACCAAGTAACTACAAAGGCAGAAAGTTAAAGAGGGAATTTTTGCATCATCAAAAACATTACAAAAACATTCATATGTCACTGCACACATGGGAAATCCTTAAAAAATGTGGAATAAAAAATGTAGTCTCTGTGCACCAGAGACTACATGGATTAATTTGATCACTGAAGCCAGCAGCATTTACACATCCACTGTTGTGGCAGTGGTGAGAACCTTTGCCTCGTTGGGGAAAGCAATAGGTCACATTAAATAAGAGGCATCAACCTGGAAAGAAGTTATCCTTTTTCCAGGTTACATGCAGATTATATTGGGGCCATACCTGGCTCATATATCATCAATGCCAGGTTCTGATCTAAAGGAAAACTTGCAACGTGCCACAAGCTTGTGGCACAACAGTTTTTAGTCTCTAATATTTAGAAGTTTTACCTCCCCATTCTACCTTTTCTTAATTTAAGAATGTTCTATGTTTTCCAGTTATTGTTGCAGGTGAAGTATTACCAATCTATTCAAAAGTAACTGTTATTTATCCACAAGATGTGATTTCTTAAGACCTGTAACAAAACTCGAGAGAAACATACACTTCATGGTCAACAGATGCTTGTCAGACAACACTAGTATACCTGGAAACAGTCTGTTTTTTCTGAACCAAATCCCACTTCTTTTATCTACAAAATACCCAACAGTACCACTGAATCAGTAGAGATGTCAGGGTCTCACATGTCTACTTTAAGACTGAAAACAGGAAAAATAATGGAACTATAACTTGAGAGGAAGTTAGAAAAATCACTTAATTAGCTAAGTTTTATGCTCAGCCATCAAGCAATACTATGACACTAATGACATTCAGACAGTGCCAAACCCCACTTGATGATATTTTCAAAGCAATTTTCTTGCCAAAACCTTCCTGCGTTTATTAGGAAATTGCCATGTTCCATCCAACTTTCACTGGGGTTTTTTACATTGCATTTAAAGCAAAAAAAAAAAGCAAACCATGCTTTTGAAATGTTTTGCCCTCTGAGGCAATCAAGATGTGACCCACAAGCTTGAAATCTTTTGGACAATTCTATCAAAGTCTTTCACACACTTTTCTGTATGAATTTCCCTTCTGAGTGGTACACAACATCCCTAAAGAACTGTGATGACTGCTGGTTGAAAGCTGAAAGGCTGCACAGCACACCTGTGAATGATGACCTGAGAACATCATCAAGGGATGACAGGCATGAAGAGGAACATAATTTGAAACAGAAGACAAAATTACTAATTACTAACACCACTGGTACAATTTAGCACGAATTTATCAACAGTTGCATCTGGAAAAGCTCAAAACAAACCATATCTACATATCCAAGACAACAGAGTTCAGGGAAGTTACTGCAAATCAGACTGAGCACAGGCATCCCTCGTGGCCTTGTAGAGATGCAATAAATGCTGACCCACAATCTTCAACAGACTGTTTAAAAGGAACTGGAGCAATTCATGCAAGAAAACTCCCTTCAGATCTATTAGGCACTGGCTCAGAAAGTCTGAACACCACATGGGATTTCCTAATGATTTCATTCTGATTCTGCAAAGGTTATAATGTTACAAAAAGTTAAATGCCCGACTTTAAAATTAATATGTTATACCAAAGCAACATACACTTCCCCTTCCTGAAATGCAGCACTATTTTCTATCACCTTTCCACTGAGAAAGAAAAGCACACACATCAAAAAACGCATCAGTCTTCCTCTTTTCTTAAATAAACCCATTAAGTAGACTGACTTAAAGACTTCAAAATAGTACAGACCTTTGCAATTCTGAAAAATCAGTGAGACATTAAAAGGCAAAAACTTTTAATAAACTATTAGGTAGTGGCACAAGTCCAATTTTAAAAATGGTTTAAAGGTCATTGCAAAGACAAATGGGTCCTGCAAGGGCAAGAGCAAATAAGCTATTGCAAACATCAGTGCATTATTGGTCATGATACCATACATTTACAGAATGTACACAACATCCTTCAAAGTTTAAAAACTTGAATTTCTATATGTGAAATCGTATACTTTTACACAGTCACTGTCTGCAGACAGGGATGAAAGTGTTTTAAATATTAACCTCAGGCATACTTTGAAGAGCAATTTAGCTCAGAGCCCTCTCCCACTCTATATCACCCAAAAAAAAGGAGATCAATTCACAGCTAAAATCGTGTTGGACTAATAGTACAACCTCACACAGTGCAGAAATACCAGCCACATTTAACTAGCTATCACAATATTCTAACCATCTGCAGATTGCTCTACACTCTTGGGAAAAAAATGGCTTATCCCTAAACATCAATCCCCAATGCCAAATTATGTTACGGACCCTTTTTGGACAAGTATTTCCAGGGCAGAAACAGGCTATTCCCAAAAAGCCTATGTAGAATAAAATAATTCCATAAATTCATTTTAGTTGGAAACAAAATACTACTTTTCTCCATTTTAGCAAACATATGATACAAAAAGCAGGTGGCTATTGTCCAGTGTGTCATTTGTAAGGTTATTCCTATTAATTACTGTATTTTCTAGACTGAGAAACACACATTAAATGCATGAATATGGCTTTTATTTTGTGGAGACTAGAGAAGAATATACCTAAAGAGTCATCAAATTGTTCTTGAAAGAGACATATTTTCAGAATCTCATCCAGAGATCAATGTTTTTTACAGCCCACTACATGGTTCACAGGAGCAAGGCTCTTTCCTTATCCTTCCATTTCTATTCTTAATCTGGGCTCTCGATCCAACTTTCACATTCCCTAAAAAGTTACTCAGTGTTCTCTTTCTCATCAAAATACTATCTCTATCAGGAAAGACTGTGCTGCAAACAAGAGAAAACTGCGGATGCCTGGGCTAGGCTGGAGTCTCCAAGTCCGCCAGGCACATTTCTTCCCCGTGGCGTGTTGTGTTGCTTTAGTCACTGGAGAACCAGTAGACACAACTTTCACATGCCAAAGTGCTGGCACTGGAATTTAACACATCATTAATAAGAACAGAAACTTGAAAGAAGTCTCTGCTGAGCTTTTGTGAACTGAATTCCATTTTTTTTAATTACTTTTTTCCCCCTGGGTGTGTCTTGCACTAATATTTGCATTAAGGGAACTTGTTTTGCTGATGTTTGTAAGATTTGACAAATACATGTAGCCTTTCTTTTGCTAACAGAACTAGAGACTTCTAAGATGCAACACCACATGTAAGTCAGAAACAAACACATCTGTAATTATGTGACTTACACCAATGTTTTTAAAAGCTACTGATTTGCATTAGAATTGTGAAACACTTTGCTATGACAAGAATGCTACTTTAAAGATGGGAATAGTATTTGTCTGATAGTCTCATAATTAAATACATGGATTGTGCTATGTACAGGTACTATGTATTCCTTTTCTAACTGAAATGAATACAAATGCAAATCAATATTCTGTTTTGTAATCTGGTCTCTTCCAGCTGGATTAGAAATTAATTGTGCCTGACGAGAGAGAGGAAGTTCTGAAACAAAACCTCTATTTGTATTAACTTTTTACTCACTGCTGGGAAAAAGTTTGCTAAGGGCCAAGTTTGGTGAGAAGTAAACACCAAATAGCTGTGAGCAGATGAAAATCACTTTCTTTAAATGCAAAAGTGAAATCTTCTCCAGCACTTACATAAATCTAGTTCATGATATGCATCACTGTTTTTTACTTAACTTTTCTTTTTGCTGCTCTTAGCTTTATATCATTCACTTCCATGTGCTTGATCATTGCAGTAAAGTACTCAGTGTTTTTGTGTATGGAATAACTGCATGCTAACCAGTGTCAGAAACAAGAATAGTTCATTTGGAAGAGACTTAAAACAATCAAGTCCAACTGCCACACCTTTGGGTGTCTGAGGGCCTAAGCTTTTGCTTTTCTACACAATTCTAGGTGGACCTGCTTTGGCAGGGGGGCTGGACTAGATGATCTCTAGAGGTCCCTTCCAACCCAACCATTCTATGATTCTATTAATTTGTTTTGTTCTTGAACATTATTTTACAGAAAGCTGGAGTGTTGAATTCCCAGACTGTGAAACCTGTGTAGTTCTGCATGTGCACTTGATGCATTATTTAAAACAAAGATTTTAAGATAGTACATAGCTTCAAGCCTTTAATCTATTAGCACATGTCATTAATCTATTACTAATACTGTACTGTACCTGTTGCTGGGAGACTAAGCTTCTGACAAATTTGGCATCATCTATTGTGAGTAGGCTTAATCAGCTTATTTCCAAATGTGAGGGAATGAAATGAGTGGAACATCCTGCTTTGCACTGACACTTTAAGGAAGCAAATTCTATAATGAAATTCTTTTCTTTTCATCTTTTCTTTTCATCTTTTTAAATGCAAAATGTTCCAGGTAGCTGTCATTTTAATCTCTGCTTTCTTGGGAATACATTCCAAGTGAAAAATGGTAAAGGCTCATAGGCTTTCTACACCTCCTAATTCAGGAGGTTACAGTACCTGCTTTATGCACCTACTAAGCCTTTTAAACAAACAGCTGCCACAGTTCATCTGACTCTGAATGAATTATCATTGTTGCTTGAGTTTCTCACCTGTCCATAAGTTGAATTATGGATAATAAGAAAATGTTTGCACTTAAAGTTTGCTAGAATGTACTGTTACTTGAAATGGTTAGGGTTCTTCATGAGACTTCACTTGGCTATTGTTTGTGATCAAAAACATAAGCATTTTAGAGCATGTGAGCACATGACAAAGGTCTCTTTACACCTAAATACCTCTCTGTATTTCTTTAAAAACCAGACTTGTTTTGTATACTGTGCTTCCACTGTTTATGTTGAATTCTGCATTTGTCTGAGATTTATTAAGTATTTTAGACTAAACTATCTCTTCTTTACTTTTTCTCTTTTGTCTTGTTACCAAGGAATAAAGTGATCTGTGTGACAATCTTCTTGACAGCTGTACAATGAGGGTACAGAGGAACTGGTGAGCTAACAGCTACTTGTGAGTGCCAGAAGGGGCATCTGTCCTGCAGCCACCTACCACAGTGGGAATTGGTTCTAGGGTGATCTGTGCTAAGGGTAATGGGTTCTAAAACTGATGTATCTGCAACAGACACTGTATAGAATCCACTTGTGCCCCATGCAGGCAGGACAGATTTGGAGCAGTGGTAGCTCTTAAGAATTTGCCTGCACCAGAAGTGTTTTTTTGCCACACAACCAGAGTTTAAGGACAGAATCATTCAATCAGCTCCTCTGCTGTAAGCATAACTCTTATTGTAGCTGCTTCTGCAGTAACAGAGGAAGGGAAACCTCATGTAATCCATGTGACAACCTGACAGTATTACAGCTGAAGAAAGATGTAAGATCAAAAATTAAAGAAATGTTATATAAAAACTAGCTAACTTAAATGCTTATACATTTCTAGTAACTGGCATGCAAGCAGTGATGTCCTGTGTGAGACCTGTGGAAGAGGGACTGAATGTCAGCTCCATTTAAAGACATTGCAGAGCCTGAGCCTGGGACTGAAGACCCACAATAGGAGATAAAAGAAACTAACTGAGTTCAAGTAAAATAATTTTGAAAATTCTGACCCAGAAAGGGGTTCTCAAAAGCCTGTCAAACTCTGTCTGAGTCCTGCTGGAATAAACTATAACCTGTAAGAGAGGATACAACCAAGCAATGGTAGAGATGATCAGATAAAAATAAATTAATGAAGAACTGTCTAAACGAGCTTATGTTTGCCAGCCTGTAATTAATTCTGTGGCTGTCACCTTCTCCAAGGTGTGCTGTGTGGCCTATCTGTGTAACTTGAACAACATGTATAATATCAGAGTAATTCCTGTAATGCTTCATGACCCATCCCCTTCTTCCTGCCTTCACTTTTTTGTTTTTCAGCCATTTCATTCGCTCAAATCTAACGGAACTAGGTGATGCTGTTAAGGAGACAGTTATCATCAAACTGTGAGTAACAATCTTTAGTTCATGCTGAAGAAAGAAATCAAGCTTCAATTACTCCAAAAGCTTCTTAAGTGAAAGTTAATAGAATATATGGATATCATTTCAGAGAAATAACCCAACAAGAGGCATTTCTATTTCTTAGAAGCTGCCACAACACCAACAGAAAGATGATTTCCGATTCAAATGAAGATATATCATATTTCAGTATAGCTCCAACCAACCCCATGGCCCCCATGGACACTCCTTCCTCCTTCAAGTCCATGTTGGAATATGTTAAATAATACACTGTGAATCCATTCACAAGCATAAAACTGCATACAGCCTAAATTGTAACATGCACTGCAACTGTAGCAACTGTGAATTTGTAAACATCTAAACCCAACTTCTGTATCACATAAGTTACATTTAAGAGAGAAAAACCTTACCCAGGAAGGACTGTAAGCTTCACATAAGACAATTCATAGGATTGTAAATATCAGTAACAGTAATTAAAAAAGGATCTCTATTCATGACAGCCAGACTTCCTACCTTCACTACAGGGTGTCCTCCAGTAGATGCTTTTACTGCTCCTCTGCTTCCTTCTGTTTCATAGTGAGCTCTGTGATGAGTTTTAGGTTGGACTTCTATTTTCAGTTCACACTGCCCATAATGACTTGGTAATGGCCAGTCAAGAGGTGGCAATGAAGACGTGCTGCAATGAGACACACACATTGTGGTTAAATGAACTGTTTGGCCAGGGTACAAGGTACCAGAAAATGATGTCATGTTCCTAACAAACCATGACCAAGTAAGAATAGCTATCAGCCTAAAACTGTTACTTGAAAACTCCACAACTTTGCTGGTGCATGAAAATCTTCAGTTAAGTGTCTCTTTTGGGGTTGTTAGAAGGGAATTGATGATTTAAATGAAAGGGTACTAATGTTGATCTTCCTGCCCCACATTACCAGTGCCATTCTATAATGCCTTTATATTAATTTTTTATCCTCAAGTGTATCAGCAAGCAACTTCACATGAGGGAACAGTCTGGATTCCATCTGTAAGTCACCTTATTGGTTTTGATTTACTAAGACTGGTAAGCACTGCACTCTGTTAACTATCATTACAACAAGCATTAGATGATGATATAAACTTTTAAAGTTAGTAGTCCTATCTAAGAAATAATTCCTGCAAGACAACCAACACCTGAAGTACATGCTTAGCTTATTCATAGATTACAGATACCCCTCCACACAGCAGCAATGGCACTCCAGGGAAGAAGGACAACAAAATGCAGTAATAGAAGTAATAGGGAAGCACCGCAAAGAGAAATATGCCACATGGTATCACCAATGTTTTCATACCTACCCTTTTACCTGCATAGATTTATAGACTTATGATTCTATTAAGATGAACAGATTGAAGTCAGTAATTATCTGGCTCAACAAATTAACTTATGAACACTTAAAACTGAATGTTTATAGCACTGTGTACCAAACAAGGACACTTACAGTAAAAATAAGCTTCTATTAAAATGGTTTTGTCACGCTTTACTTTGACCAACAAAGAAAGCAAACTACATTTTAACAAGATGGAGAAATATTGGTTTATATTCTCATCTGAGAAGGTTTGATTGTACTTCTTTCTGCTTCACAGTACCTCAGGAAAATCCCACCACCAATCCATGCAATTTTTCACAAACATTAATAGCCACACGTCCAAGAATGAGAAATTATACCTTCTGGAGATCTTAGGTAAGACCTATACAACATATCTACATTTGAGAAAGAAGATCACATTTGGAATAAACAAGAGAGAAAAGAAAGCTCTGTTTTTAATAAGTATCTGGATAGACTTGGGCTCAGCCTGCAGCTCCATACATCTACCTTTCACTACAGAAATCACTATCACTAAGCATGGAACAGAGGGAGAGAAGAAATGGCATCTACAGGAGAACAACCTACAAGCCTGCTGCTCTGTGGAGCACCTCTACTGTGCACCTCAGGAGAGTTACAGGTGTCTTAGAAGCCTTTTCTCCTGAAGCACCTTTCTCAGAGCAATGGGAGGAACAAGAGTATTTCTCTTTCCTCTTACTGAAAGGAAGAAACATGAGCAGGGTCGCCTCCACAGCATTCAGTGTACAGCAAAGACTCTTCTTCCTCCACTCTGATGACTGGTCCTTCCATAGCAATAGTATTTACTGGGTAGGAAAGGACTGGTGATGTCAGCAGTAAGAGGATATTGCCAGGAATGCAGTATAAGCCCAGTCCTTCCAGATACTTACCACAGGCCAAGATGTACTGCCTAAATGCTACTATTGGCTATCAACTAGACCTTGTCAATCACTTTTATAGCTACTGAAGGACTCTTCAGTCTGGAAAAGGAAAGAAAATGTTAGGATTAGAAGATACTAAAAAGAGCTTAAAAAGAAATGTAGCATGAGAGAAATATTCCTTTAGTATTCTGAAAACCTTTGTCCCTTCTATGTCAAAATAGCTGGTACAGACAGCAGATACGGTCGCTAACAGAAGTTGGTACAACACACACATCACAGACTATACCTCAGTTACTGAGACCTGTTACTGAGAGTTTAATAGTAAACTCCAGCAAGAAAATAAGCATTTGTGCTTGTGACTACTCTTCAATATAGTCTTTCAGAGAAAATTGTTTCTCTACAATTAACTAATAATAAAGTGGCACAAGCTGTATCAAAATCCCATTATCTCCTGCAAAAATATTTGGAATACTAGAACAAACAGAGACAGGAAAATAACTAAGTCTCAAGATTTTGTCATTTTTCAAAACAAATAGGAAGTATCAGCATGAGAGAGCAAGCAAGCACACAACACACAGGCAGATGCCTAAAACATCAAAACACTGCAAAGCTTTCAAAACACGGTTCTCTAAACAAATTACGTGGCCTTTAAGGCTCTGCTGCATCAAAGGGATGGTTTTAGATGGAGTAGGTTAGAGTTACAGTTGCTTCTCCTTGGAGTTTGATGTTAGACACCTAAACTGTTTCTGTCTTCTTCACCATCAACTTCTGAGCACCAGTGGAATCTTAAGATTTAGGGCCCACTGCCATGCACCTTCTTGCCCTGTGAGGTTATCAGCCTAATGCATTTCTGCTTTCACATCATCCTTTCACTTTTTCTGAGACAAACACTATAAAGATACACATTGAACTGGATTAGTAATCTAACTTCATTTCATTTTGAAAGGTAAATTTTTTGAGTCCTGTAAGTTTACCAGAGCCTTTGTTGTGTATACAGCTTGTTCAAACAGAACTAGTGGGAGGGAGGCAGAGTGGGAACTTCCTAGCCAACACTGTGACCTGAAATTCACACAAACCCACAATCTTAGAGACGAAATATATTTTTTTAAAAATCAGAATACAGTCTACAAACTCTTGGGGCATTTTTTCTACTATGTAAACATCAGCATCAAACGAGAAGACTCACGTGGGCATTGGGGCAAGTGATAACACATTCTCATATGTTTTGAAAAAATTCAATATAAAGAAACACTCTTTTTGTACCAGGTGCTGGATATGGGTAAGTGAGTCTGAAGCTGATGGCTTTATTACATTTAGACAGACTCGTTTAGGTTGGAAAAGAGCTTTAAGCTCATTGAATCCAATTGTTACCCCAGCACTGTCACAGCCACCACTAAATCACATTCCTCAGCCCCACAGATACCCAGCTTTGGAAGCCATCCAGGGATGGGGACCCCACCACAGCCCTGGGCAGTCTGGGACAGGGCTTGATAATCCTTTCAGTGAAGGAGTTTTCCCTAATCTTCAAACCTCCCCTGGCACAATTTGAGGTCACTTCTTGTCCTGTCACTTGGGAGCAGAGACTGACTCCACCCCTAGCCACAACCTCCTGTCAGGTGGTTGCAGAGAGTGCTCCTGTCTCCCCTCAGCCTCCTCTTCTCCAGGCTAAACACCCCCATTCCCTCAGCCCCTCCCCAGCACCCTTGTGCTCCAGCTCTTCCCCAGCTCTGTGCCCGGCTCTGGCCACGCTGCAGCCCCTCAGTGTCCCTCTGGTAGTGAGTGAGGGGCCCAGCACTGAGCACAGTCCTCAAGCTGCAGCCTTCCCAGGGCCCAGGCACAGGCACTGCCTTGGTCTTGCTCATCACACTAATAGAAGCCAGGATGCCATTGGCCTTCTTGCCCACCTGGGCACACTGCTGGCTAATGTTCAGTTGCCTGTCAATTAACATGTCCAGGCCCTTTCCCTCCAGCAGCTTTGCAGCCCCTCTGTCCCAGCCTGGAGCGGTGCTCGGGCTTGGTGTGGTTTCTCTACAAAATTCTACCCAGTTCATCTTCTAATTACTGTTACTGTAGCTTCTGATGTAGTCTTTTATAGAAGTTTCACTAATATTTTGGGTTTTTAAAATGAGTATAAATCTTATTAACAATGCAGTAACCTACTAATAAAGCACCAAATCACTGTGTCAGGAAACAGAAGTAATGAATGACAGTCATTCTATAACTTTCATAAAGTCACATCTTAGTAAGTTGTTGAAACAGCACCAGTCTGGAAACCTACAGATGTTCTTCCAGCAATACTAAGAGAGTTCTATAATCTGATTAACACAAGTCTCCAAAAGCTCACACTCCTATCACATCAAGATTAAAGGCTTCAGAGAACAGTAGCTATTAAAGGAAACTCAGAAGTAAAGAAGAAACCCTTCAGTAGTGTCCTTACCAGAAGCCACTGTATTTAATATTATAATTTTAATGATAATTTAATGAATATTAATTTAACAGGTACCTTCCTTTTCTGCAACCATTATCTCTAAATCAGAACCAATTCAGGCTGCATAAACTGATGAGGAAACATCTCATGTTCAGCATAAGGACAGACAAATGTCTCCATATGGCTCAGCTCATGGGCTGACACTGCCTCTCACACAGGAAGAAACAAGCCCCAGAAACAAGACTGTTTGTTTGTTTGCATTTGACTGTGGCCCCACAGCAGTATATGTGGGACAGAAGGAAGAACAAGTCCTACAACAGCCACCAAAAAACTCTAGTTAAAAACTTAAAACAGTTACCTTCCATTTGTAGCACTGTTCCTGGGTAATTCATTGCACAAATAGTTGGGGCTCTGTGCAGCCAAACTGCTTCTGCCTACACCTCAGCTGAAGCATGTCTGAAATGAGCTCAGTTTTAGTCTAATGCTCTCCTGGACCCCTTGCTTAGAAAGTGTCTGCACACAGATCCTCCTTATAGTCACCAATGCTATTAATGGCCTTTCAAAGATATCCGTGAGGATGTCAAGGTGCTTGTGAAAGTCCTTATTTCCTTCATTGGTTGAGATTCACAAAGACCTTCTAGAGTGATTATTTTATTATTTCTTAGTTGCATCAATCACAGTTCCTCAAAACTTGTCACTGGGGGAAAAAGCTCTCTGACCATACAATGACTATTCCACATCTTTTCCTATGCCAAGTTTTTACAGACATTAAGGAACGTAGTGTATCTTGAGACAAGCCAATGCTCCAACACAGCAAACTCCCAAGAAACTCAAGTCATAACTGAGACCCAATACTTACTTGTACAAGACCCAGTGCTTGTACAGCCAAAATACCACTGTGGTTGCTCTTCACTACCTAAAAGGAAACAACGTTATCCCTTATGGAGTAATTTTGGAGCTACCAATTTTGAGGTCATTCCACCTGCCACAGCAGCTTATCAATAGCACTTTAAAATACTGTTTACATTAAAATATCAGTGTTTTATTACTAAAAGACCCACAGTAACTATGCTTTCAGAGTATACTGCCAACTAAAACCTCTGTAATTGCAGAACAAAGTAGAGAGCCGAACTGCACATACAGAACAAAGTTTTCATGTCAATCACTAACCTGAGTTTCTCTGAATTCATTAATGGTGTGTAAACATTACAGCAATAGTCTAGTTTATTAAAAATCTAAGAGGTTCAAAGTTCTCCTGCTTGTCTCACTTAAGTGGGTGCTTATCTTTAAAGTCAGCAATTTGAAAATATTTTCACTTTAAAGCTTTGCCAACATAGCATAGCTGGTGTTATTTCTATGTATCAAAATAAGGTGATAACTACTGAGCAGACTGTTTGCTTACAGTCAACTCACACTGAAAGATTTATTCTTCTTAAAATTAAGGCCAAAGTCCCAGTGGTTATTTAAAAATAGAATATAATTCTGTTCCTCTCTGCTCCCTAGACTTCTAACAGGATTCAGACAAGAGACAATTAAGCAAAGAACCCTGTGAGGTTCAACAAGGGCAAGGGCAGAGTCCTGCATCTGGGGAGGAAAAATACCCTGCACCAGCACAGGCTGGAGGTGACCTGCTGGAGAGCAGCTCTGGGAGAGGGACCTGGGAGCGCTGCTGAGCACCAATCTAAACATGAGAGACAAGGAACTGCTGGAGACAGGCCAGTGCAGGGACACCAGATGCTGAGGGGATGGAACATGTGTGAGGAGGAAAGGCTGGAGGACCTGAGGCTGTTCAGCTCTCTGACAGCAGCTTGATTTTGTAATAGGTATTTTTGATGGATTTCTGAACATATAAAAAAGAAATTACACTGATGTTTAGTAACATGTTTAAGTCTTTCACTGGCCAGTAAACAATCTTCCTGGAAAGACTGAAAGAAATGGCATTGTTTAGTGTAGACAAGAGAGGAATAATTTGTGCATTAACACTGTACAAATGGATTAAAGGCTGCTGGAGAGAAAAAGACAGTAAGTGCTCTTTGAGGCCACACTGTGCAGGACAAGAGCTGATGGAAGTTTGAGGGAAGGAAAAGCATGAACTGCAGTACACACAGGAAAAGACCTTTTCCAGTGGAAATGCCAGCCCTGGAAGGGGTTGTCTGTACAGGCTGGAGAATTGTCATTAGTGGAACTTCTTAAGAACGTAATAAATAAATATCTAATGGTGATGGGCTAAGAACATGTGACACTGCTGAAGGTCAACAGAGTGGGCAGGTGTCTCTGCATCACTTTTTGTCATTCAGTAGCAGACCCTAGTACATGCTTTAGCAAAATGTTTCAGCCATCTGTTGTGCCATGAATGGGTCTCTGTCACTTTATGCTAAATGTTTGGAGCAAATGCAGTTATACATGTGCAAGTGAGCACTTCTTTTCATTAATTTGATGATATTTTATATTTATAAAGCTTCTTCTTTTACCAACAGGGTTCAGCAGATGCTGAAAGGGCCCTGGCAGTAGCTAAGCTTGTGTAAGTTGTCACCTTCTTTCATGCCCTTCCCACCACAGGTTTGTTTGGGATTTTTTTCTACATCAGAATTATTGTAGAAAACAGGTTTTGATGAATGAGAGGCCTGAGAAAGGTCCCAATAGGACCAATTTTACAGAAGCTGCACAGAAAAGTGTGGCATGGCTAAAGGCCAGTGGCATAATGGTGTAACTGCAGCTTCTGTTTAGAATCATACAATCATTTTGGTTGGAAAAGACCTTTAAGATCATGAAGTCCAACCACTAACCGCACACTGCCAAGCCCACTCATGTCCCTCAGCACCTTGCTCAAACCAACAGCAATGTAAGTTCTGTGCTGGGATTGATGGCTTTTTGCTAGTGCATTACATGTGTCTGTGGTCACTCCAATATGAGACCTCCCTGTGTGTTGCACAGCTGAAAGGAAAACCAATGTGCCTGAAAATGTCTCCTACTGTTTGTGGTTTGAAGCCCCCAGAAAAGCTTTGTGCAGAAATGAAAGATATCCTCAAACCTGTTTAAAAGGTGGTTTTAATCCTCCATTTTAAATAGGTGGAAGTTTTGATAGGACTTGCTTTAGAAACAGTGGTGGGTATACTTATATATACATACTCATCTTAAATAGGTTTATTTAGGATCATGTGAAGGTTCTGCACAACACTGCTCATTGAAACCTGTAGACAGATGGATCTGCAAACTGCTGTTAAAACAAAAAAAGGTCATGGAACAGATAGTCCTGAGTGCCATTGTGAGGTGACATACAGGATAACAAGGGTTCAGGCCTAATCAACATGGCTTCATGAAAGACAAGTCCTGCTTGAATAACCTTATCTCCTCCTATGACAAGATGACTTGCTTAGTGGATGAAGGAAAGGCTGTAGATGTTTCTACCTGGACTTCAGTAAGGCCTTCTACATTGTCTGCCAGAGCATCTGCCTGGAGAAACTGGATGTATGTACTCCGATACGAGTGGAAAACTGTCAGGATATCTGAGCCCAGAGAGTGGTAGTGAATCGGGTTAAATCCAGTTGCTGTCCAGTCACCAGTGGTTTTCCCAATGATTTGGATGAAGGAATTGAGTGCACCCTCAGTACATTTGCTGACAACATGAAGTTGGGCAGGTGCATTTTGCAAGCCCATGCAACACTCCAGTCACACATCCCCAAGTCTGTACAGCTGTCTGGCAGAAAAGGACCTGAGGGTGTTAGAACCACAGAATTGTTTCAACTAGAAGAGACCTTTAAGATCAAGTCCAGCCTTTGTCTCAGCCCTATCCACCACTGGACCATTCCCCTAAGTGCAACATTCACCCATCTCTGAAACCCCTCCAGGGACAGTGACTCCAGCACCTTACTGGGGAGCCTGTTCCAATGCCTTGCAGCAAATTCTTCCATCTCCTCTCATTCTACTGCTTATTACCAGGGAGAACAGACCAACTCCCACCTCACTACATCTTCCTTTCAGGTAGTTGTAGAGCACAATAAGGTCTTCCCCAAGCCTTTTCTCCAGGCTGACTAGCCCCAGATCCCCCAGCTGTTCCTCACATGAAATGTGCTCCAAATAAATGTAACTGACAGTCAGCTGAATGTGAGTCAGTAGTGTGCTCAGGTGGGCAAGAAGGCCAAGGGCTTCAAGCAGCACTGAGGTGGCAGCAGGAGCAGGGCAGTGCCTATTGCCCTTTGCTGGGCCCTGGGGAGGCTGCAGCTCACGGGTTGTGTTCAGTGCTGGGCCCCTCACTTACTGTCAGAGGGACACTGAGGGGCTGCAGCGTGGCCAGAGCTGGGCACAGAGCTGGGGAAGGGGCTGGAGCACAAGGGTGCTGGGGAGGGGCTGAGGGAATGGGGGTGTTCAGCCTGGAGGAGACAGAAGCACTCTCTGCAACCACCTGACAGGAGGTTGTTGCCAGGAGAGGGGTTGGTCTCTGCTCCCAAGTGGCAGGACAAGAAGAAATGACCTCAAGTTGCACCAGGAGAGATGTAGATCAGAAAGGACTTTGTCACCGAGAATGTTGTCAGACCCTGTCCCAGGCTCCTCAGGGAGGTGCTGAGTCCCCAGCCCTGGAAATATTGCAAAGCCATGGAGCTGAGGTGCCAAGGGATATGGGTTAGTTAAGTGATGTGCTTGGCAGTGTAATGTTACTGGTTGGACTCAATCTTACAAAGTCTTTCCAAATGCAATGATTCAATGACTCTAAGACATCTGTTTATACACTATTTTTAAGATTATAAGTCTTTATGAATTCCATGAGAAAAGACACAGTAGAAGAAACTAGGTTTTATTTTGACATTTTTCCCCATTAATGAATATTGCCTGGTTAGCTATCAGACAAAAGCATCACTTGTTTCCATTAAGTCTAAAGAATACGATAAATCTAAAATGAGAAGTAACAGAATTCCCATCACTTTCAATTGTGTGATCATTGACCACCTACAAAATGCACCATGTTACCTCCATTGGAGCTGGCCAGGGCTGTGATGGTTGTTAACTTCTGAACATGTCTGTGTTGTTGCTCTCTTATGAATTATACTTTTAGTAACAATTCCTGACCAAAAGTTGATATATGATATGACATGATACCTGATCTAGGTGAAGCTGCTTCTGCAGGTGAGTTGGACTAGATGATCTCTAAAGGTCCCTTCCAATCCCTACCATTCTATGATACATGATATGATATTAATTGCTCTGTAGAGGTCTCTGAAATCAAAGAGAATATAAGGAGGAACTATTTACATTGTAACTGAGAACACTGATTTCTGGAAGACAAGTTTTGTTACTCATCTTTCTAACACAGCAGCTTTGTACTCAAGGAGGCCAAATTAATTTAAATTAAAAAAAATTAATACAGGAGATCAGTCTTGAAGAGCTCCCCAATATTACATGTTTCCATAAATATTTACTGATTATCTACTAAACAGAAATCTCACAAAGCTTCAAAGACTGAGGGATACACTCAAGCTGATACACAACAGCACACTAACCTCTTTCATATGGTACCTCAGTGGGAGCAAGACAGTCAAATTTAGATAGTTGAATATGAACAGATCCTAGGAAGAAACACTTTTTTGCTGGAATTCTTCTAGAGTATTTATAACCCATAATGACATAGGCTATTTAAATAAGGAAGTGAACTTGAAGCATCTGTGTTTCCCTTCCAACAGTCAATACAGTACTTGGGAAAGGAGAGAAAGAAAAAGAATTGATTTTCCAATTGGAAGGGAGGTAAATATGAGACACAGATAAAGCAATTTCTTATCCATCATCCTGGGTAGAGGTTGGAGGGTGGAAGTAAGAGGTATCTTCAGTAACAAGAGGAACAACATAATAAATAAAATTGTAAAACAATTTCATTGGTGATTATTCTGTAAAATGGCCAAGCTCATCTGTCAAAGTACCTGGTTAATGCAACAGATACTTCCACTGTTCCTAGACACAGAAGACACTACCTGGTTCCTTTTTACCTCTTTGAAAGACATTGTTGCACTGCGTCTGTCCATTGCCACTTGTCTAGACTTACCTTTGCCAAGGAAGCAGAAGGATCACTTGAGGTACATAATATACCTACAGTTTTAATATGTTAGACATTGGCAAATTATGGGTTTCTGTGACAAACAACAAGCTGATCTAACAAAATTATCTGGACGGCAGCTCAAATATGACTAAAAAGCTCCAAAGCATGTTATGTGTTTTTAAGTTTTGTGAATTATTGCATGCTTACCAAACACAGAAGGGGGAAGGGAAATATAGATTACAGATTTACATAACTTTGCATAGCAGTCAGAGAAGAAGGTGCTATCTGCACATCACATCATGTCACGTGTGTGGCAACAATCCCCACTTCTCCTAGCGGTCAGTTTATTGCAGCCAAGTGTTCAAACTACCACTTCATGTGCTTGGAATCAATGCTCCATTTTATGTCAGGTACTACTTTGTAGGTGACAACACAATCAAGACATTAAAAGTCTATTAATTAGAACACATTTGTAATCTATCTTGCAATTAATATGATACATATTATGTATTAAAGATATAAATGACAATTAGTATCTAACTCTGACAACCAAGGTGCTCACTTTTGGTCCTTGTCATATACTATTTAAGAAACAGTAGATATTCTTGGGTTTCTTTTTTATTCCTAAGAGTCAACTTAGCTGTCCTACTCCCTAAGCATCAAAATTACAAAACATTAGATGGCAGAATGCATTATATTTTTGGAAAATGTACACAGCTCAGCAGCTTAGTTTACTTGTTATTAGGTGCAGTTTTTACTGTCTTCTGCTCGTTTGCCCACTTTACATTTAGAGAAGTTCTTCAGTGCCAGCTTCTAAATTATTTCTGACATTTCTGTTCCTTAATTAAAACAGAAAAATGGATTTCTAATTAGCTCTGCTCAGTTCTCTCCCCTACATGAGGAACTACAAGAGGAAAAAGGTTTAACTGAACATCTATTTTTGTAACTATTTTGGTCATCTCACAAAAGAATCAGATCTACACCCCATCTTGCCAAACGTTCATGTACTTTCACCCTTCAGTAGCACTCACCTTTCATGACCTATGTTACTCTGTGAGCTAAGGAAAACACCAATTTAAGTCTGCTAAGTATCCTACATAAATATAATACAATTCCAAACCACAAAATTAAGCATAAAAGTTGTCATTATTTGAGTTTCAATGAAAAGAACCCAGTAACAGACTGAAGAACTTTTCTTAACAGATGAGTAGACTGCAACAATTATATAAAGAAGAAAATTTGAGACAGTTAACTGTCAGCACAGTAGTTTCAGATCTGCTAAAACAGTCCAGACAGTAGCTTTGCATCTTCAGTGCTAAACCTCACACTCATAAATGGTTATGCAGAAGGACATTAAAGAAAAATTAAAACCCCACAGAGTAACCAACGTCTCACTAAGATCAATATATTTCTGAGGATAAATTAAAAACTATGGTTATATATTTATGCAAAACTAAGTGGCTGAATAACCATTGCTTAAATGCTTTTTGATATTAACAATCTAAAGTAGCTGACAACTTCTAAAGAATTTATACAAAACAGCTTTAAAATTAACAGAACTCTTGTATTAATAAAGATGAGCCTTGTGTGACACTGATCTATCAACACCCAGGAATATGTTCAGCAGCAGAACCAGTAGTTCAGCAGTAGTTCCTTGTTAGAACTCATAAGCACTGAAGTCTGTTTGATACTATCTATTAGAAGGCACCCTTCAGGAAGCTCTTAAAGCCCAGACTCACTTGTCTTCCATCTGTTTTAAAGGTGTTTCACCATATCCTGAAAGTATTGGTTTATGTTTCACCCCTCTGTGTTTGTAACTGCCTTCTTGGGTACTCAATAGTAAGAAATTGTAGTTGAATTGCCTCCATTAGCTCTCTGCCTAAAACATGCATTGAAGGGACAGCTATAGCAACCTTTAGAAGATGACCAAGTGCCTTGCTATTCCAGAAGATGGACACCCCTGAGAACAGTCACATACTTAACAGAGAATGAGAACAAGTGTTCTACAACTTTTTTATAACAGACTTGTCTATCTGACAAATTATCAGAAAATAATACACCAAGATGTTTGATGCAAGAATGACATCTGCACTTGGAAAAAGCCAGTAGAAAGGGGAATTACATCAAAAACTAGCATCTGGCCATGAAAAACAGCATCTACTTTTCAGTAAGTTGTGCTTTTAAGGAAGGTCCCCGAGAAGAATACCTCTTCAGGATGCTTGGCCCCCTGGGCAATAGTTAATTCTAGTTTTCTGCTTGAGAAACACAAGAAAAAAAGCCTCTTATAGGGCATCTCTGAAGGTTGTTCAGAAACATTTCTTTCTTTTGCTTCACTTACTTTGGGGAAGGAGGTTGTAGAGGGGAGGAAAAATCTAAAAAAAACCCCAAATCACACAAATATTTTCTGAGTCATTCTTCATTCTTTCTGAACTTAAAAACAGTGTGAAAATAAGTGCTTTGCAAAGATAACAACACTACATCTTGCCATTGACTTTTAGGATTTAAGCTTTGTCTTTTTCAGAATAGAGCATACATGTGCAGAATCCCACTCTATCTCCTCCTTTTCCCAACCCATTCCCTAAGGAAGAGGAACTGCTACATCCTGAAAGAGTAAGTTTTAGACATTGCTTGTGGACAAAAAGATACTATTTCAATCAAAGTTATTTTAAAATCAAGGCACCTTGGCATGGAAGCACTGACACTTCAACTTATAATATGGCCTTTATATGGATAATTGTGCTTTACAGAGATGAATCTAATGTACCTCTCTTACAAAATGTCCACACAAAAAAATATGTCAGTAGCTTCTTCCTCCCAGTACCTCCCCCTATACCTTATTTTTAAAGCCTAGTAGAGCAAGAAAGTTTCAGGCAACAAACTATTAGCTTGAGTTGAGCAATCACAGTATCTGTCCACTGAGGAACAATGCTGCTTAAGGAGTTCTCATTTCTACTCCACCCACTGCCTTGTATCAAAGTGATTCTAGTTAACCACGACAACAGTGGAAACACCCTTAATTATGGCCCATAAAACAATTCTTCCTGGAGGATTTTCAGTATAGCATGCATTTTTCTTCTCTATTTCTAGAATTCCATCAGGTCAAAGCAGCAAGTAAAACCAAAAGCAAATAAGCTTCCCACCTCCTCTCAGGTCTCACAGGTTTATAAAGTGATGTAAGTAAGGGGTTTTTAGCTATATTAAAATGCTAACTGTTCTTAATGCATCACTGAAACATAAGCACATTCATATATGTATATAAGATAGGTGGGGAAAAACAGGAGGGAAAGACTTTCTAATCACTTACCGAAATATAGGAGTGTGACCAGGTTTTGGTTTGTTCCAAGTAAAGTGCGAAGGAACTGAAAGAAATTGGTCTCCAGGCAGATCTTTTTTCAAGGTGTGCTGAGATCCAGAGCAGTCATCTACTGCCGTTTCAAGGGATGACGATAAGTTACCCTGCTCTTCAGGACAGATATCTATTTTTCCAGATAAAGTGGCAGTCTGATCCTCCGAGGTCTTTCGTGTTTTTAGAGGAATGTCAGTCTCTGTACAACACTGAAATGGTGAAAGGCCAGAATTAAGGCCTTGTACATTATGGATGGAAGTGTTCAGCCACGTATCTTCTGTTATGCTTCCTCTGGGAGAATGGCCAGGTGATGGAGTTGGAGAATGGTGAGGAGAGAGAGAACCTGCATAGCAAATCTCAGCACTGGAGTGTCGTCGTTTCCCACAGGGGGATGTAGGTCTTGATGAGGGCCTTGATGTTGGTCGAGGGCTTAGCCAGTTTTCATCTGTAATACTAGTTCTAGGAGAATGACAGGGAGATTGTCTAGGAGACAAGGCATGCCCAAATCCATAAGGCTGCTGCCAAGACTCGTCACTGGGACCTCTCGGAGAACCACCAGGAGACGCCAAAGGAGAGCCAAGTGTAAATCGAGCAGCTGCTTCATTTAGCTCTGAGTCTACATCATCATAAACATGGGAAATGGATTCACAAGAGGAAGCATCTGAAAACCAACTTCTAGATGAAATGCTGCTGGCAGGGCTTGGACTAAGGGAAGATTCCCTATATGATGGCTCAAGAGGAAGATAGAGATGGTCCCGTGAAGGCCTTTCCATATACTCATTTTCTGTGCCATTTGTGTGCAATTCATCATCATTGGCTTCAATCCCTTGATGACAGTTGGGTGAAATTGATGTAATTTGAATACTAGGGCACTCGAAGGCTTTGGGCCCACCTAGTGGGCTGTATTTGGAGTCTGGTACTTCAACAGGTCCTTCATAGTTCTTGTGACCCTGGAGTCTTGTAGGTGGTGACAGGGGAGAGGAGTGAGACTGCAATCCATGACGAGGAATACATATTGGCTGATTTACAGAGGATGATGGTTGGTCTACATTGAAGATGTATATAGAAGCACAGTCATCTGACTCAAGATCTGAAAAAAAGAAGAGGAATGAGTCAGAAAGCAATACTTGAAAAATGCCACAAGTAAAATGCTTTGTTTCTCCAGTACAACTGGATTTTTTTCAACATCCTGTATATTCCCATTACACTAGCTACACAAAATAAAGCTAGTTCTTAGTTTTAAATGTTCCCCAGCTATATTTACAGCTAAATATGACCACAGCACTTTCTGTCATAAATCTTCATTGGCTGAAAATGTAGTACATCCAGAAAATTAGTTGAAAATCCTGAAAGGATTTAAGCTGGAACACTCATTTCAAACTTTATATTTCCTAACTGCATTCCATTAATAATTAAACATTTTTAACCATAAGCCATTAAAAATTAATCTTTGACACGAACAGTATTATGATACTTCCTACGAGCCCACTAGTCAATGTTTAGAAGCACTGGAATATTGCACACATTTCTCTCTCAACACTAGAAAGCATGACTCAAGCTTCAATTAAGATTACAAACAAATAAACAATCAATCAAGAGAAGCCTAAGAAAGAATATTAGTAAAGACATGAGGAATCTTAAGGGCTTTTTTAGTTGCTTAGAAAATTCTCAAGCATCCATCTCACAGAAGAGCAAGTGTAGTCTCGTGAAGTCTGAGCACAAGTTGTTCAGTATAAAAAAGGGAAAACAAAATACTCTCAGATCTCACTAACCTATGCAAAACACAGGAAACATTCCAAAGAAAAATAAGCAATAGAGAGATTCCAAGTCCAGTTAAAATCAGCAGCTTTGTCTCAAGACCTGAAGCAGTTACTTGCTGTGCTTCCCAAGATTTAATTAATTGCCAGAATGAAGCATTTGTCTGAAACAAGTTATTTTGTAATCACTACATTTCCACTCTTGCTTCTGTCCCCCATAAAACAGAGCCCTTCCTCTATAGTTATATAAAGTACAGAGATCTCAGGTAGTTCACTAGTCTATCATTTCCTAGCAGAGGAAATTAAATGTACCTGACCACCTCCACTAGACAGGGTAACTAGTCTCAAAATCCATTAAAAATATTGCATCTACAACACAAGTGATTTGTTTTAATGTTTAATCACTTTGACAGCTTTTGACCCATCACTAACGTTTAACATCATCGGTAAAGTGGTACCGCTTCTAGTGTTTTGCCTGTGAAGTCTTTTTAAGTATTTTTTTTCAGTAGTAAGGGAATATTATGCAGGAGCATAAACATTTCTGTCGCATTTCACACATCAGCATTTTAGTTTGCAATGACTCATCACGTTACAACTATTAGTACAACTATTATACTACATACAAGTATTTTCCATAAATCCAGACTGGATGACATTAATTCTATCTCTGGGTATTAGCTCTTCTTTTTTCTTTTAATGGGTTTTATCCCAAGTATTAAAAGAATATTAATATTTGTTTTAAAATAAATACAGTCTCTCTCACAATCAGATAAAGTATCCAGACAGGAAGCCATGTATTTTAGACCTCTCCATGGTGAAAAAAAATCTGGAAGTTAAGGAAGTAATTCTATTATCACTTTCACTAACAGCAGTCAGCTTAAAATTACCTAAAACAGAAACAAAACCCAACATCATGTCCACAGAGAGAAGAAAGCATTTGCAAATGGAGAGAAAGCATTCAGTTACCAAGGCACAGACTATCCTCCTCAGGCTTTAAAAAAAAAATGTTGAAGGCTCACAGGTAGGGAGCAGCTCTATTAGTAACCTGTCTATTAAAGGAGGCACAACAGTACAGTAAGACTAGCCCACTAAGTAGTTTTATAAGCACTGCGTGATTTTATGTATCTTGCATCGTGATATACATCAGCTATCCCTATTATACAAACACATAATATACATGCTAAGAGCACTAACAAAAAACCCCATCAGTATAGGTTCATTTGTAAACATGCCCACACTGAAAGGATCAGCATATTCAGGAAGGACTATTTTATATATCACACCAATAGTTAACACAAGCTCACCATGTTGGACACATCAGAATGGCATCTCCTAATCCATTCACTAGGATAACAAACATCTTTTAAAACTTTGAGATTCTCTCTTTGCTATTTCCCAACACAAACTGTGAAACGCAGACAGTGGCTAGCTACAGGTTTTCCACACCTATCGGTATGGTCATGATCATCAGATTACAGACATCCTCATTTCCTAACTCATTATTGGTATTAGAAACATAGATCAAGGGAGGAAAAAAGCAATCCTAACAAAAGCAATCATTCAACTACTCAATACTTAGAAATAAACTAGTCACAGGCACAGACATTTCGAATAACATTATAGGAAAACAACAGTTGGAAGTCTTCAAGTCCTGTGTGTAATCATTTACCATCATGAATGGCTTTAACAGTAGCAGCACATTGTGCTAAAACTCTCACCCCTGGAGAGAGCATCCTTTCTCTTGCAGCAATAATCAAGAAATCTTAAAACTCTGAATCTACATCTGCTTCTTTGTAAGTCCCAGTGACGCTGAAAGTGGACAATAGTCTTTAAGGCAGGAGAGCACTCTTCTGACTCAGCCTTTTTTGGTCCTTCTCCACAACAAACAACTGCAAAGAGTTTGGCACCGTGCTTTCCCATTACCCCTCCCCAACACTCTAAAAAAACAGGAAGCTAGAAACCTAGAGTAAGACTATACATCTAATGAACACCAAATCCCAAAACATCCTTAAGACGGCAGAAATAATATATTTTGAAGTCTAAATCACCCGAATTGTTTTCAGATCTCAATAAACAGCCAGATTTTAGTTTGCACACACTCTCCCCCCTTATAGTAAAAGGTTAAAATAATCTTTTAGTTGCTCATACGAAGGTTGACACTAAGGCCTTTACAAATTGTGTCATTAATTCTACTAGGCTTACCAATAATTTTTTTTGGTCCAATTAAAGACTGTAGAGAGAATTAAATCTGAAATGGTTTTCTAACCAACTTGAAAGAACTAGGAAATGTAAAAAGATGAATATAACTTGTGTGAAAGAAATTAGAAAATTAGAAAAAAAAAAGAAAGAAAAAACCCAAACAGCTGACAACCCTTGTGATGGAAACCCAACACACAGCTTCATGAAAGCAGAGGGTAACCAAACTCAAGGAAATCTCACAACAAGCAAGTATAAGGCAAAAGAGAGTTATGGAGAAGCCCAAGGCAAAAAAATGGAGTTACAGAAATCTGGTTACTTAACAGGAGAACTATTACATCCAACCAATCTTACTGGGGGAGGAAAGACGATAAAGTTGTCCAAGTCATGAGGCTTTCATAGATCATAAAATAAATGAAAGAAGCATTCAAGAAAGAGAAACTAGGTCAGTCTACTAAGGCAGAGCATAAAAACTGCCACAAACACATGGGGGCAAGATGCTAGATAGCATAGACACAGCAAAACACAGAGACCAACAGAAGAAGTGCCATTCACATCAAAAGCTTGCTGTGACCCTGAAGAAGCAGGTGTGTTAAATGTTTTTTCTTTGAAGTCAACTGAGTAAATTGCTAACAAAGTTCATAGCAATACAGGGTAAAGAATACTGGAGTAAATAAAAGGTTAAAAAGTACTCAAGAATTATAGGCCAATAAGTTCAACTTCAGTTTTAGAAGATATATTAATAGTTCGTTTGTTCCAGTAAGCATATAAAAGGAGACAGGGAAATAAAACAAGAAGTCAATGTTTGCTAAGAACAAAACTGCGTCAAACAAGTTTTGGTTTATGATCAAAGAGGTCTTCTGGATAGCTAGCATAGAAAAAGAGCTCAGCTTTGTTATAACTTACTAAGACTTGTGACACTATCAAGCATGGAGAAGCCACTGAGCCTTTAGAAACCTAGTGAAGTCGCCTTCTCCCCTGCTGAGATCAGTTTACTATGGAGGGATCACAAAAGTTAGCAGATGCTCTACATTCAGAGAGCATATATGCTACATAAAACTGCAGCCTTGTACTGCAATCTTATTGCAGGCATTCATGTCATCTTTTATCAATGAGAACCAGAAGGTCTGTCATTTGGATGTACATTTGCTACCGTCTGGAAACAAGACTAGCTTACAGAAGCGCCTGCTCAGTATTAAAACAATGCTGGCTCATCCCTTACTAAGCTGCTAACTACACTTCAACATAAGCTGTCTAACTGGAGAATAACATTAAATAATATCCAGGACAACTGCTCCTGAAGTATATTTTGCTAGCTATTTGCCAGATCAGACTGCACATTCAAGACTAATAATGCTTGCCCACCAGTTGTTCACTCCTCGATGTACTGGCACATGCATACATGCAGCTGTGCCATGAGCCAGATTTATCCAAAGAAGGAAGGTCAATTACTATCAAATGTCTGAGCACAAGCCCCGTGCCAAAATTATCCAAACCACTTTATTATTCTGGGTTTGTAAGCCCATAAACAAACAGGTTCAGACAATAGGAGTTGTTACAAGATACTAAGAAAGTGCAACGCGACCTAGGTCTTAAAAATACTACTGCGAAAACAGGATCAGCAACCAAGTCCTTTAAATAGCACGAGGAAAGACTTGAGCACTGTCACAGACATCATGTGTCTTCTCAGGCAAGTCATCTAATCTGTCTCCATTTCCAAACTTTAAAAAGAACAACCATCTCTTCTGTTTTTCAGTTCTATCATGGACAGCGACTGTTATCTCTTTCAGAACAAGATGGTATTATAAAGAATGCCACGAGAATATCAGTAAATACGATTAAAAAGCTTATGCAGCTCCATTTTTAAAAGTTCATTATCCTACTGATTTGCAGCAGTTCATATATTTCTTGGAATGAAATGTAGTCTTGGTCTTATTCTTCACAAAGAACTCAAAATACCCCATAGTCAGAGTGCTGTGCACTTGAAGATGCAGAGTCCTTGTTGGTACACTACCACACTAAAGCTCTACAACTGGATATTTGAATTCCAGTCTTCCATTGCAAGGTCTAAATTTCTACTTCCTACAAGCTTAAACATCAACTAAAAAACCACTAAAAAAATACACCAATGCATTAGTTTATAAGCAATGTGACTAGTGAGCCACCAGCAATAAGTATATATTGCAAAAACATTTAAAGCAGCGAAGTGGAGCAGAGGGAAGACATATCCTTACAGACCAAGTTTAGCAACACACAGAACAGCAGTGCAAGTTTAAGCTTTCAGAAGAAGATGATTTACAACAACTGTCATTTTATGAAGTGGTTCTCCCACTTCAATGATTTTGTGCTCTGTTTCATGGTCCTCTCAGATTACTCTAAAAGGATAAAACCCAATTTTACTTCTGTCAATCACGTACACTAAAGGAAGTTCTCTCATGCCCATCACAATTCCACTAGTTTTCTTGTACACTCCTAGTATTTGTGCTTAACACAAGAAAAGCAATCTCTCAACAGTGGGAGCTTGCCAATTCCAGCTCGCAAGAGAATTCACTATCCTTGGTAGAGATGTAGAAGAACAACAAAGCTGGTGTAGTTTAAGCAATTTAAGCAAGAAAATTCAGCACATCACATGTTTACAACTGACACTAAATAAAATAAGAACGTACTGGCTCTCAGTACCATAACTACCTGTTATGGTTTTTTTCAGCAGCAACTACCCTCCCACACTCACTCACATACAAAGCAGGAGGGGAAATGAGAAGTATTTTTAACCCAGATGATTTTGGCAATCAGATTTGCAATGTGCTAACATAAACACATACATATACAACCCACAGGATGGCACGTTTTCGAACAGAAACAAGGTGAGAAATGAATAACCAGGACAGGGACTGCAGGTGTTTTTACTATCAATTAAAATTTAACATGCAACTAAAGCCTTAGGCCATAGCTTGGTGTACATTTAAACCACAATGACTGTATATCCAGCTTCACTCTGAAGCAGCAGAATTAAGTTCCAAATAAGAAAATAACAGTCATGAAATTTTATTTGGAATGTAAGAAACACAGACCCAATAAACATGAAAATCAAATGCTTCCTTATGCTTAAGCCATCAGTGTGCTTTAGAAAATGATGTACTTCTGTTGCAGCAAATGGAGTTCATCTCAGCTGAGGTTTTTTTCCCCATTCTTAAAACAAATAAGTTCTCATACTCTTTCATAGCAGAGTACTTTGAGATAAGTTCATAAATGTGATGTAAAAGCAGGTAAGGAATCCAGCTTGTAAGGTTCAACAAGAATTAGTCATTCCAAGTCCAGTTTTAAGAACAGAAAATAGCAACGGGCAGTGCTAGGCAGTGTTTATACCCGTGCCTTCTCCAGCTCTCGTGGTATTTCTGTCTATGAAGCATGTCTTTAAATGAAAACTTTAGAGTCTGTGATTCAGTATTTAAGGATCATTATTACAACAGGTTAAAAAAGGAAAATATTTAGGTTTTGCTTTAAAAATCTCTTAAGTTCTGTGGGCTCCTCTTTGCTTCCTTTTTTTTCCCCTCTGAGGGTACATCATTCAAGAGGGCACGGTATTTGACTACATAATACCCCTGTAGACAAAACAGCAGCTCTTGCCCTCCAGTTTCACCAAGTCTCATTTGTCATTCATTGTTAGGTAGAAAGTCAGCTTAACACAACATATTCAAAAATATATGATAGCTTTTGGGGAGCTTTTTAAAACAACACAATAGATCTGTGCAGCAGTTACTAACACAGAGTATTAAGAGTGTATGTGTCACTGCTGCTCTGAAGATGAGGGACATTATTATTTATGATCAGTTCTTAGAATCTGTGAAAACACTGCAGCTCAGCATACCACAGCATCTGGTATGTGCAGACATGGGAACCGAGAGCAGACCGAGCACTCCACAATTGGTGTGTTGTGCCTGACCAACAGGAAGAACACTGATCATAAAGATAAATGAAGACATTAGGCCAATACTGATTGAAGAGAATAAGAGAATTATGAGCTGCAGTTGCTAGCCGAAAGTTTGCATAGCTTCTTGGTATTGAACATCAATTTATTATCCACAAGCTAACTCTTCCTTTGTGGGGGCAGAACTAATGGACTCCATAAAAGGCTCTCCAGTTAGTCAACGTTCAAGTTTATGTTGTACCTATAAACTGAAATTCTCACCTAACTACCTACATAGATGCCTCTACCACTGATCAACTCCTTACACCAATGAGCTTGCCTATAGCAACCGGCTGCTCTATACAGACACCTCCAGGTCTACAATCTGCCTCAGTCCCGAACCAAGCACCGAACAGAAGCCAGGTTTCCAAGATCAGAATGTGTCAGTGGGATTATAGCAAACAAAAAACAGGTGTGTGACAGAAAAAAAGAAGAAAAAGTATTTTAGTTTACAGGACAGTCCAGTGACATAGGCTAGGAGCTCTGAAAAAAAAAAGTAGAAGAAAAATGCAATAAGCTAAGGCAGTAAGTTTGAGTGGGGATGAGGTTACACCACGAGAGAAGGAGACACCAAAATGGGGGCATGTCTGTTTATCAAACAGAGCTGATAGAGGATGAGAACTGGTATTGATAGTATCTGAACAAACTAGTTTGGGAACTCTTCACACCTCAGCAAAATTATAGTGTACTTCTGCAGCTGTCCTACAATGTGACAGAGGGCAAACAATTCCACAGCAGGCAATCCTATCAGCTAGTTAACTCAGTAGTTCAAATCATTCACATTACAGCTTTTCACCAATATACTCTATAATACATCTTTAACATAAACTTCAGGTGCACATAACTCAAAGGCTCAGTACATCATAAGGACTGAAGTGAGCTAGAACGATCTTCTGAAACTCCAGTTTTCCCAGCTGCTCATAGAAACACCTTGAAATCACATGGCTAAAATCGACACAGAAAGCATAACAAGCAGAAACAAGACTCAAACAGCCAAATGGGAAAGGGGAGGCTGAAGCTCTTTTTTTCATTTTTCTGAATGAACCTCCAAAATACAAGGGAGACCATATTAACGAGCCTCATCATTCCCACATGCAAGCCCTGAAACTTTGCATCTCTTCAGACTCCTAAATAGCTTGTGTTCATTCCAGCAGCAGTAGAGGTTTCACCACAACACTGTACATAACCTGCCTAACTTTCTGCTTCCAACCAAAAAAGCCAGGCAATTTGAAAGGCAGAAGCATTTGCTCTCAAAGCCTAAATGTGACAAATTACACTGATGAAATACAGAGAGTCTGACCTAATTTAAAGAAACTATGCAAAATACATAATGTTGACAGATTTTCTTAGTGGTTCTCTGAATTAAACCACATAGTCTCTTGTGGCCTTGTCACTTTGAGTACAGTTAACCCAAATGACATGATTAAAGCCTTTTGTAATCATACAGTTATTCCATGTCCTCGTCTCCTCTGTGTTCTTGACTTCAGGAACAACTACTAGAAAGCATCTACAATGATTTATAGCTACTCATGTGTATCTTGGACATTATTACAGGCCATTATGCAGCCATCAAAAGCAGTGAATCATTGTCACTAATGCTTTATAAATGTACCAGGACTGTCTTATCAGCTCGTCACACTGTTTTTAGAGTATGCTGCCATTCTGGGTATGAAGATACAAAGGGTTACTCTGTAAAACAACTACAGCTAGAAAGCACCAGTTTGTGCCCTGTCTCAACTACAGTCAGCCACAACTCCATTCCCTCTCTAGCACGTTACAAATGCTGCTTATCACTGAATTTATTTTTAAGCGATCTTTCTTTTTTTTCTATTTACTAAAACTATTTAAAAATGTAATATCTGGGATTAAAAAAAAAAAACCCAATACATTTCTCCCAAAATCTGTTCCTAAAAAGCAAAGTCAGCAGCCATAAAACACGAAGACCTTCAATAAACTGGGAATGCAAAGTTATGTGCCTCCTGCAATCCTGCATACATAAGAAAATGGAAACAACTCCATTTGGACTTCTCTTAGGTCCTTTAGAGGAATATTTACAAGAGGAATATTTACAAGACTTCAAAAATAAATCTCTCCACCAGCCTGTAGAGCAAACAGGAAAATCCAACTCCATTCAGCAATTTTGCTACACTAAAAATATTCCGTATCTTCAGAAGTGATGGCTAACCTTCAAAACACAGTCTGATAAGCTATTTTTAAACAAGCAACTGCTATATATCTAAATATTAATATTTCAAAAATGTACAATTCTAGGAGTAATAAATTAGCTGTAAAGTACCTGCTCATGTTTCTACCTACAAATGGCTTTTATATAACATCAAATAAATGTTTTTGTTTCTACTTTAAAAAAAAAATCAAAACATAAACACAACACAACCCAAACCAAACCCAGAGTTCTGCTTTCATGAATTTATTGCTGAAAGATCTGCAGTCAGATCCCCAGAAAATTGTTTCTTCTGCCCTCAGACACATAAAAATGAGGATGAGGCCTCCCAAAGTAACTGGCAAAAGTACTTTCTCGTCTGTCACACTTGTCCTGTGTCTGAAAAGTAACCATAAGCATCTGATGCACTGTCTGGGTGGCACTAAGAGAGCCACGTAAATGATTAAGTTCAGCTGTTCAGCTGACTCCTGAGATGTGCAGGCCACAGCACAGCCCAAAAGACAGTCCCTCCAATTTAAACTCATCTTCCTTAAAAAAAAATTGTAGACCTGTCCAAAATCATTTATGTCCCGTTTCACCAGTATTTCACCACAAAACTCACAGATGGGTGTATTAAAGGTAGAAGAGAATGTTGGCTTGTTAGTAAGTTTGCTCCTGCCTTGCAATTTTACTTAGCCTTCCTGATCATTTCACTCATCTTAAATTCCACTGTCATTTGAACCCCACATGGCATGCCTGGACAAATGCAAGGACTGGGATGTTGTTTTACAGGCTGGGCTTGCTGCCAAGTCTGCTCCACGTATTTCCCTGGCCCACTAGGGCAGCTACAGGCAACAACTCCCGTATTTACATTATCGCTGTGAACAGCTAAACTGCTGCTTGCTATTGACCCAGGCCCAGTCTGCTCTCATTTCTCACCCGTTCACAGTAACATGACTTATTTGGCTACTCTTCAGATGAGATACGATAAACTGCTTGCAGTTGTACAACACAAACAAAAAAAAAACCACCATGTTTTAAGCAGAAGGTTAATTTTGGCTTTGAAGAACGAGTGAGATTATTTCTAGTTTTCAGAAATATTTAAGATAAAAGCATTATCACAAATGCTTTTGTATCCTGCCCATCTCCCACATCCCAAATCTCAAGATTTGTTCTCACTTGCACTGTGCCCATAATTCAGATGGGAGAGGACAGAGGTTGAGGTGCAACTTTCAATTCCCACACAAAATAAGCAACACTTCCCCAAACCAGGGATCTTTTCAAAAATCTTTGCACTACATAACTCACTACTCAGTGGTTCTCAATGCACTATGTAGCAATCAAAGAACCATAGGCTAAGCCACACGATTTATGAAATGAGATCAGGTGCAGCTGCTTTCCGACAGCACACATTACAGAGTTTGGCATTTTTCAAAATGGTCTCGTCCTGGTCAAACTTTATCCAAACAGGCAAGACTTAATTTAGGCAGCATACTGTGAAAAACCACAATATACACAAACACTTCAGATTCCCAGGATTACTGTTTTAATCCATTACTCTTAATGGCCAAAAAACTGACTCTTTTGATACCGGATGTGACTTTAATGCACATTTTCCTTTGGTTCTTCCTCGGTGTCTCTCTAACCTGTCTTTAAGGCACAATGTTTTTGTCTCAGATATTTTATTTTTGGTCAAATGCAGCTGTTTGCTTTTCCCTCCTCCCTCCATCAGCAGATTATATAACCACAGCCTATGACTGATTTGTATTGTGTTCCTGCATGTCGGTCATCTACATGCACAGATACCAGCATCCACTAATCTGTAACATAAAATCTGGAGCATCTAAATTTCCTTCCTGGTGGTTTCTATCATAATATATTTAGCACACAACATCTAGCAAATAAACAAACATCTCTGTTAAAAGGTACTACTTATGTCTATGGGAGAAAAAGAAAGACTCAAGCAACTTCTCCATTCATTTATTTCTTAAAGTTGCACCAGTTGATCCTAGTCTTAATCCACATGAGTACTCTTTCATATAGCAAATGTCTACAGACCAGCACAGACAGCTGTATTTATACAGATGGCTCAAGTTATACATACTAACCCCAGAGCTAACATCTTGAGCAAAGACTGTCTAAAAATACTTTCAAAAGGAGTAACACTTCAGGTGAACCACACCGGCGCCCAAGATGGTCTGTTAAGACTTCAGAAGATAACGTCTCATGAGTTTCTCTTACTTAGCTAAGGAAAGCAAACTTTGTAGCAGTTCTCCAGCAGAAGTATGTGATCACAAAAGTTAATTTTATTTCATCAGGAGCAACTCTCGGTCAGCTCACACCTCAAGCTCACAATTATTGCAGCATCCAGCTCTTAATTTTCCTTGCAATCTAATTACAGGACTACTCTCCTTCCCACTGCAACTCCACTTGCTTAGCATTGCTTACCTTAATCACCATCTTAGGGAAAAGATCAAAAACTTCAGCACATTGCAAACCTTTGTAAACAGCTTGGGTTGTTTACTACTCTGCCAATAATCCCTGCCAGCAATGCCTGTCACCAATACACATTTAGAAGTGAAGAGAGTTATTTTACATATTAATGATCAAGGCAAAGCTATAGAGGGGAGCACTGTCTGGTATTCCAGTACAAACCATCAGTTTTAAGACTTTTACTACACCTCCAAATTAAATGACACATCTATAGTGCCATTTTTTACTACAGAGAAAACTGTCTGGCTACTGACGAAAAACTCAGCGCCTGTGGTTGCTTCAGAGCATTTAACATATGGTCAAGGAGGTAACTGCTGAGCAGCCCAAGCAGTTCACAGATGCTCATAGAGAAAGGTCAGACAAGGAAATCTTCCAAAGAAAAGATCAGGTATTACTTGGACAGTCACAATGTTAAAACATGTATTTTGATCTTGGTATGCAGTAACAGCCTCAAACCAGTAAGGTAACAGCTCTGAGCTAGAGGAAAAAACAACTCAAAGGAGAACAAGAGTATAGAAGTTCTCAAAGAAACCCAAGACTCGAATCCAGACATACTGTCTTTATCCAGAGCAAAGCTCCAGATCTCAAAGATGTTTTGAACTGCCACCACATTCATCACAGAACTGGCCTATTTCCCCTACTTTTCATACCATACTTTTCAGGAGCAAAGTAAAGAGAGAGTGTGAGATTTATCTGTAACAGGATTACCAAACAGTATTACTTCAGCAAATATTAAGTCACAGGAAATACGAAGAACCTCTTTTCGGCTTGTTTCATAGTTTCCAAGAAAATAAAACAGGTATTATGAAACAGAAGTCAAAGAAGGGTACTTCTATCTGTACTTTTAAAGCACTCCTTTGGGGAAAACAAAGAAAATAAAACAAGAGCGATTACTTATATTGGAAAACAGGATGCATTCCTCCTCTGCTTCACAACCCAAGAACAGGAGGTGGATGTTAGGTTGAAATTCCACATATCACTCAGTTTTCCCAGGTAACAAAATCTTAGCCTATCTTTTGCTTTTGGAGAGCATCATCAGAAATAACAGGAACAATTCTAGACAGGATTCTAAACAGCAGTATCAATAATTCATGTGTCAGAATTTACTAAGTAATTAATTCTCTGGATATTGGACAGTTTACAGCCTCTAATTTTAAGTGAGACCCCAATTGGTATATCAACAAGAAATAATTTTGGAAGTTATAGAACCTTACAAGATCTTGAATTCTCAGCTTAGTACCACATACCCCAACTTCTTTAAAGGACCTTACCTTGTAACAGCTCATTCTTTAAAACTGCAGAGGAACAGTTATAATAACACTTCAGCTAAAGAAACAATCACAGCAACTTGTATTCAGTCCCCTTTTGTGCAGTTTGGCATTTAAACAATATACCACATCCTCAGCAGAATGTTTAACCATAGTGTCAATGCCTTGATGTAGTTTATTTGATTAATGCTTAATAAATTCTAGTCAAACTTCCCAAAATTATACCGAACACTACTGCAAAACCTGAGTGGGGAAAATGACATCATAAGAGAAGTGTTCAGGCAAAACGCAATTCTTCAAGCATCACATACAACATCTCAAAAGTCTCTTCATTAAAAAGACCAAACACGGTGGCACCTCCAATACTGTCACTGAGAGTTAATTACATGACCATCTATTTTAGTTGACTGTACAGGACCTGCACCATACTGTCGTTCAACTGCCTACTTAGACAATTCAAGTGCAACTGATATAAGGTGGCAAGATGCAATCAGATGGTACTGCTACTAACCAAACAGTTTCAGAAGAAAGAGCACACCAAAGAGATTTGGTTCACTTCAGCATACTCTGTAACATTACCTTTGGACACTGGAGGCCTGAATCACTTTGCCAGAAAGAAGGGAATGTCATCAGCACCTAGACTCATGCCACCTGTTTGGAATGCTGAATACTACAAAGCCAAAGCTCTCTTCACTGGCACAAGGGCACTGTAAGAGGTAAAGGGAGCAAGATTTTGCAGAAGGTGCTTTGTACCCAACTTCCATTTAAAGGTGGCTGAAAAGCTTTTGACAATGTCTTATTTAGCAATCACCTGAGCAAATTTTTGCTTCAGATCACAAGCTATAGGAAATGAGCCATCCCTTTGATTTCAAGTGAAGCACAGGGCAAAGGCTACAGAATTTCAAGCATCTTTAAACCATCTTTCGTGAATTCCCCCTTTTTCTTTCTTACAAATTGCAGCTCAAGCACACAAGAACTATCGCAGAATATGAGTCTCAATTCCTGTCACTCAGCACAAAACGAAGTACATACATTCTGCTAGCCTGCAAGTAGTTCGGTGTAACAACTCAGAATGAAATCAGATTTTATTTCTCTTATCAATTCTCCTTTTAATGTCATAAAAAGGGTAATCTATTGCCTGGGACTAGCAGTTCAGAAATGATATTAAATTGAATGATAGAACAGCTCACTTTGTATTTTTCATCAAAAGCAAGAGAAAACATATAAATATACTTCCATATGTACATACATAAAAGAATAATATCCTCACAACACTACAGTCTCAGC
Source organism: Colius striatus (assembly GCF_028858725.1). Classification (NCBI taxonomy): domain Eukaryota; kingdom Metazoa; phylum Chordata; class Aves; order Coliiformes; family Coliidae; genus Colius; species Colius striatus. The sequence continues at coordinate 4,290,938 of NC_084772.1, forward strand.
ATGAAAGGAAGTATTAATATAAACTTCCACATAATTTACACGAGAACTTAAAACTAGACACTTCTGTCACAAGGATGCCAATCCCAAACTTCTAGAGACAAAGCATGAAGAATTAGGACGTGTTTTTAAGAAGACTTCCTAATTTTAATATTATTTATATCAAATTAAGCAACTTTACCTGTGATCTACACGTTTTACTATTACCACACTTTAGAGGAAAAAAAACCAACAACCCTTAGCCACACAATGGACAACATCATTGAAACAAGCAATAAAGGATTATGAAATCTATGCTTTAAGGAGATCCATGAACTTTTGATTATCTAACAAATATACTTGGAAGACAGGGAAGGGAAAAAATTAAGACTTCCAATATGAGTCCTCTCTTACTTTACGTATGAAGAACTAGTTTTCATACACATGGGCAGAATTAAGAGCTAAACTCTGGCAATCCTTTTAATAGCATACTTGAAGGCAGAGACCTATTCTAACCCTTTCCCCTGAAGGCCACATCTGTGCACAGCAGGGGGATCCTCTCCAGTATTCCACAAAACAGTGAAATTACTGAGTTACAGATGCAGGATTTCTTACTGAGAGCTAGAGCAAACAAATCAGTTCACAGTCTGAATATCACATTCCAAATTTGCCTTAAGTCACCAAGCATGGAAAAATCTCTACCTTCAGAGTAATACCTGAACTGCTTAAGGAACATTATTAAAATACAAACAGCATAGAAGTGAATTGAGCACTGCTAGCATTTCCAGTTTTCTGAGGAATGTTTCTCATTCTCATCTATCATAGACAGAGGAGCACAGAAGCCTAGAAAATAGGAGAATCATAATGTTTTTTGTTGTAACTAGTTAAATTCCCCATTGTTTTCATATGCTACTGTAATGCATTTATTTGACTAGAAGAACCCAGGCTCCCTTCCCAAAAGCACCATCTGCTAGTCCATAAAGGTAGAAAACGGGCAAAGAAAAACTCCCCACATCTGAAGGAATCTGTAAACTCAATCTGAAAAAATCTTTAACTGTCTTGACACTAAGAAATTAATCCCAAGTGTTCACACTAGATTATATAGCCCATATCAAACATTTTTTTTTGCTAATCAACTTATGCAGATAATCGAGGCAGAGAACAAAACAACATGGCTGCATCGTTTAGACTGGATACAGTCATGTTTCAGAGCTATCTTATCACCTAACCAGTTAGACTTAAGATACTGCATTACCAATTAATACTTATCTCAAGTAGGTCAGAAAAAAAAAGCACACAGGCATCGAACTCTGGTACAGCCACACACTGCAAAGCTGGCTCTTATTGATTCCCCACATCCTAACTTAAAGGGAACACTTTCTTTTCTGTGGTTTGAAGAATTATGTTTTTTAAAGAAGATTTTTAGGCTGCAATACTGCAAAGCTGAATAAAATGGAAACACTCAGAAACGTGTATCTGTACAAACGGCCTCAACCACCCATCGCCTCTCACCAGAAACTTTTGCACATCCACACGTAACAGAACCACATACACAAAGTTTCTGAGAACGCACTGGAGCAACTGTGATGCTTTAGGTGCAGAGAGCAGTCAGGCTGAAAGGGTTCATCACGAAAGCTCCAAAACTATCCGTCGTTCAGCCCCGTTAGTGTTTCGTTGCCTACTGCCCTATGCCCAATTCAACGGCCCGCTGTCTCTCACCGGACCCCGCGCCGATCGCCCTGACACAAGCCCGGAGGCGGCAGGAGGCTCCTCCACCGCGACCCGTGCCATTGGCGGCGGCGGGACGCGGGTGGGGATACAGGCCCACGGGAACCAAACTGCCCCGTGCCCCCTGCAGCCTTGCCCCCGTCACAGCCGCCGCGCCCCGGGGGAGGCTCCTCCCGCACGACGCGAGCTCTCGGGCTTGTTTTCCCAAAGAAAGTTGTCACGGCGGCGAGAGGCCCGGCGAACCCCGGCCCAGCCCCGCCGGCGGCATCGCCCCCTGCAGATTCCACGTCCCGCGAGCGACGGGACGGGAGCGGCGCCGGGAAGCGGCCGCAGCCTGAGGGAGGCGGCAGCGGGGCGAGAGGCGGCGGGACAGGCAGCAGCTCCCCCCTGCCCGACCCCCTCCCTCGGAGGAAAACAGGAAGCCGACCCCTCCGCCCCGACCTGACCCGGCCCGCGGCGGGGCGAGGGGAGCGGCCGCGACCCGGCTGCGGAGGAGCGCACCTGCAGGCCCCAGCGGCGGCCCGGGGCCGGGCTGCCCGTCCTCTCCGAAGATCAGCCTGAAGTCGAACTCGTCGGTGGCGCCGCAGTTTGCCGTAGTCATGGGTTTGGCCGGCGAGGCGAAGCGAGACCCCCGTCGCCCTGCCGGGCCGCGCCGGGCTCCCGCCGGGCTGCGCTCCCCTCAGGCCGCCGCCCCTCAGGGCCGCCTCATAACACCGGATGGCGCCGCGGCCGGCGGGGAGGGGGCGCGCGGGGGGAGGAGGGGCGCGCGGGGGAGGGGACGGGAGGCGGCGGCGGCGCGAGCGGCGGCGGCGGCCCCAGCGCGAGCTCCCGTGCCCGGGCGCCGTCTGTCACTCAGCGCGATCGGCGCCCGCTACGGGCCGCGCGCCGGCCCCGCCCCGGCCCCGCGCGCCCGCCGGCGCCGCCCCCGCCCCGCCCCCGCCGGCGGTTCCCACAGTCGGTGTCTCTGTCGCGCGCGCGCGGTGACGTCAGAGACCCCGGCGGCGCCTCGTGACCCGCCCCGCGTCCGCCGCGGGAGGAGGTGCGCCCCGCGCCCGGTCACGTGGCCCGCGCCGCGGGGGCCGCCGGGGGCTGTAGTCGATTGGGCGGCCCGGCGCGAGCGCCCAATCGGACGGCGCCAACTGGGCACGTGGGGGCGGGGCGGCGGCCGCGCGGGGGCGCGTGCCACGTGTCGCCCCGCCGCCGCCGCCGCGTGCCCCGGGACCCGCGGGCTGCGGGCGCTGCAGCGCGCCGGGTCCGGCCGCCACCGCCTCCTGCGCCCCTGCGTGAGCCCAGCCCGGCGGCCGTGCGGGTCTCGGGTGTGCCGGAAAATCGCCTGCAAGCAGGTGGCTGTTCGTGGCTCGCGTAGTTAGCGAAGGCTGGCGTAAGCGGAGGATGGCAGCCTGCATCACACATGCTGGCTGAAGGACGCCCAGGCTGTGAGCCACTTTGCTTCCAGGTTCCTTGGAAACGGCGGCGGTGAAGCAACTGTAAGAAGATGAATTAAAGCGCTTTTTAGGAAAGCAGCCGTGTGTTCCCGGGAAGAGCAGAGCACTTCACCGCGCTCTGCCTGCGCTGGAACACGCCATCACCTATTGCTTTGCCTCGCGTTAAGGTTGAAAGGCAAATAAACAGGCTACAGAAAGTGTAGAATGTGCTCCCAGCAAGGAATCGCAGCGCAGAATCACCCCCAGCCTGGGGATTTGCAAGACAAGAAATCATGGAGCAATGAATTGAAGCTGTAACTGGCTGGCGTGGGAATTAGGAAAAGATTAATCCTTGGTATACGTGATGTAGGAAGATCTCGTGTCTGTGTGTAAATTTGGGCATCGATGGGAGTTAACCCACAGGCTTATAGATAGTTCTGTGGTTTGTTTATGTTATGGACAGTGAAACTCGTTAACTGTAAATAGCAAGGCACTATCTCCTAAGTAGTGAAACCTGCTCCTTGAATGTTTAAGTCAAATGACTGAGCTACTGTCAGTGTGTTGTGGCTGTATGGCCATGGGGAAATTACAGGTTTAGCTGCTAATATTGACTCATAAATAGCAAACTCAAGTTGTTCCCATGCACCAGAGGCCTTTTGTGTTTGTTGCTGTTTAGATGGATCCAAACAGGCACATCATAATCCCACCCATGCATCTGCATCGAGAGATTCTTGTTACAGACTGAAAGACACTAACAAAAGGAAGGTGACGTGACACCCACTACGGTGCAAAATGCTCAGCCTGGTGGCTTGGGAAAGAGTTCAGTGAGGTGCATTTACCTGTGCACTTGTCATGCAGATCAGTCACCTGTGCTAATGGAAGCACACCTAAATGAAAAGCTGGCTTGCAATTTTAGGGGAAACAAAGCATCCTGTTAAAAAGCACCCTGGAGAACTTAGGACAGGAGGAGTGCTCAGAACACAAAGCAGCTCTGTGTTTACCTTGTACTTAATCTTCTAATGCACCGTACACCAGCCATCCTATTGTAACTTCCCACACACCGCAGGCTAAAACACACCAGCAATTGCAGCTACTGTTCCTACACTTCAAGCAAAGGTTGATGCTCTTGTTAGAGTAGCCAACTCCCTCTCCCAAAGGAAGCTCAGAGCTTTATAAGAAGCTCACACCTCGTTGGCCCACAGCCTCTTTTTACCTCTAAATCCAAGGTCACGTAGCAGACAAGCTGGCAAAGAATGTGTAATTGGATTAACCATGGTTAAGAAGAACCCTCCTACATTCTTGAATGAAAACAGGTCTACAATGAACAATTCAATAAAACAGTAAATTTATAAAATGTCCCTTAGCAGCCATTTTTTTTGTCTAAAAACTTTTGAGTAATCTTTCACCTTTTCAAAGCAGATACGTTAGAACCTGGTTTATTGTTAAATAATGGTTGTATCAGATTACAGCACGTGGAGTAACCATAGCAGTTTCCTGTTCTGCTATACCAGTAGATTATTCATTATGCATGTCCCTGGGGAAAAATACAACCAACCTTGTTCTCTCCATAAGGGGAGATTTGAACACAATTATTGTTTTGTTCCTTTCCCTTAATTGTATACCATTTTCCCCCTCCCCCTGGTTGAGACACTGTTCTTTCAGAAAACTAAGATACAGACAGGTCATTAAGCAGTGCTTTTAGTCCTACCTACAACTGTCAATTAAAAAGAAAAAGATTGTATATCCTAAATTAGAGTGACTGGTTATGTCATGAGCATCTAGCTAACAAGGGCAGAAGTCACACAATACGTAGAAGGTGACACTGTAAGCAATTAATAGTTACTTGCAGTAAGCTTTATACATCAAACTCAGACACATCTGTCTTTGAGTTCAGAACTTCAACTTCTTGCCAGCAGTAGCCTTTCTTTTTGTCTTTCTATTTTTGGTTTTGTGCTCTCTGTCCTACTGCAACAAAATGCTCATCCTTTCTGCGTTTGAATTTGGAAAAACACCTTCAAACCCTTTCGATGCAGCAGAAGAGCAATTGGGGCGTGATTGAGAGTGAGTTGGCAGAAGCCCTAAAACAACTGACGTGGGCTTACATCAATTTCCAGGGACTTATGTCAACCTCTGTGCTTGAGGTCTGTGGCATGGATGGCTGAGTTGGCTTTTGCTTGCTATTGAGAAATGAAACGGTGGCAGTAACGAGGGCAGCTTTACTTCACTTGTGGTTTTGTGAGGAGGGGGTGCTTTTACTTGTTCATTTATTTAACATGCTTAGGTGTTTTCTGTCCTTGCTGCTTTCAGGCTTTGTCATTATTGCATCCAGATGGGGATACACCTTGATCTGGTCAGAAGCTGGAGTTATTGCGTGTGCTTTGAGAGGGAAGGAATGTGCTTCCTGTGGTATTTGTATCCTTTCCAAACTGGGGCTATTTTCTAGGCGTGTTGTGACTTTCAGCTCCAAAAACCTGAGGGCTACATGGTGTTTGATTTTCCACACATCCTATGCTGGATAGCTAAGAATTCTGGATCTGCAGCCCCATCTCAGATCTCTTATTTGTCTTGGAGAAATAGGAATTCCTCCCCCTTTCCTATGGGCAGCAAATCAAACCCAGCTGTGCAACTGTAGCCAGAACAGGCTCTGGAAGAAGCGTGGTCAGGCATTCGTTCTGCATGATTCAATAAACCAAACAGCCTCAAATTAAGAATATAACACATAAGGTTGTATTTCATGCGCTTGATCTCGTTCCCGTTTGTGGCTGAATCTGGCCCTGTTCAGAAGCCACACACACCAGCGTGGCAAAGAAAGGGCAGATGAGAAAGCGCAGAGAAGGCTGCCTGGAATCAGCAGATAGTGTTCCCTGGCTGCATCTATGGTCATGCCTTTTACAGCTGCCATTGAAAACAACAGGAGAACACCAAGGGAAATGTTTTGACCACCGTGAATGTGCATTTACACACTTAAACTCATTTGCAAATAGCATACAAACAGAATTATCACAGCCTTTATGTCTCTTAGAGCTAACAAGGCACATCCACTTCTCAGTCATGCAGAATGGTGTTATATAGGAGAAAGATACTTTTCCAGTAGAGAGGCTATGTTCAAGAAGATGAAATTCAGGAGTCATATAGGAAAGGCGCTTGCATTCTGCACACAAAGTCATAGGTTATTTATATTTAATACGTGACATCTGGCATTTTAAATAATTTCCTTGGCTAATTACCAGTTCGTGGGTGAAATGTGAAACTTCTGCCATTGGGGAATTAAAAGGAAAACAAAACCAAAAGTAGATTGTACAGCATTGGAAAGCTTCGTAGGAAAATTAGGAGTTGTCCTAATTCAGGCATTAGAATACATGGCAACTGAAGATAAAGTAAAAGGCATCTGTAAAGCAATTTGACTGAACTTGGGAGAAATTTTCACTGCAGTGAAAATCTGCAACCGTCCTTTAGAGTCTCCCTGTGCCATGACTGTTAATTACCACACTGCTATCTAGATGTTGTGCTCAGCGTTTGATCAATGGGGCATTTGTAATAGTGAGATTACAAAGCTGGGGGAGGTGGGGGTGTTGAAAAAAAAAAAGATTGCCTACAAGGTGTGTGTAGACAATAGCATACTTATGTAAAAACTTCATGAGGCCACAGTCTCATTTCACCATTTTACAGTTTTCCCCAAGAAGTTTCATCACTCTCCCAAACGTACTGCAGCCGTATTAGTACGCTTTAATGTGTTTTTCTTCAATATATTTTTACATTCAACAATCATTGCTTTGCTTTATTGTTTGTTTAACGTCCTGCCATGCAAAGCAGACACTACATAAAGTTTGCTGCTGCTTTATATTTCTAGAGGTTGATGGAGCTGGTTGGAGTCCTCTCATTTATAAGTTACCATACTGGCACTTAACGGCACAGCTCGCCTCACAGACTTGATGCTCATAGTATTTTGGTCTCAGATCATCAAGTGAAAGCAGCAGAATAGAATTAACAGCTGCAGTAGTACTGATATCAATATATAAGGAAGCTCCAGACATGAGTATTTGCTTCTGAAATGATTGTTTTTACAGATACCTTATAGTCTTGTTACAAAGCCTAAAGTGGTTTGTGAGTGAAATCAGATGACAACTGAGATTGCTACTGGAACAAGAACAAGCTCCTTTAATGCACAGTGATGTTTGCATAAGATAAATATTTGTGGAAACTCAAAATGAGGTTTTATAAAAGTTCTTAGACTTGCTGCAAAGTCTAAGGAGGCATTTTACTTACTTCTCCATATTTGATTTTTGACTGTTCATTAGCCAGCAGACAGCCCTCCTGTACAGCACTGGGATACAGAAAATGCAGGTTCTGGCTCAAGCTTCCAATTTCTTGTAGTCTATTTTTCAGACTTTCTCAAAGTGGCACAAGTAACTTGTTATTTATATAGACACTTAAAACTAAACTTGTTAAATTCATCACTGTGACATTAGTTGATCAGTAATTAATACTATGAGGTCTTTATTAAAATTAGATTATTAAAAAATTAAACTTGTCTGAAACAATTCTACACACCATGACACTAACAGTGATTTGTGTTAAAGAGTACATCCATCCTAAAGCACAATACAGACTTCTGAGTGGTCAAAATCTTTTATTCTCCTGCATTTCATTGCAAAATGTCCTTTTGAGGAATTAAGATCACTTGAGCTTTACAGACTGAAGATATGATTATGTGTGCAGTATGTTACATGCCTTTATCACTTAAAATGTTACCTAGTTTACATTTAAAGTGTCCATGACTGCACTGGTTACTGGTAAAACACTAAGTATTCATTTTTATTCTTATTCAGCTTGATTTTCTTTTATAAAGCATTTGCTCATATTAAGATTCAGATTAAGAGCAGGAGGTTATGGGTTGAAGCAGTTAAAGTGAAAATACCTCATAAATACAGTTGAAGAAAAGGGAATAAATTAACCCATAAAGCCATCAAAATGACAAGTTTCTAAACAAAAGGATGGAACCAAGCTGCTTTCAAAAATATTCTAATATTTATAAAGTAACAAAAGTATAAAATACAGAGAGGTGCTCGTACTTTCATGAAAGTGTCTTCACTAACTTCATAAACCTTTTTGCTGAACTGAATGTCTTGACAGACAAGAAAAGGCGAGGTCTCTGGAATCTGCTACTTAGTTTTCCATGTGAATGAGAACATACACATCTTCTCCAGTTTTGCTCAATTAAAAAAGAAGAAACAATCAATCAGCCATGAAGTGGTTTCTGCTGGGCAGGCATTCAGCAGGAAGTAGTCAGCAGGACTGTATGTACCCACAATCACTGTAATGCATGACTTTTTTAGCATGTAGTAGCTTTAAGTTGTCCTGATGGCTTTGACATGCTTTTGCTCAGCAAAAAAAATGCTGAAGAGAACAACAGCTGCCCTTCTTGGTGCTCTCCTGCAGGCAGACTCTAATCCTCTGGGTTTATACAGTTGTTCAAGAAACATTAAAAGGAAAAGCCCTCTAAAGCACCAGAGGCGCCAAATGAGAAACTGCTTGCTCTAAGTTTTACTTCTATTAAGAAAAAGTGTATTTTATGCTTTTAACATTTTTACAGTAGCACCTTTCAAGAACAGTCAATATATTAAAGATCCACAGAATACTGTTTCATATTTATTATCACAAAGGGAGGGGTGTGTCTGCTACAGTATGACCATAAACTGGAAATTAATCTTTTCCAGTCAAGACAGTACATGAAAGTTATTTGTCTAGCAGCTTCCAAAGCTGTAAACCCAGTTCAACTGGCTACCAGGCTCTGACTGTGCTTGGTACGAAACAATTGGTATGTACCAGTGAATCAGACAAAAGATCAAACTAAAAATAGTTTCAACATCGGTATTTATATACCTTCAGAGTATTTAAAAACAGCCTTACTGGACTTCTTGGACTTTTGCTCGCTGGGAATGTCCTAACAAATCATCCTGAGGCTGTTCAAAAAGTGATCGTAAAAGTTGAAAACGAAGCTTTAAAATTAGAGTAGAAAACAATTGTAAGCCAAGAAATGTGAGAGTCAAACTTGAAAGAAATCCAAACTTGTTAAGGCATAGAACTTCATATAGTGTATGCAAGCAATCTTAACTCTTTCCTCTCACAGTCCTTTAGACAGCAAATAAACATGATCCATCTTTTCATACGTTTTAAATGCAGGATGACAGTCTGTTATTACAGTAAATGATGTCAAACATTTGGTATTTACATTCAGTGGTCCTGGCGTCAATAACTTTGAGAAATAGCTAAAACTCTTCTCTTCATGAACTGTAACATCAATTCACTGTGTGAGGCTTCATGTTAGGAAATAGTAGCTATATGTGGCTTGTATTGCTAAGAGAATTACAAATAAGAAAGATCCTAAAAGGAAAGGAATGGTTGCCAGCAAACCATACGAGACCAAAGGTTAAGTAACTCTCAGAACACGAGGTTATGGGTTGAAGTAGTTAAAGGGAAAAAATCCCAGAAATACATTTCAGAAAATGAACTAATTAACCCATAAAGTCACCAGCATGACAGGTATTTAAACAAGAGTGGGAATAAATCCTTGTTGGGAAATCTCCTTCACTATTTATAACAAAACTGGCCCAAATCTGTCTGACAATTGAAAAAAATAGAGTTCAATGGCTTTGTACTTAATATCTCTGCATTTCTCAGCAGTGGCTCAATCACTCAAGAAAAACAGGATGATGAAAGTGAAGAGTCTGTGTTTTTCCTGCTTCAGTTTAGGGTGTATTTCTGTATCACCTTAAGCCAACGGAATTTACAGTTGCCATGGCCTGGCCCTCCACCCTACCCATAGTCGCTCAGTGATTTGTGCTGATGTGAGCACCGTGCAGTAACTCAGCTCAGGGATTTGAGCCAGTTAAAAAACAGCTCTCCAAAGAAAGCAACTTTTTGTCTCAGTTCCCTGAACTGGCTCATTATATGGTAGCACGAGTGGCACAAGGGAGGGATCTCAGCTAGCTCGGTTTCATGCGTGTTTGATATAAGGTCCTAGAGAACCCCCGGGACCATCAGCTGTCCAACAGTCAGTGGCTAACCGTCTTTATATGAGCCCCACAGTTCACAGTCTAAATACTGACTTCAGCTATAATTAGCTTTAGGTTCCACTAATATGTCAGCCAGTAAATTAAACCGATGAAACTTCACTAAATCTGATACTTCTGACAAGGGAACAGTAACATCTTTCAGCAGAAAGTCCCACATCACCCATCACGCCTCCTAAACGTCAGCTAGAGTCAGCAGAGTAAAGGTGCAGTGAGATAGCTGCGCCAGTCTAACATCTCCCTGTCATGGAAAGAAAGGGGTTTGCAGGCTTTCTCTCATATGACCCTCAGGGAACTAACTTAACTCACTAAACCAGATGGAACTTCTCACTCACTTTTGCTGTGTTAATTCTCTGCCTGAGGCACTGTAAGGTGGGAACCCAATCACTTTCTTTTGGAAGCAGCAGGTTTTTTCAGCTCAGCTCAGCCTGCTGCCTTTGCTACTGAGGCTATGGATGCATGTCCTGGTGCAGCTGCTGCTGCCTTTAGTGAAGAGGTTACCTCTCCCAGCCACCTCTACAGCTTACACAGAAAGGCAGCCAGCAATCCATTTCCCGTGACAGTTAAAATAAGTCATGTTATCCCACACAGCTTAAACAGCAGATCTTCCTTGGCTGCCTTTGGAAATCAAGATGGAACCTGTACCTTGGTCAAAACTTTATCACTTCAGTCTTCCTCACCAGCAACCCAACTGCCTATGTCCCAGGCCCAGTTCCCTGAGGTATCTCCTGGTTGCTACCAGAGCACTCTCATTATCCACCTATTTTGCAATGAGGCCACAACAGACATGTGAATGACAGGGCCTGAGCCTTTTCCTGTTCCTCTGTTGTGCTTTCCACATGCTTTCTCCATTAAAAAAAAAAAAAGAGTAATTTGTAGCAGCTGAGCATACTCAGTCTCAGAAAAATGAGGTACTGATAAGGATGAACCTGCTGCTTCAATGTAAATCGTGCCCAAGTGCAGACAGAGGAATAAACTGCCAGCTTTTAAAACATGGGGTATATGCTGGTTGGATCAAAGCTAAATCTATGGAGAATGAAAGTAGGGCAGCAAATGCACAGTCAGAGGTTTCTGACTTACAAGACTTGCAGGAAAAGCCAGCCCAAGTCAGGTACAGTACAGAAATCACTGGAATCAGTTACATTTGACTGAATGCCAGAGCATGTTCTAATCTCAAGAGCAGAGCCAGATCTGACCTCCTTTGCAGGACCTTTGGTACTGTTTTAAACAGGTATCTTTACTGCGTCAGATAAGGAACCAAAGATTGCAATAGTTCAGTGATTAAAGAATAATCAGTGAAAGATGCGACACTTTGATCCACACCAGTTACTGAGACTGACACTAATGCTAGCTGGGTCTAAAGTATCCATCCTTCTCAAACAACACTTTAATCAATTTGAATTAAAGCATTAATTTAGGCTACATGATGATAAATTGTAACAGCTATGTCTCAAAACCAGCTATGTCTCAAAACCACCTCCTTTACTCATTTGCACTTTAAATCAGCCACCTAGCCATTAAGGTAAATTGCAGCTATAACAACAAGTACTAGGAAATAAATTTCAAATTTACATCTGTTTGTACTCTGAGCCTCATAAGAAGCTGGCATTAGGCAACACCAGCTTCATGGTTTCCTCCTTCTCTGGCACCCTTGAAAGCATCCTGTCTGATCAGCTGTTTTGCCACAACTGTGTGGGAGACCACCCTGTGAGCTTCACTCTTTATTTGGGGAGAGAGAGGGAGGATTGTTCAGATCAGATAAGTTCCCTGATCTGATCCACAGCATAACTGTTCAGGGATGGTGTGGTGGCTGCAATAAGCAACCCAGACCAAGGGTATCTTAAGTTAGCACTGCTGCTATGAGACAAGACTGTTTAGTAGTGTCACGAGACAGAAGCGCAAGAGCAGTCCCAGTCAGTCACTGTGCATGGCCACAAGTAGCAACAGCTTGAGAGAAGCAATCCAACAGGGTGCTGTTGTATCAGTGTTCTTTACAAATGCCAGTAAAACACCTATGAAAAAGTATATAAAAGAACAGACAGTATCTCAAGAATAAATGCTGTGATTGTGCTGCTGTAGAGCGACTTTAGAGGAAAACCTGCAATGAGGCTGATCAGCGGTGAAACCTGGAGGAAGAAAGTAAGACCATTAAATAATGAGGTTTACTGCAAGTGATAAGGACAAGGCTGTTGAACTATGTGCTATAGGATTTTCTCGTTAACTTCAGTTTGAAAGGTACATCTTGCATTGCAGAAAGACGGTAATCACTTCAAAGGATCGGTCAGGAATAAGTGACACACAATAGTAAATCATCGGGAAAAATGGACTGAAACTTACTTCAAGTAAGAGAGAATATTTAAAGCACTTAGACTGCAATTAATCCATTTATCCTCCCTCCCCACAATTGATACCACTGACTCTGAGAACAACCTCTCTGCTAGGGACGATTGCTGCTCTAAGCCATGGTCCTTTTAGTCTGGGATATAAGAGCGAGCTACAAAAGGTTAAAAAATGTGGGTATAGTTCAGATAAACGTCGAAGAGTTTGGAAATTCATCTGAATAAAAATGTGCTCAAAGTCTCCTGAGAAAAAGGCTTATTTGTGATGTTGCTGGCACTTTTATTTCTGTTCTCAGCCGGAATATGATGAGAGGAGTCAACTTCTCACATGGTGTTTTGTCTTCAAGAGTTGTGGGGGAAAAGTTCAGCTCTAAATATAGAAGATTATGGTGAGACTCATCCTACGTAAACTGACTTTGCCTCTTGTAATTAAAAGAGAGGATGGGATGGTAAAGTAAAATATTGGTGACATCTGAAAAGCTGCAGGCAGTTAAAGAACTTGTTTTCATTTTACAAGTTAAAAAAATCTCCACATTTTCAACTTGAAAGGCAACTTCTGCTTTTTAGTTACGTAGCACTACACCAAAAATGCCTCTGTTAATTAACTCAATTGGTAACTCTGACAGCTTCCAAGTTCTTATGGCAGGGCCTTGAAATCAAGCTTGGCTACACAGCAGGAGGAGTAGGGTCTTAGCTATGGTCTACAGGAGAGAAGTTACTTCCAAAAACTAAATTTCATTTCCAAAATGCCTTAGAAATTGACCAGCCTTTCATTATAAACCAGTAGCATGTGGTCTCCAACCACCTCTGAAAATGGAATCTGAACTTTTTTGTTACTTGGACTTGTTGAATTTTTTCTTACCTACAGCTTTCCTTGACAAATACACGTATTTGCAGGGACAGGCTATGGGGTATGTGTGCACATCAACGTTTGCAAGTCCAGCAGACTGCTCTGCCTCACCAAGGGCAGCCAGAGAAATGGCACTTCCAGAGTGGCAATTCTCCCTTTTGTCAGATCAGGCATTGTTTTGGATGAAACAAATGTGTATGGTTTATACTTCATTGTACTAGCCCTACTGGGAAGTCTTTAACATATTCCTAGTGTCACAGACCCCAGTCAACCAGGTTGCTGGTCTCTGCAGGACAGTGTTTGATAAATACTGCTTCTGTCAGCGGTGCTGACTTAAGCTACCCTTGCCTCCAGGCTCCTTAGGCCTTTTCCTTTCTCCCTTGTAGCCCCCAAAAAACTGTTTGGAGGGTGGGTGGAAGGGGTGAAGAGAAGAGGTTGTTTTTAACCTGAATCAAGTCCCTGATCTATTTTACCACAAAAATCACATGAACAATTGTACTGCCTCAACTGAGACAGTGATGAAGATGTGAGAATGAACAGTGAGGGACTGGGGACCACTGACAAGAGAAAGCTACAGCAGCCATCCTGCCTGAGCATGGGATGTTTCTGACACTTCTCTAGGCAGCAAATTGAAGGAGAATTCTTGAAAATAAAAAAAGTGTCAGTTAAAAATGGCAACAAAATGTGTCCTTTAAATAATAAAACTCTCTTTTAAACTGAAGCCATAGGGGTGCCATTTAACTAGTCAGAGCAGAATTCAGTGACTTCCATGCAAATATGCACTTTTGGCTGCTTCTTTGCAAATCCGTATTACAGTACCTTTACTAAATGTGCAGACTTGGTCTGGTTTGCACAGGGCTTCTGCAGTAGAGACAGTTCCTAATAAAATATAAAACATTTCAAAGGCCCATATCTCTTGAGATTATCTATTCAGAACTCATAGTCCAGCTGGCATTTTGTCTTTGCACAAACTACATGATGTTGCCCTTTTCTTCCAAAAAAGAATATCCACCTATAGTTCAGACTTGTGTCATGACCAAGGAGATATCTACTTTAAAAAAGGTCACACACAGTTAGGATTACATTTTAATAAACTCACTCTGCTTAGTCTTCAAGGGGGTCTCTCCTCTGTCCCACCCCAGACATTGTTGGAGCTGCATACTGCTTTTGTATGAACAAGGTTGTTGTTACTGACTCTTGCAGTTTATTGGGAAATTAAGAATTAAAATATGCAGACTATTTTAAACCACACATAAATTTACAAACTTCCACAAACTTACACAATACAGGCATTTGTAGGGGAAAAAAAAATCACAGACAGGTTTTTAAAGGCTCTGTAACACTCAGAAAGTAACTGTTCTGCAGCTGCTCATTCCCCATTTTTATGAATACAGGGCTGAGTTATTGCTCCACATAATACAGTACTTATTTTGGCATCAGGTAGGAGGTAATCTCCAACACTTAGTCTGTTTACAGGTCATATCTGTTTCCCCAGTGATACTGCCAGAGGCTGGTAAATGTTCTGAACGGCAGTGGGACTAGACTGTACCTTTCACATACTGACCAGTGTGCATGATCCCTATATAGAACATCTATAAAGAGATGCCAAAGAATGTGCTTTTGTTTTGGGGAAAAGAAGGATGTTTTTGTTTTCCTCCTCCTTTTCCAAGTCTTTCCCTTTAGAAATGACTCTTGGTAAACTTGCATGTTTGGGTTTTTTTAATCTATAGACAAAATTATGGATCCAGGAGTCAGATGAGAACTAAATTGCACAAAACCTTTCAAAGGAACTTCTATCTCATCTAGGCTTACATAGATGTGGTAAAAACATGGAGACCACAGCCAACTGTATTATTTTTGCCAATCTACCTTAAAAATTCATGAGTGAATGTCAAAAAGTTTATATGCTTTCCCAGATATATGGTTCACAGATAACTATCTACTTTGTCACCTATCTCAGCAGCTGTAAGAAGTACATGGGTTCATCAGGAAGACATACTGTACAAGATATCATCACTTTATTAGTTTAGAAAATGAGAAGATTCTCAGAGCACCATCAAAAGAAGATTGAATAAAATAAAGGTTAGTGTGGATCCTGGAACAAGTTTTCTTTCAATTCTTTCCCCTGAACCTTTGCCTTCTCCTTCCATTTTTCCATTTCTTATGCTCTTTGGGACCAGTCTAGTATCGAGGATCTCTCTGCAAACCTTGGCTTCACTCATAGACAAGTAAAGCAAATGATAAAGTTCATTTGCCTGTCTAGAGCAATCAGAACTTCAAGTTTGTAATTCAGAAATCATATGGACCATCAACTTAGCACTTACTTGGCCTTTTTATTTCTTTTTTCTTCTGAAAGAACTAGTATCACAAGGCATCTTAAGAACGGAGTTTCCATCTTCCCTGCCTTGACCTGAGAGGGAGCATTATTGAGCTTCAGGACATGGTCAGGCTTGAGCAGCTGACCTGTATTAAGAAGTGAACTCCTTCACATTGCCTCTAGTAGCCAGTCCCCTCAGATCTGCCAGTCTGACTACACATGGAGCCACTTCCTAACTTGGTTCTGTCAAAATAATCTGCTTTTTGTGGCAAATGATCAGAGGACCATAGGAAAGGAATGAAAGAAAAATGTTCCTTTTTGTTGGCTCCTGTTACTCTAGGGACTGGACAAGGTTCTCACTGACAGTTGGTTACCATGACTATTAATACCCTGAAACAAAGTGAATTAATACTGTGACTTAAAAGAAAGGAGTGAAATCTCACTAGTAAACCCTAGGAACATCATAGTAGGCAACTGCATAGCAGTTTCTTTAAAGAAAGAAAGAGACTGATGACCTGCCTTACTGCCAGGAAAGACAGCTCACTTTGTACAAGAAGGATATTTGCCTGTTAGCCATACAGGAATCCACTTAGCTTCCCTTTCAGCTCATTTGTAGTTGCCAATATCTACTCTCTAAATACTTACAGCTGCCACTTCTGTGTTGAAAAAGTATCTATTTTCATCTTTCCTTTACGAGTGAGCCACTGCCCAAAGCATCTGGTAATGTGAACTGTGGGGCCCTGGATAGCCCAGGAACTACACAGCCTAGTTGAAAGTCATCCTAAATAAGAGTGTTTCACAAACAGCTCTTACGGCAGCAGTGGCCCTTGGCTATCAAAAAATGAAACCAAACAAACCCCTTTTGCTGTCTTGTTTTCACCCTGCATCAGTTCCTCAGTCTAGTTAGACAAACAGTTGTACACATGGCTGCACTTGCAGAACTGTGAGGGCGATGGGGTAAGCAGGGGTAAGCAGAGTTGTCCAGGGTTACTTTTCTAATTGACTTCACATGATACACTTGTAAAATCGACTTGACCACAGTGTATCCAAATGATAGACTTCAGCCTATACAGACCAAAACCTTTTCCAAAGCACTGATCAGGAAACAATCGTGAGAGGACAAAAGAGGGAAAATAGCGTATTTAAGTTTAGATTCTACATCTGACTGAATTGTTGACCAGCTGCCATGATTCCTACATGGACTAGCAGAAGGCAAGAAAACGTCAAGGGTTTAAAAGATATGGTCTTCCCTAAAATGACAATCCACACTCAGGAAATTTCCATCACAAACTCAGACTGCTGCCACATGCATCAAAACTGATGGGTAGTCCATCAGGATTACAACTGTTTTGCCACTAAATAATGCAGACACTGGCATATCAACTTTTCCTGCTGTGACTGAGTGTATGTTCACTGTAGGCATTTTTAGAGCTTTAGAGCCAGGTACAGCTGCCCTGGCTATACAGCAGTTGTATTAGCTGTGGCAAATAGAACCCTTGCAGCACAGATTTCATCACAAGGAGGCATCACGTTCTACCACCAAATAAATACCTGAGAAGTTTAGCCAGCTCTGAGATGTGTTTTGGTCTAGCTGTTGTGCTAGTAAGCCAGTCATTTTAACTTGCCTTTTAACAATTCTACTTCAATTATATGGAGATAGCATTTGTCTTAGCTGCCCTCAGAAATCCCAGAACTTGCCAAGCAAACTGTTTCCCAGTGTCCCGTGTTCTTTTTCAGGAGGGCTCTGCTGCCACGATTCTCAGCATTTGTAGGAATCATCCAATGCAAAATATTACAGCTCCAATTTGGCTAATACGAACCCTGCCCATCAACAAGATCTACAAATGCAAAGGTGGAGCTGCCTGGATGTACTTCTCTAGGCTTGAGGCTAATGAGTCTGTACCTCGTTACTTGAGCTTTCCTAGGTGATGTCAGCAGTGCCTGTTTCCCCTCCTTAGGCACTCTCGATTCCCAGGTACCCTTTCTTGCCTAGGTGCCACCCTTGCTGTCATGCCACCACTAATACTTGTGTGGTCCTAGAATGAATCAGATCAGGTGATTGATCCACCTGAAAAATAAAAGCAACCACAAGCAAGTGTCTGTGCTGGCACAACAGAGAAGGCAATAAGTGATGCAACAAGAAGAAGGAGGCAAGGACTTGAACCACAACCCATTATATGAGCCTTGATAACATACAACATCTCTATGCTAACATGGGAAGTGGAACTGTAAATGGGATGCAATTACTGGTGAGTCTGAATAGCTCAGTGAAGGAGCTCAGAACAGATATCAAGTCAGCTTCCATAGTCTCTTGCCTCCATTACATCTCCACCCTTTTCAAGGAAGAACTCATCTCCCATGGCTGAATTGAAGGCTACAGTAGTTTATTCAGTAGCTTTGAGTGTCTTTTAGAATTGTGTGTCATTTCAGGAATAATTAGTCACAAGAATATACTGGCAACACAGATGAAACACAGTGTCATTCTAACAGGCCTACCAGACTCACAGACAGGTACCAACTTCCTTAACTAGTGGTTGTTGAATATCCCTTTTTGGCATTCTTCTGCTCAGCTCCCATCTCAGTAAAATACAACACATTTCATAGGAAAATCTCATGCAGTCCCCATGAGGCACTGGACACCAGTTCCTTCTTTTAAGCATACAATTAAAAAATTTCAAACAGAAAAGGGCTTGAGGCAAAGTTCCTTGCCTAAATAGCTTTTAAGTTTGTGAGAACTTAGATCCAAAATATGTTACTTTAATCCATCTAATTTACCCAGTATTTAATCCTTTATAAGTAATTCAGTCTAAAGCTTTATAGTCAACTAGTAAAAAGCTTAAAACAATGCTGATCTCCATCTTGATCTCCTCTCCAGAATCATACATCAGAAAGTTTGTCATTGCTCTCCATATTTGTAGTGGCCAAGTCTGGATGCAGGACATTATCCAGCACCTCAGAGCCATGTCTAAATAAAAGCATTCAGGGAGGTGGTAAATCATTTCACTCTGCTATTGACATGGCTTCATGTAAACCCAGTTCCAGATCTCAAACTGTTTTAACTTTCCTCTCATCAGTTCATCTAACAACACATTATTTAAACTGAAGTTTGAAGTATGAAGTTCTAATTTCTCCCATTCTTGACTATGACACAAGCCCACCCTGAGCCCCTCAGCTCCCTCCACTTTTACCACATCCATCTTTATCATAGAGAACACAGAACAAAAACCCCAAAAAGATGTACTCTAGCTCTGCCTCTGCTCTTGAGAAAAACGGGTCAGTCAACTTAGTGCTCCTCCCTACCTTCCACCCTCTGCATACAGTTATATCCTGTCTGCCCTACCTTTCATGTTTGTTCTCTCAAATTCTTCACAGCAGATGCTCCATATACTCTTAAGACTTGGCCTATTTTGGATATTGCTATAACACAGATATTAAAACTATATTCCACACAGACTTGAACTCCACAACAAAAAACCACCCAAACCCTGTGCATAATTGCTCATGTTTTCAAATCATAGCAGTAATGCTGGAGTCTATTTTTAGACATTAAGTTTCACTCACTTTTGATAATCTGCATTTTCCTTTTTGTGGAGCTGTGTTTTGTTTATAGCTTAGAAATCGTGTGTTAGATCTCACATGATGACCTTTAAAATAAACCGAGCTTAACGTGTTGATATCCACAATGGCGTGGGAGTCTAAAGATGTGGTTGAAGATACTTGTTTCTCGTTAGGAGGAAACTAATGACAGATCATGCCACTTCCTCACTTATCAAGGAAGATCCTTTTGGTGCTAGTTTCATGTTAAAATACAGCAGTTCATGGCGCACTGTGGGTGTATTTATTACATACACATATATATACACAGAGAGGTTGTTGACAGAACTCAGTACTGTATATTGTTCATTAATTGACCAATCCATACAAATCAGCAGCAAAAGAAAATGACAACTGTTATCTCCTATGCAAAGGTAGTTCACTTGTCCACAAAATACTGAGCAGTCAATAAACGGGAAGCGTACTGGATAGAGATATGCCAGACGTTTCCCAGCTCTGTTTCTTGAATCGCAAGGAAGGATATGAGACAACCATACACCCAGCTGGTCTGTATCTTCTCATCACTCTAATTTCTGTGCTAATTTGCATAGAAGTGGCAAAGAATGAAAATGATTACATTCTTTTATGAGATGAGGCATTCTTTTAAGAGTAGTCACAGACAGAAATAGTACAAACTTGACAGAAGCCCACATAACTGACCCCGCACCTTGATCCAGAGATAACTGCACTTGAAAGAGTTCAACAAATATTCTAATTGCCCTTGTCTTTTTCTGCCATTGATGTGAGTGCTGAGGTTGTCAACAGGATGTTTCATGCTAAGAACTGGACTGTAACCAACAGCTCGTTCCACTTTAACTTAAACACCCTCACTGCCTCCACAGGTATTCTCATGAGTGCAGGTGCTCAGGCAGAAGGTTCCCTATCCAATTGTGTTTTTCACCTTCACAATTCATCCAAGGTACTCCTGCTGTGCTACCCAGTCTTTACATGTAAGCAAAGCACTTCAGGCGTTGACTAACATTTGCTGGCAGATTTTGTTGAGGCCAGCAAAGGTGGTGGCCCCTCTCAGCTGCTGCTCTGCCCCTGTGGGAGATGTCCCCGCTGAAGGGATCTGCACAGGCTGCTGAGGACCCCAGTTACAGTGTAAAGAAGTAACATAATGAAAACCAACACTGACACCAGCTGAGTGCTACCAGCTGTGCAGTACAGAAGCCAAGGAAGAACTATTTCTGCTGCTTAATGATCTCCACCTAGAGAAGCAATCATTGCCCAGCAAAGACGGGGAGACTGTAGATACACCTTTATCTCAACCCAGCTAAATGCCTCCTTGAATGGAAGTCAACACCTGCACAATATTGTTCTAGTAACTCAAGTGTAACAGCTGAATCCAAAATTCATCTCAGTTCAACCAGGGATGCAAGAAAGGCTTCTCATGGAAATTCAGGGATTAATAAGGTGACAGATGTCCCTATAAAAAGATTGATCACCTTGACACACCTCCTCTAAATACCCTTCTTCCACCTCAGCATTTGCAAAGGCTAACTTTAGCATAGTGAGGCTAAGAAACAACTGAGCAAGAACTATCCTGAAGTACCATTTGAAAACCCTCTCTTCCTCACCCACGCTGAAAAGTAGCCACAATAAACTAAGATTAGCTTTTGTCAGCATCCCAAAATCTCTAAAAAACTTTCTTCTCTAAAAGCTGAGCTGTACTTACTGAAAATCAGTTTAAGGTGCAATTATAGAAAAGCCATCCAAATTTACTAATGCAAGATGGAATGGTTATCTGCCTTCTGTGACCTAGGATCTTAGCACTGAAAGAAAAAAAGCAGTACCACTGCATAAACTGAGGTATATCCCTCCTGATTGCTGATGGGCACTTACATCTTTGCAACCAGCAGGAATAAACTACAGGCCTGGGTGAGAATTCTGGCCTTGGACCAGAAACATTTTACATTGGCCCCAGGTACCCAGTTTGTAAGAATATAATTACATGATTAATGTCCTAAAACAAGACAGCTACTATGTTACTTCTCCCAGTTTCCCAGAGGGGAAGTTTTCATGGCTTGAGGATCAGGTTTGGCTCCCATAACCCCTGTAAAACTGTAAAGGAGACCATTCACTTCTCGTACATAAATTCACACAGAAACGCCATTATTGTCTTGTTTTGTTTGGGCCATGGAGGATGTCAGTACGACGGCAGCAGGCACATGGGGTTCTAAAGCACAAGGGAAGTGAAAAGAGTGAACTGTGTGGGCGAAATGTTCCCTCCAACCAGGTGATCTGGTGAATTCACAGGCTGGGCTGAGGGGGAAATAGTACCCATAATGGCAGGCTAGCAGGGCTAGGTGAAGATGCAAGATGTTTTTGAACAGGATGAGGTTAGCTCTTCCTTTCATGGAAATACATCACCCTTTTCTGGAAAATCAGCCTTTCATCTAAATTTGTTTTGTTTTGCTTTAAATTAAGATGTATAAAAAAAAAAAACCAAAGTGGGAGTGGAACAAATCTGTCTTCAGTGTGTTTTTCTACAAGAAGAAATGCAATGGAAACTCTGTCCTCCATGGTGCTTTGAGCTGGGTTTGCTGCTGGAATGCAGTGGTGTTGGGCATCATTTTATATAACTGGTGGGTAACACATCTTAATAAAGAATGGAGAATCCTTCCACTAGACTCAAGAGTTTCAACACTGAATATGAACACGAGGAAGATGGGTAAATGCTGAATCTACAAGTAAATGCTGAACCAGTGCTACTGCACAGAAAGACATCAGTGACTAGTTTCCTTCTTTTTTCACTCTGTATCCCTTCAGCTCAGCACCACTGCCATTACAGGATGGTCACACTGCAGTCTTGCATGTTACCTATATTAGTGAGCAAACTCCCACTCATCTCACAGCCTACACTGCAATATTCGGCACACTGATACAATTCATAAGAGGCAAGATAACTTATTAAATCTCTATCAATTCAGTATTCATAATGCAGTACTTGTACAGATTAAGGGCTGTAAAAGTTGTAAGTACTACAACTGTTTTCCATGTTCAGGCAGAGAAAAATATGAAAGCTGGTATTAGCTGTACTAACAGAATGTCACAGGGCAGCAAGACCATAAACTAGAATTACCATGTCACTGATATCACAAGTAGGCATCATGGTTTAACTGCACAGTGATTTATTGGTTTAATCCTGCACTGTCAATATTCCAGCTTTCTGAAATCATATATTCTGATGCCCTTGTGGACACTCCACCTGCTGTTCCATCTCACCTAAGCATCTGAACTTTGAGTGTTGGATTAACTTGTGAAAAAAAGAGTGTTTTTAAAAAGGCATCGTATGGCATATGGAGGAAATAAATGCACACTTCTGCTGAAGCGAAACTCTCCTGTATTGTTTTTAACACTCTTTAAAATCTCATGGGTTTTGTGGTTCACATAGGTGCCTCTACTCAGACATGTTTACTTGTATTCTGTCTGGTGTCCAAGCTTTGGCCCTATTTCAGCACAGCGTGAAAAAAATATGACAAGGGCTTCAGCTCTTGAACTGTTTGTTGCCTGGGTCTTACATGAGCATGTAACTAGAACTGATACACAGATGGCCAGGAAATTTGCTTTCAATGTTATAAAGATTCCAAGCTAGTGAAACAGTAAAGTTCTAAATGGCATCCATGTCTTCACACCTGAGAAACACCTAAAGAAAACTGCAGGAGTTAATCTCTTCAGCAGATAAGCATGCAATGAATCAAATCATGTGAGCCACTGAGAAGCTTCCCAGTGAAGGCTGATTAGAGCCCAACTTTTCTTTCTAACTCAAGAGGAGAACACTTGAAATTGAAAAAGGTAAAAAAAAGTTGTAGCTTTTTGCGTATTGTCTTTATAATCCTCATTTTCCCTCAGACTACAATGAGAAAAACCCATTTTATTAGTTTCTGGTTGAAGAAGTTTAACACAAAAACCTTGACCAAATGCTAACAAGCCTTGCTAACACCTGTGCACATGCAGACACTGGCAAGTCTACAGGCATCCATGGTCCATGCAGCATCCAACACTCCAGAGAGAACTTTTCAAATTAACAGAAAAACCTAACTAGGAGAGGTTTTAGGTAGGGTTTTAAACAAGCTAAAAAGTACAGACTGAAAATCTGTAGTCAAGTCCAGCTCTGTCAGCTCTATGCAATAAAATACTGATCAAAAATCCACATTCACAACTACAGTTGTATAACAACCCTTTCAGGTACAATCATCAAGCAATAATTTTTAAAGGCAGTTAATCAGGAAGCTCATTTTTCATATCAAACACAATGACACACTAAAGCGTTAACAAATATATGGAGAGTGTCAAGGAAAATGAAATTAAGCTGTCAGATTTGTACTATGTTGCTTTGTAAACTCTCACAAGAGGCTATCTCTCAGACAATGACTTTCTAAAAATGGGAGAGACTCCCCCACCATGGCAGGGCAAGGGAGAAGTATTATTTATTTGTCTAATAGATGCTTAACAGACAGATTCACATTAACTCCTGCAACACAGTTTCATTTAGGAGCTAAGTGACTACATATGTTTTTTAAGTCACCTCTTACAAAAAACACTGAGGTTAATGTTCTCTGAATAAGGGTGACTGGACTAGGCTCCCTGTGGAGCTCATCAATTCTTCTCCTTAACTGACCTAGGCAACTGCTTTTTAACAATACATGAGACACTCCCTCCTACCAAAGGCTTTGCATCTTGCTTTTCATGTTTTTCATCAGCTTTGTCATAAGTAACTCTGACCAAAAGCCTCAAACATCAGCCTCGTGCACTGTGGTACAGATGGAAACTTAAGCTTTACAGGCCATATCGTCGACACAACTTCTTGACTTGAGGTCCAAATATAAGCAGACTCATGTTTAACCAGTCAACAGTTCTCAAGTCTGTTAAACTTGTAGGTTTGACTAAAGAGAAGGTGACAAAATGCTTTTGTGAATGAAGACTCCTTTCTAGCTAACACCTGTTTGAGACCTCTTGAGTCTTGCCAGTTAACATCTTTGAAGAGCGTTGCCCTTCTGCAGGTCATAACGGGCAAGTTAAAACCAAAACCCAAACCAAAACACAAAACATCCTACCTCCCCCTCCTCCCCCAGCAACCCAAGGCATGCTTACTCTTTGAACCAGCGAGCAGCTGAGCTGACATGTGGTTCACTTGCCAGCTTTCTGAAATTGCAGCACTGGAGAACTCTAGGATTTTGATATTCAAACTCTGTATTTGTACCGCCAACATTTAACCTCACATTCCAGGGCGGGGCTGGGCTCAGAGCCTGGGACATTCCAAAAAGCATTCCAGTCAGCAAGGCCCTGGAGGTAGCCCCACAGTGAGCCCATCCATACTAAAAGGCTAGTAACAACGTCCTTGCATTCCTACTCCTATTGCTAATAGGCAGAGTACAGGTCAGCTACAGGGCTGATGGTACAACTCCCCCACTCACGGATCACACTTTGGCAGGTATCATGACAAACATTTTCTGCAGCATCAGTATCAAAACCCAAAACACAACTGCATTTTCTTTTCTTGCTGTTAGCCTTGTGACAGAAAAAAACCCTCAATTGCTTCACTGAGTTCCACAGCATTAATAGTGAAACATTTTCACTAAGCAAATACTTAAAACAGAGCCCAGCTTTGGTTAGTGTTGACCAAGTATCATATTCATGAAAATTAAACCCCACCATATTTCTGAAGAGCAAGGCTAAATATTCACCCACCCAACTGTGGTCTCAATTGCCACCCTATGCAGGACTGCAGAAGTGCAAGAGTTGGATTGTTAAATACTGCAGAAATCAGCGTATTTTTCTGAAAAAACCTGCCACCTTCTGTTTCTGTAAGGTACAGCAGGCCAGGAGAAACTCCTACACACGAGTCACCAGTGTAGTTTGGTGAATAGAAACATTTCTAGGAGAGTACTGTCACTGCAGTCGTGACGTTAAAACCAGTGCTGAGAAGGGAAGAGTAAACACAGTGATGCTATCTGCAGAACTGGTTAGGGTGAAGTGAACAATCCCAGCAGGGTAAGTCACACATCAGTTGTAATGCAGTTAAGAGGAAAGAAAGCAGGGTAGAAAGCAATTAAACAGAAACATTCTGACACACACACAGGTACAACTGCAACTTTTCTTCAGTTCTTTTTGAAACTGATCACAAGGGTCAAACAAGTTATGCTTTCTAGCCATTTGCCAGAATTCTCAGCCCTTCTATATTTAGCACTGAATGCTCATTCCAACAGAGTGACTCCTCACTCTCATTTTCATGCTCTGTTTGGCCTAGCTGTGGCCATCCATAATTACAGCACAACTCATTAACGTATACAACCACTACAGTGAAGCAAGAGGAGTGACTGTAAGCATTGGTGACCCCATTAATAATTTAAGTAAGAATTTGAAAAGATGCACTTACTAGAAAACAGAAACACTACTCCTCCTCACACTTTTGGCATGCATTTGATTTTATACAAATACAATACTTTGCAGACTAGTGTTACCACATTATTTGATTCAGCTCAGAGAACTAGACATGCAGGATTATCCAATTCTCTCCATCAACCAACCAAGGCACATATTTTGTAACGTCAGATGACTAGTAAAGCAGCTCCATGCTTGGGTATTCATATAATCCCTATTTAGGCATCTATCTTCAACTGTAGTTGCACATGTATTTTTGACAGCATGCTACAGAAATCTGCTCAGCTCCACATAAAATGAAGTTTACACATTCTCAACTGCCACTGGAGGCAGCTCTCACCATAGACGTACTCTGAACTGCACTTCAAGTCAAATGCTGGAAGGAAACAATGTGAAAAGTCTTCAGAAGCTACACCTCACTAAAGAGGCAGGAAGGATGCATATTCACATCATATGACAAAACATCAGGAGAAAAAAAAGATACAAATGTTGTTACAAAGGCTGTGGCTCCTACATTGAAAATGCCCTTTGTTGTCTGAAGTAAGTCCATATCAGCAGTGGCACACTTCCTCCCGAACGACTGATATTAGACCTTGCAAGCCATACTGCTATCAGGGCCTAAGAGCAACCTTTTCTCAATTATTCTCACTATTCTCTGATGGCTCCAAACAGCCCTGACAAAGACAAGATACCCAGACAGAACTCACAACAGGAAAATGGCTATTTCTGAAACTTCTTATTAATACTGCAAATTCTTTTGCTGCTTTGGAGCAACATTCTAGCACTGAAGTTGTATCAAACATAAGTATATTTAACTGCATTTACTGGAATGTACAAAATGAGCAAGAAAAACCTTTTTCTTCTTAGAAAATTGACTTTTGCTATAAATTACTCTGACCTGAACAGCAGACATTTCAAATATGAACAGACATGTATTTAATGTCACAAGTCAATGCTATCAGGTGAGATACTATTCTTGCATTATAAAAGAATGGCTTAATGCTGGCACTGTCACCTGAGGGAAGATTCACATTTTCAAATAAGAACTCTATTCATCAACTATATCTAAATTAATGATATTTTGCATGTTCTTTACACACAATACTTCAGAAATCATGGCATGATACCACTGTCATTCTGTTTTCAGACCAGAACTGATAAGCTGAAGATCCCTCACCCTTTTGAGGGAAAGTAAAGCACCATTTCAATAAAGCATAAATAACTGAAATCCCTGACTTCTCTTAATTAAGACATTGTTTTGGGATTCAAAACTCTAAAGCAGATAAGCTCAGTTGGACTGCCATGAAATCAGACTGGGTCTGTATACTCTGTTGGCATATAGCATGTACTTACAGTATACTTTAATAAAAAGTTATTATGATGGCAAATTAAGGAGAGAACACAAGCCTTTGATTAAGACCACCAGCACCACCAACAGCTAAATACTAATACTACACACTACTAGATCACATCTTAAGAAAAAACACAGAAAGCCATATTTGGATGCCTGTTATTGCAAGTCATATACATGTGGACATTTATTAGAACTTCTGAATTCAAAAGAAGAAAACAGCTCAAAATGCCTTAATTCAACAAGTTCATAGCTATCAGGCTCCAGTTCCTTAGTTGAAAGGCACAATTGTTATATCTAGGACCAGGAAAGGATAATTAATTCTATTATGTATTTCTTGAGGGTAACATGTTGTAGAAATTACAAAAGGTTATTTGCATGCTTAGGGTTATAATTTCTCTCTGAAAAAAACCCAAACAACCTTTTTCTTGTTATATGATGGGCACAAATAAAGGTTGCAAGACATGCATAAAACTCATTTGATGAAATCATGTCTACTTGGCTACTAACATTTTCCTCTATTAATTTTTCTTTAATTTTTTTTTTAATTAACTACATAGTTCCAGTATGAATCCACCTGCATATGGATGATGTATTACCAGCACCATCTCTTACCAGCACATCGTAGACTTCTTAAAAACAAACACCAAGTAATAAAAACAATGACAAAATGGTTTTGAAATATGTTTGTTTTTTCTTTAATTATTTGGGATAACACTTTCAATGTTCTTTAAAATCAAGTTGCTAATTTATCCTGTCTGAAAGGCACCATAGGGACAGAGAGTGGTAAAGAGTAAACACCTCATTGGCATTTTTTCACAACTGGGGAATTTATTTGTCTCTTAGAGAATCCAAATGAAATGTGATCAGCAAGATACAAATAGGGGCTAATCTGTATCTGCATGAAACCTCTAATTTCCAGGCTATCTTGGCACCTTAGGCACATTCATGTCACAAGTTTCTTCAATAAAGTTAGCTTTTTTATGGGAAGGCTCAGTAAGATCTTTTGCATGGTCTCTGTTATTCAAGCGCTCCTGGTCTTCCCTCTTGCGTTTGTTAATCAGGTGATTTTCTCCCTCACACAGCTTTCCCTCTGGGACACCCAGTGTTCTGAGACAGACGATAGCTGCAGCCTGTTCTGCTAGTTTCTTTGACTTGTCCCTGAAGAGCAAGCAGATAGAGCACAGGTAAAAGTAGAAGCTGAAGTCCCTCCGCTGCCAAGAGACAATCAACCGCCTGCCTCTGATGCAACATCATGAAACAAACAGCATTTGTTGTCATGTCACAGCAGAAGAACAAAACAGGTCAGTTCCAAAAACTGAGTCTTGCTAGGAGTCAATTTTGATGCATCACTCCTGATATAAGATTCCCAGAAAATCTATCAGGTCTTCTGTCTCAAGCATTCCTCACGTCAAAGGCACGAAGGCAACACGTGCTTGGCCCAAGTGGTTGCAATCCTCAGAAAGTTAACTTTTACAAATAGAATCACTAAACAAAACTGAGTTTTGAAGGATCACTTTTCTTGAAAGACACTCAGGCCCAAATATAATCTGTGACAGGCATACAAGTCGATAAATGCTGCCAAAAACAGGAACTGTTCCATAACAATAAAAATCCCCTCAAGATGATTTTTCAAGGAAATCTCAAGAAGGACTGCAGATTATATCTTTGTGACACTCAGTATTGGAAAACACTTTCTTCTCAAAGTTTCGTATCAGCTGCACTTAACTTCCTTAGGACTCTGGGCAGGAATGCTGTAAACACCAGTAATTGTTGTGTGCATTTGTCCTCTTTAAAACATTCAATGCTGAGCTCTGGCTTTCTAGTTAAATCAGTATAAACTTAGGTGTAAATGCCCAAAGTTAACTCCAGTATTAATAGATGCTCATATAAAATACTGTCATGAAACTTTAGAGCAGTCCTGGATGTAGCTGTTGATTAACTGTGATCTCCAAGAAGCCACTAAACTGTCCTCTGCTTCGCTGTATATAGACATTTAATCCTGAGTTGTTATTGAAAATGGATCTGCTGTAGTGGCTGAAGACACTATCTCCTCACCTGCTTAGTTTCTGAACCCTTCAGACACAATTGAACCAGAACACCACCTATTCGGTTCCTTCTAGTCCTTCTAGGACTAATGTATTCAGTGAGCGAATATTTGTAATGGTTTGCTTGATGATGCTAAAGCTTACTTCCTCTTGTCATATTCAACTTGTATCTTTTCTCCCCCCCAGAGGTAGCTTTAGAAGGCAGCTTGTTGAATTTTATCAAAGTCAGCTGGAATAATCTGGAGCACCCTTTCATTGCAAGTTTTAAGCAATATGTCAGAAACAATTACAATACAGCTGCAAAAAATATTAAGGATATCTTACCACAGAGTTGATCTGTATTTTTGCTCAGCTACTGTTACTACTGAACAGAATAATCTATCCAGTGGTCTTTGAACCTGGAGAAAGAAAAAGAATTAAAAGGGAGTGTGAAAAAAGAGTCATGTCATTTACTGATCAAAAAACATTGTCAAGGTTCCTTGCTATTCTTCTCTTTACACCACCTTTAAAATTCCCATAGTTCACACCACAAATTTAACCTATTTACAGATGAAAACGTAAGAAGAAATTGTCCAAACTGAAAATATTTTTGCTTTACAAAGAAAAAAAATCCCACAAGACTACACCAAATATTTTCTTCATCTACACATGCAGCCCAGTTTCTACCTATAACAGTGTACAACAACAAAATGTTTTGAATCCAAATTTGTTACTTCACAGAAGAAAGTCAATCATGCACTCCTATGCAATGACCTGTAGTGACAGCAACCTCTCACACATGAATGAAAACCATCCTGAAAGCCTGACTTTAAATTTTTTATTTTCTAATAAAATAAGCTGCTATTTTCATAGATACCATTATTACCATTTCTGAAGCTGCTTACTCAAGAGCTATGCCAGACTGGGAAGCAGACTTTCTCACTACCTAAAATAACCAATTTCATAGACAAAGCAAAGGAATAGGTTGGAAAGGGTTTCTTCAATGACTCACAGTTTCATAAACAGGCTGAGGATGCTTTTCTTTCCTACACCATTCCAGAAGATACATTTTTGGTGTAATCTGTGGTGGATATTCTCGCCTAGACAGAAAAATTTGTGGTCAACAACTGTGCAGAGTTCCATTTTAAAACAGACAGAGCTGCTTATGGTATTGCTTCTACCAGTGATTCTTTGTGGTTTAATTTCATATCTCAATTTATAAGAGAAATGTTGCTTCCTTATTAGATTATTAAAATGTCTGATATAACATCTAAAATGAAATCTAAACTTTCATATTCATTCTTCCCAAACATTCATATCCTATAGAAATACAATCAGAGAGAAGATACTAGGAAGGGGATTCTAATAAAATATATCACACAGAATAGAGACATAGCTTGGCACTACTTTTTATAATCTAAAATGAAACACTAGCTGTTAAGCTGTTAACAGTTTAAACAGAAGCTGTTTCTGTTACAAAACAGTAGAGTTATCAAATTAAAAAAGGTAGGAAAGGTAGGCATTGATTCAGTTACTAACACAGAATTACAGTCCTTTGTGCTTGGCAGAAAAAAGAACTACTTGTAAACTCACTGTAGGCAGGTAATATAGCCTGTAAATACATAAGCATTAGGATTGGATTTGAGGAGCATTTTATATCACACTGTTCTTGAGCCGTTTGATAGACTTACTAGCAAACAGCAAAAATGGGTATAACACAAAAAGTAACAGCAATTCAACAGGTTTCAGAGACTATAACCAAAGATTATTTAAAATAATATTCTACATAACTCCAAGAATTAGTTATTCAAGGAGTAATTTATGAGTGGAACACATTTAGAAGGCTGGAGATGAGAACATATATTATCTGCATATATATTATTTTAAATTAGGACTTTCTCCATAAAAACTATTGTGTGGCAGTTAAATTTTACTGAAAAGAACTGAACTCTGCACCTTTGAATATTCACATTCTTCTACATGCAGATGTTTGGGGTTTTTAAAAATCATTCATGACTTTTAATAAGTTAACTGAGAGAATTAAGCAGTCTCAGGAAGCTGGGAACTGAAGAGCATCTTACAACATTCAAATAGCACAGGATGGGTGATGATGCTAGCAATTATGCAATGATGTACACAGATTCCTTCATAAAAATTCACTCAGTAAGCACAATTATGCAGATTGTTATTTTCCAAGAGCTGTAAGGCACTGTCAGATTCACAGCTTTCACTCCCAGATGCAAGACAGTGAAAACCTGAATTTGCATGCTTACTTGTCAAACCTAACAGCCATTTTTATTACATCTGGATCCTCCATTTGATCATCTTCTTCTCTCGCCTCAGTTTCTGAAGATGTTTTCTTTGCTTCAAAAATAGCTGTTGTTTCTTCATAGAAGTCAGCCATTTCAAAGACTTCACTAATCAAACACAATTCCTTCATATTAAACATCAGCTTATACATTTCTGAGTCACATTATGACAGATAAAAGTAAGTACAGAAAGAAATCAATTGTATTAAATAGAGTATGTATGCACAGTGAATCACGTGAAATTGTGGCCATATTCTGCATGGTGACATTATATTGTGTGTCACACACAGTCATAGAATCTTAAGGGTTGGAAGAGACCTCGAAAGATCATCCAGTCCAACTCTCCTGCCAGAGCAAGATCACCTAGAGCAGGTCACACAGGAACTCATCCAAGTGGATTTTGATTGTCCTTTAATTCTTATTAGATATTGTTGATCTACAAGTAGAAAAAAAAGAGTCTCATTTCTGGTACTATATATTCAACCTGCACCTTGGAAGTCCAGGCAGAATTAATCAGGAACACACGTAATGCAATGTTCAGTTTATTAGCTCAACTAATAACTTGCAGGTGGATGAAATAGCAAAGAATCTTTCTGAGTGACTCCTCAGGCAACTCCTCAGCTCACCATGAGGGAAAAGTAGGAGAAGTAGGAAAAAGATTCCTCTTCCAATTTTAGTACTTAATCATACTAGCTCTTTTATATGGAAAACACAAACTCACTTCATAGTATTGTCATGTAATAATCACAAACAGCAGCGTTCACTGAGAGCCAAAACTCATGAATTGCAATAAACTGGCAAAATGATTGCAGGCATTTACACTTCCTTTGAGCATGAACAGAATGCTGATTAGGGTTTGCTAGAGAAAAGTAACTCCCTTTGCAAAATATGTCAAGCTTTCAACACTGTTATCTTATGTGTATGAAAATGGACAGAAAACAGTTTCATGCTGGGGTTTTTTGTAAATAAAACCAAGATTCTCTTCCCCTCCATTCCATCAGAAGGATAACTACAGCACACACCACAGATATGACATCTGATTTGTTCGGTCTGAGATGGGTCCAAACTTGAATTCCCCTCCATTCTGTGTAAATTCTTTAATCACAAGTCTACTTTATGGTTTCTCTCAAACTTTTGCCTCTTCCTTTCTGTCTCATTTGAGAAATTTCATCCAGACTGTTTCAGATGTCCAGGATGAATCCTCAAAAAGGTTGTCATCATTCATTAGGATATTTCAGATGTGAAAAGCAGCACAAAAGAAATACCTTTAAGTACCATGTAGGTGACCTCCATCCATTGTTTTGAGTTCATCTCTGAGTGTTCATTTGAAATAGATAGCTTGTCATAAATATTCCAGAAACATTAAAAAAAAAGTCACACTCAAAAGCAACAGTTACATAAATATATCTGGAAGAAGACAAGTTCCACACTATTAATCTCCAGACTAACAGCAGAGAATGCTGAAATTTTTCTTAATCAGTCAATGCAAGTATTGGATAAATGCTTGTCACTCAGAAAAGCACCACTCAAATGACTATGTAGAATATCCAGACAGATTTAGGGTTCAAGCTTTAACACTGGAGCATGGAAGAAACCTGGAAAAGTTTACACTGTTATTCTACATCTCATTGACTGGATTTTTTTGTAGTTTGGTTTATTTTTAGGTTTGTTTGCAACTTCTTCTGAAGATATGAAATGTCAGGCAGTGCCACAGAAAGAGAAGCGGTTTGCAAGGTTGTCAGAGAGCACAATTCCTATTTCTGAAGTGCATGCTTACCAGATCTCCTGTGTGGACTGTGCAGCATGCAGCTTCTTACCCTGGGTAGTTTCCAATTGTTCTCTTAACATTTGACACAAACAGTATTTTGTGTTGGTATAGTGATTGTCATATCTCACTGCCTGGAGGAAAAAGACAAGGAATATAAAAACATATCAAACAAATTTCTTTTATAGAATGCTTATGTCTCTTGATGAAATTCAAAATTGTTTCTGCAAGGCAAACCACAATCCACAGTTTCTTCAATAAGATATTCAAGACTACTCATGAAAGTGAATATAGTCTGATTATTCTGGCATGCTTTCATGAACACAAGTCCAGCTTATCAATATACTTATGAAGATTGAGTTGGCCAGTTTACATAACTGACTAGCAACACAGTGATATTTTAATAACTACCTAGCTAATGGCAGTTCAAATTACAGAATCCTAGCATCACAGAATGTTAGGGTTTGGAAGGGACTTCTAGAGATCATCTGGTCCAACCCTGCTGCTAAACATACATACTTTGAATTGAAGACATTGTCAAAGCCACAGATTTATGGTTAATTTCTTATTATGTCATTAAAAATGTACTTTAATAATAGATAAAACTTTATATAATAGATGCCTCAGCTAATGGAGCTATAGTACTACAATACAGCATTACTTTATTTATAAATAATTTCCTTTGCTTCCCTGTTGTTAATAATTATTTACAGTATTTGTGAAAAGCAATTAATTTCTAAAGATTAATCTAGCAGCTACTGAGTAATTTATATTCCTTCAGCTCCTATTTGCACAACTCTTAACACCAAGAGAGTTGGCCTATATATAATTACCTTTTCAAATTCCTAGGCATTTTAAAATACCCTTGTTACAAGACTCTTAAATGCTCCCAGGAAACCAGAGCTAAAAAGCATGGTACATAAGAAAACAATAATCAGGAAAAACTGCTTTCTGAACACAGATTTCTGAACATTTTTTTCTGAGCAAAATAAAACAGAGGATGCAGTGACTGATTTGCAAGACTTATGCCATACACAGTATGTTAAAATAACCCCAGAGTCTAAGCCATTGAAATTAGGAGTTAAGATACTGTAGTAAGATTTGGATTAACAATTATAAACAATGTTAACTACAAATAAGGTCTCCAAATGACATACATATTTGATGTAATCTTGCATGACTTCCTTCAAGGGGAAAAGACCTTCTTTTCTGAAGATAGATGGGTTCCACATGGCAGCACGAGCTATCATCACTGATGAGGCAGCTGTTGCTTTCTGGAAGGTGTCAATGTCTGTATATTCTTTGATGAAGTCATGAGATCCTCCACTAAAAATTAACATCACTGTTATAATCGTGAAAGTTTTATTACTTGTACATTAACACAGTCTTGTATTATCAATGGGATATTACATTATTAACGGTGGCAGAGTCTATTTAGGATCTCTCAAATAAAAAACAACAAACGAGTCTGAGTCTATATTATATTTTTCACTATCTGCATACTGCTCTTAAAAATTGAGGGGTTTTTAACAACAAAACAATATAGTTTGCAAACTGTGTGCTTTCACACAGTTGTTAATGGATAAGGCTCACAAATAATCACTCCCATCTTCTTTGAAAAATACCTTGGAATTGCCAGTTCTGTAACCTTCAACTGCATGCTAATTGTGTTGGCACACGTGATACCAAAAACACATCAAGTATGGACAGCATTAGTTTCATTTTCACTACGGCACTGCCATACAGAAAGTAAGTATGACATGTACTTCTGGATCAGTTACAGAGCACATTAAAGAAGGTTGCACTGCTTCTATGGTACTGCCTCTGACTTCAGGACAGCAAATGAAACATGTTAGCAAGCAAAAAGAACACTTAAACCACCTTTTTGTTCTCAAAGTTTCCCTTAAATGTAAAATAAAAGGTGGGCTTTTGAACCACAAATTAAGAGTAGGATCTTTATCCCTTCAAAAAGTAGAAACACTGTCAAATTCAAAAGAGAAACTACAGAATGATAAATCACATTAAAACCAGACATTTCTTTTGTGAAGACAGAACAAGCAAGTTTCCTGCACTAATGAAATATTATTCCATAAACATAGTACCATTCTAGAAATCACAATATCAGTTCAAATTTTCTTGCTTGTTTTTAGCACCATCTTACTTTCTTTTAATCCTTTATTTACGTTTCCTAACCAAGCTTGAGGTACAAGTGGTTGCAATTCTCAAAATACCAGCCAAATATGTTACAGCAGGAACGAAGTATCATCCATCAAATGTATTTAATAAGCAGGATTCCAAGTTGCATATTGACATTTCTTTAGAGAGGGAAAAGTTTCAATAAGTGGACTTAAACTCCTTTTTGTAGATAGCATTAAAAAAGAAAGGATTGTGAAGTTAGTTCAGCATGTTGGGACACTTGCAAACAAGTTACAAGCTAATTACACAAATTACAAGCAAGTTATCAATAAGAAAAGTCCGATATTTTCACATTTTAATTGCACACTTCTGTATCATAGGAAGTACTCATACAGTACTGACACTTCTGTGACATGCATAAACTCCAAGAAAAATTCTTAGCCTCATCCTTTAAACTAGGCAAACAAAAGCTCCATGGCAATGCACAATGTAAAATTTGCTTGTTTTTTTAATTCCATATTGTCTAAAAAACTATTCTGAAAACTAGAAAGGGAGGGAACAACTGAAACGGGGATTAACAAAGATTATCAGCACAGAACATTTCCTTTGTCCAACAGAGTAACAGGTCTTCTAACAGCAAAAACTGTGACATTCAATACATTTTCTATGTAGAAATGTGAACAGAAAAACAGTTCTCAAATTCCTGATCCAAGTATATGATTTGCAGAGATGCAGCTTTCCATAAAAACTCAAGATCAATGAAGACAGAACTTCATTCAGGGACAGTGCTCCTCTGCCAGAAGGTATTCTACTGCCACTGACAAAACAGTGTAACATCCACAGATGTTGGTCAGAAAGATCAGATACAATTCAGAACAGCTTGATACTTCATCTCTGCTTCCAAAATTGCTTTTATAACTTCCCTGGTAATAGCTACACTTTTACTAAGACTGAGTTCCTTGTTTTGCTATAACAGAGTTACTGAGGGTTCTGTCAATAAAGACAGATTCAGTGGGATTGTGTCCATATGTCTGGAGATGAAGGAGGTCTTAGGGAAAATGTGAGGCCATGGAATATGACACTGCTTTTGGGCAGTGGGACAGGTGATCTCAAGCGTGTAAGTGTTCAAGATACACAGTGGCAGGGTTATAACCAGTCACTGCATAGGGCTTAAAAGCATAGAGAATTCAACTGCTGGGTGCAATCAGAAACAATTTGCACAGGACAGATTGTGACACAAAACAGTAATATTTTTTGAAGAAACACACAGAATTTCTAAACTGAAGCCCGAGGCCTGGTGATATTTCATAAGGTCAAGTGTTGTCACTGCTACTTCTATTCAGATTTGATCTTTGGTAACAGGTAACACTGTTCACCCTACACAAAAGATCTTTTTCCTGCACTTGCAAAACTTAAGTTAGGTATCTAGCATTAAAGAGCTAATGAATCCAACTTACTTTGCTATGACTGGAATAGAGACTGCTTCAGATATGGCTTTGATCACATCACAGTGGACAGGGTGCTGAGGCCTCTCCTCCTTCTTCCTTTCCAACAAACAAAAAGACACAAGACCAAAGATTTCCTACGGAATTTGTTGATATTTGAATCATTGCAGACCTGACTTCAGGATTACTGGAACACCTATTTCCACTTATTTACTGTATGTATTAGATGTAATTTTCCTTTCTATCAAGTATCTTTTAAAACATTGTTACTGTAATTCACAGAATCAGAGCTGAAATGACTCACAATTGCACGTCCAGCATCATTTTTTAGATACAAAGTATGTAAGCTAATTTCAGTTTTACTTGGTCTTTGACATAAAAAAATAGCAATTCAGTTCCCTAATTATTGATCTGCTTTTCTGCAACATTGATAACAGCTGAAATCAGAATCACATACGTGTGAGGTATTCCATAGTCATATCTTACTGTGCTGCATCCACCAGCAAACTAAAAATCTAATTCTCTCTTAACCAAAATGAATTTACCTTCCATGGACTGCAATGGCAGCAATACCAGTTTTTTCTATTCTCTTTACCAGATTCACTGTATCCTCAACCTGAGGGATAAGAGAGAATGACACGATTTTAGTTCTAAGAAAAAGGAATGAGTATCATGTGATCATTCCAACAGATGCTGTAAGTCTTTTATCAAGAGGGATATGATTCTTATATTTCAAAAGTAACTTTCAACGTGGATAACCATCTAATATATATTTCGATTAAAGAACTACATAGTAAGGCAAACATAAGAAACCACCTTCAATTCTTCCTTGAAACTATGAATTGCAAACTTTCACAAACCAGGTCACACAATGCTCTGCAGGAGAATATTATCCAGCAGGTTTTTAGATTGGCATTTGAAAATGATAAAAAACACTTGATTAGCAATTCCTCTCTAACAACTACTCCATAAATTGTAATTAAAATGCATCTTAATCAGAGGATGCCTTCTGAAATCAATGTAACATGCAATCACACATCTCTAAATATTCTTCTCAGATGTGTCTTAAAAAAGTTATGCAGCACTGAGGAAACGGGGAATGAAAATAAGCCAAATTTGCTCTTCAAAAGCTGGAGAATGATCTGTGGCTCATCATAAAAATAACACATTCAGTCTTCGAAAAATGCAACATCTACCAGCTGGCATGGACACAGAGACAGACGCTCACCTGCTGTTCTGATGGATGACATGTAACACAAAAGCAGCTTGAAACAAAAAGGAAGATGCTCTAGGACAGTTGTAGAAAATAAAAGGACGGTTGCCAGTTCTTTGACTTAATACTTCAGTCCTTCAGAATCAAAATTATCTTAGGCATGGTTACTGATTCTTCCACTCTGGCTTCATTTATTCATTTACTCATTTGAAGTGCATTTGTAAATGACTCTCCTATGACTTTTGAACAGTGGGTTGCTCAGTTACAGTTCATTCATCTACAGCAATATTTATCCAGGTCATATGCAATCACAGTATGTAGGCAGGTAATTAAACATACAAAGGCAAAATAATTAGCCATTAAAAAAAAGAAGATAAACAT
Source organism: Colius striatus (assembly GCF_028858725.1). Taxonomy (NCBI): domain Eukaryota; kingdom Metazoa; phylum Chordata; class Aves; order Coliiformes; family Coliidae; genus Colius; species Colius striatus. The sequence goes on from NC_084772.1 coordinate 4,329,253, forward strand.
CTGGAATTTAAAAATATGTAGGGAATCCAACTGAAACGAAAAGAAATGGAGTAAAGAAGCTACATCAGCTGTAAAAAAGAAAACAGAGCCTATGTGTTTTCACTGCATTCTTAACAGTTAAATTCTAGAAAAATAGTGACAAAGCAAAATGTAACAGCTTCAGCAATCTAACAGTCTTACCACAATCTCTTTGAATGACATATATTCTAACATTTTAAAGATCACAGAACCAACCAACAACTGAACACTTCAGCACAGTGACTTATGTTCTTACCGAGGGTAAAATGCGGATTTTGCAGGTTACTGGTTTACAAATTCCTTTAACAAGGGTTGTCAGTATCTGAAAAAAGAAAAGACAAAAAAGTGATCACAACAGTGATATTAATTAAGCTCTCCTTTCTCCCTTAAAAAGAAATTAGAACAATGTAACACTAGTTATTGCTTCTCTGTAAAGAATCTTGCATGCTAGACAGACAAGTCTTCTGTAATTTGGTATATCAATTGATCTAACAGATACACAAACCTACCTCTAGTTTAAGCCATTTTTATTTCCACCTCTTTTTCAATTTTAACTGGATTTTTACAGAACAATTAACTGCTGCTGGAGTTTCAACACTGCTTTTAAGATGTTTTTATTTCAAATGTTTCATAAAATATCACCATACATGCTATTCTGGGTTCACTTCCCTGTATAAAATGAACCCAACTGCAAGGTAAATGCTACTATGAAATTTGAGCTTTGTTATTAGGTTTCCAATACCGAAATGAGCTGTTACAACTAGCACTCACAAGTTCTTACACTTAGAACATCTGGCAAGTTATTAGAGTCATGTTGCACTCTCTACTCACATTTTCCTCAGTAGTGTTCTCTCAAATGAAACTCTGAGATGCAACAAAATGATCTAAAAAACTCCCTCTTCTTAGTATTTTTACTCTGGGGGAGGAGGGGAGGTGTGCATATAAATTAAACTGACATAATTTTCCAAACATGATCACTACAATATATTTTTACAACAGCATCACCTATTTAAACTCTTGCTTGGCTAACAGCGTGGCTCTTGACACCGAGACACATTTGGCAAAAGGCCAACACTCCCTCATGGTTATAACTTTGATGACATGTCCTTCTAATGGCACATTCTCAGAGAATTAAATAAATGATGCACAACAACCTGTCTTCATGTCTGAGCTTACAAAGAACAGTAAGTAAACAACAGATTAGCTTGTTGAAACTGTAGAAGTCCTACTAGCCTACAAAACTGAATGGTGTTATCACAGTAAGAGGAAGGACTTAGAAGACTGACTCAACATACACTTTAGACAGATCAGAAAAAGAGTCATGCAGATGAGTGAAGAGAGTTTGGTCTCTTAAGAGACTGACCTACATCAAAGAACAGAAGTTTATAAACTGAAAAGGAAGAGGTACTAATTTTGTAGTCCAGACAATGACAAGGAAAACCAGATCAGGATTATTTATCCATAACCTCAATCAGTATTCAAAACTAACTATTCCACTCTAGCTTTTACAAATTTGTCTTCTATGCATTCATTCCTGCTTCCAGTAGAGCGTGGCACCTAACACTTTCCAAGGCAGTTCAAAGTCCACAAGGTGATACTCACAGACTCTATTTTGTCAGGATCAGACAGCAGTGCTGCTCCCATACCTCCCTGGGAAAACAGACAGAAACTGTTACAAACTAGGTGAACAAATTTTGCCTAATAGCAAAAATACAATGTTGTATTATGACAAACAAAACGAAAAGACAGTAAAATCTAAAATTCAGGAGCATTAGTGAAACATTTCCTAGAACTGTATCAGAATAATTAAGCAGTAATTCAGGGCACCAACTTGCTCCCATTACTTTATGGAGCAGACAGGATTTCAAAAAGCCATTTTTAGCAACTGTAATCATCTGGTCTCTACTCATTAAGTGACAGCTGAACGGATTTATTGTCTTACCATTACACACCACATTTGAGAGGTGTTGGTTTCAGTAGTTTCTGTCTACATACTACATTTAGGAAAAATGCCAGATCAGTGTGAGAAGTCACACTGATTATTGTCAGATCCAGACTGAAACACTATGAATTGCTAAAGTGGAGGTGTCCAACGTTCTTAAACACTCCATGTGCTCCAAAGGAAAGGCAATCTTTGTGATGGAAAAACATCAGTCCTCTCTTATATATACTCTATGTACAGTTATTAGGGCCCTTTGGTTCTTCTGTTCCAAAACTCTATGACATAGTCTGTCCTTTTATTTCTTTAAGGTGATATAATCTAAGATTAAACCCTTTTAGATTAAATGATTTGAAAGATTTGTTCCATTAATGGAAAATAAATACATTTAGACAAAGTATAAATGTCTGTACAATGTCATGGCATCATGGAACATACAGGCATGTTCAGTGGTATCAGCTTTGGCCTTTAGTGTTCACTAAGTGGTCAATGTTTACTTGCTCAGATGACAAACTATGATTTCTATTTTTATTAAAAGTAAGTAGAACATATTTCACTCATCCAACAAATCAGTGACCTTGGGGAAAAAAACCCAACAAACCAATTTATCCCATCTTACAGAATTTACCTTTAAATGCAACATACAACATAGCCTGTCAGAATTCCAAACAGCTTCAGTTTTAACTTTGTACAATAATACAATCTAAAAATCTCAATTAGTATTGAATATCTCAATTGAATTTAGAGTTTTTCTCAATATTCAATGGTAGTCTTCACAAAAAATACAATCATCACTTCCTCAGCAGCACAAATCCACACTCTGAGCTTGCAAACATCATACACACTTAGCCACGTAAGGATATGATATTCTTAATTACATGACCAAACCTATTCTGAGACTCATTGCCAATAGACTATGTTATTTTACTGTATTAGACCTAAGACATCTTCAAGAAACTTGTTTGTGGCAAAAAAATCCCAAAAATTTACCTGCATGAAAATTTTACTGCTTAAATTTGTTCAATCCAGAAAACTGCCTGCACTGCCCACTCCACACCTCTAAGAAACACAAGGCTTATTCAGAGGTAATCAAAAGCCACTTGCCTTGGTAGAATATTCTTTTGGGCATCCCATGTTGATGTCAATCCCAGCTACATCACTCTCTCTGAAAGAGAATAAACAATTATAATATTTTTCAACATATTAAAACAAGAATCTGGAAATAGACATCTTTACAGGAAACTTGTTCAATCATCATTAAGGCTTAAATGAGAATTCCACATTAAGTTTTTATTTGAATTTCTGGATTTTTAGCTTCTCATTTATGTAAATTACATATTTATTTTAACAGCAGTTTGCAGATCCATCTGTCCACAGTTTTCAATGACCAGTGTTGGGCAGAACCTTCACATAATCCTAAAAAAACCTATCTGAGTATATATGTAAGTATATCCACCACTAAATTCACCACTGTCACCAAAGCAAATCCTATCAAAACTTCCACCTATTTAAAATGGAGGATTAAAAACACCTTTTAAATAGGTTTGAGGATATTTTTCATTTCTGCACAAAGCTTTTCTGGGGGCTTCAAACCACAAACAGTAGGAGACATTTTCAGGCACATTGGTTTTCCTTTCAGCTGTGCAACACACAGGGAGGTCTCATATTGGAGTGACCACAGACACATGTAATGCACTAGCAAAAAGCCATCAATCCCGGCACAGAACTTACATAGCTGTTGGTTTGAGCAAGGTGCTGAGGGACAGGGGTTAGTGATGGTCTTGGGACAGGACGGGGAGGACTTAATGATCTTCAAGGTCTTTTCCAACCAAAATGATTGTATGATTCTAAACAGAAGCTGCAGTTACACCATTATGTCACTGGCCTTTAGCCATGCCACACTTTTCTGTGCAGCTTCTGTAAAATTGGTCCTATTGGGACCTTTCTCAGGCCTCTCATTCATCAAAACCTGTTTTTTACAATAATTCTGATGTAGAAAAAAATCCCAAACAAACCCGTGGTGGGAAGGGCATGAAAGAAGGTGACAACTTACACAAGCTTAGCTACTGCCAGGGCCCTTTCAGCATCTGCTGAACCCTGTTGGTAAAAGAAGAAGCTTTATAAATATAAAATATCATCAAATTAATGAAAAGATGTGCTCACTTGCACATGTATAACTGCATTTGCTCCAAACATTTAGCATAAAGTGACAGAGACCCATTCATGGCACAACAGATGGCTAAAACATTTTGCTAAAGCATGTACTAGGGTCTGCTACTGAATGACAAAAAGTAATGCAGAGACACCTGCCCACTCTGTTGACCTTCAGCAGTGTCACATGTTCTTAGCCCATCACCATTAGAAATTTATTTATCATGTTCTTAAGAAGTTCCACTAATGACAATTCTCCAGCCTGTACAGGCAACCCCTTCCAGGGCTGGCATTTCCACTGGAAAAGGTCTTTTCCAGTGTGTACTGCAGTTCATGCTTTTCCTTCCCTCGAACTCCCATCAGCTCTTGTCCTGCACAGTGTGGCCTCAAAGAGCACTTACTGTCTTCTTCTCTCCAGCAGCCTTTAATCCATTTGTGCAATGTTAATGCACAAATTATTCCTCTCTTGTCTACACTAAACAATGCTATTTCTTTCAGTCTTTCCAGGAAGACTGTTTACTGGCCAGTGAAAGACTTAAACATGTTACTAAACATCAGTGTAATTTCTTTTTTATATGTTCAGAAATCCATCAAAAATACCTATTACAAAATCAAGCTGCTGTCAGAGAACACAGAATTCATCTGTCACCTCCTCTGAAAATAGCCACACAGAGGGCTTATAACGCAGCATCTTCCTCAGGTGTGTAACAACAGAGAGCTGCTTTAGACTTCCATTAATGTAACCAGCACTACCATAGCACTCTGTGTTGTTATTAGAAGAGTACTTTCAGTGGGTTTCTTACCATTTGAAAGACAACACGGTGCCTCTCCCTTTCACAAGTTCTGAAAACAACTCTTTCATTAGGTGCAACAAAGTCCACTGTTTCAAGTACCTCTACATGAAATGAGAAACAGAAAAAAACAGACAAAAATTATATACAAATGTAATCATAACAGAAATAATACAGCTATGTAACTTGATATAAATGAAATGCCATCAAATAAGTCTTCCTTGAACACTCTACCTCCTATATGTCCTTGCAGAGCATTTCATGCACATGCCCCAGCCTGTTTCTTGGTCAAGCATCAGCACCCAAACAAGTCTAACGATGAATCAACCAGGATGAATATAACAATACCACTTTTGAGAAGGAGCAGGAAGGGAAAGTAGATTTGTAGCAGTCTTCTGCTCCCCAACAGGGACACTATAACAACTTTTTCCCACATCACCCAGCCAGGGAGGCCTCAAAGATACCTTTTTAAGAACTTGTCTGTGAAAATCCTGTTAGGCCAAATCTAACCCATGAAGTTCAAGTTAATAAAAGAATGATAAACAGTGAGATCTTGGTGTCCCTTGCTTCCTCATGGCAGTAGACTGAAATGTGTGTATATGACAACATCACAAACAGCTACCATTTCTAAAGACTGCTCATTGGAAATTGTTATCTACTGCAGTACAAATGAATTTGTTTCTTGGACAGTATCATACTTGTCTTGAAAAATTGACAGGCTTTGTAACTACTGTTAGTGGTAAAGTTCTGACACATGCTGATGTTCTGGTAAAAAACAAAAAAACAAACAATAAAAAACCCAAACCAAAACAAGAGTTTACAGTATATTCTTTACTGTAACAGCACATGAAGGCAGCAGAGAGGCTGAAGACAGTATGAAGGTACAGAATTGAGCAGGATTATCTGTTAAGCAACTTTTACTATTTGTTTATTTTTACCCACATAAAACAATAAGTTTTAACATTCTAAACAGAGCACAGGAAGTGGAATGTTCTGTTCCAAACACTAGTTTCTTTCTCCTGTTGACAGGAAGAAATTCATTCAGAAATGCTGAAACATTAGGAATATTTCCAACGCTGATCTCATTTTTCTTAATCAAAACACAAAGACTTAATTCCAAGAGCTAAAATTTTAAAGTCCTTCACTTCAGAAGGTTTATAGCTGCACACTCAGTGACTTGACTTCTGTCATAGAGTTCAACAGAAAACTCACTGAATCCTTGTAACAAAATAAGTCAGTGGTGAAGACCTTGTATTAGGGCCCTAAAAAGACTAACAGTCAGTTACTACAGCCTTATCCTTCAAAAACATTTATGGTTTTCTTGAGGGACACTAACTTAACTACTGAAATTCTTTAAGAAGAGAAACTAGAAGTTGGACAAATGTAAGGTAACTCTTCAAAAGCTTATTTTACATCCCAAGACACAGTTTAGAGACATTATCTGTACTGATTCTTCATTGTAATCACTACAAAACTACTTCAGATAAACAATTATCTATTCTCTTAAGTAAAAAAAAGAATGCTTACAGATACTAAGAAAAGAACTGCCATACTTGCCATTTATAATCCTCTTACACTGCAACATCTTTATGTCAATCAGCTCCTGAGAAGAAAGAGTAAAAATATCTGAGTTGAAATGTTTAAGCCACCCAACTCTAAACAGTTTCCCACTTTCTTAAATAACTATCTAGAGGTACTAAATATAGAAAAAGAATGCAAATAAAACCAATAAAAACTACACAATATACTCCACTGAAGTTTTAAAATACATATTGAGTACATGGACATAAAAATATGATGTGTTTACATAGTTCTAGAAGAACCATTTTGTCAAAATACCTATCTAGCAAGCTGGAAACAAAGCAGAGCAGAACACATAAAGTGGAAATGAAAGATAATTTAATGCTATAACAACAGATCACCTCAAGAATCAACGTAGATTTGTACTGGTCAAATATATAGGTGAACAAAACAGCAGTATTAGATTTTAAGGTTTCTTTACCTTAATTCTGAGTTTTAACAGTTCTCTACATTTGTTAAAAAACAAAATGAAGCTGTATGTTGACCTTCAGTGGATTACCCAACACAGTCACTACTATTCTAGAATTTGTGGCTTTCCCTTCAAAGACACACAGAATTTGAATCTACATATGTTGGCTTAACTGTAGATTTACACAATTCAATTTGAGTCCCTTTCTCAGATGTCTCTCACCAACTGAGGTGAGCTTTCAGACACACTGGCTGCCTTTAATTGACAAAGGGCAACAGCTTGAACCAGTATAACTTGTTAGCTGCTGAAATAAATATGCAGCTGTTAATCCAACTGCTATACAAAATATGTAAAAAACCTGACCATGCTATAGTGCTGCTTACTTTAAGAAGTTTCTTCTACTATAGAATCTTTGCTTTTGCAAATAAGACAAGGTTTAAGAGCTGGTGATTTACAGGTAAGGAATAAACACACAATAAATAAGGCTAATTGCAATCTGCATGCATTAGGTAGGGGTTGGAAGGGACCTTTAGAGATCATCTAGTCCAACCCCCCTGCCAAAGCAGGTTCATCTAGATCAGGTCACATAGGAACACATCCAGGGGAGTTTTCAAGATCTCCAGAGAAGGAGCCTCCACACCCTCCCTGGGCAGTCTGTGCCAGGGCTCCCTCACCCACACTGATACCATAAGTCTCAGGAGTAGTGCTTTTAACTTCAGTTGTTCACCAACATCCCTCAACAGGTACCGTTCATGTTAAATTCAGAAATGGCTTTGAGTTCCAAAATGTTGAGGGCATGGGTGGGATAGGATTGGAAAACAAAAAAATAAATGAGCAAATGAAGTTTTACCATACAGAAATGAAGCTACAGAATGTAGTTATACACACTGTTGTGCTGTCAAACAGCTACTGTATAATTGCCTAAAACAACTCTATACTTGTCAGTTCTTAAAAAAACCTACACAGTCTTTTCTAATAAAATCTACTATGAGATAAGTAACTGCAAACACTAATCCCTGATGAAAGCATCTTAACTTTCCTGTCTCTCAGTAGCAATCTAGGAAAATAAGAAATGACAATGTCGACCTCATTTTTCAGGTGAGATGAGGAAAGCTACATCAGAGTTTTGGCTACAGGAATAACTGTAATGCTACAAGTTACATACTGCAACTAGTTAAATAAGTTTGAGGGTCTCTTCCTTTGAGGTACTGTTTCTCTGGAACTGATGTGTGTGAAGGAGGAACTGCTCTAGTTATACAGTTTACAGTACTGGATTAAATAACTTCCCATACCATCCAAGTTCAGCAGTGAGCAACGCAATACCTTCAAGTGTGTGGTTTGTTGTAGTTTTTGGTTGTGTGTCTCACTTTTTTAAAAGAAAAAAAAAACACAATAATTTCTACTTTACTAACTTCCTCTAATTTCCTATAAAATGACCCTGACAAATCTGTGGTTAGTGAAATCCAGCAGCTGCTCAGTAACTTTACTGTTAAGTGTAAGATAGCCTAGAAAAGCAAAAAGGCTGTCTGAAACCTGACTCACAGTGTTTAAGACTTCTAGATTTCGGAACTCTATGCTTGTGATTTCTGTATACCTGGCCTATAGTTAGCCTCCTAGAGAATGAAAAGACACATATATTCTCACTTAATCCCATGTAAAGCAGAGAGGCCTTAAGCCACACCAATTTTTCTCTCTCTATTTTTCTAATGAAAAAGATATAAAAGGAAAAGACCTACAATCAACAACATCTATTTGTACTTTTCTTAATAACACCATGAAATAAGAAAGCCTGATCTGCTCATCCTTCATACCTCACAGTACACGATGTCAGCACCATAGTCCAGCGCAAGGAGACGCATTGGTAATGTTCCCACTCGCACCATCGGTGCCAGGATCTTCTTTCCTCTGAAACACAGGGGCGTGCTCACCGTCATCCCTGTTGCGGCACTACCTGAAACCAGAAAATCGATGAGGAGAGCCACGGGATACAGTTTCCTCTTTGTAAACGCACAGGACTTTGTTTTGGCGCGAAGAGGCGGCGCGTGTGGCCCTGTCACACCGCCACGGCTCCCTCAGCAGCCCGCCCGCTCCGCCGCCGCCCCCTCAGCTTCCGCGGCCCCGGCACCTGAGAACGCTCCGCGGCCCCTGAGGCGCCGGGGAGGCTGCCTGCCGCACGGGCTCCTTCCCTGGGGCCGGGGGATGTCGGGGCGCCTCTGACAGGAGCCCCTCAGAACTCTGTTTGATGCCGCGAGGCGCGGCACGGGGGTCAGCTCTCGGCCCTCAGCTGAAAAGGCGAACGTGAAGGGGCCGCCGCCTCCTCAGGTACCAGCCGGGCGCGCCCCCCCTCCCCTTCCCCTCACAGCACTCACCCTCCTCGCGTGGCTCCGCCGCGGCTCCCGGGAGCGGTGGGGAAAACTGAGGGAAGCCGGGGGAGGTGTCTATTCGTGGCGTCATCGGGCAGCGCCGGCGCCGCCACGCGAGAGGCCGGCATGGCGCTGAGCCGCTGCGGGATGGCGGCCGTCCTGCCGCTCGTGCCCCGGCGGTTGACGGCCACGGCGGCGGCGGGCGCGCAGCCCCCCGGCAGCGTGGTGCGCGTCCCCTGGGCCCTGAGGCTGCGCTTGCAGCGGGGCGCGCAGCGCCGGCGGCGCGGGAAAGAGGCGGCGGCGGTGCCGCGGGGCACGAAGCTGCTGCTGAGGAGCCGGCGGCCAGAGCTGAGCCAGCCCCGCTGGCAGACGGTGGGGCGCTGGGAGCAGCCGCAGCTGGTGTCGGCGGGCTGGAAGCACAGGAAGGCCTACGGGGACTACTTCCAGCTGGAGCCCTCGCAGGAGGCGGCTCCCGCTCTGCAGGCGGCGTCGCCTGAGGCGGAGAAGCGCCCGTCCTTCGCCGAGATGGGGCTGCAGCCGCCGCTGCTGGTCGGCTTGGAGGGCCTCTCCATCGACCGCCCCACGGCCGTGCAGCGCCTCGCCATCCCCGCGCTGCGCCGCGGCCGCAGCGCCCTCTGCGCCGCCGAGACCGGCAGCGGCAAGACGCTGGCCTACCTGCTGCCGCTGCTGGACAGGCTGCTGGCCCGCCCCGAGGAGCCGGCGGTGGAGGCGGCGGGGCCGGCGTCGCCCCGCGGGCTGGTGGTGCTGCCGTCGCGGGAGCTGGCGGCGCAGGTGGGGGCGGTGGCGGTGGCGCTGGGGCGCCCGGCGGGGCTGCAGGTGCGCGGGCTGACGGGCGGCGGCGCCGCGGGCGGGCTGCGGAGGCAGCTGCGGGCGCCGCCGCCCGGCCCCGCCGTGCTGCTGGGTACCCCCGGGGCGCTGCGGGAGGCGCTGCGGCGGCGCTTCCTGGCTCTGGAGCGGCTGCGCTGGATAGTGCTGGACGAGGCGGACGCCCTTATGGACGACGAGTCCTTCATGAAGCCGCTGGAGGAGATCCTGGCACACGCGCCTCTGGCTGCTGGCGCCCCGGGACCGGCTGGCCCCGGTGAGGCGAGGACCCAGGTGGTGGTGGTCGGAGCCACTTTCCCTGTGGGCCTGAGTCAGACACTGGGGAAGTTCACTGATGTGGGCCACTTTGTCACCCTTGGCACCCAGAGCCTTCACCACCTGCCACCCCATGTCCAGCAGAAGTTTATGCGCCTCAAAGGCCAGGACAAGCTGCCCGAACTGCTGCATCTACTCAAGGAGCACCCAGCATCTGGTGGGGCTGTTCTCATCTTCTGCAAGAACGCCAGCACTGTCAACTGGCTGGGCTATATCTTAGATGACCACAAAATCAAGCACCTGAGGTTGCAGGGACAGATGTCAGCAGCTGCAAGAGCTAGCATCTTTGTTTCTTTCCAGAAGGGTGACGTGTCTGTCCTTGTCTGCACTGATCTTGCCTCGCGGGGGCTGGACACCAGCAGTGTGCAGCTAGTGGTCAACTATGACTTCCCAGGCACCCTGCAGGACTACCTGCACCGGGCAGGGCGAGTTGGACGAGTTGGAAGCAAGGTACCTGGAGCTGTGGTTAGTTTTGTCACCCATCGGTGGGATGTGGACCTGGTACGGAAAATAGAGACTGCAGCCCGGAAAAGGACAGGTCTCCCAGGCATGGACTCCTCTATCAACAGGCCTCCACCTAAAGGAGGTTGAGTCAAGTTGCCTTGTAGTAGCAGTAGTAAGTGGCCTAGTAGAGACTAAGCTTGAAGTCGTTAAGGTAATGGGCATCTGTGTGGGCTAGACTGAAAGAGCAGGGATCGAGTTTTAGTACCGAGTGGTCCGGTTGACTTTGTGTACAGTTCTGAAAGCTGCAATAGTCATTTCCACAGGCATCCCACAGCTTTCCAAAAGGACTGTAGTAAGTGAGTAACAAATAACCTTTAGAGGAGACTGAAGAGTGATATAATCTGTTGATTTTGTTTAATTTTGTTGAGACTTTTAAACTCAAATCAGAGTGAAGGTTTGCCTGTATGTTGTGCAGCTCTCATGCCTTTCATTATTCCCACTGCCACCAGCTAAACATAAACATTCATTATTAAACCTAAAAATGTACTTTTCCAACTTTGATATAACTTCAACCAGCTATAGAAAGACTAAAGGACAAATTATATTTGATTTTCTTGTGATATAGCAATTCGGAGAATTCTAGACCAAATACAATACCTCTAAAGTTTGATGGGAATGAGAAGGCACAGTGAAGCTTGGGGGCTTTTTCAAGGTCTCAATTTGTCATTTTATGGTTAGCTTTCACTGAGAAAGAGAACCTTCCTGCTTCAAGTTCTGTTACCTTTTTTAAAGTGCCATTAGATGTTTTCTGCACACTGTAGTGACATGTCTGAGCAAAATGTAAAAATAATAAAGACCCTAACCCACAAAAATGCGTCCTGTTAAAGGAAAGAGTTGACTCACAGGTTCTAATGACTTACAGTTAATGGAATGAGTAGAAGGTTTCTTTTGAATATTGTGCCATTATTCTTTTCCACTTTAAACCAAAAGGATTGAACTGAGGCTGAAGTTTAGTATCTAGCTGCTATTTTGTATCTATGGTAAATAATCACACTAAAAACAGCATTTTAGTTCTGATTTCTGTTGCAGTGATTTGTCACAGCTTTTTCATTTAGTAGTGGTCTTTCCCTTTCTATCCTGTTTAGCTTGTGCTGGAATATAGTAAGTCAAAACAGCTGTTAATGGAAGGGATCACAGCGTAGTATCTAAATCATTGGTTTCAGAGGAAATAAGGCCCTGGAGCTACTCTTCATGTACTGAGAGTAAAAGCTAAACAAACAGAAAACTTGCACAGTCACTTCAGGGCAAGGCTATATAACCGTATCTTAGAAATGGTACACCTATAATCTGTTCCATTGCCTGGTGAAAGGCTCTTAGGGGAACTTAGAAGCTGTGGTAAATTTAATAAAATGGAAAGCTTTCAACTTCCTAGAAATAGAAGAGTGATCCACTTGGAGACTGGGAACCTTCATGTTTTGGACTCATTCGTTTCATGAACTACTTGCTTCTCATCTGTAGTTCATTTAACTGCAAATGGGGCCACTTTTGTGTCCACAAGTAGGAGCTTACTGTTTGGATATAGGAGTAGGGTAAATCCTTACCTACTATTTGAATATAGGAGTAGGGTAAATCTGGAAACAATCTAGTATTGTAATTTACAGAAGATCCTATTTCCATTTGTTAAAATGCATCTCATGTTGTTTCAGGTCCTCTGAACTGCTGGGAAATAGCTTCCTTTAACTGTAGACACAAAGATTAATTTAAATGAGGTAAATTGTATTCAAGAACCTCCAAGTAAGAAATTTTAATATTTGCTTGCCTGCATTGCATAAGCAATTTCAGGCTGACCCCATCTCAGGTGTCATACAGTTAGAATCTGATCTTTCTCAAACCTGTATATATAAATACCAAGTTACTACCTGCTTCATAGAGCCTCTTTCTTTCCTGAGGCAGCTGGTAATGATGATGGTGCTTCTCAGTTCAATGTACAGAATTACTCTTTTAAGTTTCAAAGGAAAATTGTTGCTTGGGATCTCAAGAGGTCCAACGAGTATTTATCTTCTCTTACACAGTTCAGGCTAAAATTCTGTACCTTGCAGATGTTGTGTACTGCAGTACTTTGCTCTATTACCTGCAGTTTCCAGCTAAATAATGCAGCCACAGTTAAATGATGCTCATAACAACTGACACAAGATCCATCATCAAATGTGCTAATGGTTGTCCTTAATGCATCTGCTTAATTTTTATCAGTAACTGAGTGGCATTGGTGAGGAGAGTAGATGGAAGGAAAAAAGGAAGAAAGGTTGACTTCTGATAAATGATCTAGATTATAAAAGGCAATGTGGGCTTACTTGACATGTTAAAAGTGAATGTTTGGTGTATTACACATTACAGAAATTAATTGCATGCATTCTGACGGCCGTAACAAAAGCCATTGAAGATGTTCTACAAGGTTATATTTGGATATTTTGGGTATGTTTTTCAGATGTATAATTTGTAACGCAGTTTTATAAACTCAGTAATGTATTCTATGAATCTGGAATTGTGTTAGTGAATCCCATGACAGGTAAGTCTGGATTGCAGCACACAATATTATCAAATTAGACAACACAGTGAAATAATGCTGCTTAATTTTGCACTTTCTATATTTAGAAACAATAACCTAGAACTCAGTACAGATGCTCTAAACTGATTGTTGTTGCTAGGACACTGTTGTTCAAAACAGTTGATGAAAAAAAGAAAAAAACCCAACAAAAGTCCCTTTTGGCATTTATATACTACAGAGGCCAATAAAAACCTTGGGGTAGATGCACTCAGGGAACACTGTGTTCGCCAATAAAGCCTTTTGTGAGCGTTACTTTCAAACAAAACCACAGTTCTTCTAAGCACACATTGAAAAACAGATGTGGAAGGTGAAGGAGGTGTTGTTCAGGGGAAACTGCCCAAAGTCTGCCCACATCATGATGATGTGGTGTGGCAGCCAGGAGAACAGGAACACGGCAACCACAAGAGGCACTTTCTGTGCTGTCCGGAAAAAACAATATCAGGTGTTAAATGATCCCAGTGATCAAGTGAGTCTGTGGAACGGGCAAGTTTGCCTTCCTCTGTCAGTAGTGAAGGCAGCATAACACAGGCAATGCTGCTGACTGCTATGGCTATGTGGGCAAATTATGACAATATGGTAAATGATGCTAAGAAACAACCCTCCTCCCTAGAAAACAAGGATTGCCTGGTTTTGGCTCAAAACAAATAACTATAAGCACTGGAGACTGTGCCCATGAAACCTCAAACAATACAGAGGCTGCAGCAGTGATGCTGACTGTGTTACATGGAAGAGTGGGAATAATAATACCACTCTTTTTTTGGAAGCTGAGGAACATTGAGGCTGTTTAAAATAACTGCAGGGAAAACAGTCTGGCTGCAAGGAAACACACCACTGAGAGGAGTAACAGACTGACCTGAGGAGACAGATTTTTCCAATAGCTTCCTTCTTAGGAGAGAAACCAAGAAAAATAATATGTGGAGCATTTTTTTTTCCTACTAAATATGCAGCTCTCCTTGGTTAGAAATATTCCTAGCTAGAAAATTATGTGAGAAACTTAGAGTGCCTATGGGATCCCAGCCTGTGTGCCAGCCATTTTCACAGGCTCTCAATTGTAAGCCCCAAAGCTTAACCTGAGGTAAAATTGTCTTGAAAACAGTGTTCTTCAAAGTCACCATCCAAAATGAAGGTTAACATGAGGTGAGCTGCTGACTCCAGCTCTGGTATCCCCACGACTGTTGCCAGGAAAGAGGAATGAGGGCTGAGGTGGTGCCTCAGGAGGGCTGAGGAACATGGTAGGGCAGCATGAGGGAGTGGCTGGGTTCTGCCAGGGTGGGAAGGGTGCAAGGAGAGGTAATCTGGACTAAAGGCTGGTGGTATAAGATGCTTGAGCTCTTTTGGTGGAATTTAGCATAGTTTCTTTCATTGAGGTTTTATTTGTTTTAGTGAGGGCAGTGGTAGCTTGGGGCTCAGGCTGTGAGGAACTTGGGTGGGGAAAGGGCTGAAGGTGAAGACTGAGGAACATGGATTTTGGGGCTGTGAGTCCAGGGTGTCTGCTGTCCATGAAGTGTCCATGACTCTGTACATCCTCAGCAATGTACACAGTCTCTTGCCCTATAAATATTGCCATGAAATTAATGTTCAGGGGACCTGCAGAGTACACACCAATAAATAACTTGATCTTTACTGAAAACACATTTCCTCTCTTGAACAAAACCTCCTCAACCTAATATAGTTAAGGGGGTGTGTTACAACAGATGCAGTCTCTTTTTTTGTTTTCCTGGAAGCCTTTGAAGAGATTGAAAAATGTATCCATCTGAGAAAAAGAATACTTAGCAAGGCTCAGAGGTTACCAACTTGGGGCTCTGAGAGGCCTTCCCACCGTTTTTGCTGGGCTGATTCCACCCTGGCTTCAGGGGTTTTCAAAAATACTGATGGCAGTGGAAGGTGTAGCATTGTTTTATGCATTTAATCTCTTCTTTTTGGATAGCAGGTGCACAGCAGGTGACCTGATTCTGAGTGAAATGTGTGCTTTTCAACTTCAGTATTTATTGTTTCTCATTTGTATTTTGTCATTTTAATACATATAATAATTTGAAAATATGCAGGTATTATCCTTTCCCTAAGGAGAATTCTTGTACGAGTAGCAGAAAAGCAACGGAGAAAAATGAAAACTTAGACTTCTTTTCAGGTTAAGGTTGACATCCTTACCAGTCTAGGTCAGTGCTTCTGTCAATAATTTTTGTGCATGATTTCAAGTGAGTAATGTCAAATTACTTTCCTGGAAGAGGGATAATTTTCTAGTGAACAAAACCTCATTTAATCAGTGGTCATAATGACTACAGCAGTTGTTTTGTCTGCTAGGGAAGAGTTGCAGGATTTCATATCTAGCTGTAAAGCACTATCACTATACTTGTTATGCAAAAATGTGTAAATAGAAGTTATAAAGACTCAGACTTACATATATCTAACACCAAAATAACTAAGCTGGAATGATCTTTTAGAAGAACAGGAATCTTTTTCTCAGCCTCTCCAAAATACAGCAAGTACAATAGCTACTGCAAAACTTCTGTATATTTTTGGACTTTGCAGCAGAGCACAGTTGGCATGACTTACCAAATTAATTATATCTCCCAGGCAATACTTCAGGTGTCTGGGTAGAGCTGATTTTGGATTCCCATTAAACTGGGAGGGCATTCCATGGTTCATTTGCTCCTCTCTTTGTACTCTCTATGGATGTGTGTTTTGGGTGAGATGGAACTAATGTTTTAGTAACTGTACCTCGATGGCATATCCTTGTTTGAAATGTAATATGTGGAAAATAAAGAAATTAAGAATTCTGGAATTAATGAAGTAAGGTTTCCTAAGGAATCGTGTCTCAGATGGATTCTCTGGTGCCCTAAAAGGAGTGCTGCAACTAAAGTACTTCTCCTTAGAGCATTTGCAGTCTTTCCCTGTTCAGTGTCTCTCCAGATACTTAATAAAGTTTATCTCATCTAGAGTCTACTTTTGTGATGGCTTTTTCTGTCTTCCTATATCAGTGAGTTAGAGAACATGTTCATGAATGTACACTGGCTAACAGAAAGCTTCTCTATGGCAGACTAACTACCAAGATCACGTTCTGGAGATGGTGACAGCATGGAGAAAAGACACTGTGTTCCAGGGAAGAGCAGAGTGACACTACTTCATAGAAGAAAGAATGTAAGGTAATTAGATCTTAGTGCATAACATCTGGGATTGTAGTAACTGATTGCAGCCATGTACAGGAGAACACTGATAGACACTGCTAAAATGTCTACAAATAAGTCTTATCTTTGTAACATGACTTGTTCAAAGAGGTTGGAGATATGAGGTGAAACTGGACAAAGTGGACCTGCTTCAGCAGGGGGGTTGGACTAGATGATCTCTAAAGGTCCCTTCCAAACCTCTACCATTCTATGATTCTGTGAAATGTTTGTCTTACGGGTGCTTATTTCTCTTCAGTGGCTGCCCTTCATGCTCTCAGTGTTTCCTAAGATGATTTAGAATCTTAGGATTCTTAGGATTTAGAATTTTAATGGTTTTTTTTTAATGTCATTGAGTCCAAAATTTCTGCATGCAAGGGCTGGATTAATGTAGAGGACACCTGAAAGGTGCTTTACATGGCAACTCCTTTTTCTTCCACTTTTTAACCCTGCAGAAAAATCAACTGTGTGATAAAGAAGGGATTTTCCCTTTGCCTTTTTTTCAGCTCTGGACTAGCTATATTTTGCATTTAGTCTTCCCATGTTCTTCAAAAAGCAGTGAGAAATGTATTTAAAAACCCTTTGGGAGGAGATTCCTCGTTCTGGAGGTTGATGAAGAATTGTGTTTGGAGCTGTTGTCCTTGATAAGCTTCTAATAAATCATATACCCTTTCTCTTTCTACCTGTCAAGTTCTAACAGAAAGGTCCTAAAGCACAATGTGATCTCCAGAAACATGCTTATAGCTTGTGATAAATGCACAATGTTACAAACAGCTGATTAAAAAAGTGCCATACATATTCAAAACTAACTTGAATGTTGGGTAGCAGCTTCCTGTGCTTCAAAGCAAACACATCTGTTAATTACTTCTGAAGCAGTTCTAACCTCCCTTTGGTCTTTTTTGTTACACTCGAGTGCAATATAACTCTCCAGTGGTCTGAAAGCCACACTGAAAGTGTAAATTTTCATTGTTCTGTATTTCCTTTCTTGTGATCAGAGATAGCAGTTGACTGTCATGAAGAAGAGGAGGGGTGGAAGCAAATATATTTTCAGTTGTTATCAGTTCATTTTGTCAACTTGCACTGCATGCTAAGAGGCAGACTCATTTCCCATCAGCTTGCTTGCATTTTTCTAGCTGCTCATCTGCACATCTCTCATTCTGTGATTATCATAGAATCACAGAATGGTGGGGTTGGAAGGGACCTTTAGAGATCATCCAGTCCAACCTCCCTGCAGAAGCAGGGTCACCTAGCTCAGGTCACATAGGAACATGTCCAGGCAGGTCTTGAAGACCTCCAAGGAAGGAGCCTCCACAACCTCCCTGGGCAGCCTGGGTCAGGGCTCCCTCACCCTCACAGTAAACCCATAGCAGCAGTTATCTAGGTTAACTATGCATACATTACAGGAACTCTTGACTACATTTTTCTGTCAAGCTCAACGAGAGTCTCTTCAAGGTGAGGTACAGCTCAGCCCTACTGGCAGAAATATATCCAAGCTGAATAACTGACAAGGAAGACTGAAATTGAGCTGTTCAGCTATCTTTGGTTTGTTAGTCCATAACCTTTTAGGGAAACTTTTTCCTCTTGGAAAAGAATCAGTAACAATATTTTCCAGTTGCTTGAGAATATGCTCAAAATATCCAGAGATCATTTGCCATGCTGAATTAGACTGCTAAGAGACAAAATGAGTACTTCAGTGAGAACTTTTCAGCTTTAGCTGGATACTTAGTCAAGTCTCAGTCCCATCTGCTCCAGTTGCAATGATAACTTGAAAACTGTAAGAATTCAAACTGCAGACAGTGATTTGTCAGTCTGTAGTAGGTATCATGGTTGGGCATCTGAATAAAAGCAGCAATGTGGAACTATCAGTCTCTATGTAAATGGCAGTGTGTGATGCCACTGGCTTTGCTTTGGGCACTTTGGCAACCTTGTTTGAAGCTGGTAAGTTAGTTAAGAACTAGTAACTTCCCTATCCCCTAAATTGCCTCTATCACAGGTATGTTGAAGCAGGTCTGGTTAAAAATGCAGCAGTTTAGATGCACCTTCATGTGACTTTTTCCTGTCTTCCTTACTAGCCAGGCAGGTGCACGGCAGCTATTGCTGATTATAAATACCCTACAAATTACTTTTGGCTTACCTAGAGTTTATAATAAAGGTAAAAAAACTACATTTGAACAGTCAAAAGCATTGTGTCTCTACTTTGTAGACTTTCTTCTGCAGTTCAATTTTTGATAAGGCAGGTAGAGTTGTTTAGCAAAGTTTCTCAGTTATTTACAACCAACAGTGTAACAAATCATGACCTTGGCCCTAATAGAAATTATATTGGAATAAAGCTTCAGAAAGAGAAGATCATTAGGCATAGAATGTTGGTAGAGATACATAAAACTAGGACAAGGAGATGCCAAAACCATGATAAACCTCAAAACAGGATGCTTGTTGATACTTGTGGGCTATTCTGAAGAGAATAAGGAACATGTCCTGGCTCATGTCATCAGATTCAAGACAACGTATCTCTTCCTGTGTGCTCCTGTGGCTTTGTGTACAGCTCTTTTGTAAACTGAATGTGATCAAAGTGATGTGCATGGTATCTCACATTTTGTCCTTACACAGAAGAGCCAGATATCTTGATTTGGGCCTTCATATGTGATATATTTATAAACACATTTATGGCTCTATGCAAAGAATAATCAAAACCCAGCGCAGGGTCTGAGGAGACATACTTGCATTGTAAAAGCTAGAATCACTCTGGACAGGTACTGCTCCTCTTTTTATATACTAGAGTTTCTGGTGTTTAGATGGTGAAAGGTGAGAAGATATTGCAACTTCACTGGAGTCTGAACTTGGTCCATCCTGATTTGAAAAACAGATCATTCTATGACAGCATGAAATCACTTAGTCAATGTCTCATGTTGATAACCTAGTTCAAGGCTGGTTCACAAACTTATTTTTCCCATGTATCAATCTGACTTAATCTAGCTGATTGGGTAAGATCACTTGTTGGGTTCATCTCTTAATACTCCTCTTTCTGTTACACTGTTGACTGGCCAGCTCAGGAGCATAACAGAGTTCTGCAGCAATTCTTCTGAGTAAAGCTTAGTCTCTTGCTGTGCAAGTAGCTTTTTACTCAGTCACTCTTTAATGTGTCACAAAATGCTGCTTATTACAAAAGGAGAGATGTAAGTGTATGTACTAAGCTTTAATATCATCTTAGCAAAAAGCTTCCATGGTGATTTTCTCTCATAGCTGCAAGGGAGCTCTCTTTCCAATAAACCAAGTTTCTATCTTTCTACCAAATTTCTATCTACTGCCATACTCAGGTTACTGCCAAATTCCTAAATGAAAGAATCCTGTTCTTAGGCATCACAATATGTTTTCTAGATGATGAAGTACCTCAGAAACAGTGGATCCTAAGTTGGTATTTACAAATATCTACATGATGGGTGTCAGGAGGCTGGGGCAGCACTTTTTTCTGTTGTCTCTAGTGACAGGACAAAGGGTAATGGAAAGAAGCTGGAACACAAAAAGTTCCATTTAGACATAAGGAAAAACTATTTTACTGTAGGAGTGAGGGAGCCCTGGCCCAGGCTGCCCAGGGAGGGTGTGGAGGCTCCTTGTCGGGAGGTTTTCAAACCCACCTGGATGCATTCCTGTGTGACCTGATCTAGGTGGGACCTGCTTTGGCAGAGGGGTTGGACTAGGTGATCTCTAAAGGTCCCTTCCAACCCCTACCATTCTATAATTCTATGATTCTAAGACAAAGGTACTTTGAATTATCTTAACAACACTTATGTTAAAAATTAATTTTCTTTCCGTGCTGCATTTAGGTTCATAATCCTTCTGAGGTAGGAAAATAACCTCTACTTGTCTGGATGCCCAGTTGGTTGTAGATACACAGTAAAGAAAAGTCAATGCATAAGCTTTTAGGAATTGCTAGTGCAGTGACAAGCATACGACTGATTATTTAGAAACTTCGTATAAGAACATAAATGTGTTTCAGTGTAAATACAGTAGAAATCTACTATAAAGGCTGTCTGTTGTATTTGTAGCTATGTTGTGGTGTGTGAGGTGTTAACAATCAGTATTAGTCAATTATTAAAATAAGTGGAAGACAGAATACTTGGAACTTTTCCCGTACTCTTCTACTATGTCACAAAAAAATCAGACTGCTGTGATGTGATGATAGATGTCAAGCATTCTGTGGTGACAGTCTTAAGCATCAATAAACACTGTAACCTGAGGGTCACACCTAGTAAATTTTTTGCTGCTGATAACATAGTGTGGGTGACTTCAGTGGATGAGATATTCCTGCTCTTCCTGAGCTGCATGATCTTCCATTTCTCCAGGATAATCCCAAGAGTAAGCAAAAGTAAAAACAATCAAAAAATCAAGAAAAATGCAAATGTTACACCAGCCAAGGCACAGAACTGTAATTTGCAATGGTGCATGTATGAACATTGTTCTGTTACTGAAAGGTTTATGTGAGGTCTGTACTCCAAACTTATACCAGCAGAGCTGTCAGCTGTAAGTGTGGGATAAAACGTCTCCAAAGACTGTATGTCTGCTATATTTCGGGGCATGAGCTCCAACGAAGGAAGGAAAGGCATGAACAAAAAGGACTTATGCTCGGGACAAGGCTTACCTGCACATCATCTGCAGATCAGAGACAATGATGATGACTTTTAGGCATCTCCTCAAAGCTCAAACCAAAATCTTTGAAAGTGAAAGAAAAAAACCCAACCTGTTAATAGCTGACAGAAATGAAGCTGACTGAGTAAACTTGATCTAAATTGGGTTTTCTCATTGATACCAAAAAGATGTGCTCTGATCAGAAACTTGTGCTGAGCAGGAAACGTGGCACTCAGTGGAGCTTGTTGCCCTGCATGGCTGTGGGTGCCTAATGTCACAAGGGCAGCTATACATCAAATAGACAGGAATGACTTGGCTTGGGAAGAAAAATTGGAGTGGAAAGTGGATAAAATAGAGCTTTAAGAATAAGGAAACAGGAAAAAGTGCTTGTATAGGAATCAATCCAGAGTGGGAAAACAAATCTTTCTAAGTACTTTCTTTAAAAAAAAAAACAACCCAAAACACTGTTTCTAGAAGCTTTTGGGAGTTATTTTCGTGTTGGAGGGTGAGGGGAACAAACAAACAAAAAACTCATCTGAAGCAACCTAGTTGGCATCCCATTTCCCAGAATTGGTCTGTAGTCCTGACAATTAATTATCCATCTATCATTAGATCCCAGCTTAGGTATGATTTTAATTGGGAACCTCCTGCCACCTTGTGGCAAGAACTTTCACTTTTCTTGAATCAAAAGGTGTAAACTGGACACCCAGTGCCTTTGTAGAACAAATGTATAGTGAAACAGGAAGCAGGGACACCAGGTGCTTTCTTGGGTTTGCTTCACTATTTAGGTCTTACCACTTGTAAATATTACTAGTAGTTCAAAACAAACAGAAATTAATAGATAAGCTTCTTGCAACTTTTTTTTCCCTATAGCTGCTTCCTCCCTCTTTCTTTCCAACACACCACAGAAATTAATCCTCTGATAGTAGAGTATTGATTCAGGACAACCCACCACAGCTTTGGTAATTGTATATAAAGTTGTTGACAAGAGTCAACATTTGATGGGTGTCAGTGTAGTTCTCATTTTTGTTCATCCTGCAAGGCACCTGCTGTTGTTAGGGTGCTATTTGCTTTCAACTGTAGGAAACATTCAGTTACGCCTTCCTTCCTAGTGACTATAAAGCTGTTGTGCCATCTTCATGTGCTTTGTGAGGCCTTTTCTCTGATCAGAACGTGAGAAAATACAACTGGCATCTGTGAGGAGAAACATTGGTCCTTATACTCCTTCCTGATTCTTTTGCATTTTGTAGCCAGAGTTAACTTCTGTGGTTCTGCATGTAGATATCCTGAGAGTATATGGCATTATCTCAATTTTTCATGGATGCTGGTCAAGCTGTCTCCAAATAGCCTGCAGCCAGGCTGTGCTCAGTGATGCCAATGACAGGACAAGGGGCAAAGGGGACAAGCTGAAACAGAAGAGGTTCCAAAGAAACACAAGGAAGAATTTCTTCCCTGCTGAGGTGAGGGAGCACTGGCAGGGGCTGCCCAGATGGGCTGTGGAGTCTCCTTCTCTGGAGACATTCAACCCCAGCTGGATGAGTTCCTGTGTGCCCTACTCTAGGTGATGCTGCTCTGGCAGGGGGGTGGGACTGGATGAGCTTTTGAGGTCCCTTCCAGCCCGTGAGAGTCTGTGACTCTGTGAAACCAGCGTGGTGAAACTGTGGGAGCTTTAGCCACCCACAAGACAAAGTATCATGGGAAAAAAAGAGGTTTTTACTGACTCAGTTTGTAACCTCTCTGATTTCCCAAGTTTAGATTACTATTTCTCTCAAGGTCTTGCCTGAGAAATATGTTGCAATTATAAACAGACTAAAACAATCAATGAACCTCCCTTCAGCACCCCCTCCAAGTGTGAACTGACTCCATTTTAGGACCTGAAACATCCTAATATTCATAGAAGAAAAAGATGGAATTAGTTTGCAATAGTTAAGGCTGTCTGTATTGCTATTTTTATGCAAGCAGAAATCTTGATATGTGGGATTTGCTCTTCCTAACATGTTGTAATAGTTTCTGATTAAAACACTAATAGCTGTACCCAAGACATGCCAAACTGACAGCCTTGGAGATTGCAATCTTTACATGAAAGCAAGAAACCAAGTTAGGATAAGCAGCATTTATAATACTGCTAATGTGGCTTGACCCTAAGCCGTTTCACTGAATACAGTTTTAAAGCTGATTGCCACACAGAACGAGATTCATACCAGATGCTGGGTTGCTATTATGTAGAGCAGATGATGCCACAAGCTGATGGAGTGTAAGAATTTTATGGAGAAGCCAAATTGCAGTTAAAACTGGCAGCCACAGTAGGCCTCTGAATTTGTAAACCCCTCCTTTCCCAGCAGTAGTAATCTACAGTTTAACCTGTGCTGGTAGTAAAAACACTAATGCTTTGGACGTGTAAGTATTGAAATTAGTGAGGCTGCTCTGTGGTTCGTAACATGAAAAATAGTTTCCACACTTAATGTGTGTCCTGACAGCAGCTGGTATGAGTGTAAGTGCTGCAGTTATTTTAAAATCTTCTCTAAAACATGTCTGAGGTGAATATAACATGATATAAACGATAGGGATAGCTATTATCAGGGAGAGACAGCTGTGTAACAACATTCTGGACAGTAAAGATAGTTCTCAGGATACTTATTACGAGAATAGTCCTGCCAGATGGACTCTGCAGGAAGGATGTATATCGCAAATGCCACATTGTAAGAATGATTATACATAAAACAGCTGCTAAGGCTCATCCAAGGCTATTGGTATAAAAAGACAGAAGAAACCCGACTGTCAGCCAAAGGAAGAATTGGGATTTTGGCAGCTTTAAAAATCAGTTACATTCTGAATCTACAAAGAGGTGAGCTGTTAGAAGTCCAAACAGGACCTTAGTGGCTCAGCAAAAATTGTTCATGAAGAAGGAGTTGGTGAGCTTAGTTTTCCTGGAGGCACATGGAAATGCAGAGTTTTACACAGAAATCAGATCAGAGAGAAAATATGAAACATAAATGACAAGTGATGATGATTATGTGGTTTACTTACTTTGGAAGGAGAGGAGGAAAATTTGAAAAGTTGAACATCAACAACAAAACAAGAGCTACATCTAGACCACAAGTGGAAAAAATAATCTGAGCCTGTTATTTGCTGGTCTAAATTAAGTTTGAGGGAGACCTTCCTGCC
This sequence comes from Colius striatus, assembly GCF_028858725.1. Lineage (NCBI taxonomy): Eukaryota > Metazoa > Chordata > Aves > Coliiformes > Coliidae > Colius > Colius striatus. Next base: position 4,353,664 of record NC_084772.1, read on the forward strand.
ATAGGCATAAAAATGGACCTGGCTTGGATTAAGCTGCAGGTTAGGTAGAGGACAGGAAAATATTTGAAAGAGAATATTCATCTTTTCTCTTGACATAAAATTCATGTTGTTCAGGGTTCTTTAGTCCGCTTGAGTTCCTGGTAAATGTTTCTAAATGAAGTTCCACAAAGTAGCAATACACAGCAGAACTCCAAATCATGTGATGGTTTCTGTTGAGTTTTAAAATTATTGGGAACTAGAGGATTGATGACAGACTTATGTTCCAGTTAGGATATGACTTGCACAACAGCTATGTGGCAGTTTTGATTGTGAGACTTGGTTATTTCTCTGCAAAGGAATCATAAATAAAAGCATGATGCTCTTTCCATTTCTGTAAAAAGCATGAAGTAAAATAAAAATTATAACAAGCAGAGACACAAGTAGCTTGTGAGCATTTGGGCTTTTACAGGTTTCATACAATGGTGCTGTAAGTCCTGATTTATACTCAGCAGGTATAGTAACGTGGGGTAGATAGTTATTGACTTAAGTGGCAAAATGCAGTCAGCAGTGAGGTGCACACATGGGCCTGTGTTTGCTGAAACTTCAAATCTAAGAGATTCTTCTCAGAGCAGGTCAGAAGAGGATGAGAGGCAACCATCATAGGTTGCAGCATGGGAGACTGAATATTGTGAGGGAAGAAAAACCATGATGTGAATAAGAAAGCACTGGACCTGGAAAGGTTGTTTAATCTTTTTCCTTGAAGACACTAAAACTTGTGCCGGACAAAGACCTGAACGACCTTAGCTCAGCTGGGATCAGGCAGCTGGACCTGACGACAGCCCACCAGGAATCATTTCCATGCTAAATTATCCTGTGCTGAGGGGCACCAATTCCTAAGCAATGTAAACAAAGCGGTGTCCAACCCGCCCGGCGTGGGCGAGCAGCTGCGGGCGGAGCGCTCCGGCAGCCCGGCGCGACGGGGAGGAAACGCCGGCTCGGGCACCGCACGGCAGCGGGCTGCGGGCTCCCGGCTGGGCGCGGCGCTCGGAAGGCAGCAGTGCCAATGCGTGTGGAGTGTGAAGCCTCTGACGTGGGAGGGGAAGAAAGAGAGGTCGTTTCTTGCTTGCCACACTGATGCCAGGAGGACTTGGTGCCAAGTTTGAGCTGTTGCACCCAACGCAGTGGAATGTGGATTTCGACTCCTCTACATTTTCCTGAGAAGGTAACCTGCTCCAAGGAGCCTTTAGATAAACAAGAAAAAGCTATAACTCTCACATCAGCTTCCACTTTTCAACTCTGCTCTGTCAGCATGGGAAAAAAAGAGAAAAGCTGTGCAGGTTTTGTATTTGAAATGTTTAAATGGGGGGTGCCACGTTCTTAATTTTGTGTCGAGCTTTCAACAACTGATCAATGAATGATGAAGTGTCTTTTAAATTTCTTTTTTACCTAAGTAGTTTCAAAGGCAAATGAGTCTTACTGTCAAAGCACAAGGAATATTTTGCATGAAACCTAGAAGGTACTTTTACATAGCAAACCTACAGGAAATTCTCGTAGCTACCACAAATAGCACTTTTGTACAAACACAGGGAACGGAGATTTGGTAATGTGTAGATGAATGTAAGTTTCTGTTAGCAGCCAAAGCACTTGAAGTACGTGTAGGTGCACTTGGTGCTTGAAAAGATTCCTCAGCAACGCTATGGACTTGCCATTGATGGAAAAATAGTAAATATTTGGACGAAAACTTATAATATGTAGCAGTCTTTATAGCATCAGAACAGTGATACTTTGTGAACAAAGCTTGCTGCTTTCTCATTAAGCATTTTGAACTGAGAAAATGCGTGTGATTTTGGAACAGCAGTTGTACTGTGCTATACCAAGAGTATGTCATAAGCTATCAAATCTTAGTGTTGTCTTTAGAGTCATTTTGTCAGTGTTCTAGACAGACAGGTTTCAAATCTGGTCTATATTTTGGTTTGAAGAGTTTGAAACAAAAAAAAAAATGCCTGCAGAAACTTAGTTGTCTTTGAGATACCAACTTGCCAGAATTCTGATGCTTGGTCGATTTTTTGACCTTTACTTCTTTACGTTTTTGCATACTGAGCAAAATGAAACACTAACAAATGTAACATTTTCTAGACTGCAGATTTGTGTTGGTAACAAAGTCTGCATTTGTGGTAACAAGCTAAGTTTATGTTTGTGCTTTGACATTTGAGGGTTATCTCTATGGCTGCCACAAAGCAGAAAAGAAACAAGTTCTGATTACTCTCTGTCCTTTACAGTTCTGTAAAAGTGTTGTTTCACTAAAGTTTTTGGGCATATTTCTGATGCATGTTTATAGAAGAAAAAGTTCTTTATGACTGCATTCTTTTTATAGAAGGACTTTAAGGATGATTGTATTTCGAGTAATTGCTGTTCCTCAAATATCTTTCGTTTGGACTAGATGATCTCTAAAGGTCCCTTCCACCCCTACCATTCTATGATTCTATGACTGGAAAGAAAAACAAAAAGAAAAGCAGAAATGGGAGGGGAGAGGAGAGGAGAGGAAGCCCATTACTTGTTTGAAAATACTCTCTTTTTAAAACAGTTCATGGCCATCTCTACTGTGAAAGTTCTTACTTGAGTATGCTGCTTAACAAATTCTCACCTTCTGTCAGAGCAATACAGGCTGCATGTATTACGGTAAAACTCTATTGTTAATGCTCACCAGTGCTCACCCTTGTGGCTTTTGTCTGCATCACTCACTGTTTTGTACATTGTTTTTTTGAAAACAGTTTCCAAACACTTCCAGAATATTCAAAATATTTTGGAATGGGGCAAAACCCTGCCAAAACAAAGGAGTCTGTCAGGAGTAGAAGCTGAAGGGGACATGACTTGCACTGGCTCTGGCATGGAGAAGAGCGTATGTTTAACAAGGGATGTGAGCATGGTGCAGGGAGCCCACATGGGATAATGTGAGGGGAAGAGCATTCCTTTCATATAATCTGCTGTCTATAGCTTTGAAACCTGTTGTAGCTTACACAGTAGGGAGTTAATTTGCAGAGAGGAACCCTAGAGGAGTCTTTTGCTTAAGTCTATATGTGCCACTCAGTGGGTTCTGGTTTGCATTCCAGGAAAGCAGTATCAGCAGATCTGAGAAGGAGATTGTGCATTAACAAAGAAGCTAGCTGCGTCTGCATGAAACACTCTGGCCAGCCCTTCCACCGAGGTCAGCACTCTTCAATTGGACACAGTTTTGCTTGTTAATAGTTGGTCTGCCACAGTGCTATAGAAGCAGTTGTCAGTCTCTTCTGGTTTGCTGTGCCTTTAGGAAATTGTGCCATAAAGCATATCTGTCTTGAACTTACATGAACTTCACTAAGTTAGGATTTCTGAGAAAATTATCCTCATCATTAGTAATTCAGTTTAAAAAATGCATAGCATTAGCAGAGCTCTTATTTACTTCAGAATTACTGGATTCAGCAATTTGAGTTTGTCAAGTCTTAAAACTTGACAGGAAGAAACCATAGGGAAGTAAATAAGGGATTTGAACCAAACAGGAAGAAAAACTGTCCTGTTCTTAATGTAAGTTATGAAAAATCTCCTTGGGGTTAAAGCATCATTTTTATCTGTAGTAATAAAATTGTTAAGGAATTGTTTTAAAGGGGAAAGCAATGAGTCTCCTACACTCCAGCTGCAAAGAAGTCTTGCCAGCTGAGGTTATATTGCATCTGGAAAACTTGTAGTCTACATGCATGATGGATAGCATGGGAAATATCCAAGGATGCACTTAAATTCAAGGCTGAAAGCTGGGAGTGACTTTCTCTGTGCATGGAAGTACTGTAATTGCCCATAGTGGATTCTTCTGTCCCAGGAAGTCTGGGAAATCCTGCTTGTTCCCTTCTCTTCCCTAGAGATCCTGAAATGTCTTCCAACCATTACTGTATTCATTCCCTTTTATCCCTGTTTTACACAAGAAGTTTAACAGCATCATGTTTTCTCGTTGCTTGGTGGCACTTCATTGCATCTTTGCTCAATCAGAGAAGAAATTGTAGGTTGGAAATGATAAACAGCAATGGAGCACTAAGGAGGTTTCTAAGCAGGGAAATGGATAAAGCTGACATGGCTCAGGGCTACTGATGGTGGAAAGAATTTCAAGCAAGAAAGATTTGAGAGATGTTGATGGCAAGGTAAATGTCAAAGGAATTGGCATCTTTTCTTAAAAACATGCTCCATAGTATGATGCACATGCTCTGTTTTAAAAGTAAGAACACAGAATGGTAGGGGTTGGAAGGGACCTTTAGAGATCATCTAGTCCAATCCCCTGCAGAAGCAGGTTCACCTAGATCAGGTCGCATAGGAACATGTCCAGGCGGGTCTTGAAGACCTCCAAGGAAGGAGCCTCCACAACCCCTCTGGGCAGCCTGTGCCAGGGCTCCCTCACTGAAACACTGAAATAGTTTTTTCTTATATTTAAGTGGAACTTTTTGTGTTACAGTTTCATCCCATCACCCCTTGTCCTGTTGCTAGCTATTATAGAAAAAAGGGATGTCCCAACCTCCTGACACCCACCCTTTAGATATTTGTAAATGTTAATAAGATCTCCCCTCAGTCTCCTCTTTTCTAGACCAAACAGCCCCAGGTCCCACAGCCTTTCCTCATATGAAAGATGCTCCAGTCCTCGATTTTTAAGAATGCTTAATTATTGTCTAAGGAATAGAGAGAATTAATGTGTTTGCTTATGGTCAGCAGGGAAGATTTTACCCAGGGTCCTGGTCACTTTGTGTTGGCTGTGCTGTTGCAATTAAGCTGCTGCCATGATCTGAAGTAGTTAATTCAGAGCTACACTGGAATAATCTACTCAAGATCTCAGCATAACTGGACTGGGGAGGGTGGGGGTGAACTTTCTTGGTTTTTCAGGACATGTTACTATCTTGAGCCATGAGCTCTATTTTATTTCACTCTATTTGGCACAATAATTCAAGAAATTTTAGCATTAATGTACTAAACAAAGTGTTTTAATAAAGAATAAGATGGGAAATAAGAACTTCAAATGGGATGAAAGAAATGCCATTCCTAACTGAGACTTGCTGCACTCAAACAGCAGCTGTTTACTGAGCCTCCTGCAGTGAGCTCTGGCCTGCCTGCTGGAAAGGAGTGGCCAGGCAGCTGGCCCATACTTCCCAGGATGGTATATGACAAGCATGCAGAAAAATTTTCCTTTTTTACCGTGAAACTTTCCATTAATATGTATCTATTTTAAAAGGGCAAACCTCCCTTACTGCAGCCTGATATGGCAGACATGGCCATCCTGCTCTGTTGTAGCTCTGTCTCCCCTGATGTGGGAATGTTTGGTGTAATGTGCTTTCTCAGCATTCATGGGTTTTTGATAGTAACTTCATAACTGTTCATTAAGAGCTTGGAGAATGTAAGCCAATGGTAAAAGCTAATTAGTGTGGAGTACTAAAGCTTTATTTTTGTAGCATGTGTCTGCAAAGACTCTCTCCGTGCCTATTGCAGCTCTCCAGGAACTATCATTCTTTTGGGCTGTAGGATGATGGCTTTTCTAAGTTTGATGCTCCAAAATTGCTGTGCCTGTCCTGTGTGCAGAGGTATGGTGGGGATGAAAAGCAGTTATGCTTTCAGTGAGAGATGCAGAAGTAGATACGGAAAGAGACTTTTTGGGTCTGAAGTGTAATGTGGAAGAAGAGATAGAGATGCATTTTGCACCTCCTTCCTTATCTCTTCCACACTGGATGTGTATATTGCAAGGCTGCAATGTTTTGTATGACTGGAGTGGTGCCGAAAGGAAGATGAAAGTTTTCCTCTTTGTGCCCGTTGTCCCTGGTAGTGTTACACATATTTCTTTGGCACAGACTTTTGACCTGTGTGAGACTCAGCCGTGGTGCCTAACTCATAACTGAAAACTTTCATTTCAGTTCCTGGAGTAGTATCACAAGATTGCCTCTGGGTTTGTCCTGTGAGGACTAGCACTTTGCTTTACATACTCCAGGGCTGGGAAACAGGAGCTTAGTGAGGGTGGAGGAGGGTGAGGCCCTTGGGCTCAGCACTACTAGAATTCTAGCCAAGCTTCTTTTATTTGAAAGAACTCACAACACACATGCATCTAACTAGGATGTCACTCCAGTGAATGAAGAAAGTGACAGCTCCTCACCTTTATAGGTAATGCTGCCAGTAACTTCAGCTTTCCTCTGGAAGTACTCTGACTTGCAGTGTGTTGTAACAACAGTTTTCTCAGAAGCAGATGATTCTTGGAACTTCTCAAAAACAGCTTCAGTGTTCATTTCAGTGTGAAGTTTCCCAAATAATGAGAACAAACCATTAATGTAATGAGAAAAGCTATGTCAGCTGTTTTGGGAACAGGTTTTGGGGAGGTGGGAGTCCAGGGCCCATCAGGCTCCGCCTGGCAGCTCTGACTGAGGAGCTGGTTCCCTTCTGCTGTCAGCTGGTGGCAGCAGCAGAGTTTGAGGAGCAAAAGATGACAGTCAGAGATCTTAAAAACTTTGAGAGACCATAGCTGGTTTACAGTTTCTGCCACTGCCTTTCCTTCTCTTTATTCTTTCTTTCTTTTCCTTCCTCCTGCAGAATTCACCCCAGCCTTATCCAAAGGAGAGGCCTTTTGGCACTGCCTATACTAACAAGCCTACAATCTCCACAGACTGGAAATGTTACTGTTTCATTGTCATCACCAAATAATTGTGGTATCTCTTTGCTTTAGCAAACTGGAAAATGGAAATGAAGAGAAACACAATGAAGGTGCTGTGGCTGTTGATGTTCTCCAGTGTTATACCATTCAGCTATGAGAAGTCAATGAGAGCACGAGCTATTGAGCTGATGCAAGATGCTCGTTTAATCGATGGGTATATAAAATATGTTCAACTAAACCCACTTTGTGAATCTTGACAAGTAAAGGGGAAATGCTAATGTGTGTTTAAATCAGTAGAGACATAGACTGTTACTAGCACTTAGCAGTTAGTTACTGTTGCAGTCACTTACCTAGAAGGTATTTCGGTCAAGAGGCCACTTACTAGAGGATCAGGTTGTGATTTTTCTGGTCAGGTTTCACCACTTAATTATTGTTTCCCTTTACATAATATCCTTGTCTCCTTCACATAATTTAATGACATCTTTCATTAGCAATGATTTCTGTGTAGAGCTAGACAGCAGACATCATACCTTGAAAGAGCACCCTTACAACTTGAAGGAATGACATCTGTGGTGGTGTATTTTGACCTAGGAACACAAACATCAATTAGTCTCAGTTTTTTTGTAATTCTCTGATTACATGATAGCACAGGCAGCATTAATTATTCTACCACAAGTACTTGCTTCTAAGGAGCGTGGTGGCTGATTTCAGTTCCATTCCCTCAGAAACTAGAGGAAAAAAACTAGATATAAAAATGAGAGAAGCAAAAAAACCTTTCTCACTCTCCTAATGAAGTAATAAAGCTTGTTTGCAAAAGAAGGGAGACATAAAAGCATATGTTACTGCAGAGTTTATTGGCAACTAACAGTCTAAGGGACTATGAAGAGTGGAATTGTTTTGGTTAAAGGAGAACAACTTATTTCTATCATAGGCCCTATTTGTTTTCAATTCTAGACACAATGACTTTGCACTGAGGCTGAGAATACTTTACCAAAATAGACTCAGTAGAGTCAACTTAAGAGAACTCAACAAGACTCACACAAACCTTGCGAAACTTCAGGCTGGTTATGTAGGAGCTCAGGTATGTACTGCCATGATTATAACTCTGAGAACATATTTTTCCATTTGTGTTTTTCCCAATTACAAAAGTACTCACAGTCTCAGTTTTGGCTTTTTCTGCTGAAAAAGCCAAACCACTAAACTGAAAAAGCCACAGAGACTTTTCCATAACATTTGTCAAAAGTTTGTGGTTTATAATCCAGATACTCTTGAGAAAAAAAATCAAAACAGTAGCATCTGTTTTGTGATAAATAAACTTAGATCTGCTTTCCTGTGTGTACTGTGGAGCAGCTGAGTGTGTTTGGAGGCTTTAGTCGTGTCTGGAGTGGATGCTCTTGCCTTTCATTGTAACTTTTCCTTTGGGGGGAAAAAAACAATAGTGTCAACTCTCCTGTAAAATATAAGAAATGATTTTGGTCTTTGTTCAAGAATGTCACTATTAGCAAATGAAAGTTTCCAAGTTGAAACATGAGTTACCTAGTTTACTTGTCAACGTCTCTTTCAGTTTTGGTCAGTGTATGTTCTTTGCAGCGCTCAGAACAAGGATGCTGTGCGTCTGACCTTAGAGCAAATTGATGTTGTCAAGAGGATGTGCAACAGTTATGAAGAGCTTGAACTTGTGACAACTTCCCAAGGTGATGCTCCTTCTTGTAAAAGAATTTTTTAAATCATATTGTAAGTGATATGTGCACAAAACAAAGAGCTGAAAGCAGTCAAGTTATTCTGGCTTAAAGAGTAACTTCAGTTTTTACACTGAGCCACAGTAACACAGAGCAATGGCTCCATGTGCAGTCCTGGCCCACTGCAGTCACAATGAAATTTGCCATATAAACATGCTCTAGTCTAAGCTCCTGTTGTGATTTACAGTGACAATTCTTGCTCAGTAGTGCTGGCTTCTTATCTGTAATGAAATGACTTTGGAGTTGTCTTCCTTTGTTGTTTCCAGGTATCTCTGACACTAAAAGGATTGCATGTTTGATTGGAATAGAAGGTGGCCACTCCATTGACAGCAGTTTACCAACACTGAGGATGTATTATGACCTGGGTGTTCGCTACATGACTTTAACACATTCCTGCAATACACCTTGGTAACTTATTTGCATGGTTTTGTGTGACTATCTCATGCAAAGTAGTAGCAGCTCTGAAATATGAATTCAGGCAGTTAATTTGGGACAGACAGAATCAAGTCAAGGATGATGGGTTTTTGGGGTAAATCATTTGCATGCATTAAGTGGGAGACTGAAGGATCTGTTGTGTAGTGCCTGTTATGCTGAAAATTTAGTAACACTGAAACCTTGTTAATAACACTAAGATGGTAACATTTGTATTCCCCTCAGCTTTATTAGTCAAACCTATTCTGTATTCTGATACAACAACCGCTCTTGTGTCAGAATACTAGCCCCTGCTCTGTGCTGGTTTGACAAACTGACTCATGGAAGGAGGAATTGTGTGCAGAGAGGGCTAAAAAGCAAGCTTTCTAGATTAGAGGTAACTGACATTTCAGTGTAATCTTTGTTCTCTGATGAAGGTTTGTTTAACCAGGAAATTTGTGACAAGCCTCTTTTTGCTTGTCTTGAATTGCTTTATAAACATATAACAGTCCTGAACCTGACCAGAAAAGTTATGAACATAAAGAGCACCATGTGAACACAACATGTATTATGTAGCTCATTATCCCTGCATTTGGCTATGTGACATGATGTGTATCATAAGAAGTTTCAGTTGCTGATATTGTAGTCTCCACAATAATATGATGTTTCTCCTCTCTCACTCCTCTTTTTAAGGTCTGAATCATCATCTAAAGGAATACACAACTTTTATCCTAGTGTTTCTGGACTGACTGCATTTGGCCAAGTAAGGATCTCTTTTGAGTGCTAAACTAAACGATCTCATGCAACTAACAACTTCTGGCCTTAGCTTTTCAAAAGCAACTTGTCGTGGTAGTTTGGAGGTGCCCAGGGTTCAGTCAGCCCAAATTCCCTGTGATGTTCCTTTGATTAAACAAGTGCTATGTTTAATTATAACAATTGTTTTAATACAGATCAGATGCATGAATTAATATGCAGAAGTAGTGGGAGGAAAATAACAGTTCAAATGACTTATTTTAGATTGATTAAGTTTTCTAAGTTTTGAGGACGTGGTTGTGTGTTAGTTAATCATGAGTGAATAAATGGCTATTAAATAAAAACCCATACAGACATAGCATGTTTGTGACTAGCTGACAGCTGCAGAATTTATCTGTTTACATACATCAGCCAAATTATTTTCTTTAAAGAAATTGAATAGTGACACTGTTGTCTGTAAATCTATTTTAGGAAGTGGTAAAGGAGATGAATCACCTGGGCATGCTGATAGATTTATCTCATACATCATATTCCACAGCAAAAGCTGCACTGACTATCTCAAAAGCACCAGTCATTTTCAGCCATTCCTCAGCATTTTCTGTTTGTAATCACCCAAGAAATGTTCCTGATGATATCCTCCGGCAGCTGGTGAGCAATATGGGTTTGGTTTTGGGGGGAGTTTTTTGGGTTTTGTTTGGTGGGGTTTGGTTTTTGAGTTTTGGTTTGGGGGTTTTTTTTGTTTTATTGGCAATATTTGGCCAGTCTGGGGCAAACTTGTGCATTAGGTCATGGTGTTTACTTTTCATCTTCTCATCTCTGAATTGGATGTATAAGCAGATCTCTGAGCAGCAGGTTACGTATTTGCTCCTGAGACAATTTCTTTGGATTATGATTTGTCTTTGCAAAGAGTTTGAAATTCTGTTTGAGTTTGCTTGACATGGTTAATGAACTTCTCCTGATTTAGGATACATGAGAGTATAATGAATCCAGTGTAAAGGGCAGAGAGGCAAAAACCATCTTTGCTGTTATGCTCACCAATGGATGGACAGAGAAGGAACTATACAGGATGCCCATGAGGTTTGCAGGACACACAAGTATCCACTCATCACCTGTCTCTTCATATCTTTCAGAAAAAGAACAAGGGAATTATCATGGTGACTTTCAATGCAGATGTACTGGTCTGTGGCAGAAAAGTTGTTAATGTTTCTACCCTTGCAGGTTTGAAGTTAATATACTGTAGTTTTTATGGGTGTTTTCTATCAATTTCTTGGTGTTTACATCATTTTTGAGACTGTGTAAAATTATTGTTTATTCCCTTCCACACCTTACCCCAGCTCTAGGTATTTTTCACTTAATATTCATTAAACAATAACAAGAGCTACAAGGTGTGTAGCTGGAGGACATGATGCTCCCAAATGGAGCCAAGAACTGTTAATCCCAAAGTAGTTACTTTCTGGAAATCTTTGTAATCAAGTGTAGAAAACATAGGTATGTAATGAGTAGTGAAAAAACTGTTGGTGTGTAGGCCACTTCTGGGGAATTAATGTGCTGTGATGATCATGTGTTTTTCCTCATTTGCATCTCATCAGTGTAACTGTTACTTTGAAAATGGCTGGCTGATGTGCTTAATAACAGATAACATCTCCTTAAGCATCAGTGAAAATCCAGAATATGTCAACTGCATTATGACATTTGAACCTCTATTATCAGGATGTCTTTTGCCCATTTTTAAAAAGGATTTGGTTAAGAACCCATGATTAAGGAGAATGGTCACCTAGTGCCAATAGGTCTGAACTGTATTATTTCTTCTGCTGGATGCTTAGGTGTCATTTGCTTTGGTATTTTCTTTCAGATCATTTTGACCACATAAAGCAAATTGCAGGTTCAGAGTCGATAGGAATTGGTGGTGACTACGATGGAGTGGAACGGTTAGTAAAACTGTACACACAGTGACATCTGCTCCTGAAGTTATGGAGATTTTAAAGCAGTCTAAAAGGGTTGTAGCAAGCTGTCTTGTAATGAGTACTAAAACAAGGTTTATGAAAGAGGGGAACAATGATTCCTTTTTAGAACTGTATGAAATGGTGCTACAAATGTGTATAAACACATCATAAAGTCCTGTGAACTCTACAACTGTGTATTCTAGACAGTGGTTTGTACATACAGAAATGCTGATAGAGGATGCTTTGCTCCAGAAACCAAAGGTGAATGAGAGAAAAGCTGCCTTGGCCTTTAGATTTGGTAAATGGCTTAGACCAGGGACATGCTGCAAAAATCTTTCTTCCAACTGAGGAAAGCCCAAAGAGTTTTGGGGCTATGAACCCACACCTGCTTCTGGGGCTTGGGTATTATCTGAGGGAAGCAGAACACGCTACAACATAACAGCCTACAACATAACTTCTGGTGAATCCTGAATTAGCAGTGTTACAGCACAGGAAAATGAATGCAGATTGGGAGGCATTTGCTGGTGTAACCCTAAACCTTTTTTTTTTTTGCTTTTTTTCTTTCTGTTGAATCTTTATCTCTTTATTTTTTTACCCCTTTCCCTGGGGTCAGACACACTTGGGTATGAAAGTCACAGTCAGACTCACATCTGTAAAGCTGGACCACAAAAACAGTGTGTCAGCTCCCATAAGTTACCTAATTATAGCTCTGAAATAGTAATCTCCAAAAGAAAAACACAGTTTGCAACAAAAAGAGGCATTACATTCATTTTCACAAAGACCATCATTTAACTGGTGGTGAAGTTGTTAAGGTGCTAAATCCTGTGTAAAAAGCCATGGCACAGATTCTTCAGATATGCTTGTCACTACACCACACTACACCTCCACAAAAAACAAAAACAAAGCAAAAGACTCATGGAAATGGGACTTAAACCAGATGTTTAATGCAGGTTTTGCAGCTTAGTTGTGATTTTTCTTTATTCCAGTAGTCAACATGAAACATAAGTCAATTTTGCTTATCGTCATTGCTTCAGTAGAGAGTTCTGGATAGCTTTCTTTTCACTGCCAAAACTTCTGAATTCATAACAATATGATTATTCTCATTGTATTTTCTTTAGAAAAAATGACTTTGTGAATATCAGAGGAACATGCAGTTACCTGCAACTCCTTAGCTCATCGTGTGTCTGCAGGTTCCCTTTTGTTCTCAGTTACACAAGTGAATTGCACCAACTCCCATCTGTGATGCAGCTGTTTCCACTTACTCTAAAGGCCTGATATAAAGGCTGGATTAATGCATACATGAGTTTGGAGTTTTGCCTTTTGTTTTGTTTTAATATCCTCCATGCTCTTGTTCTGCCTATACACAAGTGCATCTTCATTCCAGAATACACAGTTTTGTTCTGCTAATGGGATCCTCCGTGCAGAAAAAGCCTTTCATTGTGTCCCAGTCCTGTTTCTGTTCATATCACTTGAATTCTTTTTCTTTCTTGTTTTTTTTTTTAACTTCTGAGAGGAAGAATTGTGTCACAGTGAGCTCACTGCAAAAGTGAGCAAATATGTGCAAATATGTGCAAAAGAGTAATTAAAAATGCTTTTCTACATTTTTTCACTGACATTTGTTGAATGTTCTTGTGTGACTCTTGCCAACAGTTTCCCTGAGGGATTAGAAGATGTTTCTAAATACCCTTCTTTGATTGAGGAACTTCTTAGAAGAGGATGGAATGAAACAGAACTGAAAGGAGTCTTACGGGAGAACTTTCTGCGTGTCTTCAGGGAAGTGGAAAATGTAAGATTTAGCGGTAAGATTAAAAACTAAACTGAAATGTGAGTCTTGGTAAGAGGAAGAGAGGAGCCGTTAGTGCCATGCTGCCTTTTTTTCTCTCAGTGAAAGAGCAAGGAGAGAACATAATGCATTGCACTTAGTGCAATAGTTCCAAGTGCTGCAAAAGAAACCAAGATGGCAAGAGAATATTAGTAGAATAAAGGAGAGAAAGTGGAAAAATCTCTTTGGAACTTTTCTCTCTGTGAATAAGTAGAATCATTTTACGGTTTGGAGAAACTGCAGATGAATCAATGTCACAGTCTGTCTGTTTGTTGGTGCAGTAAGGAATGCTGACTCCTACAAATCAATTCAATCCTTCTCATGGGATTTGGCTGCTATCCAACAAGTTTCTGCCACACACAGCTAGATCAGTAACAAGCCATAAACATAACAACTAGATCACAATGAGCTTTAATGGTAAATGGTGGAAGCTAATCCATAGGATGAGGGGGGAGAGGAACAAAGGAGAGAGACTGTATGAAAGTAAGGACCCTCTAAATGGTAACACTGTGTTGAAAGAGATTTTAAAGGTCATCTTGTTGCAACCCCCATGCCGTGGGCAGGAACAGCTTCCACTAGAACAGGTTTCTCAACACCTTGGCCAATCTGGCAACCAAATCTGTAAACAGCTTGCCTCCTAGTCTTTTCATTCACAGGGGTAAGTAAGTAGATACTATACATGAAGCCTTACAGCCAACATACATTTGACAGTGATCTTTTTTCCAGTTGCCTTTTTGGGGTATGTCAGATGAACAGAAACCAAGGCATTTTGAACTGTTCCAGTTAATCTGCCAAAGTATCTGCCAAATGCAGAGTTACACATGTGGCAGACTGACATTACACACAGGTTAAAATCCATCACACCTAAATCATCTGTGAGTTTTAGTGATTTTTTTCCCTTCTGAATTAGAGATGTTTGAAGCACTATCTTGAGACTGTGAGCTGACTTCAGGGAAGAAAAGCTCATGAGTTTGTTTGCTTAAGGTTCTCTAGCTCACGCATCCATATGTGGAGGGATCCAAGACAAAGAACAGCTAGACCTGTGGCTCTTGCCTGTAATGTGTGTACTGAATTCTGGCAAGTCTTTCATAGGAATGCAAACATCAGGATACTGATGTTGATTTCCTCACATTCAGATGTGGTTTTTTTGGATGCAGTTGTCAGCTGCTTCACCTGAAATTGTGTTGAATTTGCTAGATGGATGAAGTATTTTGTTGCTGTGCTAGTCTGACTTTCAGGGGCAACCTTTTGAATTTTTCTAGGTGCGGGACATCAGTAGACTAATGGATGTAGGTGAAAGTGAAATCCTGCAAGAAGAAGTCAAAAACTCCTGTCGCCTAGACCTAAGTACTTATCAGCTTCAGCCAGCCACCTCCTTTGGATTTCCTTCTGTGGCACAACCTTTTAGCCTGACACTTGTAATTGCATCATATTTAATACTGTGGTATGACTCATAAGGTCTGTGCAATCTAGAGAGAGATAGAGTAATATGCAACGCATCTAGTTATCTGTTTGGGATTTGTTAATGTAAAGCTATGCTATTTTTTTACATATGATTTCTATAAATTCACCTGCACGTTTGAAAGTTGAAATGTAGATTTTAAATGTTGTAGCAAAAACATTTTGAATTTCAAGTGATAAATGGTGTGTCATCTTGGCTAAACCAGGACCAACATTGTTAATGGAAAGTATTCACATTCAATGAATAAATTCTCTAATATATGACATCTATTGGTACCCATATTGTGGCCCTTGGTATAAATACTGGAGTCTAGAATCAGCTGTTCCATGCAGGAACAAGAGAATATGATTAAGACAGCTGTGCTGAGATGTTTTCAGATGTTACTTCTTGTCATCATTGTGACTGAAGATGTCTTAGTCAAAGAAGATCAACCAAGTGTTTTTTTTCAGTGTGGATTTTTTTTTGTTGTCATTTTGGGGTATGTTTAAGATGACATGGTGTCGTGGTTTGGCCCAGCTAGGACAGCAGCACCACAACACTCTCACTCGGTGCCCTCATTCACTCCCACCCTCATTAGGATGGCAGAGGCCCCAGCAAAATGGGAGTAAAAAGATAAGCAAGGTTGTTGTGGATGGAGACAAGGGCAGGGAGGGCTCACTGCCAATTACAGTTCTGGGCAAAACAGACTCCAGTACTCCACTTAGAGAGGAAAGTAGGAAAGTTTATTCTACAAGAAACAGAACGAAATATAAGCAAAAAGGGAGTAAGATGATGAGAAAATTACAACCAGCACTTTAAGACCTCCCTCCCCCATCCCTCCTTTCTTCCTGGGCCCAGTTCGCCGCTCTCCATATCTCTACCTCCTCCCCCTTCAGCGGCTCAGGGGGGCAGGGAACAGGGGATGCGGTCAGTCTCTCACAGATGGGCTCTGCCACTTCTGTCTTCTCAGATGAGGACGACTCCTGGCATTCTTCCCCTGCTCCAACACGGGGTCCCTGCCCCGGGACACAGTCCTTAACGAACTTCTCTGGTGTGGGTTGTTCCCAGCAGCTGCGGCTTCTGCCGATACAGGGTCCCTCACACGGGACACAGTCCTTGGTGAATATCTCTGGTGTGGATTCTTTGCCACGGTTGCAGTTTCTGCAGTTGCAGGGTCCCTCTCTTGGGACATGGCCTCTTCTGGGCATCAGTTTAATGAGCTGCTTTGTCGTGGGTTCCTCCCCACAGTTACAGCTGTGGATATTGGGTCCCTTCCTCGGGACACGGCCTGCTCCGGCCACAGTGATAAAGGGCCCCTCCTTCGGGACAAGGCCTCTTCCAGCCATAGTTTTAAAGAAGAAAATCACTGCCCCTGTCTCAGGGTCTGCAGTGGAGTGGTTGGGTCCCCCCCACGGGACACGGCCTCCTCTGGCCACAGTCAGTGTCCCTGGCTCAGGGCCTTTAATGAAGTGAATCGCTGCCCCTGGTCCGGGGCCAGCTTTAGCAGAATGAGTCTCTGCCCTTGATACGGGCTCATTATCAAAATGAGTCTCTGCCACTGAGGCGGGATCTTCAAAGAAATGAAAATAAATCTCAGCTTCACCAGGTCTCTCCATAGAATGCAGGGGAGTCTCTGCTCCAGCACACCTCCTCTTCTCTTTCATCACTGACCTTGGAGTCCGCATGGTTGTTTCTCTCACTGTTCCTACTCCGTGCACCACCACCAGCCAGAAAAGAAGAAGGGACAGAAAAAAGAAGAATCGGGAAGAAGAAGAAGGAAGAAGCCTCCTCTTCTGGATTCTTCTTAAAAAGTGTGCAAAATTGTCAGGCAAGAAATGGAATCATGTGCATCATGCAATGGTTATGCACATGGTATCCAGCTTCTCTAATAGATGCAATTAGTTTATTTTTCTTAAATGGTGAAAATGACACAGCTTGAAACATGGTAGAAAGGCATATAATAGGAATTCCATTTACAAAACAAAATCATTTGAGATATGGATGTGACTGCTGTCAGAAAAGCTATAATGACCCTTCAGTCTGAGTGCTGTTGTGTCCAGTTCTACTGACAGCAGTGTGTACTAGTACTCAAAACACTGCTTTTCTACCAGCTCAGGCATAAAATGATTGCACTCTGATTTCTGTGTCCCCATGGAGAGGATGATTCATCCTGAAATTGAATGCCTTTGCCCTGCACCAATTAATAAGAGCCATTTGCATGGGTAATTTGAAATGCATGCTAGCTTAACTGACAGATGCTATTATGGCTAGTACCAGTGAAGTATCAGATACAATTGACATACATACCAACTTTGTAATAAGCTTTGTTGGCTGCCAAAGGGAAGAGTGCAAGTCATTGCTTACCTCTTCTAAACAATGACTTGTGCTGAAAATAGTTATTACTGTTTCTGTAAACCTTGAAGCCAATGTACTATGAAGTACTTTAGGCTGTTTTTCTAAGTAAGGCCCAAACCTCAAGGTGTCTTTAACAATCCAAGGCTCGTGCTTTCACATTTGTGATATGAACTGCCAAAAACTACAGAAATAATATTGATACTGATTTGATTCTAAAAGGTTGATGCTGGTGCCTCTCCCCCAGTACTATCCCATTCCCGGCTAAAGGGCTGTAGCATCCACAGAAACAAAACAGTTCTCAGTTGTCTCATCTAGGTAAGTGGTGACGGTAGAAACCAAGCCTAAAATGCCTGTTGCATCACACACAGATGATGTTATGTAAATTCCAAGTTCATGCATCTAACTTCTACTTAGCAGGTGACTTGTTTGGGCCATGGAAGGACATTTGCATGTTTCACATTGGATATGGACTACTGACCTGTGCCAGTGCTCAAAATTTGCATTGCTTCTTGCATATCATTGAGACAATATGCCAGTGTATTTCTGTGTTTCAAGGTCAGTAAACATCATGCATGAAGTCTAACCACCTATGTAAATATAAGTTTTATTAACTTCTGTTTGATCTTAAACACAAGGTTTAGTGGGCATCAGTTTTGAAAGGCCATGTATTGCTGTATCACCATCACCTTCTGGAGTAAGGTGCAGGGCTATAGCAGACACTGGGCTGCCAGTGTCAGCTTTGGCCACTGCTGTCCTATTTCTTTGCTGCATGTTGTTGTTGCCCCTGTCCCTTGTGACAACACTGGTGATTGTGTAACCATATGGCAAGCTGGTTTAGGGAGATGATCTAGCTGAAGGCTGGTTTTTTTTCCCTCAAGTGGTGTGATCTGTCAGTGACCAGGTTAACCACTGTCATTGTTAGTGGAGGACAGGAGCAGAAAAGCAGAGTGAGACTGCAGCAACTTGGATTTCTCTCATGTGCTACTGAAAGCAGCAGCTCCTCTGTTTGCTTTTCTCTGCATTTACACATACAGAAATTATAAGATTGCTTCAAATTCTGAAAATGTAGCATGTCCAAAATACAAAAAAATCACCAAAGAACCCAGACCCAGAAGATTCCTCCACTAACAATGGTTTTCATTTACTCTTACTGTTTGCTGTATTTTAGTTGGAGATGTAAGCAGTATGTTAGTGGATGTGCTAAGCTGTTTTCAGGACAGATTGTGATGCTGGACAACCCTTCTTGGAGTATTATGCAAGGCTTGATTCAGTGTTTCAATAATTGTATGGGGTTTTTTTAATCTGGTCTTGACTTTTGTCTTCATACCTTACCTACAGACCTTCCATCTCCATAGAACAACTTGAGTTGGTGATGGCTATTTGGTGCTCATATCGTTTTTCTTTCTTTATCTTTTGAAACCAGAGAAATGGAAAAGCTTTTACTAACCTTCATATTTATTTATATCTTCATTATGTGATTTCTGTCAGAGGTAAACTAAAATTTGTGGCAATGGGGAGCATTTTTGTCCCATTTCTGTATTTCAAAGATGTCCGGGATCTTTGTTGATTTCAACTAGAAACTTCCAGTCACTTGGTCCAGTATCACAAGATGAGCTGTTTTCATTGCGGCTTTCACTTCCTGGCACTCAAATGGCAAAGGTGGCAATTCTTTCCCCAATGTCTGTACTGTCTGGGGAATTATTCCAACCCTTGAAGTTTTATTCTTGCAAAGCAAAAGCAACAAACAACCTCTCTTCCCTAAAGCTATGACCTCAAGGAGACACTAGACTTGGTTCAGCTGCTCCTGTCATGAGTCAACAAACAGAGATGGGTAAAAAAGAAGCTAAGTAAACAAAGTTCAGCATTTAGCTTACATCACAGAAATGCTGCTGCTTCTAATTAACACTCTAACCTTAACATCAGAACCCAAATGAAAAGGCACTTAATTTTGTTCTGTTTCTGTTGCTTCTCCCCAAATTGTTTTGTAAACTTTACTAGGATGATCCTTTCCGTCCTTTTTCTCTGAAGCCCTTTCTCAGCACCTGATCTCACTGTTTTCATAAAGCATGTCTTTGACCATTTCTGCAAGGAAAGACAAACAAAGAGCCCAGGAAGTAAGCATTCAAGTTCCCCTGTGGGTTATTGCTGAGGAACATACAAAAAAAGATTAAAATAGCTAAGATTAAAACTGAAGCTAATAGAGCTTTTGTCAGACAAATCAAAATATCACCCAGCACTCCCAGGTCTCTCTCTGCAGAGCTGCTCTCCAGCAGGTCACCCCCAGCCTCTGCTGGAGCATGAGGTCGTTCCTCACCAGCTGCAGGACTCTGCACTTGTCCTTGTTGAACCTCATGAGGTTCCTCTCTGCCCAACTCTCAAGCTGGTCGAGATCCCACTGACTGGCAGCACAGCCTCTGGTGAATCAGCCACTGCTCCCTGTGGAACTCCACTGGCCACAGGTCTCCAACTTGATTCTGTGCCATTGATCACCACCCTCTGGGCTCTGTCATTCAGCCAGCTCTCAATCCACCTCACTGTCCACCCATCCAAGCCACGCTGCCTGAGCTTTCTGATGAGGATCTTATGGGAGACAGTGTTAAGAGCCTTGCTGAAGTCAAGGTAGATGACATCCACTGCTCTCCCCTCATCTAGCCAACCAGTTATGTACTCATAGAAGGCCGTCGGCTTGGTCAAACAGGATTTCCCCTTGGTGAATCCATGCTGACAATGTTTATTAACAACATTGAGGACTCTTCAGTCCTAAAGATGAGATTCAGTTGTCTTTGTAGAAATGGCTACTCCATGTATCAAATACAGTTGAGTCATTTCTACAACTGAGGCAGTTCCTTGAAGTACATACATTTTTAAGATAAATGGCACCATAGTGTCCTCTTGTGGTCTTTTAATGTTTAAGCCATGACATGTTTTCTAGAAGAGCAACACAATTTTGAGATGCAGCTAGCACAGAAGCTCCTCCTGGCCTTTCTCAGTGAGGAACCTCTGCAGCCAGGTTGTCAGCTTCCAGCCTAGTTTATCCACAGGCCAGTGTGATCCTTGGATGTGGAGAAACAGGAACGTGCTGAAAATGGAAGTTCATGGTGGTGAACTGCTGGCCACGAACTTGCAGAATTCCTGCCAAGCCTCATGCCCAGGGAAGCTGCACCTTTGTATTTATGCTTTTTAAAAACACGTTGGCTTCAAAACTTGAATATATTTCATTCTTCTGGGTATCAGGACTTTGTGCCTAAGTGTATGGGAGACAACTGAGCTGGGTTTCGGTTTCCCAGATATATTTACTATGCTAGATCTACGTTGTCTATAAATCTGCAGACATAAACATAACATAAACAACCCTATTTCTGTTCTAAGTGGATTTTTTCTTTTTTGCTGGGCCACTACCCTGCTAATAACTCAATGATCCAGGATATCTCAGCAATACTTTTTGTGCCCTGTGGTTTAGAAATTGTCCATGGTTTCAAAGTCTGAGTTCACAGATTGTCCCATTGACAGAGAAGGGAGGCATTACACTAGTCTGTTAGTACAGTGATGCTGTATGGTTATTATCTAAAACATCAGAACACAAGTTTTCCACTCAAGAAGTTTCATATATTGCAGATAAACACTGTCATGGATGTTATCTCCCATGCTTCCAGGGCAGTGCACCCTGCTTAAGTAGGCCACTGTATTCTGCCTGAGGATACAAACATGATAGTCACCAATGGCAGCACTCCACCAATGAGGCACTTTCACTTCATTTACAGAAAGTTAAGCTTTCTACAAAGCTTTTTGAGGCATCATGTGATTATAAAGCACTCCAAGCAGTGGCAATACAGGGGCAATACAAATGTACAGATTAATTAAAAACATTAACCTGAATGGTTATGACACATTTACTTCTAAGGTTGGTGCTTTTTGCTTAGCTTTCATTTTCCTAGTTAGGAAAAAAAAATACTGGTTTATTTAAAATTCAGCATCTCCCCATGAAATTCAGGAAGAAAGGAAGATAAAGAAAGCTGGCCTCAAATACAGTTTCAAATGCTGGGTCTTCCTATCCTTAAACAAACAACAAATCACCTTCGTTGAGAAGGAGTTGCAATGATGTGACTTTTTGTTATGTGATTGACATTAACATCATGTATTGTAATTCCATCAGCTAATAATCCTCCAGAGCTCACTGATAAGGGCACTCCAATGTGCTGCATCCCTCTGTCAGGGAGCCTGCAGTCACCAGCTTGTCCTTTTGCCAAGCTGCTTTTTTTAAGACTTGAGTAGCATCACCTGTAATAAGAAGTATTTGAGGCAAACTTGGTCTTGCTTGTGTGCCCTGAGGACTTATATCAGGCTCTTCAGCAGTTTACCCAACTAACCTGGAAGACTCAAGAGCTTCTCATACTACCTTTGAGTCTAACAGCTTGGTTGTTTACTGTGGAAGCACAGTGACCTTTCAGCTGGAAGCTTATACCTACTTAAGGTAGCTCACAAATACCCAGTGGCTTACTGATTACTGTGTGCTTGTATGACTTGTAAGTAATAAGCAAACAATTTACAAAGCAACTGCTGATTGTTTATGAGTGGAGTGCATGGGTTTCCTGCTTGAGGCTGCTGATTTCACTGATGCTGTTCATGTACACTAGAGTACCAAAAATTCAGGCCTTTTCTCATCTAAAAGCCTTGATTCTGCTAAGTTGTTATTCGTGGTGAAACCACCAGACGTTTTCTTAGAAGCGTGGTTTTCCTCTGCTGGGGGTGGGGAGTGTGGTGCACAGAGAGGAGAAAAGAGAAAAAAATAATGTTGTTCTCTCTGCTCTCGTGTTTTCACTGATCAGTCTGTACCCATAGGTAACCATCATCCTAAATCCCATTTAGCTTTGTAGAAAGCAGGTCATTTTCATCTCCATTAGTTAATGAGAGAGCACAATGTTGTCTCAGGTAAACGCTGTGGTAGTGTAGATCATCTCTAGTTTCCTTCTAGCCTGTATTCATGTCAGATAACTTCCAAGCTTATGATGGCTATTCAGGGATTCAGAAGTAACAATCAGTATTCATGGCAGGAAAAAGGGAAGAAGGAAAAATGTCCATTGTTCAGGCTGAAATTTTAGTTCTCTCACAAAGCAGATGCTAAACAACCAAGCTGATCTAGGCAGATGACTCCTTATCTTTAAACATGGGCTTTCTACACATCACTAAAGAACCATTGTCTTTAGACAAAAGAAATATTTTTGCTTCAATAAACTTGAATATTTTCCCAGGGCTAAATTCTCCCCAAAGACATTTGAATAGAGTTACCATTCCAGAGAGGGGAGTTGCTGGTAAATGTGCATGAGCTTGATTTATTTTTTCCCCCTCATGGGGTACAATTTCAATGCCATTGATTTCATGATTCAAAAACATTTTGTGGTGGCATAAATGCTTTTTTGGTGCCTAAAGAAAGACAGCTCCTTGACAAACCTGCTTTCAAAAGCAAGACAGAAGGAAGTACCCAATATTATTCTTCTTCCTGAATAAGCATGGCTCTTAAAAACATTAACTCTTGAGATTTACCTCTCATAATCTATGTCTCCTTTTTCTAGGACAGTTTACATAGACCAGACACTTTCACTCAAAAGCTTTATAAAGTGGAGAACAGGCAAGAAGACAACAGAAGACCAAGCATGAACTAACTTGTGCAACAGTGAGTTATCATCTTGCCCTTTTTTCTATATAAAATTATTTTCCCCTTATCAATGAATACATAATTCAACCAAAGACAGTTAAACAGATGATCCTACTTTTGGGGTAATGGTTTCACTTTGGGGGAAAAAGTACTGCTGGAGATAAGACAGGAGTCTAAGTGGTGCACCAGGATGTTTCCAGTCTGCCAGAACAGTGCTTCCAAAATTAACAGAAATGCTTTCTAGATTATCAGAATTGGAAATTGGAAAACAAATCTCACCCTGGGTCTACAATATACCATGAGCTTTGAATAGAGGAAAAGCTGGGTTCTTTCAATCTCCTGCAGAGCTGCTGAGGCAGTTACTGAGATACACATGAAGATCATTGTTGTTTTCCTTAACAGAGACAAAGGCAAAATGTAGGTTATATGAAAGCACTGGAGTCTTAGAAGTCTTTCCACCTGTCTGATCAAGACTAGGGGGTGTAAATGCTCTGGCTCTCCCCAGAGGGGGTCTATGAGCAAGTCTGTTGTTTAGTGAACTAAGAAACCTGCACCCCTTTGGTAACAGTCACTCCACAGCATGGATCCTTCTTGTTTATTTCAAAACCCAACTAATTAACACTCAGTTCTCATGAACAAAGCACCTTGTCTCCTGCCTGCTCATTACACAATTTTCTTTCTTCCAGTGACCTGGGGGATGCTTTGTCAAAAAGGGCAGGGCAAATTCAGAAAGGACATGGTTCCTCTGAGCAGAGGAAGTGGCTAATCTTACTGTCTTCCTTTGCTCTATGCTTTTATATCCTCCTTATGCAATCTGAAGACAAAACTTACATCAGTACTCCATTGACTCATCTCAGTACACAGATTTCTTGATTACAGAGTATCTTAGAAATCTACAGACCTAGTTTGAGTTGATATTCCATAGTGAAACACAGGAACAACTATCTGGAGCTTTTGTCTGACGATTATGCAATGTCTTAAAAAGGGATCCTTTAACTTTCAAGGATGGCTTTCAAACAACACAGACAACAAGCAGCATTTTCAACTATTAATTTATGTTTAAACTCCATACAGTGTACGAAACCAAGGCCAGGATACCCATTGCTGGCGCCAGCTTTTTCAATGCGAAGGCAAAATCGGATTTTCCTCCGTCGGGGACAGCTGGCTTTGTGGCCCCTGCCGCCACCCAGGCGTCGTCCCGGCTGCTGGGAGGGGGCGCCACGGCCCACCGCCTCCATTCGTACAGACAATGGTGCGAGCCTCGCTCCCAGGCCCTGCCTGAGCAGCAGGGCCACAGTTCACCTGCCCCGGCAGTCTGCTGCCTTAGCAACTGTCTGCTTTGCATATAGCTAGAAATACCCTCGGCTCTAGCTGGCATTCAAGTTTTGCCCCGAGCAGCCCCCACGCCTTTCCCGCAGCCGTTTCCTGCCTCCCAAGGGCTCGCTCCGTTTGCCACGTTATTGCTGGGGCTTTGATGCAGGCAGAGAAAAGGGCAAAGCACCCGAGAAACCACCCGCGCAGGAAGTGGGGACAGCTGCCGGGCGGCAGTTAACGACAACCTGCATGAAAATCACCCCGCTCACGGGGGACAGCGGCCTTTGATCGGCCGCCGACCGGGGTGTGACAGCCTGCCGGGGACGGGGCGTGAGAACCGTTACCGGGCGCGCTTGCCCCTTCGCGGCCCGGCGCGGCTCCTGGTGTTTCTACCAGCGTGTCGCTGGCTGGTGCCTTCCCCGCACCGCCTTCCTGCGGTTTCGCGGCCACCTGGCCCCTAGCAGTGAGCGCACGGGCTCCGTCCCCGCCGGCAGGAGCGCCGCTTCGCCCGCCCCGGCCCCGGCCCCAGCCCCCGGGAGCGGTCCCGCCGCCCTCCGCTCCGGAGCTGTCCGCGACGCGCCAACGCCCTCCCTGCGCCGCCCCTGCCCAGCAAATGGCGGCGGCGCGGGGGGTGGGGGTCGGAGGCGGCCCGGGGCACGGCGGGCGGCAAATTTCCTCCCTGAGGCAGCGCCGGCATGGGAGGGCCGCGGGCGGAGGGCGCGGAGGGAGCCCGCCCCTCCCCGCCCCGCTGCCAGCGCGTCCCCGGGCCCGGCTCCTGTCACGATGACTGTGGGAGGAAGGCTCCCCCTTCCCCGCGCCGCCTCCGGCCCCTCCTCCGCGCCCCCACCGCCGAGCGCGCCCGCCCGGCGGAGCGACCCCCTCCCCCGCGCCCGGTCTCGCTGCGGGGCGGCCCCAGCCTGCCCGGCCGCCGGCCCCGGGGGCGGCCGCCGCCGCGCCGCCCGGCCGCCCCGGCGCTCGGAGGGGAATGGGTGGAGTTGAGGAGCGCGGTTTCCTGAGAGGAAGTGACCGCACGGGGCAGGAATGCGCCGCCGGCTCCGCGCCGCGTCCCGCCTGCCTGGCTGCGGTGCCGCGGGGAGCCCGAGCCGCCCCGCCAGCCATGCCGCACTTCACCGTGGTGCCGGTGGAGGACAAGCACCGCTCCGAGTACGACAGCGTAGAGGGGCTCAGCTGGGTGGACTACCGGGACCCCACCGCGGCGACCGCCACCACCACCACCACCACCACTGACTCCTACGACACCGTCAGCTCCGACGGTGAGCGGGCACGGCCGGGGCGGGGGGGAGGCGGCGGCCGCTCCGGGGGGCGGCCCCGGGCGAGCCTGGCTCCGCCGCTCCCGCCGGCCGCGGCACACAAAGGCGAGGGGCGCCGGTAAGCGGCCCTGGGGGCGGCCGGAGGCGCGGCGCCCGCGGTCCGCAGCGGCGAGGCCCACGCACGGAGGTTGCGGGCGGCGGTCAGCGGCGCTGAGGGTCGTGCGGAGCCGAGCCGGGGATTCCCTCCGCCCCGCAGCCCAGGGATAGCCCGACTTGTTGCTAGCCCGGGGTGCAGGGCGGGCGTGTTATCGCTGCTCCCACAAACCGGAGTCTCCAGAGGTGATAAGAGTGTGTGGAAGCAGACGCAAACGTTTTCACTTGCTTCTCTGCCAGAATAAACGGTTGATGGAGAATTCGGTTAAATTAGCCCAGGTGGCTGCTTATGTCATCTTAAAAAATGCGCCTGCCCAGCTACATTTCTCTCCGTCAAACCGAGTCCTTGACTACTACAGTGTGTGCAGTGTGTCTGTGGCTTCCACAACTGCCCCTGCTAGGCAGAGCTGCTTTTTGTTGGTGGTTAATTTATTCCAATTACAGAAGAGGCTTACGTAAGTAGGAGGGGGGTTTTGGGTAGTAAGAAGTGTGTTCTTCTAATCAGGCAGCAAATATCAGTTCTGGTGTGTTGCTGTCACTTTGAGGTATAAATCAACTGAAATACAGTGAATGTTTTCAGTGAGAAAATGAAGGACCCTTAGATTTAGGGAGAGGACTAGTTATGGTGAAAGGTTGTTTTAGCTCTTGATGGGATCAGTTCCTTTTTTCTGCCTTAGTTTCATTCAGTTCTGTAACGTTTCGGAAGAGGATCATCCCATGGGTGAATCTGACTGGCCCTCTATGAATCATGCATGGCTCTAGGCAACAAAAGAGGAATCAGTCAATACCTGACCCATTCTTTATTGCCCATGCAGTCAGAAGTTTTCGGAATGCCAGTGTTAGTGGGAGCACAGTAATCCCTGAAGGGAGCCAGCACTGCTCAGGCCTGTGCTTTGCTGCGTGATACTCAGCTGTCAGGAGATCAAGGTCCAGTGGGTGCCTTGGCACCTTGTTCAGTTCTCTGTAAATCTGAGTTTCACTCTCCAGTACGTACTATTCTTTGTAAAAAACATGCTTGCATCATTTTCAAGGGAATTTTAGAGTGCATCTACCAAGTAGCTTATGTAGGCCTCATGTCCATTGTATCAGTTTC
This sequence comes from Colius striatus, assembly GCF_028858725.1. Taxonomy (NCBI): domain Eukaryota; kingdom Metazoa; phylum Chordata; class Aves; order Coliiformes; family Coliidae; genus Colius; species Colius striatus. The sequence goes on from NC_084772.1 coordinate 4,380,234, forward strand.
CCCCAGTTCTAGAGTGGGCATTTGGGGAGAATGAAATGTAGGTGCTTCTCCCAACACGTCTGTTATCACAGGCAATTTGAGGCTGTAGCCCTAAAGGCCATTCAGGGCCTGGAATTCAATTTGTAGAAAAATGGTTTACTGTGGATTTACTTAACATACAGTTCATGTGTATGGAAGTGCCAAATGTTTTTAATCCATCCCAACAAGTTGAGGTGGAGACCTCTTGCAGTGCTTCTTCCACTAACCTGCTTTGGCTGTGGGTTCTTAAGTGTCACTTGTAGAAGCCACTGCTGTGGTGCATAAAGTCAAGTCATAGTGCCTGTCAGTTGGATAGCAAACTGGTTGTGGGATGTGTGCAAACAACACACTTTGAGATCTCCAGGTAGTAGCTGGGAAGCTGTGATCTCTTTCAGCACTGTTGAGACTGCAGCACAGAACCATGCTGCTGGAAGTGGATCTCTTTATTTTAAAACCAATACATATTTAGTCACATCTCTATTAATATATGGTAGTTAGTTCTGTTTCTATCTGAACTATAACTGCCTTCTATTTTTTAATTTACTTTCACAGTAATTAAGTGTTGTTTCATATCCTCAGGGTGCATGAATAAAGATACACTGTCTTGCCTACCTGTACTGACAAGCGTGCTCTTTCCCACTAGCCTTTTCTGTCTCTTCCTAGGTTTCTTGGGTTTATGGCTCTGTGGAGTGAGCCTGAACTCCCTCATGTTATTCCTTTGGTGCTTGATACTTCCTTCTACATCCTGTGCAGGGTACAGTAGCCTCTGGTATGGTTCTTGATGCTTCCTTCTACATCCTGTGCAGGGTACAGTAGCCTCCAGTGGGCACTGATAATACGATGTGCTGGAAATGAAGCTCCTGTTGAGAACAGTACCTCACAGCTGGTTAGTGCTGGCTGGCTGGAGCATTCAGACCAGAGGGAAGAGAGTGGCCCTCTAGAGCCTTCTGTGGCAGCTGATTACAGGACTCCAGGAGGGATTTGTTGGTGTTGGTGACATCCCTGATTCCAGATAAGGTCCATTTAGTTTGGCTTGAGTGCACAGTTGTAGGGTTTTAGGCTGAGACCCTATCAAAGTGCACACAAATCACATTGGCACTGCACGAATGCAGACAGAGCTGCCTGAGCAACACACATTAACTTTAAAGTGACTCAGTGGTGATATGGCCCTTCAAGCATATGGTCAATTGTGGTAACATAACTGTCCTTATAGCCGGTCCATTACAGTGTGCAAAGTAGTGGCTTTCTCATCCAGTACTCCTTGCACAATCTCTTAGGCTGTTGCTTATGATTTTGACAGATTCTTATTTCACCCTGACCTTTCCACTCCAACTTTTGTTTGTCATAGCCTTGGTTTTGGTTGGTTTTCCAGAATTTTGCTTTACTTGGGTTGTCAAGTGATACGGTGTCATCTAAATACTGCAGACATGGAGCCATTCTGCCACAGAATTTCCCATCACCTGTGTCCAGAAGAAGACATTAGTCAGTGTGCACTAACTGAGCTTTCCCAGATAGCTCCAGTGCTCGCTTATGAATAAAATCAGACTTTTTCACTGTCTGCCACTGCTTGTAATAGGTTTTGACATCTTCCATTTAGAGAAAGAAGTACAAAGAATTATCCCGTGATCCTATGATAAACTTGTGAGCCCTGCTTTATGGATCAGCAGGGATGAGAAATGTGAATTTGGCATCTCTTCAGCCTTTGAAATAACACCAGCATGTTACTTTTGATACACAGGGTAAGAAGAGGGACAGTGGGGTCTGAATAGTGCTCAAAACCACCGAATAAGCTTTGCTTTAACAGGAATGTCAGCTCCACAGTGATTGTGCATGCCGTTAACCAAAGTGCAGCTAGGTCATGTGTCCTGTGGGAAGTTATTTATCTTCTGTGACTTTTGTTCATGGAAACAAGACACTAATCAGCTTGGTGTCACTAACCAGCTTTGGTCAGCTGCCACCCTTGGTTTTTGCCAATGAATTACTCTGCTTATGTTCCAGTTATCACATGCCTTCCTTTCAGCCCAGCATTTTCTGACTAGACTGGAGACCTTTACCTTGTGTTTACAGTCTGCACCAGTATGTCCAGTACCCATGTGCAGCACATCATGCTGGTCATTTGCAGTAAGCTGTAAAGCTTCCTCCTGGCTGACTGCTTTTTAATATGTGGTAACTTAACTAGTAAAAGTATAAGTCTTTTGCAAGACTTGAAGTAAAGCTGATACAAAATATGTCTGAAGATACTGTCAATGGGGATACATATATCACTCAGAAATTGCTTTTCAAAGCACTTAAGACTTATATGTAGGTGTTCTGGGAAAGTCCATAGATTAGATAAAGTTAGTCATACAATGAATTAGATGCTACAGCTAAATAAGAGTGACAGAAACTTGTGTCCAAATATATTTCAGATTATCTTAAATTCAAGAACTTCTGCTAGCAGCAGTGTGGGTAAATGGTGCAGTTACAGTAGTGGTAGCAGGATATTTTTTTTCCCCAGCCTCTGTAGCATGTGTATCTTCAGCATTTTTCATGTGGCCCTCATGTAAGAGAGTCATGGCAGAGGGAGCCTGGGGAGGAGTCGAGGCAGGAGCTCTGAATTGTTCAGGAGGTAAAATAAGCGACTTGAGAAGATAAATACACTGATGTCAGCAATACACTGATGTCTCTTCTGGTGATCTGTAAATGGTATGGACACTGTATCTTCAACTTAGTTACATTTTGATGAGGAAGGATGGCTCCTTTATTTCCCCTATTCTGCTAAGCTTAGCATCTGTTTTCCCTCTCTGTAAAGTGTAATGTGTAAATTTGGAGACAGTAAAAGTGTCTTGTCACTGCTAAAATATGTCAATATTTGTTCCCCTTCCATAAAGATACACATAAGATACTTGCAGGATACACAGCAGTAGTTATAATTTGAAATGCAGATCCTGGAAAGGGGTCTGAGTAGCTGGCTCATCCTTGTGAAGTCCTGTATTTATTGTTTTGTTTCCCTTCGTGCACATGGCAATTAGTGCGGCACTATAGCAGTGCCAAACCCCAGAATACTGTTTTTTCAACAATACAGGTGCAGAGATAAGTGGACTCTTGCTTCAGATAAGGAAAGATAAGAGTGTGGTATGTGAAAAATGAGAGTGGAGAAGTGCTTTGTGACATAAGTAGCTGTTTATAACCCTTGGGTGGGTGAAGGACATGGTGTATACTTTTTATGTAGCCTGTAAGCAAAGGAATTTCTCAGAGAACCTCATTTTATCCATGGTAGATACCTCAGGTTTCTTTTAGCAACATGCAGGTTTGTAAGGTTTAGTTCCTCTACAGAAATGCTTGTCAAGGCAAACAAGCTCGTGTTACTGCATAAACTGTTAATTTTGCTAAGCACGCCTCCCATACCTCTTCTTTTTTGCACGGCAGTGAAGACGGAGCTGGAGAGGCTGCAGCTGTCTGCTACCAAGGGGAGCTTGGTGCCAGCTGCTGGTGGCCAGAGACTTGGCTAAATATAGAAAAACATGGGGCTTTGGTGAGTTCTCTGGTATTTCAGTTATTTGGAAGAACTCTGGGAAGGACCTTTGTGATCTAAGTGATTTGAAAGTGACTCCCATAACTGTGTGGTTCTGTATGTTGTGAAAAACTAAGATTAAAAAAACCAAGCAACCCTCTGCTGGTCTTTGTAGCTGCTGATTTGATGTGTTTCAGAGAACACTTGTGTTGGAAGGCTAAGCAATTGTACGTGCAAAGCCATGGATTTTTCCATTTAGTTCTGCCTTGCAAATCCTCACTCCTTTTGACTTGGCTAAGTGTCCATCTCAAACCCGAGCTGAGGCGGAGTTTGGGGATGTTTCACATGCTGAAGTTACGTATTTTTTATCCAATCTGCACTTTTCTAAAGAAATGTAAATAATTTGGGGGGTTTCTAATGTTGTGTTTGTAGTGTATGTCTCTCCCTTATTCAATTTCCCCTTGCAAATGTCTTCAGTGTTCCACTTGAAAGAGAAGAGTGACATTTCCTTTCTTCAGCCCACTGCAGCAGAATTAAAGAGTATCTTTTTGCATGGTCTTCAATGTAAACTTTAAAGTTGGGCTTTTGCTCTAAAGCTCTGTGTGGAATGGAGAGTGAGGTACTTTGCAGCCTCATTGACTAGGAAATGTAGCCAAACATAATAAATGTAGTTTGCTGAAGATAAAGAACAGCAACCACCTTGAGGAAGAGGAAACTTGGTACTTTCATTCTAAGTGCAGGTAACAGAGAGAGGGGACACCCAGTGCAGCAGGTTGAAGATTTACACCTCTTCTTGATGGTGCTGTAAACAAACAACTTCATGTGCAGATTGATTCATATTACAGAACAAATGCTATTATCAGCAATATGTGGGAGCAAGGTTTATGTGATCAAAGGATTTGTGGTTTTTTTTTCTTTAAATACTGAACTATGGAGGTAAAAATGCACCATTTTAAGGCATGGTCAGAAGCCCATTGGAATTTCATTTTGGAAGCATTTCTATTGTCTTTAGTAACCCTTGAATAGGAAATTGGAGTCTCTTAATTGTCCTCAGCTGATTTTTATTTTCACAGATAAGAAACTCAGTATTTTTAGTATAATGTCTTAATTACTAATTATCAATAGCATCTGTTTAAATGATGCCAAGCAATCCCTTAGCAATGAGTAGTACCGTTCTTGCTCTCTCAGTTGGGCTGCTTTGGATGATTTCTTTCAGTATACTTGGGATTTTGTCGTGCATGGAACTGTGCATCTTTCATGGTGGCTGCTGCAGTGAGTGTTGAGCAAACAATACCTTCTTTTTAAGCAAGCAAAATAATGAAACATAAAACTATAAAGTCTTTTAGCAAAATCAAATGCTTGACATACATTTAATACAGTCTGTCTTTAAATGTAAAAAGTCTACATGACCAGGAAAAATACAACTCTTGTAATGCATGTAGGGCAAACTTGTCCTGAGTGACTTTATTTTAAACATAGTGCCCCTGAGTCTGAAGCTGTTACTTCTGAACCATAAAAAGAAATTACTGGACTTACAGGAGTAACATTTTTTCCTAATAGGGCTTGTAGTTTTGTAATAAGGCTTTAGATTTGGTGGTAGTAGGTATTAGGTTTGGCCTGGAAAGGAAGACTGCTTTCCAATGCTCTTAACTCATGTCTGAGCAACAGAAGTATAGGTTAGAGCAGTTCTGGCAATACATTTTGTTTTCACAGTTTTGGTTGCTATTAAAACTACATGGTGGAATTTTTTTCTTAATCATCTTTTGGTCTTCATTCTGCTCTGTAGGACAGGAAAAAAGTGGTAATTGCCCCAAAAGAGCTTTTACCCAATTAGCTAATGGATGAATGGGGAGGTTGATAGCTTGGCAGTTCTGCCAAGTTAGCTGTGCTTTACTGGCTGAAGGCAGCTTAAGAATTGTTGGAAATGCAGATGAAATGGCATTTTGCTTGAGCAGAAGATGAGGCCAGTGCCAGGCTGGGCTGGGCAGCTGGTGCAAGGGGTAAGGGAGCAATTTGCTGGTACTGGCAAGGTAACAGTCATCATCCCACCTTGGTCATCATCTTACCTTGGCATTGGAGGTCACAGTGCTCTGACTGGAAACCAGGGAAACCTCGTTTGCTTAGGGTATGGCTCAGCAGCACTTCCAAAGGGATTAAGACTCTGGGTTTGCCTAATGTTCCCTGGAAGCTTGTCCCACAGGTTCATTCCCTTGAATCCAGAATTCTTCATTTGCCCTCTTCTCCCTGACCCACTCGAGTGACCTACATTGTCCCAGAAGCCCAGCTCTTCCAGCGATTGGCATGTGGTCTGTAATCTAATTAGGATGCAATCTATCGATCACTTTGAAAATCAGAGTCAAAGCTGTAAGCTGCTGTTGGAAGCTGGCTTGCAGGGAACAGTAGCAGAGACTGAATAACAGGATTCTGGGAGAGGAGCGATGACGCAGAGCCCTGTGTTTAGGGCAGAGGCATGCTGTACTATGTATAGGTTCAAGCTAATTATACCACAACAAAACTCTGTGTGTATTTTTTCCTACATTTTCTTCATTTTCACCTACTACCAGTAGCCTGCAACCAGCAGTTTCTTGTGTACATCTTGTGTACATCTTTTAGAAAATCACTGGATCATTACAGGTATCTTGTTATCATCAAGCAGGTTAAGCCATCCAAACTTTTGCCTTTCACTTCCCCATTAAAGGAGGGGGAAATGATTTTTATGGTATGCCACTAGAAGCTACCCATTTGTTGAGTTAGGGTAACTCCTAGGGAGGGCAAACTTGTTGAGCCTTGCTCTTGCATGCTTTAAATTGTTAATTGCTGCACTAAACCACAATTTTTATGCCCTAGAGTATAATTGTTTTCCATAAAATTATCTGCAGCAATGCTGCTTTGTATTATGACCGTCTGTACTTGCAAGCTGAGCTGCCCCAAGCTTAGTTAGTATGTGCAAAGTCCACCTCTGGTTTTCCATGGAGGCAGTCAGGTCCGAGCCAGGACTTGGAGCAGCTGACAAAGACAATGTGAGTGCTGCTGTCTCTGATGGAGGACACCACATTACTGTTTCTCTTCTGCTTTCTACCTTTGCCTTGAGAAGCTTTGCCTCCTGATCTACTTCTGAATACTGTCTTGTGCAAATATGTGTTTTAGCATGTGTGCAGGAAGCTTTGAAGCTGTAGCTCAAGGCAACACACAGAGAACAATTATGATGTTTTGCCTTTGCCCTTTTAAGGCACTGTATTCTGGACTTTGTGGTAGAAGCATATGTTTAGCAGGAATAAGCTCACTGTTGTATTTCCCTGAGTTTCTTCAGACTTAGATTCAGTTTCATGTGCTTGATTTAATTTAAGACAAGTGATCTAATCTTGCCCATTGACCCTCAAAGAGTTTTCTGTAAGCCAGTGTGCTGTACTCGTTTTGCTCTGATGCTGTGGCAAACTGATGAACTTCTTGTAAAATGATGATAAAAGCCATTGTGGCTTCTCCAGAGATCTGACTTTGTCTTGGTCTGTGCTGTGTGCTGCACAGTGTGAAATATTTTGTGCTATTTTGGAAGACTTGTGAGCTCTTTATAAAACATGTGTTTGAAAACATGTGTTTTACAAATGCTGTGGTTTGTTGCTTATTGAGCACAGAGTGCTCTCCACCCTCTGAAACGTTCGGTGGGATAGAATGACTTCCTTTGCTTGGAGAAGCCTTATGCTGACTTGTGTTTTTTAAGTATTATGAGCAGAGTTATAGTGAGTTTTGGCTGTTTGTAGTGCTTCACCCCTGAAAGTCAGCCCTCCAGCTCTGGAGTATGTTCAATCTTTGCTCTTTTTTGCCTTTGTCTTTCTGTCTTCTATTTTTTTTTCTTTTCTTTTTTTTCCCTTAGTTTAAAAAAACATATATCTCACACTTTGTTTTCACATGGAACAAAGTACTTCTTAAATATAAGAAAAAAATCCCATGTTCAGCACTTTCTGTATGAGTTAACTGAAAACTAATAAGGCATTCAGGGCTTCACAATAAGCCATAACTAGTTACAGATGTCTTTGTACTGTCTTCCAGGAATAGATAGTAGATGTCTGTCTGTGTACATTCTATTAAATGTACATACACTGACACTTTCAAAGTAATTAAACCTCCATTTTCTGTTACTTCTGTAGTTCTAGGGATATTTAGCACCCTGGCTCACACCCCCTCTTTCTCCACTTCTTCCCTGTAGGAAGTTTTTTGAGCTGGTGGCAATATTGATTTAATGGTCACTCTTCCCATCTGCTGCTTCTCACACCTTGGTTTGCGCCTGTATAATTGTTTCTTTGGCACATGTTGAGCTGGAGAAGGGAGCAGGTATGTCTGAAATTGTGGTGTGTGCTGTGGGGGTTTTGCTGGGTTTTGGATGTTTTTGTTGTGCTTCTCTCATCTTTCATTACTGCATGGCCACAGACACCTGAAGAGGTGTAGGGCTGATAACAGTATCATGTGGAATCTGCATGCTGGCCTTATGGGTGCATGTTGTTATGTTAGACAAAGTGAGGACATTTTACAGCAGGGTAAGAGGCTTTTCCTGAGGCAGGGAAAATGCTAGAATGCTGCTCCCTATATTTTGATACAGGGTGTGCTATATCAAGGTGCCTTCATGCATGTGAAGGGACAGAATTTCAGGGAGGATAGTCATGAGAAATGATTTGGAGTCATTCCACATGAAAGAGCCTCTGAAATGGGTTACAGTGAAGTACAAAGGTTGTTTTTACAGTGTTTTTTTTTCATCTGGCAATGACAAGTTATATTATGAAAGCTCCTAAGTGATGCAAGTTCCTAATTCCAATTTCTCCAAAGTGACTTGGCATCTTTAATTACACAGACATTCCTGCTGATTGCACCCATAGTATAACGTAGATAAGTCTCAGTGTGGTGTGTGCTGGTATCCAGAGGACCTCCTTATGAATGAGGAGGATGGAGATGGTTCTGCTAATTATCAACTGCTTAGAATCATTAAGTTAATAGCTACTTACCTATCTTATATAAGCCTCCATTTCATCATGCTGATGCTTTTTTTTTAATCATGTTGCATATGATTCATCCAATGGGTAATCACATTAAAATGTATTGAAGATGGAAAGAAATACATCAGTGTTTTCACTTGAAAGCTGAAATGCCTCGAGGGCCAGCATCGCTGAGCTGTGCTTTTCGTGGCAATAGCTGGTTTGAAGTCTGATTCCACACTCAGCAAGCAGCACATTTGTGGCACACACTTTTCTGAGTAAGTGTGCAAACACTGGCGATGTGCCTCTTAAATGTGTCTGGGTTTGGATTTCACAAATAGCACTTTCAGAAAGATCCTGCTTTATAAAACTTTCTCTCTGTTGAAAGGATTATAATGCCAGGATTATATCAGTGTCTGCTAGGCTTTCACTAAGAAACCTTTTTGCTTCCTGAAAGAGGTCAGCCCCATTCAACGTTGCAGCCAGCAGTTGGTTTGTCAGAGGAGACAGATAAAGTTCTTTTGGGAATACAGTAATATTAACCTGGTCCAATCTTCAGGACTTCACAGAGAAGGCATTTACCAAAGTATATACTAAGAGCAGAAAGAAGAATAATGGTAAACCAAATTACAGGAAATGGCAAAGAGCTGTTGCTAAAGGGTAAGTACTTCATGTTGGTGTTAATTACTGCGAAGGATTTCAGTGTTCTGAAACTCTATTTTAACTGAAGAATAAAATCACTGCAATTCCTGAAACACGGGATTGCTACATTGCTAAATCCTTTGTGTGGTATCAGTCAACCGATAAAGGTAAAGCTGTTTTGCAAAGTACAGTAGAAGTGCGATTGTAGTTTCGTAAGTGTTCATCTGGGGTAAATCAAAGATCTATGCTCCATTTGTACCCTTGATTCTGTACTCTGATGCAGTCTAACTGTTGCATAGGTGATCCTTAAGAACTGTGAACTGTTTGAGAGGAACGAATGTATTACCAACAACACAGCCTTTTCATTCACTTCTTGGTAAAACTGTGCTTTGTGTGGCTTCTGTAGGTGCCAAAACTGTTGCCAGTTCTAAATACGTACAAGGTACCTGCAGTGTGGTGTGTAATGGATTTTAAGGAGCACATCTTTACTTGTTGGGTAAAACTCAGTGAACTCAAAACTTTATTGACAGTGTCAATTTAACCGTGAAACAAATAATAGTATGTGCTAGTCTTAAAATGGTGAATAAACATGTTATATTCTTAACACACCCATGGATGCCAATAGTTTAGCCTTTAAGCTATAGTTTTTGATGGCTCTGGCATGTGGGAGTTCACTGGCTGTGTAACCCATAGTTTGAGCCTGTGTTTAAAGTACAGGAGACTCTCTGTGCTGCCTAAAAGCTGTCCAGGTCTGTCCTATCCTTCTACTGTCCTTCCCTCTCATACAGCCTTATTGTTGCAAGGATTGTTATCTTAGTGCAACTTTGGCATTTGTTTTCATAAAACACTGGGTCAGCCTAGAATTCACAGCTCATGCTTTCTGCCACCTTCACTGGGAAAGACCTGGTAGCCCAAGGTCTTCAGTGAACTGGCATGAACAGGATTCAGTTAGCTGTTTCATTGCCAGTGTCTAGTCTGTAGTGTGAGCGAGTTTTATCTAACCAGATGCAATACTATTTATTTCTTGTTTCCACTAAGAACTTAGTGCAAGTTTTCAAAATATTTTGAAAAATGGTTTTGCGGGGTGTTTTTTTTTTCCTGAGCTGGGAATGTAACTGTTAATCTTCTGCTTCTGCAAAATAACAACATTCTCATGTTCAGTTTTGAAATCCTGAAAGTTAAATCATGGCTGTCTGGTTTTGCATGAAAGAAATGCTGTGGAAAATACTGACTCCTGTGTAGCTAAAGGCAAAATATGCATTCCTCATTTTCATGTTTGTGATGTCAGCTGCCTGTTCTGCTGCCCTGGAATCAGAATTTTAACTGTAGAAATGATTCTTGTTTCTGGCTAGCTGTGAGCTGTCCCTGGAGACACAGACATTTCTAATAGGCTGTCTTTTAAAAATTGTTATCATTTTAAATAAGATCTCTGCTTTGCACCATTACTGACACTGGATTGGGATTTTTGCTAAGCAATTGAAAGTAATTAATTTAAGGAAAGAATCTGTATCAGATTTCTTGTGTGAAATTTATAGATTATAATCTCTGCACAATTACAGTTGTGAATTGAATAATTTGGTATAGTGTCACAAATTAATCAAGAAAGAGGTTTCATAGCAGTTCTGAAAGTGAATAAGTTTTGTTTAGCCCTGCCACATGTGAGGAGCCATGTAAATAAAGCATATCAGCAGGTTTAGAATGTGTTTGCAATCAAGTTGTTGTCTTCATGTTTCTTAGGTTATCTTACTGTAACAGCCCCTTGATATACCTCAGCAGTATTTTGGAATGTTCTGCTGCTGATAAATGTGGTGATCTAGGGGTTCTTGAAATACTAGCAGAGACCCAGAAGCTTATTTAGAGTTTTCTTTGGCAGTGCTCAGTTCTGCAAAGCATTGCAGCTGGTAGAGGATGAGCAGGATGCTGTCTGAACATAGAACCAAAACCCCAAAGTGCAATAAAATGGGCATGGACGGTTTTTTATGTTAAAACTTTATCCTTAAGACTGTGAATAAATGTCTTAAAAAATAATGTTGTGGCTAATAAAGTTGCCTAATTGTGCAAGGAAGGAATATTCTGCATGAAAATAATTTCTGTCTGCAGCAAGCCCATTGTTCCTCTAACTTTTTTCCCATCAAATACCTATCTTGGCTGTATTCATTAGCTTTTAGATCTGTGAGAACAGTGAGTGTAGCAAACCTGTTTTGGTTTTGTCCTCGAAGAATCAAACTGAATTCTGGAAAAGCATAAATACATTGCAACTGGGGCTGTTTAGTCTGGATAAGGGGAGAGTGAGGGCTGGAGAGTCTCATTAGTATTTACAAATGTCTAAATGGTGGGTGTCAGGAGGCTGGGGCAGCACTTTTTTTTCTGTTGTATCCAGTGACAGGACAAGGGGTGATGGACATAAGCTGGAACACAAAAAGTTCCATTTAAACGTAAGGGAAGACTTTCACTGCGAGGGGGATGGAGCCCTGGCCCAGGCTGCCCAGGGAGGGTGTGGAGGCTCTTGCTCTGCAGATTTTCAAGAGCTGCCTGGACACATTCCTGCGTGACCTGATCTAGGTGGGACCTGCTTTAGTAGGGGGGTTGGGCTGGATCGTCTCCAAAGGTCCCTTCCAACCCCTACCATGCTGTGATTCTGTGAACAGCACTAACTTGCTTTGTAAAGTGGGATGTATTTTGTCTACCTTAAACCAACTATAAATGAGGTTGTGTTTAAGTTACTTTCTCCTCAGAGGTAATTTGCCCCATGCCAAGATGCGTGTGCAAGAGAGGCGCTCCAGGGATCGGCTGATGAAGCTGTCATTTCCCGAGTGAAAAGCAAGCCCGTGTGATTGATTGAATATAACTGCCTGCTGGTTACATAGCTGAATTAGCTCAAGGGAAGCCCACACCAGCTGCCTGGGTGTAAACTCTAGTTTTTAATCTTACATTCCAGTGTTATTTATAGATGAAATATTAAAAATAGGAACTTTTTTTTTAATTAAAGAGAAAAATCCAAGGTTGAATAATGTTCTCAGTGCATGAAAATGACTCAGTTTGTGTCCCCAGGCTTTATGGCCAGTGATGCCTGTTATAGTGTCCAAATGGCAGATAAAAAGTGGTGTTAGCTGCTGTACAGTCTATTTCATTGATTGTGTTTTTTTACTGTGGTATAGTCAAAGGATTCTGTACATACATAGCACAATTACAAGTGAGATATTGGCTCTTACACTGCTCCAGAAACTAAATTACATAGAGAGGAAGAGTGTTGGGCTGTTCTTTGAGCTGGTTTTCTACTAAGTATCTGCTAGATGTTTACTATAACTTAACTGTTTGTCTGTACTATAACTCTACTGTTAGTTATAAAGAGGCAAATAAACCAATGAGTTTCTTTCTTTGTCAAGCCCAACATTTCACTTCTAACTCTGCTTTGTACTCTGATTCATGCTTTAAAAATATCATTTATTCCTTCAGTAAAGATTTAGCTCTTGGTGTTTCAGGCAGGGAGGATTATGCCAACTCTGAATGCCATTGTCGCAGGTCGTAGCCACATCTGGAGCCTATCCTGCTTGCCTGCCTAGCATAGCACAGCTCAGAGTCTGTGTGTTTCTCCTGAGATGCTTTGAGCATGGTGTGTGTGCCTTTAACTTGCCTTTAATTAGCTCTGGTAAATGCCTCTAAAAGTGAAGTGGCAGAAGTTTCATATCAAAATTCATCCCTCCTGGGAATCTCTTTTTCCCAAAAGAGTTTGAAGCCTTCCTGCAGCACACTTAGCATGACTGCATTTTTCACTGCTGTTATCTGTGTTGGCTAGACTAAGGGTAGTCAGACTAAGTCCCTCTGTGCCTTCAGCATGCCTTGACATGTCAGGTAGATAGAGACTCCGTGAAGAACTTGGTGAGTGTCTCTCTGAGTTAGTCATGTCCAAGTGGAAAGACATGAAGTTGTTTTAAGATGTACTAATTTCCAGTTATTTAACTAAACTGGATGAAGTAGGGGAGTGGTGCTTTTCTTTAAGGGAGTTCAGAAACTGACAATAGAGGAGAATAAACCCAGACAGGTTGAGTCATGCAAACACTTGCCACCTTCTTGCAGGGATGGTTATTTCTTTAGTAGTCTGGCTGAGGAGACTTTATCACTGTGAAGCTTCAGGGTCTTTTGCTACAGTAGGCTCACTGTGCCTAATTGTTCAGCTTTCATTTATCCTCACTAGTC